>NC_046222.1:119652395-120252395 GCF_009819885.2 Catharus ustulatus
AGGTGTCTCTTGGGGTTTTTTTTGTTTTTTGTTTTTGCTTTTTTTTTTGCATCAACAAGGATAAAAATGTGTTTGCACCATGGTTTTTTCAGCTTTGTGCTCCCTTCTTTGCTTGTACTGAAGGATCCCATGGTGTCCACAAAGCAACTCTGGCAAACCCACTAAGGTTTCTTCTGATTTCTTCTAGTGTAGAAAAAAAAAAAAAAAAAAGAAAGAAAATTGCATCCACTATGCTGGGCTTCTGAATGTACTGTGAACACTATAAAATTCAGAGAATAATGAGGAGAAATGTGTCATTAGGGCTTACCAGGCAAACAAAAATGTGTGCCAGGACCCTTGTCAGTGCATGAGCATCTGCTGAGCCATGCTGTAATTAGCAACTGCTGTACATATACAGGGAGAATCTTGACTAAAACAACTCCTGGTGCCAGTGCATCATTTCCCAGAAAAGGCTCCTTGGCTAAACTCTGATTTGTCTCTCCAGACTGTGGTCATCAAAAAGGCAGATCTGCTGCAGCCTATGCAGTGTCCAAAGGGAGAATCCTGCTGGGAGATCTTGTGGGAATGCTGGAGCCTGGGCAGTGCTGCCAGGAGCTGTGGTGAGAGTTCAGGAGGCTGGGCAGTGCTGCCAGGAGCTGTGGTGAGAATTCAGGAGCATGGACAGTCCTGCCAGGAGCTGTGGTGAGAGTTCAGGAGCCTGGGCAGTCCTGCCAGGAGCTGTGGTGAGGATTCAGGAGGCTGGGCAGCGCTGCCAGGAGCTGTGGTGAGAGTTCAGGAGGCTGGGCAGTGCTGCCAGGAGCTGTGGTGAGAGTTCAGGAGGCTGGGCAGTGCTGCCAGGAGCTGTGGTGAGAATTCAGGAGGCTGGGCAGTGCTGCCAGGAGCTGTGGAGGGGATGCCAGGGTCTGGGGAGCCCGTGGTGTCCGACACAGCTCCTCTGTGAGGAGGCTGCAGGCTGTGGGTCCATCCCTGCACCTCTCCCTGTATGGTCCCTCTTGGATTTGGATGTAGCCACCACCTCTGCTTGGCAAATACAGCATTTCTCAAACCAGAGTAGCTCAGGGCTCGTGGTTTTTTGTTCAAAGGCTGTTTCATCTCACTTTTCAGTAGTGCTGGACGTCAAACCTTCACTTTTCTGTTTCTGCAGCTGGGAAGAAGAGAAAAGCAGGATTAATCCCCCCTGACTCACACTCACAGTGCTGCTTTCCAGGGCTGCTGTGAGTCCCACGCTCAGCTCTCCACAAGGCATGTGCAACATTTCCTGGGAAATAATAGGCAGCAGCTTGGAATATCACAGGCATTGTTTCATCCAAACAGCTCTGGATGAATGTCCTGGGCAAGCAGAGCTCAGTCTTTCTCATCAGCTATTGTACTAGGCTCTCAGATTATTAATTAAGTCCTCTTGTTTCAGGATATTTCTGAATTCAAGCAGTTCCTATTTTTTAAGACCTCTTGTGCCAGTACACTGTAATTAAAGCTCCATCAGTTTGTATAAAGATGCTGTTTTGACAGCTTTTGTAAGCCAGAAATAAAATCTCAGCTCAACTTGAAAGATGAATAAGACTCAGAAAGTCTGGCAGTCGTGTTTGAGTTCTTTTGCCCTCGTTTGAGAAATGCTCCTGTCTAAATGGAAAAATGCCTGAAAGACTTTGTTCTCCTTTAAAATTTCGTGCCCTCAGAGCCTGTGCTCTTTGATCAACAAGGCTCAGCACTTGAGCTGCTGAGGGGCTTTTCCTCCACAGCTCTTGGGAGGAGATGGGAGTACAGCAAAGCTGCTGTTCCACTCACGGATGATCCAGTGAAGGAACCTTCATTGCCCACTCACCAAACAATATCAGCACAACTGGTGCTCCAGGGCACTTCCCAACTTATTGTAATGATGGAGTGGCTGAGAGCACCCTGCCTGCATGATGAATTTGTTCATGGCAGAAAACTCCCTGCTCTGTGATGCTGTTTGGGCAGGTTTTGTCATGGATCTTGGCAGGGAAAAGAGGCACTGGGAGAAGTGTGCAAGGAAGGAGTGCAGGGCCATGGTCACAGGCTGCAGGGAGCTGGACCAGAACTGTGACTGCTGCCCTGGCACTAGTCTCTGCCCTGTCAGGCTCCTGAGGCAGTGCAGACATGCTGAGAGACAGCAAATGCAGTTACCTGGAATTCCCACCTCCTCTGAGCCTTACAAAACAAGAGATGCTCTGTACACAAAAGTCCCCAATGGACAATAAAAAGGCTTCACTGGTTGTGTGTTTAATCCTCCTGGGTGCTTTGCATGACAGAGTGATTCCTCATAAATGCCAAGCACATCCTTGATGACACACACGTGGCTGGAAGTTCCTTCCCAGAAAATAAACTCATGCACTGGTGCTGCAGAGCCTTGGACTGCCCAACCAACCCCAGAACATTTTGCTGCGGTGTAACCCAGGCAAACTCCTTCCCAAGGGAGGGCAGATCCCTCCAGGGAGAGGTGTTTGCCATTGTGCTCCCTTTAGGGGAGTTATCCCTGGGGTCTCTGCCTTGCAAACAGCTCCTCTCCCGTGTCCATATCTGTGTGTTTTCACTGCTTGTGGCACACACCTCCCTCCAGCCAGGTGTAATGGATTTGTTTCTCAGGATAAGGATTGTGCCACGAGCATTCCCACTGTTTCAGAATAAAGCTGCTGCTTGATTATAATGTTTGGCTTATTCAATTATAATGTTTGCTGTATCAAGGAGATAATTGGAGTTTACCTCTTTCATAGCATCATCTATCTGCTTTAACCCCTCATAGTGGTCCCTGGATTCCCACAGAGGCTGGAGCATCACCTCCTCCACTTCTGGGAATAGCTAGGTGGAGACAAGAGAAAGAATATCAGCATTTCCCTTTGCATTCCTTGCCTTGCTGCATTATTTAACTGCACATGCTGAAGACGGGGTGGCAGGCAGGGAGGTACAGTAATTATACGATTACAAGCCACACTGAGTACAAGCCGCACTTCCAGGTCCCAGCAACTTTTCATTCTTTGTCCATACATAAGCCACACCTGATTATGAGCCCCACATTACAATACAGGCTGTGATAAAAGGTATCTGTTCTATCACCATCTGTTGAGGGTGGGGGCAGTGATCCTGATCTCCCTGGGAGATATTCTGCTAATGGGCCATCCATTGAAACCAGGCAGGGCATTGTTCTTTATCTTTTCACAACCCATCCTTCCTCCAGCCACTCATTTTCTGCTCATGGCCATTGAGTCCCACTGTGGCACTGATAAAATTACTGCATCCCATTGGGAGTTGCTCCAGCCAGGGGGAAGAGCCCAACATTTCTTACCAAGATAAAAACAGAGGTTTTGGGACACTAAGGGAGCCCCTTTCTCCACTGGACTCCAGAGGAAAACCGGATTTCTCCACATCCCCACTGGAGCTCCGGAGGGAAACTGCACCTTGTACAGGAGCACTGCTCCAACTGAGCCACATCTGTCACTGCAGGAGGATGCAGCCACCATGGAATGGGACTGCTGCCAACACCCTGCCTGACGGGTGTCAGGTTGTACTCTGACTGTGTCAGGGTTTGGGGTTTGTTTCTTTGTAGTGCTGTATTTCTATTTTAATTTCCCTAGCAAAGAACTGTTATTCCTAATTCCCATATCTTTGCCTGAGAGCCCCTTGATTTTAAAATGATAATAATGTGGAGGGAGGGGGTTTACATTCTCCATTTCAAAGAGAGGCTCCTGCCTTTCTCAGCAGACACCTGTCCTCCAAACTAAAACAGCAACTTTTCGTTCTTTGTCTGTATATAAGTCACACCTGATTATAAGCTGCACTTCAGGTTCGGACCAAAATTTTAGTCAAAATGGTGCGGCTTATAATTGTGAAATTACTGTACATCCCCATTTCCCTGGGTAACTAAACACTGCAGCTCTGCTCTGCCCCTCTTTGGTTTCTGGCCCTGGATGACTTTACCTTGGTCACTGTTTCGAACATGGGGATGAGGACAAACTTGAGAAACCCGATCTGTGCCGTGGGCTTGGTCACTTTGTCGCGGTCCATGAACGGCGCCACCGGCAGCCCCTCGGATTTCTCTCGGTCGCTCTGGAACAAAACCAGAGGTAACGAATGTTAATCCTGCCTAGCAGAGTAATGCACCCAGCAGATCAGAAGCCCTCAGATACAGATCACAGAGGTGTCTGAAGATAGCACAGAATAGTGATGTGCTTCCCTCAGGCCAATGTCTCTGCTTTGTGCAGAGCAACATCTGAATAAAGAGAATTCTGTTCAGTTATTTCTGCTCAGCACCAGCATCAAAGTGTTCACCTCCAGGCTTACAGGGTGGCTGACTCCCTTTGCAAACCCACTGGACTTGTGAGGTTAAATATTTCAGAGCATTCAGAAAGTTGGTGATGACTCTTGCTGCTCTCAAAGAGAAGGAATAGTTCTGTGATTTCTTCATTGCTCTCCAGAGAGTGACTTTTTTCAACCAGAAATTATATCTTCTTCTTTACTAGTGATTAAAAGAAAAATTCAGTTGCACCCACTTGCTTACTGAGCAGGTTCTTTTGCTGGCATCCTTCTCTGCCTTTCTGTAATAGAAGTTTTCCATGGAATCACAGAATGGTTTGGGTTGGAAAGGGCTTTAAAAACCTCCCAGTTCCAACCCCCCACCATGGGCAGGGAAACTTCCACTAAACCAGGTAGCTCAGAGCTGGAAGCTGTCTGGACTGTCAGACAGCAAAGCACATGTGAGACTTGGAAATAGCAGAAAATTGTGAAATTGTGAAATTGCAGCTCTCCCTCCCTCTTACCTGCATGAAATACTCCTCCAGTAAGCAATCTACCCAGGGCTCTGCCACCTCCATCGGGCGCACTTCGTTGGAGATGTCGCAGCATTTTATCAGTACCATCTTCAGCTGAAAGAGAACACTTCAATGCTGCAGCCCTAAAGCCAGACCTTCCCCCCATCCACAACCTTGCAATGCAGCGGGAGGCAATGCTTTCAACCAAAAAGGACAATTTCAGGATAAAACCAGAGGTCTTAAATGTTCTGGATCCTTTTTCCCTCTCTCAGTGGCTCTGTGTAAATCATTTATCCCCTCTCTGCCTTGGTTCCCCGCTCTGCAGCACTGGGATGTGTCACAGTGGGATGTCCACTTATCTGCTGCATGAAGACATTCTGTCACAAGTGACCACTGAGTTTTTTGTGGAGCACTCAGAGGCTCAGAGTTTTTTCCCTGGAAATCAAAGACAACTGCTCTGGGAAATAAAGGAGACTAGAGGTTTTACTCTTATGGATTTTTTTTTTTCCCCACAGTAAAGGATTATAAGAATTTGTGGCCTAACAGAACAATATTATTTATTTTCCTGATGGCACTTTAGGATTTCTAAAGCTGGAATAATCTATTTAATACAGAGCACTTCCAAATTCTAATTAATTTTTGGTGGGGCAGAGACTATAGGAAGGATTCTTTTTTGATAATACATATTAAATCTTGCTTTTTAAACAAACAAATGTTAATCTACAAGCTTTCCCACTATGCACAGAAAAATAAAAATCCACAAAACCTCCTTACACAGGTCATGTGTTCTTCATTTGTGTAATCAAAGTTTTCCATTTTTTCCTTGAAAGAGTCCAGTATTTCTGCATGTCTCGCCATGTCTGTAGCCAGGATTAATGTAATTATCCCCTAGCAAAGAAAACATGTTCACATATTAACTTGAATTCCTCACAAAGTCTGCTGTGGCAAAGCCAAGTAGGGTCTGTCTTGCACACAAAATGCCTGAGATGCATTGAATTGCTCATGCTGGAAGGGGAATTTTCTGACTTGGAACTGCCAAGGAAACTGGAAGAAGGTTATAAAGAGTTTGTGGTACATGAGGATCATGGTTTTATGTGATACTCCAGAGACACTGAGGTTTTTCCTTTCTGATTGACTAATTGCAGAAAAGCAAACTGTACAACAGGATGTTAAAAGCCACACTCTGGTTGCCAAGATCCACTTTCATCTCCTTGGAAGGCACTGTGGGTTTTGCTGCTGCCTTAGTGGCCCTGAGACAAAAATGATGATGTAGGTGCCAGCTGTGCCCATCCTCTTTGGATTAAGGGCTTTGAAGCACTCAGACAGAGATGAGGAGCTCTGTATCCTCCTTCTGTGCAGAGTTTATGATGGGGAAACATGTGGTTAATTTAAAGTTGTGGGTTTTCATACAGAACAGTCCATTCTGGGCCTGTGCCAGTTTCCCACATATTGGCAGAATCAGGAATCCCAACCAGCCCTTTCCCTGCCTCTTCACTCGGTGTGTAAGGAAGGTGTAATGGCAAAAATAAGATTAATTTTTGGCCGTTAGAGCCCTAATGGGAATTATAACATTGTTCAGTGCCTCAGAGATTACTGTGATGACTCCCAGTGCACCAGGGCCTCTTCCAACAGTACAAGTGATCTGCTGTTGCAAATCTTTTCCCCTTTTGAAGCCCCTCTTAAAATTAATACAGTGTTCCCTTAAAGCATGAACTTCTGAGCCTAATCCTTCCCCAGTCAGAGCTAACTGACTCCTCCAACAATATAAATATCTACCCCCAAAATGTCATAGCTTTAATAGGCAGGATGCACTCGTTATTCCTCAGCAGTGCTGCTGTGGAAATTTTCCAAGAATCTCTCTCAGATCCATCCAGTGTGAGGGGATTTTTCATCCCTGCCCTCCAGGGAGAACGCGCTCTCACCACGGAGCAGGGAAATCCGCGCGCGTTTACATCCCCAGGAACAGGAGCGGCATTCCCACCTGTCTGATCTGCTTGAACTGCTCCTGGTCCACGTTGGAGAAGATGTTGAACTCTGGCTGGGAGAAGATCTGGAAGGCCACGGCGCAGTGGTGGTTCTCCAGCGGGGAGATGTCGTTGTAGCGCACGGCCAGCTCCGTCCGCGCGTTGATCTGGTAGCTGAGGGCAGGGAAAGCCGTGACTAAAAACTCCTGCAGGCACCCTCCAGCTGCTCCAAACCATGCTGCTTATGTCCTTTTCAATGTTTTTTCAATCAGCTGCAGCTTTGGGGTTTGTTTGGTTGTTGGTATTAAATCAGATTTTCAGAGAAAATAGATATTGCTTTAATATCATCTCAACTCTGGTTCCCCTCAGTGGATGGACGTTCACCCAAAAGGTTTCTTTGCTTTCTTTAAATTTTACCACATCTCTAGTTTAAGAGCAAAATGGCATAGAGAAAAACCAGAAGGAACTGTTTGGGTTTAATTCAACCCCCACTAATGGCAAATGCAGGGATTCTCACTGATCCCAGTCAGAACTGCCTCATTTAACAAATGGTTACAAATAAATCAGATACTCTCACACAAAAAGTGTCTGTGGGTCAATGGCAATAATTTCCTCACATGAAATTAACAGAGTAAAGTACTCTTCATTATTTATAATTATGAAATAAAGTGTAAGCTAAATCCCCCTTTGCATTTTAGTGTAATTATTCCATTATAATAATTTATGGCTCTGTTACCAGCTGTAAAGTATTTCACTTTGCTTTCTCAGGAGTTAGGGGGAAAAGTGTTGGACCAGAAATTTAAAAAAAATCCATTTTCCTCACAGAACCAAGGACAGCTGGCCAACCCCAACCCAGACCTGAGCTCTGCTTTGTCCCACGTGTGAGTGATCATCAGGGCCTTGGGAAAAGGTCTGTATGTGAGAAGGAAAACCTGATCTACCAAAAAATGCCAACCAGTGTTACCTTCCCAATAAATTTTAAGGGGAGAGAAAGCAAGAGAACAGACTCACGTGTTGTTATAGCCTGGATGGTCCAAGTCATGGCACACTGCTGCCGTCATGAGAATCAAAATGTCAATTTGGGAAAATTTCTCCTAAAATACAAAACATGAACGTAATATTATGATTTCTACATCCCCTGTCCCTGTAAATTAAAAGAAATGAAGAAACCAGACATATTTATTTTTTAGAGAAATGCAAATCTGAGCAAAATGAAGCAATTTTCCTTAGAGGAATTTACTTCAGTCAAGAAAGAGAAATCTGCCTTCCCTTCCAGTAAAAATGACTCAGATTTGCCTTTGTTGCATTAAATAACAGCAGCTCAGAGGAGGCAATTTCCTTGAAACTTGCTATTACTGCAGAGAATCATATAAAAGCACTGAGACATTAGTACAGTCTCCTACAAGTCATTTGAGCACCCTGATTAGTTAAAGGGAGGACTGGAAGATGGCTCTGTTCCCATTGCATTCTGCATTAACTAAAGTTAGGAAAAGAGCAAGAAAAATTAAATCTTGTGTTCCCACAGCTTTTGAATTGCATGGACTTACATTAAAGCAAATTTTTCTTCATACTGCTACTGGCAAGAAAACAGACTTAGGCCAGTAACTGATATGTGTAACTATGGAGAAACAATGGGCTTTTAAAGTGAAAAAAGCAGTTTTGTAAAGAAATGAAATGAATATATGAGTGCAGGTTATCCAGACGGTGAAATTAATTGATGCCTATAGTTTTGGACAAAATAAAGGTCAAATGTGTGTCCTGCATACCATACATGCCAGGACAAGCACAGGTAAAAGCACAGATTTGGAGGAAACCTCTTGTGGGAACATTTTGTGCCCCAAACAAAGAACATGCCCACAGACCATAATTCAGCAGGGGTGAGGTTGTCATTCCTAAATGCTTCACTCCATCAGAATATGAACTGTGGACATCCAGGAGGTGAAGTGACCTTCCCTGCAGCCTCAGAGAGCTGTGCAGGGGCTTGGGGTCAGGAATGGGATGGCCAGAGGTGGAAACACAACTCCTGTCCTCGTGTGTGTGCCCAAGGACTGAGCAAGTCCTCAGAGCCACCACTTGCCAGCTGTTGTGCAGGAGTGGCTCAGGTTTGAGGGTGGAAATGGAGTGGTGCCATGCAGGGGGTGGTGTGGCTTTCCTGTTTTTTGGTCCCTGGTGGTATTTACCAGGAGCAGAGAGTGCTAATTTCATTTAGCTATCTCCCAGAAAGCTCACATTTAGCCAGCAGAGAAAGACTGGAGGCCTTACTTGACGAGTTCCACAAGAGAATTTCAAGCAGAGATTCTCTCAGAACAAAGGGCAGCCAGCCATATTTATAGGTTCAGGGAGGATTCAAACTACAACCAATAAAAGTTTATACAAAGAACAGCATCCAATCTAAGTGAGAAGTTCTAAAGGTGAATGACCAATTACACAGACTAATTTCTAACCAATTATCTTCCAAAGTGTTAGGAGAGTGACCAAATTCTTAAGGAATTTGGCTCAACCTTGGCATCTAGGATATCTTATCTATTATAGCAAGTTCCAGGGGCCAGGGGAAGATGGCTTTGGAGGAATTGTATCATCCACAATGTGGTACCTGGAGGCTGCAGAGGGAGATCATGCTGTACATCATCTGGGTCACGCAGAAGCAGTGCCGGAAATTGTGGAAGGGGTTGTTTCTGTAATTGTCATGAATGCACAGCTGCAGAGAGAGGGAATGGAGCTGTCAGAGGGGGCAGAGCTGTTTGCCAAGCACTGTATATCCTTTAAAAGAGTCCCATGGGGTTCAGAACTATTCTCTGCTAGGACAGAGTGACAGCACAGGGCTTCTGACACTTTCTGCCTTCCTGGGTGAGATTCGTGTGTTCCAAGAATTCACCAGCAGGTAAAGCTCACAGAAAATCCCCTCTGATACCAGCCAGCAGTGGGCAAACATCCCAGCACAGCTGCATCTCAGTCCTTAAAAGAGGAATCTGCTCTCATCCTGAATTTGTATTTCAAACCTTGCAGTGGCTAAATGGGGCTAAATGACTCTGAAGGGCTCAGAGCCCACCCCTGCTCCCCTCTCCTGCTGAATACAAACTGCAGCTCTGACACCTTGAGGGCTGAAATGTGGCTGTCATTTCATTTGCCAGTGCTCAGAGGTGGCACTTTGCTTGGCAAAGGGAAGATGTGAATGCACACCAGGCTGGAGCACACCTGGGTGGGTTTTCTACACCAGTCAGCCTGGGAGAGATCGAGCTGTTATGGGCTCACAGGAGCTGAGTGCTGTGTGGTTTCACTTTCTACAGATCCTGGCTTGGATGCCTTCATTCCACAGGCAGAATAAAACTTTGAGTTACAATACAAGATGTAATAAAAGGCATCTATTCTATCACCATCTGTTGAGGGTGGGGCAGTGATCCTGATCTCCCTGGGATATATTCTGCTAATGGTCCATCCATTGAAACCAGGCAGGGCATTGTTCTTTATCTTTTCACAACCCATCCTTCCTCCAGCCAGTCATTTTCTGCTCATGGCCATTGAGTCCCACTGTGGCACTGATAAAATTACTGCATCCCATTGGGAGTTGCTCCAGCCAGGGGGAAGAGCCCAACATTTCTTACCAAGATAAAAACAGAGGTTTTGGGACACTAAGGGAGCCCCTTTCTCCACTGGACTCCAGAGGAAAACCGGATTTCTCCACATCCCCACTGGAGCTGCGGAGGGAAACTGCACCTTGTACAGGAGCACTGCTCCAACTGAGCCACATCTGTCACTGCAGGAGGATGCAGCCACCATGGAATGGGACTGCTGCCAACACCCTGCCTGACGGGTGTCAGGTTGTACTCTGACTGTGTCAGGGTTTGGGGTTTGTTTCTTTGTAGTACTGTATTTCTATTTTAATTTCCCTAGTAAAGAACTGTTATTCCTAATTCCCATATATTTTCCTGAAAACCTTTTAATTTCAAAATTATAATAATTTGGAGGGAGGGGGTTTACATTCTCCATTTCAAAGAGAAGCTCCTGCCTTTCTTAGCAGACACCTGTCCTCCAGACTAAAACAAGCCTGTCTGTCCCTGTGTCCCGGCTAGAGCCAGCCAGGCTGGCTGAGGGAGGCTGACACATGCCACGGTCATTATTCCAATGCTCCTCTGGTTTCCTGTCCCTCACAAAGCAGCCAAGAGTCAGCAGCACTGCTGGACCCCTCTGCTGAATCCTCCTCCAGAGCCTGGACCCCAGAGAGTCCTCATGCACATGCTTCAATTACTGAGCCTGAATTAATGACATGGACAGAATTGCTGTCCACTTCCCCAGCTAAATCAGGAATTTACTTCAGGAGTCCTCACACCCCATCAGGATCAAACACTTTAACCCATCACCTGACTTCTAGGAAACCTCAAAGCTCCAGATGAGGTCGAGAGAAATGTGGTATTTCAATGCTTATTCAATACTTGAGGGTTTCATTGCAAAAGCTGCACAGATTATTCTTCAACAAGGATTTTAGAAACACATTTCATGGTTTTAAAACTACTTAGGAATGGCACAATGTGGTTGTGAGCCAGGCTCACAGGTGGTGAACATCTCACAGCCTACACAAGGACCCCTGTGGCACTGCACAAAACTGCTTGGATGTAATGGATACATCAGCACTTGGAGCCCAGAGCATCCCAGGGGACCCCTGACTCAGAGCTCTGAAGGGATGGAGTCACTGGGTTGCATTAATCACTCTTTCCTCCTCTTTCTGGAAGACTTCTGGAGCCAGTGGATGTGGGAGCAAGAAAGCCAGGATAAGCACGAGGTGGTTTTTCCTCTCCTGCTTCAAAGTGATGCCCACACTGTGCCTGGGGGAGTATCCCACTTTGGAGCAGAGCCCTTGAGGCTTTTAAAAACCACTTTTCTTTCTGCAAGAAGATTGGAAACCTCACCCTGTCTTACCTTTGTAGAAAACACACAACAAACTCCCCTTTTGTTGCTCAGAGCAAGGCTGTCTTAAATGTTAGCGGTGACAAATTGCTTGGAGACACAAGCCAGGGGAAGCTGCCTGCAGCAGTGTGTGGGTGGGCTGTTGGTGTGTGTTGACATATCACCTTGCTTCCCATGTTTTGGGGCTGTGAAACAGGAGGGGGAGATCTTCTGCTTCATCTACTCTGTGTTACCCTTTTTTGTGTTGGGTTTCATCCCACCCCTCATCCAAGGTCAACACCACCCAGCTTTTCATTTGTCTCCTTCAGAGAGAGAGATTTACCAGCTTTTGATTGATTTTGGTGTCTCCTGTGATGCAGTCACATTATTTTTCTAAAAAGGCTTCACCAGCACAGGGAATAAATTCCAGGTGAGCCTCCTGCCTCCTGTGGTGACATTTTATCCCTTATTCCAGGCTCTGCTCAGCCTTGTGCCTCGTTGTCCCCTCCGAGCAGTGACAGCCCCTTGTGCCTCCTGCCACTGCTGCACTGTAATAAGTGATGGACCCAGTCTTTCCTTTGTCTTTTCCAGCGAATCCTGATTTTGTGAAATTTTTAGGAGTCTACATCCATCTAAAACAGTGCCCTCTACTCTCAGCAGGCTCCTCAGGGAATCAGAAGAGATTAATGAGATGTAATCTTTAGTACAAGAATCCTGTGAAACATCAGTATGTTGAATTCACACCATGACATTTTTAATTATTGTCTCAATCAATTTGTGAGACACAGAGGTAAGTTTTTACCAGTTATAATTCCTCAGGCTATCCCTGGATGTTTTTTAAACAATGGTTAAAATATTTACTGTTCTACAGTTCTCTAGGAACATGGTGTTTTTTTTCCTGAGAAAGCCAATATATTCTTCAGCTTTTTAGCAAACACTTTCTTATGCTCTCCCTTGGACCTGAAAAATTGCTTTTTAAATATTCCAGTGTTTCTTCCTCAGACATCTCACTTTTGGCATGATCTCATCTTTCTCACATTTTGCATCTCTGCAGCATTCTCACATCAAAGACTGAAGCAAAGAAAGCTACCTTCTCAGCAATTCCTTTTCCTTCCTGACTTGCTCTTTTCTCTGCTCCCTGTGATTTAGTACATTGAGTGATTATTGCACATATTGGCACTTTTTAGCTATATCTGAAGGCACTTGTCTTGCCTCCATTTACAGTAGGTATCAAGAGCATTCAGCAGAAATGAACTGCTTTCAGCAACAGAAACCTCAGCAAATGAAGGCAAAACAGTTAAAAAAGAGTCATTTGTGACCACAAGAATGCAAACATTTTCTGAACTACTCAAATTTTAAGGATTTGTATAGACTGACTGCTTTCATTGGGATTACTCATGCAGGTCATGTTAATTCCATTACTAAACACCTTGTTTATTGATGTTTGAATGGGAAAAATCACAAACACCAGTAACTGAAATACTCACCAGCCACCTCTTCAGCGTGATAGGGTTGATGTTGAAGTCTTTTACCAGCCCAAGGTCGTGGTACATGTGCTCCAAACAGCTCAGCATCTGCAGCCAGGAGCAGGCAGGTTATTGTTGGCTCTGTAAACACCCCTGGAGGACACCCTGTGAAGTGAATTTCCCCCTTGCAAGCATCAAATAATTGCAGAGCCCTCTTTGGATGAAGGAAAGATGTTCAAAGATTGCATGATTAAAGGCAGTGCAAGAGGGGAGACAGAGAAGGTCTGAAAGGTTTTTTTAAGCAGCACTCTGCTGTGGAGTTCACAGGTTTTGTGCAGGGCTTTGAATATCCCCAGCACTCCTCAGTAACTGTGATTCCTGTGTATCACAGCAATTCCTGCTCATAAAAAAAAAAAAAAAGTATTGCCATTTTTCTAGTTCAGCTAGGATGTGTCTTACTGCTCAGTTGGAGCTTTTCCCTGGCTGTACAGGAATGGATCAGGCTCTAGCTGAATAGAAAATGACAGCAGAAAATAAGAGATTCCCTAAAGAAACATTTATTTCAGGCATTTGTCAATACCTTCTTTCTTTATGACTTCTTGTGAGCTCCTAACTCCATTACCTTAGCTCATATTTCTTGTTTAAAAGATTTCCCATTATAATCCTACAAAATTGCAGCAGTTTTGGGATTATCCCCTCGTGGGGACTGTAACTATGGATCCCAAGAGCTGAGATGCAAGGACAGGCAGCTCTCTCACCTGCTCTGCAGTAGCAAGGGGGATGCAGGTGATTTAGCAGCACCCCTCATGTTTAATCATCTAGGCTTGAAAACAAAAGATATTGATAACCTCAGGTGTTTGAGTGCTTAACATCTCCCACCAGTCAGAAACAAACAGGTTTCCTGGAGTTCAGGAGTTTATGTGCATGTGCATTCCCATTTCTGAAGGGCAAATCTGCAGGGGATGGAATGTGGCCATTGTTAGAAAATGCAGTTTTTAGACTCTAAAACAATCCAGGGGTTTCAGCACAATGAGTAAAATGTCACAAATACAGCCCTGGAGGCATTTCTAGTTAGTTTTCTGTTATTTAGGCTCTTAGAAACTCACCAGTAAAAAAGATTTAATCTAATGAAACTTTATCCAGGGCATAAATCTAAGTCATGGGGTAACAACAGGGCTGATTTTGAGTAATCCAAACAGGAAGAGACTTTCCTGCAAGACCCGAGGGACAAAGCCATGAGCTGAATTCTGCTCAGATCACACAGACAGCATTTTGCTGAAAATCCCCTTGTCCTGGTAGAATATATGTTTTGTAATCACACACAGAATCACTGGGTTGGGAGAGACCTCCAAGATATCAACTCCAACCCATCCCTAACACCTCAACCAGACCATGGCACCCAGTGCCACATCCAGGGATGGTGACTCCACCACCTCCCCAGGCAAAGCATTCCAATACTTTATTATTCTTTCAGTGAAAAACTTCTTTCTGATAGTTCCATAAAAGACTTTCCAAGACAATGAACTTTATCCAGAAGTGCTGAATTACCCTTAGAAATGCAGCTGTTGCTAAGAGAGCTTTGGGTGAGTGATGGGGTGACTTTTTGAGTCCCCAAACTGCCCCTGAACACAGCAGAATCTCAGTTTTCATGTTTAGCTTTCTTGGTCAGCAGCAAAAGCCTGAATATGGGACTCTTGTAAGGCTTGAAAAGTGAGAGGGCATTTGAGAAGGAGCCAGGCTTGCTGCAGAGCTGTGTTTGCTGAGATGCAGCAGAGCACATTATTCATTTGCTCACAGCTGAACGAGGTTTATGACCTGCCTGTCCCACACTGAGCACGTGGGCA
This sequence comes from Catharus ustulatus, assembly GCF_009819885.2. Taxonomy (NCBI): domain Eukaryota; kingdom Metazoa; phylum Chordata; class Aves; order Passeriformes; family Turdidae; genus Catharus; species Catharus ustulatus. Next base: position 119,667,314 of record NC_046222.1, read on the forward strand.
AACACTCAGGGCTAAACAAGCAGAATTGAAATATCCTCTGTAAACATAAAGCAGAGCTAAGAGGGCGAGATAAACCCATATGGTGCTTGGCTCACCACAGCTTGTGTGGAATCTCATTTCTGAGCAGACTCCTCCTTGCAGGGCAAGTTTGATCTCCACACCCTGCTGTTTGCCTTGTTCATGCCACCATATAAAGCTTCCCAGCCCTTTGAATGAGTTACTGTGCTAAAGTGCTGTCCCCCAGTCCACAGGAAACCGTGGAGAATGGATTTGGTCTCTCCTCATTCTTCCTTAATAGTCAGAACAGCAATAATCCAGCAGTGTTGTGGTGTACCTGTCAGACTGTAATTCCCCCTTGCTGCAAAGACCTGACAGAGAAAAGGGGCTGGAGATGGATGTTTTTCTTAAGTGAGATTTGTTAGTATTTGCTAAATCTGCTTTTACATTATATTATTAACTGCTCACTCTCCTTCACACTCCTACAGGTTTACACAGAGACCCTTCCAGAACCTTCTGCAGTACAAATGATGAACCATGAATAATAGCAGTAAGGAAAGGAAGAAAATGAAGCAATGAGGAGATACTAATTGGCTGTGAATGCAGCCTTGCAACCTCTTCAGAACAAACTGCAGAAAAAATCCTCAGTTTCAAGGGGTGTGAATCAATGCCTGCACCCCTGCCTGCTGCTTTATTGATTTGAGTGGAGTTATGGATGATGTGCTTAAGCACACACTTCACTGGGGATTGATTGGTTCAGATGAAGTGGTATGAGAGAATTCATGTGGCAGTAATGACAGTGCACCAGTTGAGGGACTTTACTAGGAAGAGATTAAAGAGAAAATAAAGACGAGCCAGGGTATGACAAGCAGCATAATCTACCTGGCATCTGCTAGGAAGAAGCACTGGAAATTAAAAAAAAAAAAAAAAAGAGACAGTAAGGGGCAAGAAAAGGGGGAAAACCCTGCAGACTGTCTCAGAGGGCTCTTCTGGCCATACTGGCTCCCAGAAAGGGCCAGCCCAGCTAAGGTGGCATCCTCACCTCGTTGGGCTCCCACAGCCACACGTCAAAGGTTGGTTTCCGCAGAGCCTCGATGGTCTCCTGGGACAGCATGTACTGCAGGCAGAAAAGAGGAGTGAACAGGGGTGTCCCTGCCATGGGAATGCTACTGGCATGTCCTTGGGGCTCCCAGGCTTCTATTCATGAGGGGTTTGGCCACATTTCCCAAGGAGAGAGCAGATGATCTCCCCCTCTGTCCACCCATCCCTCCTCATCCTCCTCACCAGCTGGCAGCTGCTCATTGAGGCAGGTCCTTGTGGAGCAGAACTTGGGAGAAAAGGGAGACTGGAGGTGCTAAGGAGAGGGTCATGGCTAAATCCAGCACAGGGAATCAAAGGCACAGGGCACAGACCCATCCCTGGCTGCGCTGGTTCTGCTGCCTGCAGAGCATCAAAGCTGCCAGCTAGGGAGGGGTGGTGTGGAGTCTCTGCTTACACTGCTAAATTAGCTGGTGGGGATGATATGTTTATTTTCAGATGATTTATGCTCTCACTTCTAGTGTTTTTTCAAGAGTGCCCACAGTTTCAAATTGGTTGTCAGCCTGCAAGATTCAAGTGATTTTTTATCATTACGCTCAGAAGCCTAAAACAAAAAATCAAGCTCATTCACCAGTTATGGTTGTATACAAAATGAAAAGAAAAGGAATGTGCAGGGTTAAAAGACATGGGGGTATCAGGATGGTACAGATTCATCTTTTCAGGATCCTATTCATCAGTGGTTTTGGGACTCAAAAACCTTGTGGCTTCAATTGGCCCATTCACCATGGCTGTCTCTAGCTTGGGTTTGCTCTCCTGAGCAGGTGAATGACAATTTCTGAACCATCAAATTGTTTGATACTTAATCCAAGGAGGAACAACAGAGAAGATTAATTTTTCCTCTTCAGAAGGCAAGGAGTTTTGCATTTGCATACACAATGCATACTTAGTGTGACTTTCTGCAAGAAAACTGCAAATTAGCAGTACAGATTTGATGGTGCAGTGACATCTTCCTTCAGCTTCACTGGCATTGGACAAATCCAGCACCTGACAACTGATAACAAATTTTGCAGATCTCCAAAACCCCAGACTCCAGTGAGTTTTGGTCTAGGAATAATGCAGAAATAAAAGCTACCAGTTTGCTCTGCAGTGGGTCAGTGCAACTCTTCACAGCCTTTATTCTTGATTCAAGATCCTAATGCAGCAGTCCATCAAAGTTTAATCTGACATGTATACTTATCAAGGGAAAAAAAAACTGGCTTAGAACTGATGTGTTCTGTGAAATCATGTGTTAGTGTCAGGAGCACAAGCCTCCTGGGCAGAAGTTAATTAAAAGAAGTCCCCGAGTGCTTCAGTGGAGGTCGCTTTTGCAAGGCAGAGCGGAACAACGAGCAGAATTTATTGCTGTGCTGGGCTCTGGAGACAAATGTGCACAGAGCCACGTCCATGTCATGCACCTGCATCACCCAGGAGTGTGAGGATTTGGGTGGCTGAGCCAGCTTTGGTGCCCAGGAGATGCTCAGGTGCAAGGTGATGCCCATGGTTAAACCAGGATTTACAAATGTGTGAGCTGGTTTTTTGAGCTGAGCACTGGGCAGGCATAACCTGGCAGCTTTTAATAATTCTTGTGGGCAAAGACTGCTGGTTCTGGGACCAAAGATCCTTCATGGTTTCAGCCCCATCCATCACTGTGGATTTGTACTTGTATTTACCCAGGAGACATTTTTCTTCCAGCATTACTGTTTTCTCTAGCAAATACACTAACTCATTTTCACAGGGACAATGAATCATTTTGGAGAGAATCCAATGTCGCATTTTCTCTTTGTTTCCCTAGGTGAAGCATGCCCATAAATTACATTTTAAATTAAAAAATAATCTATTAGGAGAAAACAGGCAGCAGCACCACTTTCAATCAGAACACAGCATTACAGGGTGTTTTTGATTGTTGCTGTGAGCATGGAGAATAAACAAATATAACTAGACAAAAGAGTGTTAAATGTTGATGAATGCACAATGTTCATTAACATTTCAAACACTAATGAGCTTTCAAGTATTAAAGACTACTGAGAATTAAACTTTAAGTCACCGTGGGCAACTGATGATTTTTTTCCATTGGCTGGTAGGAGTTTTGGATGAAACCTTGGATGTAGAACAACTAGGAATTAATGGCTAAAGAGTCAGGCAGGGGCTGGTCAGGGGGAAGCCATGCAGTGGGAATTGGGGAAGGATTGTGTGGTACCTTTGGGTAGGATGGGACATCCCTCCGGGGAGCTGGCTTCTTGCTTTCATCCAAAAAGCTGTACTTGCAGGGACAGTTCGTCCTGGAATGAAATATTCATCTCTTACATCGAGGGAACAGAAGCACAGTGCCTCAAAAAGCACCAGAAGTGCTCTGGTGTCCCAGTAGCCACCCCTCAGAGAACCACCCCGCTCCTCAACCTCTCCCTTTCCAATGTGGTGTTGTTCAAATGATTTGAAAGCATCATCCTCTTTAAGATTTTCTCCCCTTTTCCAACACCCCTGTTGCCTTCTCTTGGTCTGTTTGCATCCAAGAGAGAAGCTGAGTTCAGGCATGGACAGCCAACCACTTCTCAAAGCAAGTCAATCCCAGTGAGCAGCTTGGGGTCCATGGCATCCTTCCTTCTCCAGGCCCACCAGGGACCAGGCTATGGGCACACCTGTGCTGATTTACTGCTGAAGGCACCCCCTGAGCCCTGCTGCAGCCCATAAGAACTTCCACTCTGCTGCTGTGAGCTCCTTTCACATGGGACAGCAGCACAGAGGGACTTGGCAAAGAGTTCTGCTTGGCTCCCTGATCCTGGAGAAAGGGAGCCACTACCAGCAATTGCAGTAATTAACTTGCCTGGTTATTAACACTGCCAGTCCTCTACTCTTCTTTCCCCTGCAGGTGGAAAAGCCAAACTGATGCTTTTCCATCTGAGCAGAGGCCCAGGGGGAGCCTTATCAGTCTCTGCAATCCCAGGTGATGGTCAGGATCTTCTCCCAAATAATCTCAAACTGTGCCATAGGAGGGACAGGCTGGACATCAGGGAGAATTCCTTCCCTGAAAGGGTGGCCAAGCATTGGCAGGGGCTGCCCAGGGAGGTTTGGAGTCCCCATCCCTGGAGGTGTCCCAGCAAGGGCTGGATGTGGCACTCAGTGCTCTGGGCTGGGGACAAGGTGGGGATTGGTCACAGGCTGGACTCGATGGCCTTGCAGGGCTTTTCCCAGGTAGCTCCTGCTTATTGGATATCTCCTACCATGGACTTTATTAACCTTCATGTGAGGCTGATCTTGCATTTTGCATTTATAGTCATGGAATGGTTTGGGTTGGAAGGGACCTTAAAATTCATCCAGCCCCACCCAGCCTGCTGTGGGCAGGGATGCTGCTCACCAGCTCAGGTTGCTCAGGGCCCCATCCAGTCTGGCCTTGAGCACTTCCAGGGGTTTATCCCTGGAGTCCTAACATTTGGATTATCCTCTCTCAGTTTTCAAGCCCCCTGCCAAAGGAAGCAAAAAGAAACTTCCCAAAAGAAGCCAAGCAAAGCATTCCATTAGCTTGGTTTGTGCATTTTTGATTATTGTATTTTGCATTGTATCTCTTTTGAGTGATTCTCTTCTCTGTTGGGAATTAGTCCAGGTCTTTTTTCTCCTCCTAACATTGATGCCTGCTGTCATTTCTGGTGGCAGTGTCTGAACCCTGTGAAAGTTATGTCATCTTACAGCTCATGATGGTCAGCTGACTTCAACCAGCTGCCTTTTCCTGCCCTGGTTAAGAAGATTCTCAGTTGATGAAAAGCTGTCTTAATCGTTTCTAAAGCTGCTTCCTCAGAACTGCACTGTGTGGGGTATTAGTAGGATAAAAATAGTGAGATTGGGGCATTCCTTGCCCTAATTGGAGCTGACTGCCAGGGTGAGCTGAGGGTCAGCCAGCTATTTCTAATTCCCAGCTGTAGTAGGATATTGAAGCCTTCATCCCAGCACACTGGGGAACACATCAGAGCATCAGACCTTCACAAATGCAAAACTGTATCTGCAAATGATCATGATTTTAAATGACACCATAATGCTATTAGCATCTGCCAATGGTGAGTGCAAAAAGCAGACAAGCAAAAAAAAAAAAAAAAAAAGCAATCTGAGGAGGATGCAAATGGAGTTCTTTGCTCAATTCACTGTGGTTTTATAAACCTGGCTGCTCAGCCTTATTCTCTCATTTGGTAATGTAACAGCAAATACAAGAATAGGTAAACATCCATACAGCTGTGTACACTGTGATCTTATTGAAGGAATACAGGCACTCACACATATTTATGTACATGAATTAAATTTAGATGGGATCCCTAATTGCAACCACAGTGCATTATCTAGCAAATGCCACTGCACAAAGGGATGACAGGTCTAAATGAGAGCAAATACATTCCCACTTCTCTGGGATGCCTCTGTTCCAGCACACATCTCATGCCAATGGGAGAGGCTTTGCTCAGCCACCCTGGAGTGAAGCATCCCAAGGCTGGGTCACCACAGGCTGCTGAGCTGGCTGCTGTGATGGCTTGGGAATAGGGAACCACAGCTCATTCCTCAGCAGCTCTGATGGGAGCCACCAAGGAGCATCCTCTCCTCAGTCTGGTACCCACATCCAGCTCCTGCTTTGGGTCCTGAACCTACAGGGTGCAGATATGGGAATTCTTCATGGGCAGAATTCTGGGCAAGCAGGAGGAGCTTTTGAGCAGCTGGGAGGAGGGAGATGCAGCTCAGGGTAACCAAGAGGAGCTGTGACAGAGCCATATGGACACAGCACTGGAGTGATGCTGAGCAGAGCGAGTCCTGCTCCTGCTGCAGCGAGAGCAGCCCTGAGTGTGAGCTCAGAGCGAGCCAGGCTGGTGCCTGTGCCCAGCTGAGCCCACCCATCCTCACCACAGCTTTCCAGCCTCACACCCCTGCTGGTCTCTGGCTTTTGGAGCCTGTCACATCTCACCATGAGCTCTCAGTGAAGGTGACACCCCAGCTGGAGCTGGCTGCACTGAGCAGATGGAGCACCCCCCATTCCGGCTTTTCTTGTGAACAGGTTGTTTTTTAGACCACAAAATATAGATTGGAAGGTGACAGATCTGGGGTGGCAGTTAGTCATGGCTGCTGGGACAGTCTTGTACTTCCTGATGTGGTGTGGTGGCGAGTGAGCAAACGTGAATTTGCTGTAATTTCTTTTTTTGGACCTAATTCCTTGTCCACCTGTGCATCAGCGTTCAGCTCTGCCAGCTCCTACCACAGCTGAAGGAAAGACACATGGGCACACACGTTTGTACATCACACCCAGCACAAATCAGCACTCATGCTTTTGCTGCCAGCCTGGGCTTGGATTTTTCTAATGAGATTTCTCCACACACCCCAACAAGAAATGATGCAAGTCACAGGGCAAACTGCATTCCGCCCTGCTGGGATAAATCTGAGGCACAAACTGCATTCCAGCCTGCTGGGATAAATCTGAGGCACAAACTGCATTCTGCCCTGCTGGGATAAATCTGAGGCACACATCTGAGGTTAATAATGTTACTCTGCATTTATGCTAATGTGACAGCTGAATTTGGCCTTGGACTTCATGGGAATGAATTATCATTGTGCCTCCTGACATATCTGCATGGCAACATTTATAAAATCGAGTGATTATAAAGCCTGAACCTTTTAGCGCATCTCCCATTGCCCTCAGTAGGAAACAGTCTTGATTAAAGGTCAGAAAATTTGACCTGAGACTTTGAAGACAACATTTGCTGAGAAAAATCCCCTTCACATTTTGAGCAGCATATTCCTCTCCAGCAACCTTCCCAGAAGAATTCCCAATCTCACAGTGATGATTTGTTTGCCCTAGTGGGGCACTTCAGTGCCACAGGAGGCATTTTCCAGCTGAGACCACGCACCGTACCTAATGCAATTTTTTCTGCTGGTGTTTTAATTACAGCAAAACTGAGGTTCAACATCACAATGAGCCCTTGCATTAGAAAGTAAATTCCCAATTTCTCATTGCATTTGAAACGGATGATTTATAATAGCATGAGATCATAATTAGAGGAGCTGCTACATATTTATTTGGTAATTTCCCAGAATATATTGGAGCTGATTCGAGTGCTAACTGGTTCCCAACCAAAGGCTGCACTGTGCACAAGTTCTTTTCCCATTCTCTCTCTCCCCCAGTAAATCTGGATGAAGATTTCCCATTCTATATGGTGACAAATAACTCCCAAGACCTTCTTCTCTCCTCCCATGGCCCAAACTAATTTAACTGGTGAATGGCTATAAATCTCCAAGCGGTAAATTAAAGCCACTGTCCTTGATGGTTATTGGTTTCCTGGCTCTTTTACTTCTAAGCCCAGGAGATAATTCTGTGGAAATGTTGCATTAGGGTTTGAAACCAGGCACTTGCTGCTGTGGTTTTGTCCCAAGCAGAACTTACCTGCTGTTCCTTGCTGCCATTTCCTCCCTCATCTTTTTAATGTCGCGCTTGCATTTCTCAATCTCCACCACTTTCAGGCCTTCCACTGCCAACAGAGGGAAACAACAGCGCTGTTACCGTGGCAAAAAGTCACAGCATCTCCTTCCACAGTGGTGCAAAATTTCAGAGAGCTCTGCCAGTGGGGTTATCCAGCCAGCTCTCACAGGCTGCCTCAGCTCTCCCACCTGCAGGTGCTGCCAAGGATCTTGGAAACCCAGGAATTGTCTGCTGCCAGTGCAGATAACAGAGCTTTAATTCACCCAATGGTTATAACATCTCAGCTTTGCCACAGCAGCAGGCAGCCCCTCTGCTGCCTTCACTTCTCTGCTGTAGAGCACAAATCAGAGGAAATCCTGAGCAGAAAAAAAGCCCCACTCCCGTGATGGGATGATAAGCATGGCTATGCAAACACGTCCCAGCAGGATTAGAATTCCCATTAAGATAAAAGGGTTTAATTCGGAAGTTCATGCAGAGCATTAAGGAGCTCGGAGAGGCATTGTTGGATACAGAAAATCCAAAGTGAGAATGCAGGAGGGAGAGCAAAATGTTGAAAATTCGGCTCTAATGATAGATTTATTTTTTTTTAAACTATTGAAATCCTGTCACTTCTTTTTGCCAATCAATTCTGTAATCAAAGGTTATTTCTGCATGCAGCACAGAAAATCCTATATTTCCCTTCTGCATGTAATTGTGAGAGCCACGAGGCAAAAAGTTTGATTGCCTTTTTATGCAGCAGAGCACTTCATTCCCTGTAGCTGAGAGAGCCCAGTGCAGGGAGAGTGTGAGAATAATTCTCCCTTTTCTTTCCCCCTGGTTGAACTGTCAGAGCGATCAAGGACACAGAACCATTTATTGCATCCATGTCATTCACATGCAATCATTTTACAGCTCATTTGTTTACTGAACTCGTTGTTTACACGGATGAGCCATGGCTGGGGAACTCAAGAGAAGCACAATCAGAAAATCAGTATTCATCAACTTTCTTAGGAAATCACAGTCTGGATCACACTTATCTGGAGAGCAGCATGTAAGTGATAAAACCCTGCCTCGAAGGGCACAGCTCTGGAGATAAGCAGAGATCTCAGGTTTGTTTTCCTTTGTGAGAGTAACAACAAAGATTGCAGCTGGAACTGGGAAAAGGGAAAGAAATGTGTATGAACTAAGCCCAGAATGCCACGTATTAGGAGAGGAAAGGGAAAGGGGTTGGTTTATGTTTGCTTTCAGGGATGCCCTCCTCTTAAAAATCCCATTTAGACATTTATATTTTTTTGTGCATCATTCTTACAGGCAATTTCTCTGGGTGATCACAGTGTGGTGATGCAGATAAGCTGCTGTCCTGCTTATTGGATATCTTCATTCTGGATACCTGCCTGCACTTTTCTGGGTGCTTTTCTCAGCAGCTGATGCTCACAGCTGACCTGCAGGCCCTGTGCTGCACTGGTGCATTCACCCAGAGAAATTCCTGGGTAGCCCATTTGCCAAGATGTCTAATTGGTGGCCAGTGCCCATTTGGAGCAGTGGGAGCCAAGCAGAGTTATCAGAGTGACAGGGAAGTGGGGCAGGCAGCTGCAGGGAGGAGTTCTAGTGCCAAGTGCCAGCCCTGAGCATTTTTTCCTGCTGCATTTCTTTGGTTTTTATCCCAAATCTCTCAGAGGGAGCAGAGAATTTACATAATTATTTTCTTAAGGTAGATGTGAAGTGCTTAAAAATTGCAAAGGGTTTTTGTTTTTGCCAGTTATTTTTCCTTATTCTTGTGTGGGCTGCTGTGCAGAGTAAGTCAAGGCGTGGGACAAAGTGCTTGCTCTGCATGGACTCATTTTCCAAGGGGAAGTGACAAGCTTTAGCTGGGATTTAAAAATCAGCTGAAAGATTTGGCTCCCCTGAAAACTCATCTCTGGTGAGGTCTCCAGGCAGGGCTGGGAAGGAAGCTGAGAACATTTCATGTGAGGTGCTGTCATGAGCACTTATCCCCACACACAACATCCCCTCTGGGGGAGAAATCCTGGAGAGCACATGTGAAAGGGGTGGGAAAAGGATCTCTGAAGGAGGCAGGAGAAAAGGCAACATAAAAGCACAATTCTTTCCACATTTGGCTCGCCAATGATGAATGGCCATGTCATGTGCACTGATGAAGGGCCCATTACATTATCCTGCAGTGAGAAACACCTCCTGAAAAGACCCTGTGCTGTCTGAAGAAATCCTTGGGCTGAGCCCAGCAGTGAAATGTGGCTCAGAGCAACCCCTGGGAGCCCAGCTCAGGCAGGGAGGTTGGACACTCCCTCTCTCCCACGGTTCTGCCTCTCAAACACGACAGCCCAGGGAATGATTTCAGAATGCTGCAGCCTGGGCTCTGTTGCAAACCCAATTTCCAGCAGATGGGTGCAGTGCAGACAGGCAGCCCAGCCAGCTCCTGCCCACACATTGCTCCATCAGATGGATGCCCCAGCAGTGGGATCAGGCAGGGAGAGAGCCCTCCCTGGGGAGCAGGAATTCTGCATTCTCTGGGCAGGCTGCCCTCCCTAAACCAGCAATAAAGTGCTGGAGTGGTGTGCTGGCTGTGCATTGAAAAACTGGTTTTTTTCCTTGTTAAAAAAATCCCTATAACCAAACAAAAAACTCCTCCCCTCCCTAAAGTAAACAAAAAAAAAATTAACAACTAACTAAAGTGTTTCTGTATGTTGTTGTTAAAAAACAAAAGAAAGTGTGAGAGGGGGGAGGAGGAAGTGGTCTAAAAGTTTCATTCCGAATTTATTATTTCTTTATGCTCTTAATAAAGTCTTTCTTTACTTCCTTTAAGTTTAAAACCTGCCTTGCTTTTGCTCCTGATTCTATCTCACAGAAAACAAACCCAACAACAAAATTATATACAAATTACCAAATCTAAACTACTACAAGTGGGCAGGTGCTCAATTTTCTCCTGCCAGGAATGGCATAAATGCCTTGTTTATCTCCCTCCTGTGCTGTGAGCTGCCAGTGTTGAGAGGCAGAGTGTGTGCCAGGGATCCCAGGGGTTCACCAGAGGCCAAAAGCAGCCCCTGGCTGGCTGGAATAGCTGCTTCTTGGGCTGCCAAGGGGATACAAAGACCCACAGCTTACCTCATTTGCTCTAATCCATGGCATTTAGCCCTGAGGAGTGGAGCTGGTCAGAAGTTTCGCTGAAAATGCAGAGTGACTGAGCTCATTTTAATTTTCTCTCTTTTTTTTTTTTTTTTTTTTTGGGGGGGGGAGAGGGTTTTTTGTTTTTTTTTTTCCTTTTTTTTCTCTTTTCTTTTTTTTTTTTGAGCCTTGGGAGAAGCAGCAGCCAAACAGACAGCAGGAATTCATACCTGGGTTTCTTTCTGGGGTTTGACAAGCTGCAGGTTGCCCCCTCCATGGACATCCCTGAGCACCAGGAGCCTGAGGTGGCCACAGGGAGAGGCTTCCCTGCAGCTGCTCTGCAAATAAAGACACTTCACTTCTTCCTCTCCCTGCTGACAAAGGGATCAGTCTCCCCAAGCAGCTGCAGGGTCAAGGTAGCTTCTGGCTGGGGGAAGTTACAGGAAAACAACTTCTTCCATGAACCAGAAACTCCTTTTTTTTTTTTTTTTTTTTCCTTTTTTCCCAGCCAGCCCTAGTGGGAAAGTTCTTTGTGGGAAAGGCTCTCCCTGCTCCTGACTTTAACATCCTCGAGGATGTGGCTTTTGGAGTCACAGCTGCATGGCAGCACCTTATTCACACCTTTCCCTGCCTCTCTGGGACCTGTGTTCTGCATAATGCCCTGAAACAACTCAGAAGCTGCACAGGGGGACACAAAACTACCCAAAAAACCCAGAAAAGGAGCTCACTGACCGGGTGAGTTTAATTTGGCTGTTGCACTGTGGTGGTGCCAGGGTGCAAGGATTGGAGTGACAGCAGCAGGAGGGTGGTACCCCTGGAATTAGAGCCCAAATGCCCCAGTGGGGCTGGGATCAGGCTCCCCAGTGGGGCTGGGATCAGGCTCCCCAGTGTTAGAACATCAGGGGGTGCAGAGGGATTGGGGGTCACTGCTGGTGCAGGGAGTGACAGACACCTGGGCCATGGCAGGAGGAGATGGAGAGCTGGGTGCTGGAGACTCTGCCACAGGAATTGGGAGCAGCAGGACAGGGCTCAGCTCAGTGCAGGGCTCAGCACCCCTCAGAGGGAGGACAGGAGCAGCTCTGGGTGCTGGCAGCACACCCTGCTCCCCACAGCAGTGCCACCACAGCTCCCACCACCCCCAGCCTCACCTGGGGCCAAATGACAAAGGGTTAGAGAAAGTGGAAGCAGGACAGGTCAGAGGGTGCAAGGCACCAGTTCCCCCTGGGGTAGGAATAAAGGGACACTCACATTCAACCTTTTTCTCCAGCATTGCCAAGTGATTAGCTACTTCCGTTTTTAGCTCGTTGATTTTAAAAACCCTGAAAAGAAAACCCTCATGTATTAATGTTATACATTTAATGCTCTGCCTAGGTGCTAAGAACTTCTGCTAGAAATGGCCATATTTGTGTCTCTATGATTGATCTGCCCAGCCATGTTTGTCATAAGGAAAAGCAAATTTTCCATGGAAATGCTAACACTGGAGCAGGTTTGATTTTCAGAAATATTAACAAGTAATAATTTTTTTTTTATGGGCCTGGGAATGTACTCTGACTCTACAACACCTCATCTCCCCCTCTCTCAGCAGTGACTTGCTGCTGTACCCCCCCAGGGAAGCAAAGCTAAATTGATAATTGTTAAATTGATAATTCATAATTGTCCAAGAGCAGCGTCTTGGTGTCTGCACACTCTGAAACCTCCTCCCCCCTGCTGAGTTATGCTGGTGATTTGCTGGGCTGTGGTGGGATCTGTCTTATTGAAACCAGCTGGGATTAAATAAGCAGCTACACAGATGTTGAGAAATCCTCTCGAAGGAGAGACATTTTTGGGTGATAAAGGGGAAAATGAGACAAATCTGATGATTTGTCTGCTCAATGAAGAAGCAGTTCTTCTGCTTCCTAAGAGAGAAGGAACATTCACTACTTGATCTCCCTTTTAGATCAAAGATAATCACCAAAATTGCTTTTGGTTTAAGCTACTGTACTGCTGTCAGCAGGAAATAACGTGTCCCAGACCTAAATTTGGCAGGCAGAGTGGGATTTGAAAGATGTCTTAAATGCCCCTCTGCCTCCTGTGAAAAATTTCACTTCAGGCTGGTGAAAGAAATCACATTTTAAATTAATAATGATGTTCAGTTTCTTACCTCGAGAACTGCTCGGCAATCTGTCCCAATAAATTCTGGAACAATTCTTCTTTTTCTGAAAAAAAAAAAAAAAATAGAAGGGAGACATGATAGAAAAAATAGAAAGGAAAGAAGCCTCAGCTTTTCTGCAGAGGTATCCCCAGGTTTTGAGGGTGAGCCAAAAAATTGTTTTGGTCCTTGGGAAAGAGTGACAGGGTTTGGGAATGACTCCTTGTCTCACCTGCAGATTACAGTCAGGGCTCTCAGAAGTTTAATTTTTGGGTCTCTCAGAAGTGGCACTTTCTGGAGAGGAGACCCTTTCACAGTGGGAAACTGTGAGAAATCCCTTGGCTGCTGGAAGCTCCTGCTCTCAGTCAGTGTCTCTGCACCAGCAGCACACGCTGACAGAGCACTCACGACCAACACACAGCTCCTGAACACCAAATAAATCCCAGCTTCCCTCCCAGCTTCATCCTGGACACCAATTCTTGTGGTGCAAACCCTCAGGGTTGTTCTGCCTCGCACAAACCCCAGGCAAACTGGAGATGACAAAGTGCTGTCCCTGCAGAACGAGGTCTGCCCTTCCTGCTCTGTGGGATGGACACAGCAGGGCACAACTTTCCCAGCCCCTTTTCCCTTGAGAACCCAGCCTGGACCGAGCTGCCACAGGGCTCCTGTCAAGATCCCATTGTTCCCTGAGTTCCTGCAGCACTGGGAGCCCTCGTGGAAAGTCAGCCTGATGAAACCCCAGCCTCTTTAACCACAGGATTGCAGTCACCAACAGAGGGAACAGCAAACAGGACCCTGGATTTCAAGGGACAGCACACTTTAAGAAGGGAGAAGCATGATAACAATGTTTTTCCATTTTTTAGTGGGAAAGCACAAACCCCCTTTGCTGAGCCCTGAGATGCTGTTTGGGTTTGTTCCCTCTGTTCCAGCTGATGCAAACTGCCCCAAAGTGCTGCAGTGATTCCTGCACTGGGGGTATGCTCAGGGAAAGGAAACACTGAGAGCACTCATAGACACTGCAGAGTACAGAACCCCTCTTTACACCCCACACTGAAACACCCCCATGGCATTTCTGCAAACTTCTGTCCTTCCTGAGGGAACACAACACCTCCCAAGTGCAGTCACCCAGGCAAAACACAGCAGATAGAAACACAGCCCAGCATTTACCATTTATTTCTAAATAATAGCTCTTGTACCTGTTGAAAGGATTTGCAATTAGAGACCTCAGCAATATTTGTCAAGAGCATTCACATTGCTGGTTAAAACAATTTGCCTGTCACCCCCTGTGTCTTAAAACTGGAGCTGGCATTCTGTGCTCTGAAACTCTCAGATCTAATTCCCTCTTTTTTGTTTTCTTTTCCTTTTTTAATCCCCCCCCCAGCTCCCAGCAGAGCAGCTAGCAGAGAAAACAGAGATTGGTTCTTCTCACAGAGACCCATTTTCCATTTTTCTCACAAAACCCAAGCGCTGAAACAAAGCAAACGCTGCGTCCTATTTAAGAAAGGAGGAAAACTTACCGGGGACAGCACCTGGGATGGCACCAAATCCAACAGGGAAAATAAACAGAGAAAGCAGAGAAAGCTGTGTCCTCTCCCTTCAGTGCTGCTCAGCCCTCTGACAGTGGCTGGAGCGTGCCAGAGACTGACAAGTTCCCTATAAACACTGTTCCAGTTAAAAAAAAAAAAAAAAAAAAACAACCCAACAATCTTACTTTCACTCCCTCCCCCTGTCAAAACTCACTTGGAGTACTTGGAAATTCTCATCCAGGGAACAGTCAGCTGCAATCTGATGTTTATGGATGTAATAAAAGACTTTCAAAATGAAGATGTATGTTTTTATAACCCTAGGGTGCAGTAAAGATATATGACTAAGAGTGGCAGCTCGCCTCATCTTAAAGAGACAAAGATCCATTTCTCTGCCCTGTTCCTTTCCCAGCAGGAGACCTCTGGTAACCCCTGATTCTGAAGAAAATGAGACATTGCTCTGACGTTATTTAGTCTTGCTTGTCCCCTCCCTTGTAGAACAGGAGGGTTAAGTTTGATTTTGCTCCCTTCATTACCCCTCTGTTTTTTTAAACCTCTGGGCAGGGCTGAAGCCCCAGGTGCACACAGACACCTTTTACCTCAGATTGCTGCATTTGTTTTGCTGTGATTCCCTCTCTGAAAAGGAAATCCTACTGCAAGCAGCACTGGCAGCAGCTCTGGCCACTGTTGCAGCATCCCAAAAAAAACCATTTTTCTTCTCCCCTCACCTCCCACCAGCACTGCAGATGTGCAGCACTCACAGGTGCTCAGCAAGTCAGCTTTTTGCTGGGGTGTTTTCCAGCTGACAAGTGACAATTAGAGCTCCCCATCCCTCCAGGAGATGCTGCAATGGTTAATGCTGTGCAGGGACAGCCAGCCCAGGCTTCCCCAGGCTCCCTGCCCAGCTCCCTGCGGGCACAGGGACTGCTGCTCTTTGCCCTGTGGCCTCTGCCAAGCTCAGCCTGCAGAAAGGAGCAGCTCTGCCTTGTCTCCAGCAGCTTCTGGGAAGGAAGCAGGTGCTGGGGAATATGGCAGCAGCAGTTTTTTCCTGTGAGTCCCGCTGTGGCTGGGCTGGAGGCTGGCAGGGAGAGCTCCCCTTCCCTGCCAGGCTGGCACCAGGTGCACAGGAGCAGCTCAGGTGACCCTGCACTGGCACAGGTGGATTATTACCCACGGGCAGGCACCCTCTGCTCAGCACTGCCTCTCCCTCCACCCTCTCACCCTCTGGGATCACAGCCAGGGAGCCACCTCCATCCTCCCACTGTCCCTTTGCCAGCCTCAGCAGGCTGTGGGCAGGCAGCCTGGGGGTTTGGGGGGTGGTTTGGCTGGGAGGGCATGGGCATCTCCCTTTCCTTGCCAGCATCAGGCTGCTGAATTCCTGCCCTGTTTCTCTCAAATGCTTCTGGCTCGGGCTTCTGTCTGCATTTCACTTTCTGTGGTTTGCTTGGATCAGGGCAGTCAGAGTAATTAAAAAAAACCCCACAAGCAGTGGACAAAAGCCTCAGGAAGGGATGAATTTCAAGCCCAAGCCCACATCCATGAATCTGTCATATTGAGCCCCAGATTCATGAAATTCACAGCTCAGGTTAATTTGGGCTGTGGCATGCAAATTCCCTATCAGGTGAGCAATCCCGAGTTGGCCACATCCCAGCGCACTCACCCATGTGAGATGCACTGAGGAGCAGCACGTGGGAGGAGGATTTTTCTCTCCCAGTCTCTGCCTCCTCAGCCTTGCCTGAGCTGAGAGCATGAACAAGACTCCAAAAGGAGAAGAGAGACATGCCAGAATAAGAAGATTTAGACACAGTGACAAGCTCATGTTGTTTTAGCAATACCAAACTGCACAAGATATAGAATATTGAATCCTCCAGGGGGAAAAAGCATCCCTGCAGCTCTCTAGTGCAGCCACTGCTGGGCTGTGCTGCCCTACCTTTGGAGCAGTAGGAAAGTCCCTGTGAGTGTTTTCCTGTTCTTTCAGCACCACAGTGGGGCAGGCTCTTGACCTTCACAACAGCTCCTTTCTTTGCACTACCAGAAATGCAACAGACTTCAATTTTATCCCCCAAGAGGGTGCTGCTAATAGGGTTTGTTCAATTAATTGTCACCTCCATCAAATCTATAAGTGCCTGAAGCTTACTAATTAGAGCAACAGCACAGCCATCAATTTGTGAGTTTTGAGCCAGTTCCACCAGGAGCACACAGAGCAGCATGCCCACTCAATGGGCTTGGAAATTTAAATACCACGGAGAAAAGGCTTTGCTGCAGGGGTTTTGGTGCTCTGCTTGGAGCCAGGGCCACAGGAGGGACAGGGAGTGATCCAGCAGCTTCAGAGCCAGCCAGCTCAGCCATCCCCTAATCCTCACCCTGACCCTAACCCTAACTCTTGCCTTCACCCCAACCCTAATCCTAGCACTGCAGACAGCTGACACATGGATTGCTGCTGCATCCGACACTCTCTGGAATAATAATTTTTTATTTCCAACCCTTTCCCATGACTGTGGCCAGGAAATGAAGAACAGTTTCTTAGCAGGACGCTGGTGGATATCTCCTCTGCTGGATAGAAGCCACTCCTCATATTTTCCCTCCTGAAGGATTATATTTCCAGTCCCACCTTTTCCAGCCTCTGTTCCCTGTGCCATTCTTCTGCAGCTGCCTGGGAGACTGCTGAAAAGAGGTGCATTACCTCCCACCTCTGTGAAAATTGGGGTGACCCCCTTTTTGGATGAGTTGCTTTGGGAAGCAGAATCATGCAGACAGAGTTGTCTGAGAAGTGAAGAATAGAACAGAGCTGTGGTTTTTTTTTTTCTTTTAATGAAGAGGAGCAATTTCCCACTCTGTTTATTCTTCCTACTGTCAGCAAAATGTCAGGAATGCTTAAGATTAATGACAAGCCATGTGAAAGAAGAAAAGATACCAAGGAACATTAGTTCCATCACACTCAGCTCAACTTTCTTCCTCTTTCCATAGCAGACTGTGTCTTATGTTTTGACAGTCTATGGCCAGAATTTTTCTTGTCCTTTTCAGCTCAGATCATTGGAAATCCTTGTTTTATGAAATGGAGGGAGTGAAGAGAGATCTTGCTGACACAGTGAGCTGTGCTCTGCACAAAGCAGAGCCATGTGCTGTCAGCTGGGGATGAGAAATGAGGGCCTTGGGAGAGTGTGAAAAGTCATCCATGGTCCTATAAAAATATACTGTTAGCTTCATGTTAGGGGAATAAAAAACTACATTCAAAAAGGAGGATATTTTCTAGAAAGCCCCTCAGTGAGCTTCCCAGCTGGTCTAACTCAGTGGCATTCCCTGGTGGAGCCGTGCTGGCCTCATTTCTCCGTCATGGGCCAGTTGGAGACTGGCTGCTCACACCAGCAGGGACACAGAGCCACGTGCTCCACCCCACCTTTCCTCATGAGATCATGCAAACCGTGTCCTCCCAGGCCAGCAGAGTGATGCTGCTGCAGCAGGGCTTGTCACAATAAGGAAATAGTTTGGCAGACAGCTTCTGCCCCTTTGCAGTCACGTGTGCCTTGGCTGTGACTATCTCCTCCTGGCAATCACTGCCATGGAGCCTGTTTATGGCTTCTTACAAATCTTACTGTGGGTAGGTTCTTCCCTGCTCCCTACCCTCTGTGTTTTCTTTGCCCTCTCCTCACCTTTGCTCCCTGCATGCACAATCTCCCTGCTGTTGCCTCTGTGTCTTCCCCACATCCTCCTTTCCAGATGTCTCTGCCAATGCAGATGTCTCAGAGCCTCAGTTCCCTGTGCCTCCCCTTCTAGGAGAAGTTCTGTCAGACACTCTGTTTTCATCCCTAAGCCAGAAGATGAGGTGGGACCACCAAAACATCATCTCTCCTATCCCAACACACTCACCTGCTCCTGCACACTGCTGTGTCCAGCCCCAGGCTTTCTGTCTCACTCCTGTTCTACTCTCTGTGCTTCCAGGACAATCACAACCTCCTGCCCTTGGTCTCTGCTATCCTCCCCTTTGGCTGCTCCAAGGAGTGTCCTCAGCTGATCTCCTCTCCTGCTGCAGCCCCTGCCAGCCCCTCCCAGCGTGTCCAGGCTGCCCTGATGTGAGTGGCAGGAGAAGCTGCAGCTGCACAGATGAGAGAAACCAGGATCCAGATGCTCTCAGGAACTGCCCCAAGCCAATGTCCTGCTCCAGTGTCTGAGAGCTGCTGGCCTGAGGGTGATCCTGCCAAGGAGAAGTGGGAGGCACTTCAGCCCTGCCTGTGGCCAGGGAATGTGCTCCAGATGTGTTCCTTCACCCAGAAAGAATCTTTAATCTTGTCAGGTGAATTTAAATATTTATCACACTTAGAGCTACCATGCCCACAACAGAAATTATGTTCTCTCCTCAGCCATTTGGAAATAACACGAGGCTCAAATGTTGTGCTCAGCTTTCCAGCAGAGCTTTGCTGAGGAATGGGCAGGTTTAACCAAACACTGCAGGACAGGCTGTCATTTGTCTTGCCTGAAAACCTCCACTGCTCCAGGCAGGACTTTCCCCAGGGCATCAGGAGTGCTGAGCCAGACCAGAGCAAGGCACTGGAAACGTTCCCTGGACTCAGCCATTTACCTGATCCTCAAATTCATTGAAATTTGGGCACATTTTTTAAGCTGTCCTGCAGAACACTGTGATCAAACACTTCTTATTCTGCTGCAGTTGCCACCATGACACTGACATCTTTGGGTTTTTGCATCATAACTTCCACATGCAAATGTTTGCAAATCCAGCTTTACTTAATTCAGCTCTATTAGATCCAGTTCAAAAGGGTCAATTTACCTGAGAGCTGCTCAGTCACAACTGGTATCACTTTGTATGGAGACCTGGAAGAGTCACAGAGGGTTGATGTAAGCAACACTCAAAATGCAGATTGTGGTTCACATCCATACTCCCTGAGAAACAGGAAAAAATATCTGAATATATTCTAAGCTCTCTTAAAAAACCTGTGAGTTTGAATAAGCAATGGACACTTTTTCTGAACATATAACCTGTGATTTAATAGAAACAGAACCCTAGAACCTTAGAGTGGTTTGGCTTGGAAAGGACTTTGGAAATCACCCAGTTCCAACCCCCTGCCATGGGCAGGGACACCTTCCACCATCCCAGGCTGCTCAGAGCTCACCCAACCTGGTCTTTAACATTTCTAGGGATGGGATAGCCACAGCCTCTTTCTGCTCTGTGTTTGTGCCCTGTCCTGTGCAGGAGCTCCCTCCCAGCTGCTGGGGCTCCACCACATGGTATCAATAACAACAATGAAATATGATAAATCACAATGAAATATGATAAATCACAATGAAATATGATAAATCACAATGAAATACGGGCCAAAGCCAGCAATGAGGAGACCTGAACTCATCAAAGCTTTGTGTTTGCTTTTCAAGTAATCTGCTGCTTGTGCCCTAGCAGAGCAATCAGGAGTGGGGGAACAGCAGAGCTCAGAGCTTTGACACCAAACAGGGAGGGATGGGAATGTAGAACAGATGTTCTACATTAAACACCTAAAAGCAGTATTTTTTTCCCCCTCAGACAATTACTCCTGCTTTAACAAGTAAACATCTTCCAAACCAGCACTGGTGTTACAGGCCAGCATTTCTTAGTGCCATCCCATCCTCACCTCCCACTGCACAGAAAAAGCTTCTGCAGGCAGCACTCCCTTCCCCTGGACCTGAGCCTGCTCTGGAGGAGCAGGTGGCAGCAGGACTCACCTCTCTGTGTTTGCAGGCATCGTGGGGTCGATGGACACCATGCAGTTGTCTGCTGTCAAAAGGGAGATGGTTGTGTTCCTGAAAAGCAAGTTCCAAGGAGGATTATTTGACCTAGAAATGCTGGCTGGGATTCTGTGCTGCTGCATGTGGTGCAGAGCCACCTTCTCTCCTGCAAAAGCATCTTTTCTCCTCACTCCTAGCCTGGCACCTCTGTCACCTCAGAGCAAAAGGAGTTAAAGCCCAGGGCAGGGTAGGCTTGATGCTTCACCCATGTAAAATGTGAAGTGTGATCACTTTTGATCTCAGAGCAGACCTTGCTCCCTGTTAATTCATTTATTCTCTTGACTCATTGAATAATAATTTCTGTTAAAAAGCTGTATTTTGTGATACATTGACTCACCAGGTACATATTGACTCATACCACACAAATGACTTTTGGTGCTATGAATGTATTGAAATTATTTGGTTACTCATTTACCAAAACAAACAAAACAAGTATCTTGCTGAATATGGGATCTTTTTCATTTTTAACTACTGTGCTAAAGGTGATCTCATAGGCTCAGATGTAAATCTTGGAGCTTTACTTTGGCTCCAGGATCCTGGTTGAAATGCAATTTTCCTTTAAAATTCTTCTGATGAAAATAAAATGCCAAATATGCAGTGAACACCCAGATTGTGAATGTTCAAAACTGCTGAACAAAGTTTCCTGAGTGATGGGCTGGAAGTATTTGACATCATAGGAAAATGAGAGTTATTAACCTCTCTAAGGTCAAATGGGAGGAAATAGAACAAACAGCAAAGGGCATTAATTCTGTCAAGCAACTTATGCAAATTCAATTTTATCTTTCAATCCCCAGAGCTGGAGTCATGCAATAAAACCATGAGTAAAAGATTGGATTATTTTTTCTCCTGCACTTTTCCTGTATTGTAAAGTTGTGTGTCCTGAGATGAAGACTGTGCCCTGTTGCATCCAGCCTGTGCTGCTGGAGATTCTTGTGCAGACAGCAGATCCCCCTTCCAGAGGTGATTAAGGGCTCCAGAAATGGTTTAGGGGCTTCCCTCCCCCTGCTCCACTACCTGGAGCTGCTGCAGAGATGGATGGATGGATGGATGGATGGATGGATGATGGATGATGGATGGATGGATGGATGATGGATGGATGATGGATGGATGGATGGATGGATGATGGATGGATGGATGATGGATGATGGATGGATGGATGGATGGATGGATGGATGGATGGATGGAGGAATGATGGATGGATGGATGATGGATGGATGGATGATGGATGGATGAGGGATGGATGATGGATGGATGATGGATGGATGATGGATGATGGATGGATGGATGGATGGATGGATGATGGATGATGGATGGATGGATGGATGGATGATGGATGGATGGATGGATGGATGGATGGATGATGGATGATGGATGGATGGATGGATGGATGATGGATGGATGGATGGATGGATGGATGGATGATGGATGGATGGATGATGGATGGATGGATGGATGGATGGATGGATGATGGATGGATGATGGATGGATGATGGATGGATGGATGGATGGATAGATGGATGGATGATGGATGGATGATGGATGGATGGATGATGGATGGATGATGGATGATGGATGGATGATGGATGGATGGATGGATGGATAGATGGATGGATGATGGATGGATGATGGATGGATGGATGATGGATGGATGGATGGATGATGGATGATGGATGGATGGATGGATGGATGATGGATGGATGGATGGATGGATGGATGGATGATGGATGGATGGATGATGGATGGATGGATGGATGGATGGATGGATGATGGATGGATGATGGATGGATGATGGATGGATGGATGGATGGATAGATGGATGGATGATGGATGGATGATGGATGGATGGATGATGGATGGATGATGGATGATGGATGGATGATGGATGGATGGATGGATGGATAGATGGATGGATGATGGATGGATGATGGATGGATGGATGATGGATGGATGGATGGATGATGGATGATGGATGGATGGATGATGGATGATGGATGGATGGATGGATGATGGATGATGGATGGATGGATGATGGATGATGGATGGATGAGGGATGAATGATGGATGATGGATGAGATATTTAAGCTCTATAAAATAGTTCAGCTGGGCTGCTTTGTGTTTGACCATCCCATACCTGGGATTAGATTCTAAAACACCTAAAGAGAAAGCTTATTACCTGGTGGCAACACTTCTTGCTGGCCCCATTTTTTCCCCTAAAAAACAGGATCTAAACATGTGGCTGCATTTCACTCAAAAAATGTAGTGCTGAGATAGAAGTGGTAGGTGTGCCCAACCTGTGTTTACTCAGGGCTGGGCTTCTTCACTTGCTTTTGTTTTAGATTATTTCTGTGTTCTACTCTTTTCCTCTCTGTTCCTCATGTGCAGCCAACACTGAGGTGGCTCAGTTCCCTGCCTCCACACTTTTCCAGCTCTTGATTGCCCCAGTTTCTTCTTCCAGCAGGCTGGAATGAGAAACAAGCCTGAATAGCAGCTAAATAAATCATTTGGGGCCTCTCTTTAAATTGTTCCCAAAGGAAAGAAACAGAAGTGAAATGAATGTCACAAATGACAGACCTACCTCGGTAACCCTGTTGCAATGCAGAAAAGGTCCATAATATCTTTGGAATTGCAGTATTTACTGAAGATCACCTTCCAAAGGAAACAGCAGCAGAGGGAAAAAAATGAAAAAAATAAAAAGAGAAAGGATGGTTAGTTCCCAGTGAGATATGAATCCTGTTCAGGCATGCACTGGGCTAATTTTAAGGCACAGTCTGTGATTTCAATTATCTGATTTGATCTGTGAGCTGGAATATTTCTCTACTCCTGTGTAATACCTGTGTGTCTGTCGATAAACCAAGCAAGCTCTGGAGACCTAAGAGCTGCTCAGAAGTGGAGCAATAATGTGTGTGAGCTGAGAGCATGGGGCTTCTCAAAATTCAGTGTTGCTGCAGGGTGATAACAGCTGTAAATTTAAGAGTGTAAGAGCCTGGATTTAGGCAGAACAGTGCCCAGATTTGGGCAGGTCCTGGGATGGTATAAAAGGGCACTGCTTTTTGGACTATACCAGCTTATACTGGGTTTAAAGTGAGCAGAGCTTGTGCCAAAATTCCTACTGGCTGTTCCTGTTAGGTCAGGAGCCAGACCTGGAGTTACAAAATGTGCCACTGTTACCTTCCCATCTCCCCAAACACCTCTTCATCCCCCTACCCTTCCACACACACCAGGCAGCCCCAATGCAGAGAAGACTGAGCAGCACATCCCCCAATCCCATTTTTGTATTCCTGCTATTCCTGTGCCTTCAGTGACACAGTCCCATGCCACAATTTTCCCCAAGACTCCTCTGTCCATGAGGACTTGTAGGTCATGGTCCTCCTAGCATCTTCTGCAGTTAGAAAACACTTTAATAATACCATTATAGTACTTCCCATCAGTCTCACTATGCCCCTGTGCAATGTTTAAACTCTGTAATCTGAAGCATTTTTATGTTAAATCACTTGCCCTGTATCTTATTATGGGTGAGTGGCAGGGCAGAAATGGAACCCAGGAGTTCTAATTTGATGTCTTGTTGGATTCAGAGGCAGCACACTGCCTCTGAAAGAAAAAACACACTCAGGAATTCAACAGCAGCACTCTGCCTGAGGAGTGTCCCATTTCAATAAATGTGCATTTATAGGATGTCTGTCCTTGTGACTGAGGTCCCTGAGGTTGCTTCCAATCCAAACCCACATCTCCTCTGTTGGGTGCATGTTGCACTATCAACTCTTCCAGTGCTCTAAACCAAAATCTTGTTCCTAGTGGATTTATTGGGGAAAAAAGCCATTGAAATGTATGTCTGCTGCCAGTGAAAAAAGAAAGTGTGGTGGAATAAAGAGAAAGTGTAGACATGAGAATAAAGGATTGGATTTGAATGTTTCTGCCAGTGCTGTGACCCTTTTCTCAGAGCAGCTCTGAGTTTTTTTGAGTGACTGTGGGGGAGGCTTTGAACCTGCCATGGAGATTACAGTAATTTCACAATTATAAGCCACACCATTTTGACTAAAATTTTGGTCCGAACCCCAAGTGCAGCTTATAATCAGGTGTGGCTTATATATGGACAAAGAACGAAAAGTTGCTGTTTTAGTTTGGAGGACAGGTGTCTGCTGAGAAAGGCAGGAACTTCTCTTTGAAATGGAGAATGTAAACCCCCTCCCTCCAAATTATTATAATTTTGAAATCAAGGGGCTCTCAGGCAAAGATATGGGAATTAGGAATAACAGTTCTTTACTAGGGAAATTAAAATAGAAATACAGCACTACAAAGAAACAAACTCCAAACCCTGACACAGTCAGAGTACAGCCTGACACCCGTCAGGCAGGGTGTTGGCAGCAGTCCCATTCCATGGTGGCTGCATCCTCCTGCAGTGACAGATGTGGCTCAGTTGGAGCAGTGCTCCTGTACAAGGTGCAGTTTCCCTCCGGAGCTCCAGTGGGGATGTGGAGAAATCCGGTTTTCCTCTGGAGTCCAGTGGAGAAAGGGGCTCCCTTAGTGTCCCAAACCCTCTGTTTTTATCTTGGTAAGAAATGTTGGGCTCTTCCCCCTGGCTGGAGCAACTCCCAATGGGATGCAGTAATTTTATCAGTCCCACAGTGGGACTCAATGGCCATGAGCAGAAAATGACTGGCTGGAGGAAGGATGGGTTGTGAAAAGATAAAGAACAATGCCCGGCCTGGTTTCAATGGATGGCCCATTAGCAGAACATCTCCCGTGGAGATCAGGATCACTTCCCCTAACCTCAAGAGATGGTGATAGAACAGATACCTTTTATCACACTCTGTATTGTAATGTGGGGCTTATAATCAGGTGCAGCTTATAATAATGAAATTACTGTAAGTGCCTGTTTGCAGGCAGACTCTCCTTCCTAAAGCCAGGAACAGCAACAAGCAGTGGGCATGGTTTGTCCAGAGGCTGCTGGGGTGGCTGCAGGCTGCAGGGGCTGGCAGTGGGGCAGCACAGGTGTGCAGAGGGGCAGCTTCCCTGCCCAGCCCTGCAGCCCTCTCACATCCCACAGGAAAGAGCCACAGAGCCTCTGGGCTCAGGATGCAGCAGCTTGTGGAGATTGATCTAATGGCAAAACTCAGGAGGAACAAGAAACACATTTTGCAGACGGACAGGGACATCAAGGTCGAAATTCTTCTCTCCTTGAGTGTTGGAAATTTGATTTTCCATCCCCCACAACCACCCCATATTCTCAGGCACATTTTCTGTTGCTCCCCATCACAGGCATGTCCAGGGGTGTGCATGTCCACAGATCAGCCTGGAGGCTGGTGACCCAGGAAATAAGGAATGTGTCACCTGGGATGACAGCTGGGAGGAGGCAGGGGAGCTGAATCTGCCCTGCCTGGATTGCCCTGTGTGTTCAGTGAGGTGAGGACCACGCTGGAAAAATAACAAGCCATCATCTAATTAATGACTCCTCTGAAAGGTGTAGGTGCCAGGAGGTAATTAAGCCTGCAGCCTCACTTTGTCAGCCTCGGCTTTCAAGTGCTTGAATTCCTGAATTGTCACAGCACTGGTGTGACAGGTTTCCCTGTGCTTCCTCCAAGCCTTTCAGGCTGCAGGGAAATCCCTCACCTGGAGGAGTCACACGGTGCCAGCCACACCTCTGCTGCTGGAAATGGGGAATCCCAGGGGAGATCCCAGGCTGTAATGCCTGCTCAGAGGTCAGGGCATGCCAGCCTGGAGTACCAGGACAGGTCTGGCCAGGCTGGCTTGTCCTGGTGGTGCACAGACACTGCAAAGCTCCAGCCTGCAGCTTCCACTGGTGGTGAGGAGCCTTGTCACTCCTGAGCAGAGCAGCAGGGGTTTGTGGCAGAGGAGATGATGGTGGTCACTTCAAGAAGTGACCCACACCTACACTCACACCCACTTTCCTTGTGTCCTGCCCCAGATGAAATTTTTCCAGGCACTATCTTCACAAAACGTGCAGGCACTCGGTTGCTGAGGCAGGTGGAAGTGCTGCTGGGGAAATGGGTGTGTTCTGAAAGTTGCTCCGTGATTGACCCTTGGTTATTAAAGCAATCAAAGCAATAAAACATAGCCAATGGAGTTCTAATAGGGCTGAAATCCTGCTCCTAGCAGAGCCCAGCCTCCTGACAGACTGACAGCTGCTAAAATTGGCTGGCAGAATATTGGGCATTACAACTGTGCATGCAGTAACTGGGCAGGTGATGTTAATTGTGGCTGAACAGAGGCCAAAGACTTGTGATGTTCCAGGAGTGCTATTTCAGGTATTGAGGTTTCTTGTTCTGGTAATCAATTATTATTGACCACAACAGACAAGAGAGGAAAATATAAAAGAAAATTATTAGCAAACATTAAAGGTAAGAAAGTTGGCCTGACTCACAGAAAGCAGTAGGAGCTTTCAGTGCACTGAGGATGAATTTTGATGTTTCCTTTTACTCCATGCAGTAGTGAAAGAGTGGGAAGAGAAACAAAGGCTGTGATACTAGATCATGCGCTATCTCCATACATGCTTTTCAGTTTTCCATACTTGGCATTTTTCTTAGGTTTGCTAAAACTGGATTTGTGAATCACCCACTGCAGATTCGTACTCAGGATGCTTGTCCTCAGCTGGTTGGGTTTTTTTTAATCAAAAAGCACATGCTATTACAGTTTCCTTCTTTTGCAGCCTGCTGAGCTTTTCTGAGCATCCCCCTAAATCTGCTCTAAACCACAGCAGCCAGCCTCAGATGTTCTGCAGCAATGTGCAATTGTTCTGATATTGTCCACAGGTTCGTGTTCCCAGCAGAGTCGATGCCAGTTGTGCTGATGGAATTCAATTGGAACGTGTTCCAGAGGATGGCAGGACAGCACTGAGTACTATTGATGCCTCCAGCCCAGTATAGGAATCCTATTTGCCTGGAGTCCATTATCAATGGGGGGACATAAGCAGCAGGAAGGCAGCGTGGGGACACTTGGCTGGTGGCCACGTGTGGCACGTGGGCTCTGCTGTGAGCTGCACAGGCTGACCTGCAGCTTTGAGGACAGCAACCCTCACCTCTCTTTTGGGAGACATCCCAAAACCTTTGCTGCTCAGCCTGAGTCTCCATGATCATACATTCCTGGCACTGTCTGAGGGTCTGATCCATGAATTTCCTCTCCCTTCAGAGCTGTCTGTGACCCACAGTCATCCTGCTTAGGTCCCTGTGGGTGACAAGCCACTGCTGAGATGTGTCTCTCAGGACCTCATTCCCTGCATTAAGGCCAGGTGCTGGAAGATATCCTTGCTCAGGAGAAGATTGAGATCTTGCATAACAGAGGCCAAAGTCAGGACACCACAGCAGTTCCTCCAGCTCTGGTCTAAGATTGTGCATGTATAGGGTTTCCTGTAGTGAAATTCCAGGTTTGCTCATAATACACATTTTACACGTGGATAGTCATGCAAGTCAGCCCAAAAAATCCAGGGATGAACCTCCAGGGATGAAGAAAAAGAGGAACTCTGATATTTCCTGGTGGCATGAAAATCTCCTGCAAGGCCAGTCAACACAAGACTTCTTCTTTTTGTTTTTTCTGAAAGCAAAGGCAAAACCCAAATCATGTCTGAGCAGAGTCACAGCAGTGACAAACCACGTGGGGAAGGGAAACAGAGGCCTCTGCTTCAGCTTGCAGATTGATGACTAATTGCCAAGGAGAAAATCAGCCACATGTAAACCCTGTTAACTGCATTTCCCTTGGATTTGTGCCAGGAGGAAAAGGCTGTATTCCTGAAAAGTCATGCAGCATCTGCAAACAGGTTTTTGTTTCCCCTGAGAGTTGACATGATTCCATATTTCTGTCCTTGCTGTTGTCACCAAAACCTCTGAGATGGTGGATGGCCCAACCCTGGGAACATTCAAGGCCAGGTTTTGAAATTTTGAAAATGTCCCTGCTCATTGCAGGGGGTTGAATTAGACCCTTAAGGGTCCCTTCCAACCCAATTCTATGATTCTAGCACATGCAGGGGGAAAAAATTAAAAAGACAGGAAAGGCAGCCTTCTCTGAAGGTTTAACTTGTTTGTGTCAAGGAGTTTCCATCAAGATCAAGCAGTAGCCATTCAGTTTAAGTGGGCAAGGTTCTGTCAGCCCTGGAAAGCAACGTGACACAAACTGGGAAAAAGCAGAATGAATAATAACTGAGGCTTTTTGGAGTGGAAATAACATTTTGATGAGGCATGCAGGGACTGCAAAGTAGGACAGCATGGTTCCATGGGGATGCCTGGTTCCTGACCCTCAGCTCTGTGGGACTGCTTTCTTTCCTGGAAACTGTTCTGCTTTTTTTTTTGGGAATAATTTTATTCTGAAATAAGGAGCCATTGTCTCTCAATCCACAGTATCCACCTCTGGTCTAGGACCAGGATTTACAAACTCCTCTTGGGAAGAGCAGGGATTAAGAGCCCAGGTGCTCTGGGCTGGCTTTCCACTTGGAGAGGAGTTCAGATAAAGGCTGTGATGATGGAGATTTTACTAAAGGACCATTGTGCACAGACTCTGCAGCTTACCAGTTTACAACTAATCACATTATATTTTGCTTTCAGATAGGATAGGTTAAAAACACATCTTACAAATCCAATTTCTGTTCTATATTTGATCCTCAGAACAGCTAATCCTCTCTGTAAACAGCAAACTCTGTCCAGAACATTATCCTGTTCTGATCTGCTGTCTGTAATTGGGTATTCTTCCAAGAATTTAACTTCTGTTTGATTATTTTTACTTAACCCTAGTAAAATTCCTAAATAAATAATGTAAAAATATTTTTGAAGCCAGTTCTACTTATTTTCTTCTGGTTTCAACCTGCTGTCTTCAATACTTTAGCACTTGGTCATGTCTTTCATTCAGCTCAGTGAGCAATGTTCAGAGTCAGGGCTGAAATTGCAGACTTTAAACAATCTAAATTACAGTCTTTCACTAATGAGAATGGTGGATGCTATGTCAGAAAAGATTCTAGTAAAACTCAGTGATGTATCTGGCATGGACTGTGAAAATTGCTGCTCCTTCTGTAAGAGCAGCTTTCCTGGAGGAGTTCTGAACTATTAAGGCAGAAGGTTAATGTGAAATTTTTCATTGTGATTTTCCCTGTCTTTCCAGAGGTTTGTCATCCACAACAAAATGAAGAACAATCCAGAAATTTTAGGTATCCCTCTGTGGGAATCACTGGAAGAAATTAATATTTCTTGACCCGTAAGCAAATAGATCTTCCTAAAAAAATATCCATAAATGTCCTCTCTGTCATAATCCAAATATCCAAAAGAAGCTTCACCTGAAATCCAACATTTAAAACATCCCAGCCTTCTCATTCTTTAAACTCAGATACAAACATAGCATCAGCCCAGCTATACCCAAACTCTCCAGCTCCTTTTTTATTTCTCTCCCTAATTAACAGCTGATATTCAGAAAACCACTCATTTATCTGAGCTTTGAATGTTAGGCAGCATTAAAAATAGTCTGCCAGATTCACCATCTGTTTGATACAGTGGGAGCTTCTCTAAGAGAACAGAGAAGCAGTGCATGTGTGCATGTCCATGTGTGGGGGAGAAAACACGAGAGCCCTCAGCTCTGAGCAAAAATGAAAACTCCCCCAAGCTCCTCAAACACTACTCTGATAGAGCAGGAGAAGTGTGGCAGATATTTTATCCCCAAAGCTCTGTAATCCTGCTGATTCACACAGTTTTGGGCAGGGACGTGGCTTGAAAATGTTCATTTCAACACAAAATGTGCGTGTGGGGTTTGCCTGACCTGATTTGAACCATCCACAGGCTCAGCATCTCTCCAGTGTCCCTCTGCCAGGTGCCCCCAGAAAAGGAGGATGATGTCCAAATCAGCCCACACGTGTCCAAAACCCCCTTTGGGTGGGATGAATCATCCTTGGAGATGCCACCTGCCTGCCCAGGGCTCTCCTGGAGCAGCCATCCCTCACTTTGGGATGCCTGTGGTTAATCCTGCTCCTTTCCTGATCACATACACGGCTCTAAATTAAGAAAGAGGAGCTGCCAGACAGAGCTGACATACCAGGATCCTGAAGCTTGTGGTGTGTGATAAGTCACAGCTCCCACCCCTGTAACATCCCTGAAAAGAGGGTTGTGGGAAAAGAGATTTTCCTCTTTTTAGGAAAGAAAAATGTCTGTGATGCACTCACAGATGTGAGCCCAGGACAGTTTTGCAGATTGTCCAGCATGACAGAGGTTGTCTCATCCACTGTGAGCAAAGAAAGATCTCAGTAATTTTTAGAGTCACTAGGGTTCATAGAAAAAGGGAGATTACATTCAAGAGAAATTTGTGCAGCCTGCTGGCTATACTAAGGGACATATTGCAAATATTCCATCTGTCACTGCTAATTATTAATGGCAGAACACAACCAGGAGCCAGCAAGGCTGATTGTGAGGGGCCAGGCTGAAAGTTTCCTATCTTCAGCAGCAGAAATAAAAACATAAACGTATCTCAACCTTTAACAAACAACACAAATGTCTATATTCTGGCTTTTCTTAACACAAGTAGGGCACACATTTGCTGCTAATGGAGTACTAAGTGCAATTAACCCTGCAGCACACAAATGCATGAGGCTTGAAATGTTTTGTAAACTGGATAATAGGGATGCTTTAGCACCAAATGTTCTCGGTAGCTGTCAGTGAA
Organism: Catharus ustulatus; assembly: GCF_009819885.2. NCBI lineage: Eukaryota > Metazoa > Chordata > Aves > Passeriformes > Turdidae > Catharus > Catharus ustulatus. Next base: position 119,697,990 of record NC_046222.1, read on the forward strand.
GCTGCTTGTTTTCAAGCTGCTCGCATGATTAAAGTCTGACATTGGAACTGGCTTGGTAATAGAGGACAGTTAGCAGGAAAATGTAAATTGATGGAGTGAGGAAAAGCAGGTTTGAGGACAGGACAGCAAAAGGCTGAATTGAATCTGTGCAAACAAGCTCATGAGGAAAGTTCTGATGCCTTGAGAGACTGACCAAGAGCAGAGATTAGACAGTGTTAAAGGAATGAAAAAGGTATTTTATTATTAAAAGGCCTTCAAAGGATTCACCTTGGGCAGTTCAAGAGCCTGGACAAGGCTGCACCCAAGATGAATCCCAGGTCACGAGTTTTCACATTTTATCAGTTTTGTTCCATTCTCATATTGGGGTTCATTGTCCAGTTCCAGCTCCAGGCTCTGCAGTCCCACCCTCCCAGATTCTCTCCTCAATTCTCTGTTTGCACTTTTTGGGGCTGGAGCTGCAGCGTGTCCTTGGTTCTGGGGCTGGAAAAGGATTTGTGTGACTGAGCTGTGAGAGAACTTGTAACACTTTATATGGAGTTCAGAGTTACACACCAATGCAGTGCAGAATCTGGAAAATATAAAAGCTAAAACTTAGGGCATCAGTTCTAGAAACAGAATGATTTTGTCTTGTTTGTGAGGAGCCAGAGGAGTTGTTTATGAGGAGAATAATCTGTATTTGGCTGGTCTGAACCCGTAGGTAACACCAGAGTTACCTATGAGAAAAGTGTTACACTGAGAGTGTTAAACTTACACTTTGTCTGGACTAGTGTGAACATAAACTGTAATAAATATAATACACTGAGTGTGACTTCACAAAGATAAACAGCAGTAAACAAGCCTCGCAGGGTGATGGATCTGGAAGAATTTTGGAGCTGTGCTGGAATTGCAGAGCTGTGCTGGATTATGGTTTGGTCCCCTCAATGCTCTGAGGAGCCCCCACTGGGGAAGAGGAGAAGGGGGAGCAGGGGACACATATGTGACATTTTCCTTCATGCTTTTAAAAGCATGGATTTAAGCCATTTTTACTGCTTAAAATGTTTTTGTGCTGCTATGTGACAGAGCTCAAGGAAGCTGCTGCTCATTTCATGCTGCTTCACATCAAGAACAAGCAGCCAACCCCAGTTCACCAGCTAAAATGAGAAAGCCAAGGTTAGCCAAGACCTGGCCAGACTCAGGCTGTGCCACCTTTCACCCTCCCACACCCACAGAGGTCTGCCAGCATTGAGATGGCCTTGATCCCACAGAAACATTCCCCATGCTAAAGCAGGGTGTGCCACAGAGGTGTCTGTGTCCTGACTGCCATGAACACCCCTCCTGTGCACCCCTTTGGTGTGTGGAGCTCCCCTAAACCCTCAGTCCAAACAGACACAGCATGGGCTCCATGGGCTTGCCTTGCTGTGTGCAAAGAGTCACAGGGATGCAAAAATCCTTCGAGGGGATCATCACGCCATTATTTCTTCTGCTGGGTTTTGTTTTGCATCTGAATCCACTTTTGCAGGTTAAAAATAGCCTGGTGAGCCTTGGAAAAATCTGTTGGCTTTGCTAGAATCTGGGCATTTATCTCACAGATGCTGCTGCTGCAATTGGAATGAAAACCTCACGTGCCAGAAGCATTTCCTGAGCGCTGATGTTTCGATGCACCAAAGCTCAGTCTGAGCATTGTCCTGTCCTTGGGGACCTCTGGCCAAGAGGAACAGTGGCTGTGGATGGCTCAGGGTCCTGCAGCACAAGTCAGGTCAGCAGGCACCCAGAAAGCTTGAACTCTGTGCTTTTCTTTGAGGGGAAAAAAAAAAAGGCAAATTTTCTGCTTAGCATCCAGAATGACTCAATAAACCAGCAAAATTACTCCAAAATTCTTTACTTGCTTTCTGAGGAAAATACCACTGAGTGATTTCATAGAATCCTTGACAAAGGCAACAGTCTTTTTTTCCAGTTACTTCAGGCTCTGTAGCCCACTGAATTTCCATACTTGTTACAAATATGATGTTGATTAAGACACTGGAGACAGAAATCCTCTTGAAACAAGCCTTTTTCTCAGAGGAACTCCTTAAAACTCTGCAAGCAAAGCCACTACCCTGTGACATTTGAAAAGGAGAGCCATGAAGCCACCCTGCTGGAAATAAGGCCACTGGTTGGTTCCACTCTGCTACCATTTAAATCTCAAAGGTCAAAAGAAAATGTTCCCAGTAGCTTCTCCATGGAAAAAAAAAGATTGGGCATGAGCTGGGGAATTTTTTTTTTTCCTGGTGGATTTTTAATTCAAAACAGACTCAATAGAAATTTTTCTTCAAAACCCAGCCAAAGGGTTAATAAGAGGATGAAGGAAAATAAGACTCCAGATCTGGCTTAAATTTGGCCCCTCTCCACTGATGTTGGGGGTTTGGGTGCTTGACCCCATCTAGTGGAACCATGGTGGTTTGTGGGGATCACCTTATCCTACATGGAACAGCCACAGCTTCCCCTTGCTCTGCTGTGCCTCCCTGTGTGCCCAGCCCCAGCTGCTCCTCACAAGTGCAGAGGGAGCTGTGTGTGCAAGCAGGTGGGTAATGGAAATAAATAAAGTGAGAAGTTCCTTTAGAAATAAATAAAGTGAGCAGCTCTTGTTTCCCCCACTCTGTTTCCATTTCAGGTGGGTGCTGGATAGGAGAGTGTTACACTGGAATTTCGTTTTTCACCCAGTTCCAAGAACAAGTGACCTCCTTGAAGGAGGATTGTGCAGAGCCCTGGATCTGGAGCGTGGCTGTAACCCCACAGCCCCTGCATGGCCAAACCTCTGCCAGCTTGGAGAGGTGTTCAGCCAGCTCTGCCCCCTTGAGCACAGCCCAGTGCTGTGGTTCAGCTTTGGTCAAGACAATTTTGTGCCTGGCTGTGCCTCTGGAAGGTCAGTGTACCTCAGTTTCCTCTTCTCCAGACTGAATAGACCAAGTGCTGCTCCTCACACAGCTTCCCCTCAAGGCTCTTCACCATCCTCATGCCCTTCCTTGGGATACTCTCTAATAGTTTAATGACTTTTCTATATTATGGTGCTCAAAACTGTCCCCAGCACTTGAGGTGAGGCTGCCCCAGCCCAGGGCAGAGCAGGACAATCCCCTCCCTTGCCCAGCTGTGCCTGATGTCCCCAGGACAGGGATGTCCCTGCTGGCTTCTGAAGCACTCCCAGGTCCCTTTCCTGGGTGCTGATCTTGAGAATCTCATTCTCCAGTCTGTGCACACAGCCAGGATTACCCCATCCCAGGTGCAGAATCCTTTCCCTTATTGAACTTCATACAGCTGCTGATTGCCCAGCCCTCAAATTTGTCAAGGTCTCTCTGCAGGGCTCAACAGTTCCTCCCAATTTAGTGTGATCAGCAAACTTGTTTAGTGCTCATTATAGTCCTGTGTCCAGGTTGTTGATGAGGGTGTTGAAAATCCCAGGAGCTCTCCAGAGTGCCACCAGTGACAGGACACCAGCCCAATGTCACCCTGTTCACTCCAACCCCTTGTGCCTGACCTGGGAGCCTCTTGCTCACCCATCACTCCACACAGCACCCAGCTGTGGGCTGGACATTTGGTCCAGAAGGACATTGTGGAGACAGAAATGGGCTGCAGCCCTTCCTCTGGGACGTGCTGGCACCGGTGTGGTGCTGCTTCCAACCGGGCTGACGGTGCTGATGTCACTGGAGTAACTCCTGGGAAGGGTTTCAAAGCCAGCCAACTCTCCTTTCATAACCACCAGCTCCCTCTGCCCTCCCTGCTCTGCCCCTCTGGGCCTGCCAGCACACAAACCTACTTAGTTTAATTCCATCTCCTGCTGCAGAGCACTTTGCAGTGCTCTGCAGGGTCCCTGGGGAGGCTCCCTGGGCTGGGTTTGTCCCTTCCTTTACCCCGGCACCGAGTGAAACAACAACTTCTCCCAAAGTCAACAGCACACCCTGCGGCTGCACCGGGGGAAACTCAGGATGAGGGGAAATTCAGGATGAGGGGAAACTCAGGATGAGGGGAAATTCAGGATGAGGGGAAACTCAGGATGAAGGGAAACTCAGGATGAGGGGAAATTCAGGATGAGGGGAAACTCAGGATGAGGAGAAATTCAGGATGAGGGGAAATTCGGGATGAGGGGAAACTCAGAATGAGGGGAAACTCAGGATGAGGGGAAATTCAGGATGAAGGGAAACTCAGGATGAGGAGAATCAGGATGAGGGGAAATTCAGGATGAGGGGAAACTCAGGATGAGGGGAAATTCAGGATGAAGGGAAATTCAGGATGAGGGGAAACTCTGGATGAGGGGAAACTCAGGATGAGGAGAAATTCAGGATGAGGGGAAATTCGGGATGAGGGGAAACAGAATGAGGGGAAATTCAGGATGAGGGGAAATTCAGGATGAGGGGAAACTCAGGATGAGGGGAAATTCAGGATGAGGGGAAACTCAGGATGAGGGGAAATTCAGGATGAGGGGAAATTCAGGATATGTTTTGCAAACACAAAAATTGCCTGTGAACAGCTGCAAGCACAAGCAGTGCTGGGGTAGGATGCCCAGTCCTATTGCACCATGCCCAGTTTTCACTGGAGCTGAGCCCTTTCAAACCCAACAAGCTGTTCTAATGAAGCTCGTTCCTCGTTATTGGTTGACAAGAAGCTTAGCATTGATTTAATGAGTTCCCTTTAGAAGCCTCCACTGCTGCATTCCTTGGAAGATTAAGAGCTGCTGCTTTTTCCCCCCCCCTCCCTTCTGCTTCTTTCTAATGATGTTTCTGAGAAGGCAGGGGAATCTGAGATATGCCCTGCTTACCGCTGGGTGAACCCCATTTACACGGCATTTTTACTTCAGGAATCCTTCCAAACATTACACAGGCGGGATTTCACATCTGACAAAAGAAACAGATAACATTTATCCAGCTTAAACCCCCTTAATGCTGCCGGGGTTTGCATTTGCTTTCTCATGTGACTGTGCCTCTAGTGTTAAAAGTACTCTCCAGAGGCTGGTGGGAGAAATGCTGTATTTTTTTTTTTTTTAAATCCAGCATAGATGACAAACACTGTGCATTACCGAAACACTCACCACCCTTTAGAAATGCCAAAATATTCTTTTGCACTGAACTGTACAAAAGGTACCAGGAGGCTCCATTCAATTTATACTTCGGGAAACCAATTTATTAAAGCCTGGAAAAAGAGAATCGGAGCCCTGAGCTCGGCAGAGCCGGCAGGCACAATCTCACGATTAAACCACGGCTGAGGTGGATGGAGAGCAGCAGCTTTCCCTGGGGAATCCGGCACAGATCTGGATTCTCCAAGGGCTTGTTCCTGACACCACTTTGAGCGGTGTCCGTGGTTCTCAGGGCAGTGGTGGAGGGGATGGGAGGCGTGTGCGGTGGGATGGGACTGTGAGCACAGCTCTCCATTCACCTCACACAGCACAGGGCACGGAAAGGACCGGGCATCGCTGCTGCTTCTTCACAAAGCAACAAAAGGCGAGGCTGCCTGAACCGAAAACTTGGAGCAGCAAGACGAGAGGGATTTGAATTTTGCAAATCAGAGTTTACTCGGAGCCTGGCAGCAACCCTCTGTTACAGAAAATGCGCTTGGTTTGCGGCCAAAGAACTGCTGACAAAGGGAAGGGTTTGGGAAAAAAAGACTTGCAGAAAGGCGTCGGCATTGTTTGTGTTTAAAAGCAGTGGGCTGCCAGCTCGGCAGCGTGCGAGCTCTCCCTTTCAGCCAGGACACAATTCTCCCTGCGCTGCTTAAGCAAAGGGCAGTGAAAGTTTTAATTAGCGGCGTTCGCTGGGGCACAGGCGGTGCGGCAGAACCGCACCGAGAGCCGGGCACCTTCGCTCGGCCGGGGCAGATACCCACGGCCAGAACACAACCTGGGCCAGGGGGTCGCCAGGGGGCTGGGCTGCACTCCCTACTCCTGCTGCCTGCCGGGGAAAACTCGCCCCAGGCTAAACTTTGTAAACACGGCTGCGAAACCGAGCATCCCCACCGGCAGGGAGAGCTGGCAGCGACACAGCGCTGGCAGCGCCCGGCCCTCCCCTGTGCCAGCCTCCCCTTCCCCTGCGAACAAACAGCCGTGTACCAAGCAGAAGGCAGGCAGGATCCCCCCCTTTCCCCTCCGAAAGGGATGCGGAGCCCCGGGATGCGCTGCGGGATCGGCCGTGCCAGCACCGCCCGCAGCCGCGGCTGGGTGAAAAACAGCGAAAGTACCTTTTGAATTCTTCCATCAATGTCCAAATAAATACATTTGGGCCGGTAAGTGGAGGAGGCAGATCCCATCTTGCTACAGCTGAGCTCTCACCGGACTTGTTTCCAGTGTCAATCAGAGCAGAAATTCAGGTTTATCCTACCCAGCCGAGCCACCGCTGCCTGGCAGTTTGGTGTCCCCGCTCTTCTGTATCCCACTGTACTCTCATTCTGGGAAGGTCCCTCCTCTAACATGCATGCATTTTGCTGTGCCTCTGTCTCTCCCTGCCACCTCCTTTTAGTTTCGCTTCCCTCCAAATCCAGCTGTCTCGGACAGGGATAGACACAGGCTCCAGATGCTGCCTGCAAGCCCCTTCTCCATCCCCATAGCAACAACCCCTCTTGGCTTTAAGGCTGAGCTGCTGGGCATCCGCATTCGGGCTCTGACCCTGGGACTGACCAGCTCCTGTCATGCACAAGATCAAGTGGCATTTATCCCTCGGGGTGGGGGGGGGGGTACGGAGGAGGAAAAACCTCCTTTATCAGGGTGGTGAGAGATATAATTTGATTTTATGCTGAAATAGGACCGTAATTATTACTTATGCCTGTCCTGGTGAAGTGCTTGCACACACTCCTGTCAGCAAGTGCCCTGTGCTGGAAGTGTCCTTTCAGACACCCATTGCCAGCCAGGCTTGGACCATCTCAGTCCAAACTCAGCAGCTCCATTTCCACATCCCCCCGTTATCATTACAATGACAGAAGGAAGAAGCAGGAGCTTTTTTTTCCCCCTGTAAGCTCCAGCAGCACCAAGAAAGCACAAAGCCCATGCTCTCGCCCACCGCCATCCGTGGTGAAGGAATTTGTTATTTAGGGGAAGGTGAAGTCTCCCGACAAAGGAGTGAGGAGGGCAGGAGGGAGCGGAGCCCCGCGGTGCTCCCAGAGCAGATGCCCGATGCAATGTGCAATTCCCGGGATGCAGAGCCCGGGGAGCCGGGGTGAGCCTCGGGGATGGAGCTGGGAGGAGCAGAGAGGCTGCACAACCAGCACACAGCCTGTCCTGCCAGCACACAGCCAGAGCACAGCCAGCACACAGCCAGAACACAGCCAGCACACAGCCAGAACACAGCCAGCACACAGCCAGAGCACAGCCAGCACACAGCCAGAGCACAGCCAGAGCACAGCCAGAGCACAGCCAGAACACAGCCAGCACACAGCCAGAGCACAGCCAGAACACAGCCAGAACACAGCCAGAACACAGCCAGAACACAGCCAGCACACAGCCAGAACACAGCCAGAACACAGCCAGAGCACAGCCAGAACACAGCCAGAGCACAGCCAGCACACAGCCAGCACACAGCCAGCACACAGCCAGAGCACAGCCAGAGCACAGCCAGAACACAGCCAGCACACAGCCAGAACACAGCCAGAACACAGCCAGAGCACAGCCAGCACACAGCCAGAACACAGCCAGAGCACAGCCAGCACACAGCCAGAGCACAGCCAGAGCACAGCCAGAGCACAGCCAGAGCACAGCCAGCACACAGCCAGAGCACAGCCAGCACACAGCCAGAGCACAGCCAGAGCACAGCCAGCACACAGCCAGCACACAGCCAGAACACAGCCAGCACACAGCCAGCACACAGCCAGCACACAGCCAGAGCACAGCCAGCACACAGCCAGAGCACAGCCAGAGCACAGCCAGCACACAGCCAGAACACAGCCAGAGCACAGCCAGAACACAGCCAGCACACAGCCAGAGCACAGCCAGAGCACAGCCAGAACACAGCCAGCACACAGCCAGAGCACAGCCAGAGCACAGCCAGAACACAGCCAGAGCACAGCCAGAGCACAGCCAGAGCACAGCCAGCACACAGCCAGAGCACAGCCAGAGCACAGCCAGAACACAGCCAGCACACAGCCAGAACACAGCCAGCACACAGCCAGAGCACAGCCAGAGCACAGCCAGCACACAGCCAGAACACAGCCAGCACACAGCCAGAACACAGCCAGAGCACAGCCAGCACACAGCCAGCACACAGCCAGAACACAGCCAGCACACAGCCAGCACACAGCCAGAACACAGCCAGAACACAGCCAGAGCACAGCCAGAGCACAGCCAGAACACAGCCAGCACACAGCCAGAACACAGCCAGAACACAGCCAGAGCACAGCCAGAGCACAGCCAGAGCACAGCCAGCACACAGCCAGAGCACAGCCAGAACACAGCCAGCACACAGCCAGCACACAGCCAGAGCACAGCCAGCACACAGTCAGCACACAGCCAGCACACAGCCAGAACACAGCCAGAGCACAGCCAGAACACAGCCAGAGCACAGCCAGAGCACAGCCAGCACACAGCCAGAGCACAGCCAGAGCACAGCCAGAGCACAGCCAGAACACAGCCAGAACACAGCCAGAGCACAGCCAGAGCACAGCCAGAACACAGCCAGAGCACAGCCAGAACACAGCCAGAACACAGCCAGAGCACAGCCAGCACACAGCCAGAACACAGCCAGCACACAGCCAGAACACAGCCAGAACACAGCCAGAGCACAGCCAGCACACAGCCAGAACACAGCCAGAACACAGCCAGAACACAGCCAGAACACAGCCAGAGCACAGCCAGCACACAGCCAGAGCACAGCCAGCACACAGCCAGAGCACAGCCAGAACACAGCCAGCACACAGCCAGCACACAGCCAGAGCACAGCCAGCACACAGCCAGAACACAGCCAGAGCACAGCCAGAGCACAGCCAGAACACAACCAGAGCACAGCCAGAACACAGCCAGCACACAGCCAGAACACAGCCAGAGCACAGCCAGAGCACAGCCAGAACACAACCAGAGCACAGCCAGCACACAGCCAGAACACAGCCAGAGCACAGCCAGCACACAGCCAGAACACAGCCTGTCCTACCAGCACAGACTCTCTGGTTATTCTGGGGCTTTTGATGGAGGGGCTGCAAAAGCATCTCCTGGCCTTTAGTGTAGGCTGGGAGAGCAGGGCTTGGGGCAGTGGGGTCAGTGCTGCTCACTGTGCCCAGCCCAAAGCCTTTCTTTAGCCAGAGAGACACAAAACTGACCCCAGCAGAGGCCAAGGGGCTTGGCTGTGGCTTGTCCTTGGCTGTGGCTTGTCCTTGGCCATGGTTTGTCCCTGGCTCTGGTTTGTCCCTGGCTCTGGTTTGTCCTTGGCTGTCCCTGGAAATGCAGACAGGGCTCTGCTGCTCTGCCAAGAAGATTTGTAGGGGTTGGAGGGCTGAGCAGGTGCCAGAGCTGCCTGGGAGTCAGAACCTTTCAGGCTGAAGCCAGTGGTACTCCTAAAGCTCTCAGAGCCAGCAGCAAGGCAGCTCTGCCTTTCTGGGAAGTGCAAGCCTTTGCTCCACATCCTTCCTCTGCCTGCTGGGAGCAGGCACTGCAAGTCTTTCAGGAGAGTGCCCTTGCCACTGCAGGGTTATCCTGGGGGTGTCCTGTGGGCTGTCCCCTTGGCTATGCCACAGCCTGTCCCATATCCCACTCGCCACCCCACTGTCCTCTAGGCTGTATTGCAGTCCATCCCACAGACTATCCTGTAAATTACCCCAGGAGCCAATCCCTCAGATCACTCCACAGGTGATCCCCATGGCTATTGTGAGCTTCTCCCACTTCAGCAGCCCTTGCACAGCAAGCCCACTGCTCCTGTACACCAGCCAGGACCTCTGTGACCCATCACTCCACACCCTGCCCTGCTGAGCTCTGCCCTGATCCTGTCCTGCTGTGATTCAGCCCTGAGTGACTTGACTGACCCAGCAGGTTCCTGAGGAAGATGGCCATGATGGCAGAAGTGCAGCCATTTGGAAAAAGACAACAAGAACTCTCCCTCTGGGGGATGCACATGGGACATTTGGGATTGTGGAGGAGGATACTGAGCTCTCCCGCTGTGATCACCCACTCCAGCAGTGGTCACACAAAGTGACTGGTGCAATTCAGGATTTGATCACACCTCACTGAGATATCTAATGGTCAGTCTCACACTAGTGAGAATCTACTTTTTGATTTTTTTTTTTTTTTAATGTGACCAGCTTCTCCAACCAGCAAAAAGACAAGCTCTGAAATCCAGGTGATGATCCTAACCCTGCCTCTCCACTGTCCTTGTCCCATCTACTCTCCCTGTGGATATAAAACTGTGTTTCTTAAGCTCCAGCACACATCCCCCTCTCCCTAATTACATTAACACTTGTTGGAAAAACTGCTTTGCTGTAAAACTGCTGCTTATTGCTCTTTTCAAGAACTTCATGTAGAAGTGAATCTTCAAAAGCTGAGAGCACTCAGAAATTATGACAAAAGCCTGATGCAATCGAGGGCTCAGTTCAAGCCCATGCCTGGAAGGAGATGAAAGATAACATTCATCAAAGAGAATGTGCAGCTCCAGCAGATCACTGCCCTGACTTGGTTTAACCTTCCAGAGTCTCCTTATTTCAGTATACACTGGGCAATGTGGGGCAAAAAATTATTGGGAAGCACTATCCTGTCTCACCAAATCCTTCAAATCCAAGACTAAATCCAATCACTAGAGTGCTAGTCAGTGATTTTCCATCATTTGCCTTAGAGGAATGTTTTGCCCAGCTCAGGGCAGTACCAGGCTCTCACCCTGACCACTGGGGGCACATAAAGTATTTCACAGCTCTGCTTTGCCTCCCCTAGGATGTTTACTGAGGCCAACAAGGAGTGAAAAAGGCACTTCTGTCTCCGTGTGTGTGGTTCAGAGGCAGCTTTGTTGGGGTTTCCAAGGCGTAGCCAAGGATGCTCGGATCCCTCATCGCCCTGGGCTCGCTGCTGTCGAGGCACAGCTCAGCCACGCTGGCTTTGCACGGGCTGAGATCTCCCCCTGCTGCAAACCCTGCTCAGAGGGCGAGGGAAAAGCTTTGAGGATGGAAAGGGCTGCTCAAGCCACTCTCCATGCAGGCCATGTGTAACAGTGTTGGGAGTTTGCACCACTTCATTATTGGTTTGTCTCAGTCTCTTCTGCCTGCACTCAGAGCCAGGATTAAAGAATACATGAATGAAACTGATTTTCTCAAGTTTGGGCTTGTGTGTTTATTAAATCTTATCAAAAAGTACAGAAAGTTCAGCAGCACTTCCAGCTACCTGCTAGAAGTGAGGAAAAAGGAGACAGATCCAGCTGTTACGAGGTCTCTTAAAGCTAAACTGTCCAATAAAGAACTAACACCTATATTGTTTATACTTTTAACCCAATAACCAAATTCCTGATCCTCAGTGTGACACTGACTGACCAACCAGAAATGATTGCCTGAAACATGAAGAAGGAAGATGAACACTGAGACACCACCCAAAATCCTCCATCCTGTCCCATACCTATTACTATATTATAAAAACCCCAAATTCCAAACCCTTCACCATATGAAATCACACACTTCTATTTAACTACACACCTGTGATTTTAACTCCACTCAAATTTGGGAGCCAGCTTGCCCCTGGAGCTGGGAAGGTTTCCCTTTCCCTCCCACAGCTCATTTTCTCCCTGCTTCACTCAGTCTTCTCTCCCTCTTTTCACCCTCTTTGGTGTTTTGCCATTTTTGCTTCTAGGTGTTTTTTCCCCATAGATTTGAAGTCAGGCAGGGCTCCTGCAGGAATTAACTTTCTGATTTTTGCTGTTAACAGCCAAATGATGGCTGTGGCAGTGGGAGCTCCTCCATGCACAGCACAATTTGACCTTTCCAGCCCAGCTCTCACTCCTTTCCATAAACCCATAAAGAACATGGTGTGCTGCCCATGGAAATTTTACCTCAATTTCTTTTGCACACTGCTAGATTTCCACATGGAGAAGTGCTGGAAGTGATCATATTGAATGTAAATTAGAGAATGACTGGTTATTAATATTGAGACCTTTATAGGATTTGTCCACACAGGCCCTGAAAGCTCTGAAATTGGTGTTTGGCCCTTCCCCACCCAGCAGCTCAGCTCCCCACTGTCTCCTGGCCCCGTTTTTGGGTCCTGCTGCTCACCCAGCCCAGTCAGAGCAGCCACACTCGCTGTCATCCTGGTTTCCATGGCAAAGCCCCAGGAACGTGGGCTGGGAGGGAGCTGTGACATCTGACGTGGCTGTGCAGGGCACTGGGGTGCAGAGCAGGGCTCTGGGGGTGGCAGATGTGGGATTGCTCACTGGGAACCAGCTCTGCCCCTCCATCCAGCAGCCTTGGCTGCCAGGGTGATAGTGCTGCCTTCATTCTCTCTACAGCTGTAGGGAAAATCCTGATACCTACCAGGAATTCTCAACACTCAGAGCCAGTTAACAGGCTCAAATCTTGTGGGAGTGGAAACAGCCATCCCTGTTACCTCACAAATACCTCTGTGTGCAGTGCTGGCCTGGAGAACAGACTCAAGCCATGGGCAATCCTTCCATTTCGTAAAGCACCTGTCCAATACAGCATCTGGTGTTTATTGGCTATTTTATTTTGTCTGTTGAGGGAAAAAAACCCTTTTTTTCTCCTGCTGCATGTTAGCAGTTTTTGCAGTTTTTCCCTGGCAATACCTGGCAGCTCCCAGGCTGGTTTCCTGGAGCTCTCCCAGTGGTGCAGACCCACTGCCTTTCCCTGCTGGCTGTGGCAGGAGATCACTGTCCACAAGCATTTCCTTTCACTGTGGCAGAGGCACCAGGTCCTTGGCATCCTGATTCCACTTCCCACCACCTCCAGGAGCCACAGGACCCCAGGGATCTCCATGCCCTGTGCCTACAGAGAGCCTTGGCTGCCTTCCTTTCATTGCAACCTCTCTGCTTGATTTTCAGCCTCCCTTCCCTCTCTGCTTTCCATTTCCAACTCTTTGTTCCCCACTGCCATCTCCCTAATCCAGCTGTCTGATCCTAGGCTGTCATTTGAGGTAGGAGAGAGCCAAGAATCCAGTCCCAGGCACCTCTGCAGGACCTGGAGCTTGCAAAGCAAAGCACTCACACACACACAGAGCTGCTAATGACCCTGCTGCATCCCTGGAACAGAGCTGCTGGGAAAGCCCAGCTCTCAGAGCTGTGTTTTCATAAGGTCATGGAAGAAATTAAGAGACCCAACTGGAACTTTCAAGAGCTGATGAGAACAAAAATAAATGAAATTAAGTGTGCCTGGAGTCACCCACTAGATCATTTAAAGGAATGATGGCCAAGAAGTGGAAAAATCAAATCCCTCCACTGGGCAAGGCTGGCTCGTGCTCCTGGCAGCAAAGTCTGAGCAGGGGCTGCAGCCCATGATCCCAGCCTGCAGGGAAGGGATGGATGGCTCGACTTGAGGAAAGCTGCCTGGCATTTGATGTGGTGCAGGGAAGTGAAGTTCCTCAGATGCCTGGTTTGGGAGGCTGCCATGTGAGCAGCTCGGAGCTGTGCAGTGACTCACTGCACACCAGCCCCTCCATCTCCCTGCCAGGCAGACCTCAGACACCCCCAACTCCTGGCAACCCAAAAAGAATGAGGGCTGCTGATCCTGGTGCCAGCCTGCCCCACAGCTCACAGGGGCAGAGCTGGAGGTGATCATTGCTGCATCCCTGACTCATCCTGTCTGCAGGCTGCTCATCACCCCTCCAGCAGCACCAGGGATGCCTGCAGAGAGCTGCACTGCTCTGGGTGGGAGATTGCACCTCAGCTGCATCACTTCAGAGCACCACTTGGAATTCCTGGGGGGGTCAAGCAGATTTTGCAAAGTTCTTTACAGTACATTAAAAACTAGACTTTCTATGTTAACATTTTGAGAGTACCAGTCTTCATAAATAGCTAGGTGATCTCTCAGGTATATGACATTTTTTTTCTCTGATGTAGGTATCTTCTCACATTCGTTCTGTCTGTTCAGTGCTGTTTCCATTAACAGCCAAAGAATATTTTCTCAATAGAAGAGATGAAAGAGTCTCAGCTTTTAGGGAGGGAGGCCAAAAAACTGCTACAGAATCCATGTGAAAAAGATGACAAAAGCCTCCAGTAGCACTGAAAGTGTCTGATCTGCTCTGCCAGCACATTTGAAGCCAACATGAAATGGGGACATTTTAAACTAAATTCCCAAAATTATGAGTACTTGAGTGTCACTTTTCCTGGGAGTCCCACGACTTTCCAGAGTGTTCTTTCCATCTCCAAAAATCACAGGTCATAACCAAAGGAACTCAAAAGATTGGATGACAAATCATTACTGTCTGCCTTCAAATAACACATTTGTGGCTCTTCTTTTTGCTTGTCTCCTCTTTACTGAAGCTGACTGCTCATCCATGTCAGGTATGAGATTCCCTCTAGAACTTTGAGAGCCAGAAACTCTCACTGAGGAAAATTGAACTGAGATTTTCATGCAATAAGACAATCCAATTTCCTGAGCAAACAGTAAACATCATGGATTAATGGTATGGTCAGGGGAGAGGGCAGTGCTGAAGTAATGCAGAAAATGAAAGGGAAGTAGCTTATGGGGGGAGGGAGTGCCTCATACAGAACTTGAATTTTATTTTATTTTATTTTTGGATTACTTTTCCCTCTGCTTTCTCCAGCCTCCATTTGATTGGACACAGTCCAGGTTTTCACCCCAGTTTCAGCCCATGCTTCTCCTTTCCTTAGAGGTGGCCCCAGGCAAACCTTTTAGTGAGAAGCTTCTCCAAAAGGGCTTTGTCAGAGGCTGGACCCTCTCCAGTCCCACTCCAGCCCCTGAAGCCATCTCTCCTTCCTGCTCCTTCCTGCTCCTTCATCCTCCTCTTTCTTTCTCTTTGGATTTCACTGGATTCACACAAATTTATTTTTTCCCCCCTAAATCCCATCTTCTCTCTTTCAGCTGCTTCCCCACAACCTGGACACTGGATGTGAAGGTTTTCCTCTCCTTGGACCTCAGCCCTTGCCTGAAAGATTCCAGTAGGCAGGAAGGAGGTTTTCAGGGAAGAGACTGAGATTGGGAACAAGGAACTGAGATCAAGGACGTACAGAAATAAACACCCAGAAATAAAGTGAAAACCCAGGAGCCCTCCACTAAAAAAGTCACAACGTTGTGCCCAGCTCTTTTCTCCAACCCCACATCTTTTTCCTGCACTTTTACTCATTTGTTTTCCCCTGCTGCTGTTTCACCATCATCTCCTGTGGCCAGTGCTCTGCTCCCCACTCTCTTCCCCCTGCCCCACTCCATCCCAGGGGTGAAATCTCCCTCCAATCTGCCATCCAGCCCTTCTGCCAGCAGATCCACCAGCTCTCTGCCTCCCTCTGCCCAAGGAACCGTGCCCAGGGCAGCAGCAAAGCCAGAATCCCTCAGCCAGGCAGGATTCCTGCAGAGGAACCCAAGCCCTGCTTACTTTGGAGCTTGTGAGAGCCTGACCCTGGCGCTGGGGAGAAAGCCAAAGGCAACACATCACTTTGTTTCTCTTAATAAAATGGTGCTTTTGGTCTGTTTTATTTCTCCACACTGCTCTCCCCTCCTCCCACCCCAACACATCACATTCCCAGGGTGAGTGAGTGAGGCTGGAGCTGTGTTTGAAGAGGAGCTGCTGCTGTGCTGTGTGCAGGTCTGTGAGCACACCCATGTCTGGGACAGTCTCTCCAAAACTCACTATGGACAGGCTTCCTTCCCCTCAAACACACTGGTGGGACTGGAGGTGGCTCTGGGAATTAAATATTGCTGAAGTGTCACATTGCAAACATCACCATGAGCATTGCTGAGTGTTAATTGTAGGAATTCCCACCGAGTCCTCTGCAAGGATACACAGACCTCCAACAAAATAAACACATCCCAACCCTACCCAAGAGGAGCCCCACACTCTCCTCTTGTCTTTGGAATCCAGTGCTCTCTGCTGCTCCCTGGGTGCATCTGATCCATATTCCTTTGGGCAGGATCCCCAGGGAACCTCCTGGCTCCAGAGACCAGCTCTGCCCCTCACTGCATGGGTGAGGAGGTTTAAACTCAATCCAGTCCTCCTGAGACACAAAGCCCATCACTCAGCATGGCTTTGGGAAAGCATCCTGCCCTTGGCATCCCAGCACAAGCAGGAGCTGCTGCCAGGCTGCTCAGACACCTGCAGGGGCAGAGCCCAGCAAAAGCTGCTCCAAAACAACCCAGGGCTTGACTCTGGGTGAACTGAACTGTAAATTCACAGAGTAATTGCTTGGGCAAACTTGCTTGAAAACAGACTCAGGCCACAGAATACTAATCTTGTACAGAAGGCACGCAGCACTACATCTTTATTTATTTTTTTGTCTAAAAAATAAGACCAGCAAGGCAGTTTATCATGGGGGTGGTTTTTTTTTTTGCTGCTGTTCCAAGCAGAACCCGTTTATGTGGACAATTCCAACTGTGCTTGAAAAACAGAGACAACAAAAACAATGCAGAAGGCAGCTCCTGATGCTTGCAGAGATGCACAAGGTGAATGTACCAGAGCTGCTAATCATCCCCTTTGACTGCTTTTATGGGTCTGGGAAGCCTGAAAAAACCCTGTGCATGAGAACCAGTCTGCATTTTGGAATAACATTTCCCTTTTGATGACACAGAGGAATGGCATTTAGATGCTGCTTTGACAGATGCATTATTTTATTAGAGGATTTCAAGCAGGCAAACAGGGGAGCTTTGTTTTTTCCCCTGTTACTGTAAGGCTTACATCATCTGCAACCTTTCTGCCAGGAGGTCTCATTTCAAATGACAGTGAATATTGTTCTGAGAAATGCAGGATTTCATTTATTCTAGCTCCATTTTCTAGGTGCTTTGTGGTGATGGATTTCACCCTCCTCAAAAGATTATTTGCTGACACCTGGGGTAAGTTTAGAGCTTCATGACATGCCTGACAGGGATTTGTATGGGAATTTAATCTATCTAATTCAGCTCTAACACAGGTATCAGTCCTAAACCAAACATCCTTGGGCTTCTCTGCCTGCACCCCAGATTTGTCAGTCACGCTGGTTCTGCCTTTTTGGGCTGGGGACATCTATTTTGAGAACTGCCACTGTGAAAATCAGAGCAAGGAAACCCAAAGGTTTCCATTTTTCTCTGCTTTCAGCAGCAGTACAGATTTACAGGCAGACACACAAACCAGCTGTGATAGTGGATCTCCCTTAGTCAAGCAAGTGAGCAAAATTTGGAAGAAAGAGTATGCTTTTGAGACTTTTTTTTACCTCTTTCTTTCTTTTTTACTATACTTTCTTCCTTTCATTTAACTGAAAAGCTGCAGCCAGAGGGAGAGGAAGGTTTATAAAGACTTTTAACAGCAATGGCTAAATTGAATCCCATTGTTACCTCTCAGTATAAAACTAAACCTGCAGATTCTGCCACAGGAGGACACAACATTCAGCTGCTTCCAACCAGATAATCCCAGCAATTTAAGAATAAAATTCAGAACCTGCTGTACTTACTAAGCTGAAGCCTCATGTGGCCTGTGGTGAAACTGGGTGACTCAGACCCGAATAGAATACTCTGTCCTTGCAGCAGAAATCACAGCAGTGTGTTTGGTGGAAGGTTCAGAGGGAACTCACCCCTTCCAAAGGTTTTGCCTGTGCCCACACCAAGCACCCTTTACATGCCAGGGAAGAGAAGCTGAGCACTCAGACTTTATTGATCACTTTGTTTCAGTACACCAACTCAGGTTGCTGCTTCCATTGTGGCCCCAACGCTGGGAGCAGCTGCTGCTTTCTGAATAACCCATGAAATTCACAGCACCTGTTCAGGGTTTAGGTACCAGATCAACTGAAAATAACCCCAGCCCTGAACAGCCTTCATGGCAGTACATGTGAGGTCTGTTTTGTGTCCTCCTCTGCTGAAACAAACAACTGGACCAAAGGGAATATTGTGGAAATGTGGGTATTTGTCTGCTGCTTTGTAAAACAAGGAGGGAGAGAAACCCTACCCCAGTATCACCATGAGGTGAAGAAAACATCCTTAAAACCCTCAACATGAACACAGCACCAAGAGACTTGGCACACATTTTTGTAGCTGATCTCCTGACGCAGGAGTTGAGCAGGATCCTGAAATATGCTGAAGAAAGTTTGGTTCTTGTATTCCCAGTTTACAGAGCAGTCCATGTTTCACTGCAGCCAAAGGGTAAACTGGTAGACAGAGGGAAAAAAAACCCAAAAAAACCACCCCAAGCATCAATTAATGACCTTCTTATTCCAAACTGGAAAATAACCAAAAGAAGGGAGACAAAGAAGAAACAACAAACACTTTATAACACCCAGTTTATTAAACTCTAAGGCAGTGAGACATAACCCAGCACTTAAGGTCACTGGACACTGAATTACACCAGCAGTTAAATCCTCCCCTTCCTCTCCCCAGCCATAAGGATGACAGTCACATTTTTAACTCAGCAAGGCAGCAAATGCAGTTCAAGGTCCCCAGAGCAGCAGACACAACCCCCAGGAGGGTCTGCAGCCCCTGCCCAGCCCCTGCAGACTGGGACAGCAGGGCAGGACGTGTCCCCACCATCCCCTGGCTGCTTCAGCACAGCAAAAAACCCAACCAGCCTTGCTCCAAGGTGAAAAGGCCATAGGTCAGCAATCAGAACATCCTAGCACAGGTTGGGACATGAAATAATGAAATAATCTAATCTGACCACTTACATAATACATAAATTTATTTCAGGCCAGAGAACGCCACCATTACTGATCCAGGCATTGTTTGATGGAACTGTAACCAAACCTCCCCAAAATAATTCTGTATGAAAACCACCAACCTCCAACACCCTCTGCTTTAATTGACACCAATTTACACCTGCCTAAACCTGAGCAGCACTTTCTGCACCCCAGGCATCAGTTGCTGCAGAAATCTTCTAGCAGCAACCAAACACCCCGGGCGTGAGCACGATGAGTTCAGCCAGAGTCTGAGGCTGCTCAGCATTGGCACAAACACACGAGCAGGATTCCCACTGTTATTCCAAGGATGTTATGCCAGAAGCACATGCAATCATCTCCTCAAATGAATGGCAGAACCCCTCTGGAATTTCCCCTACTAGCAAAACACACAGAATTAAGTCTTGGTGCACAGGGTGGGTTTGCAGAATTTACAGTAATTTCACGATTATAAGCCACACCTTACAACACAGAGTGTGATAAAAGGTATCTGTTGTATCACCATCTGTTGAGGGTGGGGGCAGTGATCCTGATCTCCCTGGGAGATATTCTGCTAATGGGCCATCCATTGAAACCAGGCAGGGCATTGTTCTTTATCTTTTCACAACCCATCCTTCCTCCAGCCAGTCATTTTCTGCTCATGGCCATTGAGTCCCACTGTGGCACTGATAAAATTACTGCATCCCATTGGGAGTTGCTCCAGCCAGGGGGAAGAGCCCAACATTTCTTACCAAGATAAAAACAGAGGTTTTGGGACACTAAGGGAGCCCCTTTCTCCACTGGACTCCAGAGGAAAACCGGATTTCTCCACATCCCCACTGGAGCTCCGGAGGGAAACTGCACCTTGTACAGGAGCACTGCTCCAACTGAGCCACATCTGTCACTGCAGGAGGATGTAGCCACCATGGAATGGGACTGCTGCCAACACCCTGCCTGACAGGTGTCAGGTTGTACTCTGACTGTGTCAGGGTTTGGGGTTTGTTTCTTTGTAGTGCTGTATTTCTATTTTCATTTCCCTGGTAAAGAACTGTTATTCCTAATTCCCATATCTTTGCCTGAGAGCCCCTTGATTTCAAAATTGTAATAATTTGGAGGGAGGGGGTTTACATTCTCCATTTCAAAGAGAAGCTCCTGCCTTTCTCAGCAGACACCTGTCCTCCAAACTAAAACAGCAACTTTTCATTCTTTGTCCATATATAAGCCACACCTGATTATAAGCCGCACTTTGGGTTCGGACCAAAATTTTTGTCAAAATGGTGCGGCTTATAATCGTGAAATTACTGTACAGGAAGAGTCTCAAAGTGATTTAGGAACACAACACTGCTGTCCCTGCTAGTTATTTATCTTCTTCCCACCCTACTAACCCTTCCTACAAACACAGACAAACCCCCCTGCAGAGTGTCCAGCAGCACCCAGGGCTTTCACAAAAGATTTTTCACAGGGGAGGCTCCTGCTCCCCATCAGGCAGAACAGAAACTGGGATTTCAGTCTCCCTTCTTTTATAAAGCACCCCAGCCATTATTTACCTATTCCTAGGAAGCACCTCAGGCACATTTTGGTCAGAAATTCTGTAACCACAAGCTGTTTTCCTTTCCAATCAATTTTCCCCCAGCACATCTGTGGTTTGGACATTGCATATCAGGCAGAGGCACAAAAACCCCCCCAAACATTTTAACAGAATCCAGACAATAAATGTTGGGAGATGATCAGAGCTAGAGAGAAAGGATGGAGCTTTTCCATATATATTGAAGAGCAAGCAAAGCAGACAACAAAAAAGTCACCTTAAAAGTCACCACAGGAGCCACACTCAGCCCCTGGCTCAGGCAAATGTCCCTGCAGGGATGTCTGTCCTTCCAACCAATAAATGGAGCATTCCTTCATGGAGATGTAAAAGATAAAATACTCAAAACTCCTCTGTTTAGAATAGAATCTATTTTTTATTCAACACAGGATGGTGAATGGATAAAATTCACAATAATCAGCATTAAAAAAACCAACAAATCAACCCTGTAGTCGCACTTGAATTTGGCTGTACCTACTGGTCACTCACATTTTTACACACAAAATGTTGCCAGGCTCGCCCATTTCCAGATTAATGGATACAGACACCTGATCCTAACAAAACACACAGTTTATTCACTGTTTGGGGGACCTTTAAGGGTTTTTTTTAAAAAGAAAAACAAATCTTTATCTTTTTGTCCAACGGATTTGTAGCTCGGAGGAACTGAATTGTGATCTGTCATTACCCCATACCAGAGTCACTGCAGTGCAAAAGCTATTCAAATAAATAAATAAATAACAGCAGCAGCCCCAACAAGTAAAACCCAAAACACACTGAAATATCTTCAGAAATACAACCAAAAGCTTTTTAACCTCAGGCTTCAGCCCAGAGGGAGCAGCTTCTCAAAATCTGAGTGCAGCAGAGTTGGAACTGTTTCAGTATAAAGCTGTACACATATTTTTGGGGAAAGGGATTGGAATCCTCAGCTCCTCCATCCATCATCTCTCCCTCCCCACACAGGCACTGAAGCTGTTTTGGGGTTGCAATGTTATTTTTGCCCCATCAGAGGCTGTTCCAGCAGCACCCCAGGTTCAGCCTGGTTGTGAGTGAGGAGCAGTTTGATATTTCAGGAGCATGGAAATCCTTTCAAGGAACATTGCTGCACAATTCTGTCACATTTAACCCCAGCCTAAGCACAGCACAGATTTTTGAGCTCACATGTTGAGTATTCCCTCTGATTTACTCAAAATGTGTGAGATCAACCTTCCAGCCAGGTCAGTGCAGGGACAGGACACTCCTAGAGGTCCTGACACCTTCCCCAAGTCCCTGTGGGTCTGAGGTCACCCCTGCACCTCTGCCCAGCAAATCAGTGAAAAATGAGCCCATTCTGACACTGTTCAGGTCAAGCATGAAGCACCTGCTGGATCAAACCAGTGAAAAACTCAAAGGCTGAGGAGGTACAAAACAGCCCTGGAAATGAAGTGTTACCAGCAGCTGATGGGACATTCATGAATATTTTGCAGGGCTTTTAAAGTGTTTTGCTAATCAAGTGTAAAGACTCTTGCACTGTCTCACAAAACTTAAGAGCACAGATTAAAGCAAAGGCCTAGAGCTTTAATAAATACATTTAAGGACAACACAGTTTAAATTACCTTATCTTTGTGATCTAAGTATAAACACCCCATACAAAAAAAGATTTATTTTCAGTTTGTACACCTTAAAAAAAAAAAATCACAGAAACATTCTGTTTGCAAAGCAGACAGCTGTACAAAGAAATGATATGTTCTGAAGACATTAAACCATCTATTTTCTGGGTAGCACTAGGTACTCAAATGTTCTCTTACAAACTACCACCCACACAGGTAATTTTTCTTCTTTGATATTTTGGCTCCAAATCTGAAACCTAGAGCCACTTGAGAGAGATTTCTGGATATTAAGGCCCAGATCTGATGATGACTTCCACGTGCACACACCAGCACTGAAACCCAACAGAAACCCAGTGCCACTGGGCACCAAAGCAGCTCCACCTGCTCAGTCCTGTGGTGCTGAAGCTCTCTGTCACCCCAAAAAAAAATCCTCTTATGTCAGCCCAGCCTAGCAGAGCAGCACAATTCCTTGACATTTGCACAACTGGTTTATAATGCCCTGAAAAATCATTAGAGCCCCCACTGGAAATTCTGACTCATAAACTGCTTTTTGCTGCTTAGGACTCAATGGAGGACTAACATCCATCCAGAGGATTTGTGAAGACTGCTAAGTGCAGTACACAGGAAGAGTAAATTCTATTTTATAACCTACCAAAAGGTTGGATGGTGTCCTTGGGAAGTAGTACTGGAGCTAAAAACTAATAATACAGCAGGGTGATTATTGTCTGAGCAGCTTCAAATACTAATAGCAGCACATCTTAATAACCAGCTGATATTGTCCTCTATAAAGAACTTTGAGATGCTCTCAGTGTACACAAGATGACATAAGAGACACATGCTTTGCTCACTGACACTGGGACAGTCACTCACACACTGCTAAAATTTCAACTTCCTCCTGCTCCAGCTTTGCCTTCATTTTTGGCAAATGCACAGTTCATTGTTTCAATTAAAAACATCCTATCAAAAGAAATAAAAAAGGCACTTGGTATTTCTCTTTGGCTCAGTCGAGGTGTGCTGCTGAAACCTTCCCCAAGTCCCCATCTCTTCATCTGGTGAACAGTTTGCCATCCTGAGGTACTTTATTCATGTGCAAAAATCAGAGCTTCAGGGATTTACCAGTTGCTCCCAGCAAACCTGCAAGGCTCTTCATGAGACTCTTCAAATACAGGACAAGGTGTTTGGTTTTCAGGGAAGAGCTCCATCCATGGGCACACTCCTTATCCCAGCTCTGGTCTCACAGATCAGTGCTCTTTGAAGCTGGGAAATAAAAGCAACCAGGCAGGAAAAGCTGAGCTGTGAGGCAGAACAGACACCACAAGGCAGGATTCTGCCCCTGCTCTGCATTTTTCTAATCTCTCTTACTCCTCCAAAATTCTACAATCAAGTGGCTGAATCAATATTGATTCAATGTTTTTTTTTTTTCTCAATTCAAAATAAATTCAGAGTCACCCTTTTCTTTAAGGAGAATTTTTGGGAAAAGTTACATTTTAAATTATTATTAAACACAGGGCAGGCAATTCCCCACCTGCACAATGAAACCCCCATGGAGGATTAAATATTTGGAGAAAAAAACCCCACAAATAAGAGACTGTGACAGAGGTGTTTTCTCAGATATTTTTCAAAAGAAGATGTTCTAAAGGAAAATGTCCATGGCTTGAAAACATCAAACTAAGGTTACTCTTTTCAAGCAGAATTAAATCAGATAGAAATGGATATACACAAACCTTAACATGTCAGTCTACATTCAAGTATTACGGGACAAAGGTTGGAATTGATCTTGGAGGTATTTTCCAACCTTAATGATCATTTATAGTCATGAATACATGGAAGGCTGAGAAATGTATTTTCAAAGTGCTATTAAACAGCAGCAGCAGTTCAAAACACTTACAGGGTGTGATCTGCATGACACTGAAGTTCCTTCTGGATAAGACGCAGTAAGAGCTGCAGAAACAATCACAAAATCGCCTTCAGTACCATCCAAACAAACAAGAAGCAGAATTACTTGTTATTTGGAGAGTTTGCCATTTGAAACATTATCCTGTAATGCTGAACTCAGTTTAAAAAAATAAAGATTTACAGATGCTTAGTAATGTCTGGAAAAGGAGTTTTCACAATAAGCAGGCAAGAGGAAAATAATTTCCTTTTTGCATCAATTTCTTCATTAAAACCACGATGGTTTTCTGGTTACTTTAACAGCAAATGTGAAAAGAAACCAGCAGAGGGACCCCGAAGCTTCAAGAAAACGTGTCAGAAAGAAATGCTGGAGCATGGAAATATTTTAGCTGCTATTTGCAAAAACAGCTGTGTGTGTGAAAAGCTTTAATCCCACAATTAGTCAAGGTGAGCACAGACAGTCACGTTTGATGTCTGTGCAGCATCAGGGCTTTCAAAAGCACTTTAAAAGGATTACTGGGACAGCAGGAAAGTGATTTTACAAATGCAGTTTGATGGTTCTCATGTACATTAAAGACAGAATTAGAGTTCCAGGGTTCCTCACTGTTTCTGTTTATGTTATCCTCAGAATCTCACTACTAAAAGTTTGCTCACTGTTGTAAGTATGAATGTTTTAAGAGGTTAAACATTTTCAGAGGCACAGAAGTGGCCAAGAGTGACAGAACACCACAAAAGAGGATAAAGCCCCCTCCAATGTTATGATTTCTTGGAGAAATGACATTTGAACACAGATATCCATATGCTGCACTGCAAAAACCAGGAAAAGCAAAAAAGGATTTATTACAACTGCAGAGTCAGGCCTCTCAAAAACAGAGTTTGCAAAGGTGTTCTAATTGATTCTGCTAAGAAATGTGGCATTTTTTCATTTTAATCAATAACTGTAAGAGAAAAACAACAAGAACTTTATCTAGGAAAAATATGGTGACCTCCCAGGCCTCACTCTGCAGCATGAAATACCAAATCCTGAAACCAGCACAAACCAGGACTTGCTGCTGTGGATAAGCTGCTGACTACCAGTGGCAATACACTTCAGCTATTAACTTATCTAATTTATTTATTCCATTTCCAGAGAATTAGTCCTAAACATGAAAAAATTACTTTTAAGGTTGAATTAAAAAATTACTTTTAAAGTTGAATTTAGGAAAAAAAGCCTCAGTTGTAACTCAAAGGTTTTCTGATTTTCTTGTGTCAGGAAGGAAATGGTCTGACACTCTCAGCTCCTCTGCAGGAGCCCAGAACTCAGGGTTTTTTGGACCAAGCCACCACCTGTGTGCTCTTTTTCTCCAAACATCTTCTCCTGGTTACTGTCAAAAGCCAGGATTGCCAGCTCTTCATCTAACTTTGCACAGCTGTTTTAGGGCCCATCTGGAAAATGTGATGTATCAACCTTCAACAGCTTCATTATCAGGGTGATTTTGGTGATACAGCAATGCAGGAAAACATTTTTTATGGCTTTGATAGACTGGCTTTAAAGAAAACAGAAGTGATTCTTCCATGAGTGGAATCTGAGGCAACTTCTAGGTGTAAATATGAAGGTTTATTTGCAATTATGCCAGCAATTATCAGCTGAGTATCTGCTCAGGAACTGCAGTGCATCAGAACTGAGCTGCACTTTTGATTAAAATTAGATGAGAATTTCAAAAGAAGCAAATTTGCTATTAGACTGCAAATCTACCCCACTGGAAGTCTAATACAACCACAGAATATTGAAATGGCAAAAGGACAATTTGCATTTTGGGATAGTTTAGCACAGAGGAAATACACATCATCTCAATTTTTACACTTACTAGCAAGGCACATGCATCTGCCACCATGAGCATGTAAAACACGTTGTTCCAACCAGAAGGGGAAATAAGGCCAGCCAGGAGAGGCCCCAGAGCTGCACCTAAAATATAATACTGGCATTATATTTTGGTATTTTGTACTGTCAGAACTGTGCAATGTAAGATTTACTGTCCTGAAATGTAGTTATTCTGAACTAGGGTATCATTTTTCCCACCTTGTTTACCTGATGTATTAAAAATAAAATCAAAATCCCAGGAAGTGCAAAACATTACTGGTAAGATGGGAAGCTGGAAGACTTAGATGAGTGATAAACATCTGCCTTTGGTTCAGCAAAATGCCCATCTAGTACTGAGCTGAATTTTACTGTTTTTCCTTCAACATAGAAGGCATAAATAAAATCCCTGATCCCAGTTTGCCATCTCCTTTTGCTGTCTATGCCCTTCTTCCCACCCTCCGGTGTGGGACCACTGCAGCTTTCAGGGGAAGTCTGTGTCATTCCCCATTTCCAAAACTGCTCTGGGCCCTGGTAAAACGTGCCCTGGAGAGCCCAGTTTCTCCAAAATGCTTTGTGTTAGCTGCTGCAGCTGGGGCAGGTGGCTTGGCTTACCCACAGAGCCTGTGCCGTCGATGATCGCCGTCACTGTGGACAGGGCTCTCGAGTTCCCTTTCAGGCTTTTATGGGTTCCCTGCAGGGACAGAGATGGATCAGAGCCATGCAGAGCTCTGAGAAAGCCCTGAGAGCACCATGTCCCACCCCTCCCATGGGATCTGTGTGCTGGAGATGTCCCAAGCACCCTGCAGTGTCAGCCCCTTGGACAAGGCTAAGGATGAAATGGTCATTGCCTGGTGGTCACCTCGGTCTTGTCACCTCCAGGCCAGGGCTCCAGAGGCTCCTGGAGATTACTGCCCTGCTTCTTTTCTTGTATTTAAAGCATTCCTGCATTTAAGACAACAAGAGGACTTTTGCCTCTTGCTTGGTGCTCTAAAGAACCAACACATTACAAAACAAATTTCCAAAGTCTCCCTGCTGAGCAATGTTAATGTTTCACAGGGCATTTGTGACTTGGCTGACCTGATCCTGCTGGAAGCACTGGCAGCTCAAGTACCTGGACTTCTTATTTTCACATACCTTTACTTCTCCAAAGGTCTGTGCCAGATATAGCTTTCTGATGGAAACTAAATCACAAGCTCATGTCTCTCACAGGTACAGATCCTCCAATCATTGAAAAATTTAAATAATTTAAAAATATAAAAGGGGACAAGGCACCTGTACAGAGGCCTGGCTTTGCATGAAACCTTCAGATTCAATCTGGGCTGTCACCCACAGTCTTGTGAGTGGGTCAAGAATGATTTAGAAGCTTCTCACAAGCATGGAACTCATTCATACTAAAACACAAACCCTAAAAAGAATCTCAGTTGGCTGAGTTTGGCTGAGTTCAGCACTGCCTTTCCAGCTCCCTTCTCCTTTGCTTTGGGACAATGCAGCCCCTTCCCTGACTCTCTCTGGAGCCAGATGTCACAGGGGAAGCCAAACTCACCAAGTCAGCAGAGACAGCAGTGGTGATCAGGGCATAAGGGCCATTCACCAGGGCACCACTGATGAGCAGCATCACTGTTCCAGGTTAAAAAAAAAAAAAAAAAAAAAGGAAAATGTGAGTTGCATGAAAAACTGTTCACCATAACAGGAGACATCACAGCCTATGGTTCCCAAGTGGTTTAATCCTCCCTTGGCTCCCCTGACCCAATACAGAATTGGGAAAGAAAGAAAACCAACATCCATTCCTCTCTCTTTTCAATGCTTACTCCATGATGTGAATTCTCAAACACACCAGAAGGTGGGGCTGAGACAAAAAGCATTTCCCAGGGTCTTTACTGAGGTAGGTCACAGAAAGGGGAATATTTGACCAAACTGAGCATGCTCACAAGATACACCCACAAGTCCCTTCTCTCCTTGAGACCCTAAAAGCAATCAAGGCTTTTGGATGGGTGAGACAGCACTGCCAGCACAGTGTTTTAATTTCTGGCTTGATGAGCATAATGTTAATGCTGCTGTCAAAAGTACTACAGGCAATGTTTAAACATCTGACATTTGGCACAAGGGATATAAAAAAGGCTGTGCTGTCAAAAAAAGCTGCAGAAAGACTAATGATATTAACTAAATCTGTTTTCTTGCCACCCCTTACTCATTTCCTACCTGCCCACTTCAACCTGTAAAAAGCCTGCAAGACCAAATCTAAGGAATTTGATTCCATTACTTCCTCCTCTAAGGAAAAGATAAAATAGAAAACAAATAAAAAACCCAAACCATCAAAGGTCATAAATGCAAAGTTCATAGAAAGCTAGGCAGAATAATTTAAAAATACTCACCTACAGTAGCCTCAAGGCCCATTTTACTGACTGCAGAGAACATGTACAGCTGTCAAGAGAATAAATAAACATTCAGAATACCAACATGTGGACTAACCCTGGGTTCCCCATTTGCCCCATGTTAACTACAAGGTGTCTTAGTGGGTATTACATGAAAGTTCCAGGTTTTACTAAGCCCTTCTAGGCCACAGCAGAATGATTGTTTGATTGTAGGGAGACAAGGGGAAGGATCCCATTCCTCTTTCCTTTCAGAAGGAAAGGCTGTGTTATGAGATCACTCAGTTTTAAACTCTCCAACTGCAGCTTCAACACAGCACAGACTACAACCAATGGAAAAACCAAATAAAAATGTCTCTCATGTCATGCTGATTTTCCAACAGTTACAGCTCAGAAATTTTAGCCTTTGAGCAGCTAAAATTCTGGCTAACACCAAATTTTACAACAGAGTGAAATTTTCCATATATTCTGTAACAAAAAATACATTAGACTTGTTAGCTTGTTTACCCCAAGATCTATACTTGCTCAGTTTTTCATGCCAGTTATTAATCTGGCCTGGATTCTACATCCAGGCTGGGAGATGCTGCCTGCAGAACTGTCCAGGGAATGGTGTCACAGCCTCAGCCATGGCTGAAAGAGGGGCAGGCTCCTACCGTGGGTGCTGCAAGCAGCAACATCATTCCACAGGTTGATGCTCTCTTCTCCAGCCTGTCTGAAATGAGACCTGCCAAAATCCCACCTGAAACAACACACAGCTGTGAGGAAAACATTCAGTGTGAGGCATCAGTTTAATCTAAGGAAACAGAACCCAATGGTTTTTACTGCTTAGTTACACAATTCACACAGCAACATCCTCAATAACCCAGCCAGTTTTGACCTGAAGACAACAGAAGCAGAAAGTTGTTCCTCCTCATTATTTATTCCAAATATCCAAGGCAAAAAAAGCCTTTTACCAGGTGCCACAAGGCCCTACTGCTGGATTTCTGGTATCCACTCACTGGTCTCTTAATTCCTCACATGCAATAGAGAATTTGGTTCTCTGCCCTTGTCCACTGCAACCAGGGAAATGAACCAAACTGTCTGCACTGGCATGAAAACTTATTCAGTGGTCACCTTGAAAATTACAGAGGAATAGCCTAGTCCTCATTATTATTATAATTTTCCATTTTATCATGTACAGTTTTATAAGGCACCAAGAAAAAAACAAACCAAAACACCTGTGGCCATTAACCTGTGCCCACAAAATCCACTGAACAAACTGGGGCAGTTCTCAAGTCAGACTGACAAAAGGAATTATTTTGATGGGTGGTGACCAGGGCCAGAGCTGACAGAGGTAAAAGAATCCATAATTTGACTATTCCAATCTGTATTGGACAGTATCACTGGCTGTGAAGGTATTTTACTAGATTTTCACTTTTCAACACAACTCTCAGCTCAGTACCTTTACTGCTACTCTTCCTCAGTAGAAATAATGCACATGAACTATAAAAGATGCAAGTTGTGAATACCAGAGCCTTTCCTGAACTGTGTGATTAAAACTTACCAAAGATCCCACCCACATCAAACAGTGTAGAAAGATCTCCAGCTCTTTTGGCATCAAGATGCTCTGGTGAGAGAAGCAAAGCATTTGTCTCATTTCTGGGCTATAAAACATGGAAATCTCAGTAGTCTTGTAATGGCAGGGCAAAGGCATCTTACAGCAGAGCTCTTTATTCAGAATAAACCACAATAAGGTGATGTTGTATAAAAGAAATGAGAACAGAAGTATTCAGCAATACAGATTTTGAATGCAATTACTCTCATTTGAAGAGACATCTGACCACTTTTATAAACACAGAATTACAGAATGGTCTGGACTGGAAGGGATCTTTAAAGGTCATCCAGTCCAACCCCTCTGCCATGAGCAGGGACATTTTTAATTAGATCAGGTTGCTCAGAGCTCCATCCAGCCTGAGCTTGAATGTTTCCAGGGATGGGACATCCACAGGTTCTATGGGCAGCCTGTTGCAGCATTTCACCATCCTCACTGCAAAAAATTTCTTCTTTGGATCTAGTCTAAATCTAGCCTCTTTTATTCTAAAATCATTACCCCTTCTCCTATTGCAATAGAGCTTGCTAAAAAGTTGGTCCATCTTGCACTCTTTTTAGGAAAAATCAGAACATCAGGACTGAACAGAAAAGGAAATTAATTTACATTATTTTGTATGCATTTGAATAGAAAACTTCAATCATGTAAAATACTGTTAGAAAGTAAAACTTTTTGTTTTGTTTGCAAGAACCTAAGACACATCATTTATGCCTGGAATTACTGAAGATAAGCCAGACATTTCTGTTTGATATCAAAATGCCCTCCCATAACACTGAATTCATAAAGCTGCTTGGTGACCTACAACTCCCCTGCTAGTGCAGCACAGAAAGCCTCTTTCAGAAGCAGCAATATTTATTTTCTTATTTATTGCAAGCTCATATTTGCAGAGACTGTGCAGCCATAATTCTATCCCCCTTTCCTGTAATACTCACCTACATTTGTGATGTAGAGGGGAAGCCAGAAGAGGAAAGTGTAGCTCACCAGCTTTGCAAACAGGAGACAAAGGGAGAACTCCACAACTCCCTGAGAGAATAATGAAAAAGGGAGTTAGTATCTTGACACAGCTTTATTTGCTTTCACAGACCATTATAAAAATGGTTTCTAGGAAGCATTTAGGCTTTTCTTTTTCTCTCAAGAATTCTCAAGAAGCATTCTCCCCTTGAGAGCACAAAGCTTGCACTCTGAGCAGACTGTGACATTTTACTTACATGTTTCCTTGCAATTGTACTGAACTGCCTGAATAGACAACACTAAAATGGTACTGAATAACCTGAGCAGAGAACACAGAAATGAATGTGAAGGATTTTATACTGTTTGGGACACCTGTATCACTTGTTTCCCTTAAATAAAGTTGTTATACAGCATTATAGCAGGTTTGGGGTGTGTTCCAGAGAAACTTGTATCTTTTTGTGCTCCTTATCTCCTTCCTTCAGATGGGTTCAAGATTTCTCTCTTATTGTTCAGCTCTGTAAAAAGCCAGTAAACCAGTCTGACACAGTTCAGATCACAATGTGGTAACAGCACATCACAGACCGAGCAATGACCTGTTTAAAGCTCTAACTTCTCCATCCTCTTTCCTGCTGAGCACATAAAAGTGCATTTACTGCACAGAGCTGCATCTGAAATGCCAAATTAACCCATCTTCATTGCCTTCACCATCTGATAGATTCTTGTTTGGAACCAGAGTTCTTAAATCCCTGGTATGGAGGGCTGCAGTTACCCTGAGGAACAGCACACACACTCCACATGCAGCTGTGACCCTTCCCAACAATGGGCAGGACAAACACCCCAGAGATTTCAGAGATTCCAGGTGGCAGCAGCAACAATTTTTCACCCACTGCTTTTACTTTGCCACAGGAAAAACAGCTGAGGACCAGAATGAACACTAAGAGAAGATGCAGGAGTACAGTGGTTGGGTGCAGGAATTTTTTTATACTCTACATGTGGTCCAAATAAATCTGCAAATCCTACTTCTGCATTCAGGCTTCAGATGGGGAGGACAATCAAAAATGAGGTTCTGACCTCGAGGAAACTTCCTTTCCTTTACCAGCAGTCCAAATTTTTGGGCTGCCTGACACTTCTCAGACAAGAGATTTTAAGATCAAAGCTTTCTAAAACAATGCTGAGGAATGCAGAAACAGGAGCAACAGAAGGAAGTTCTGACACACAGAAGTGTTATGGACTCAGTTTGCTGTTCCACCCTTAACAACCACATATCATTAGGTTCAGCCAACTTGCAGAACAGACTTTAGAACAAAATAAACTATTTCAGAGAGGCACTCACAGGTATCCTCAGGGCCCCAAGGAAGCTGATGGCTGATGTCCCATGCCTTCCTTCCCCAGTGGCCACAGTGCTGGAGCTCAGGGACACGCTGCTTTTCTCACTGTCAGTGAGTAAATGCTGCACCTCTGGATCCTGCAACATCCCCCAGCAACAGATGAGAGAGAGGAAAAACCAAAGAAACAAAGTAGTTATAAGAAATCAACCAGTTTCAAAATAATTTTTGAAAACAAGTACCTATTTTATTACAGAAAGTTACAGCTTTTAAAAATGTCTTGGTGTGGATATCCAGAGCATGCAGAGAGAGCAGAGACTATATTCAGAATATCAGGTGGTATCTAGTTATTTCTGAGTGCATACAGTCCATAATAGAATCAAGTTACTGTTCTATTAAAGAACAATTTTAAGTTGCAAAACCCTTCACATTAAGAGCACATCGAATAGAATAAAACAGTTTCCAACCTTCCCTCACCCCACTACATAACTGTGGTTTAATTAAAGCTGACAAGCTACTCAGTCCTACAACATTGTGTACAAGATATTTTGACAAGGATATGTTTCTGTATAAAATCATGTATTACCTTCTTTCTGTACAAATATTAAGCCCTGTAACATCATCTTACTGACTGATCTTTCCACATGAATTATGGACAGTAAATGCCTTATGTTAAAAAATCACTTTTTTTTTTTCCAAATCTGTTCCATTTGAGCATTGCAATCTCCAAATTATAAAAGTCTGGAGTTCACCAGCATTGCCTAAGTTGTGAATTCTGAGTTCTTTTCTAGTACTAGGAAGGATTTTATTCCAAGAATTCCACTGGCTGCTAAGAATACTTGTGGAGCAAGTTACCACTCCCCAAGAACAAGCCTTCCCAGTGTAGCCAGGAGGGTTTATGTTATTTTTAATCCTCCACCAGACTGAAGTGAACTCTCAGAATAGAACTGGAAATTTAAATCTTACAGCTGTACACAGAAAAAAAAAAAAATCAGGTATAAATAGACCTCAGCACTTATTTTCCAGCTTGCAGGAAGGATGGGATGTAGCTATCCTCACTTTCACCTGCTTGCTGAGAGGCTTTACCAAGCTGGGTACTTTTCCTACTTATGGATTCTACACACTGTCTCCTTTCTGCTAATTCTTCAGCATCTGAACAAAGCCTCAGTGAAGAATTAAGCCTCAAATATATATTTGACTGTGGGCTAGAAAGGATGTAACAGCAGGCTGTTCCATTTCCAGTGCTTATTGCAAAGATGAAAACTTTGATTAATATTTGCTAAGCTGATGGGGGAAGGAAAAAAAAGTAAGTGCTGGAAAAATTCAATTCTGTTTTTTTACACTCAGTGATTCTAAATAAATTCTGTTTTTAAAGAACATAATTTAGGAGAGGGAAGCATGGAACCATCTGGACACCTGAGCCCAGACACTCAGCATAACTTTAGAAGCTGCCATGCAGCACCCAAAATTCTAGATGTGATGTGATTGTTAGATGGGATGCAGGACTTGCAGGAGTCCAGTACCTCAGCTCAGGTGAGCATTAACCAGAAGACAGAAAAAAAAAAAAATCCAGGGACCTTTGACATGACACTGCAAACCTATGTCATAGCCCAAGAGTCACCCCATCATCATAAAAATATTTATCTTCTGAATTACTGGAACAACTTCAAAACCTGAACTATTTTAACAGCACCAATAAGCTATTCATAAGAAAAAAAAAGAAGGGGGACAAAAACAGAAGGGGGACAAAAACAGAAGGGGGACAAAAAGGGGTTTAAGCAGTGAAGCTCCTCACTGGATTCTAGATGGTGTCTGAGAATCTCCTGCACAATCAGCACAGCAAACTCAGCCAGGACTGTCTGAGGCAATGCTGCTCAGTTCTCAGACAAGCAGCTCTAAATCTGTTTTAGAGGAGTGGGTAAATATTGCAGTAGAGGTGACCAAAGTCCAAATAACTTACTTAAACTCCTGCTGGAAACTTTTGTTGATGATTTGGGAGTTTTTATGCTGCACATAGCTAAAGGATAAATAAACCCAGCAGTATGTGCTTGGCAGAGGTGATGTTGTACAGCCTTGCCAGCTTGGCTCAGAGCATGATTAGGCATATGGCACACTCTTGATCTCTGGGGAAGGATTCATTATCCCACAATTTTGTGTCATTTTCAAGAGGCCAACCTAACAAACAGCAATGAGCACAGAGGTATTCGGGTCACGCAGCCAAAAACACATTCTGCTTTCAATCACTGCAGTGTTTGCTTCCTTTTTACAGTAATTGCAGAAGTCAATGAAAACCCAGGAAAAGCTGCCATTCCAGTGTGCTTGGAGGCCAACCCATAAATGCAAAACATCTGCTGTTTGTAGAGGTTCCAAAGCTGCCTGTGCAAATCAGCTCCAAACTGCAACACAAGCACTGCAAAAAGGGGAAGGTGCTCAGCTTGGCTCTGACAGGAAAAAGATGTTCTTCTGTCACTGGCAGAAAATCAGGAAGCCCCAAAGCACGACAAAGAAAGGGTTTTAATGATTTCATTGATTTCTTTTTGAACCTTGTTAAGGCTCTGTGTTACAAGCACAGCCCAGCTGGCAGGGTGGAGAGAGGAGGGGGGATGTTCCCAGCAGGGCAGACCCTTCAAAGGGTGACAGCAGAGGCACCAGCAGAGTCAAAAAAGAAATCTCTGTCCACCGATTTGCTGATTTTTTTAGCTTTGTCATCATGATTTAGAACCACAGATTGGCTGGGGTTGGAAAGGACTTGAAGATCATCCAATTCCAACCCCCTTCCCCTATCCCAGGTTGCTCCAAGCCTGTCCAGCCTGGCCTTGGACACTTCCAGGGATGGGACAGCCACAGCTTCTCTTGTTCCATTGCCTCATCACCTTTCTTCCATAAATTAGAAAGAATTTATTCTGTAAATTCCATCTTGTCTAAAGGCACCTGCTGATATTCTTACATCTCCCCTCACCTTCCAGCTGCTTGTGAAATAACACTGACAAATGGTTTTAGGCTGGAGACTCTTGGTGGGCAGCTCAAAACAAAAATAATAAACTCAGTACAGAAGGGGTTTAAGCTGTATTGAAGTGTTTCCTTAGCAAACATTTCAAAACTTTTTTTACCAACACTGATTATTCCACCCTGTGAATGCTCATTATCATTCTATGGGCAAAGGATAAAGAGAACAGGAACTTCCTATTTTCCTGGAAAAGTCTGAAAGAAGTTTAAAAAAAAAAAAGTTATCCTCTCAGGATACATCATGCTCAGTGTCCTGAATACAAAACATAAAATTTCAAATGGAAATTTTCAGTTCATGTCCATCACAAGATAAAATGGTTTTTTTTGCCCACAAAATGGGCAAGTCCAGAACTCATTTTCTAGTGAGAAATAGCAGTCCTTATGGTTATAAGTTTTAAAGTAAGACTTTTGTGAATAATTGCTTATATTTAGAACTCTCCATCTCCACATATAATCTTGCAAGTACAGACAGCTTTTGAAAGGAAAAGGGAGAGAAGTGAGACTGCAAGGACAGGACACAACATACATAATTTAAATATTTCAAGTGGGCTGTCTTCAAAGTATTTTGCAGTGCATTATTTTTGATGGAATTGTGTCAAGATCACAAAAATAAAAGCAGATCAATTGAGCAAGCCCTGCCATCTCACACAGCTCAATCTGCATTATTTATGGCAGGCAATGCTCAGTTCCCTCATCTCAAGTTACATTCGTGTGTGAAGATGGGAGCAAATTCCAGCACCACAAAAACAGGAGCAATCTTTACAAACAGTAAATGTTTCATGTGAGCCTTGAACAGTCTTCCATGCTATTTTACAGCAGTATTTTCTATTTTACCTGAGGTTTGCCATTTTCCTTAGCATTTAAGGTTGGCATCTGGATTCTGCACCGAGAGGCCCCGTTCAGGAAGGTTTTAGAACTCTAAAAAAGGAAAACAAACTCTGTATTTTTGCTGCTTGGGTTTTGTTTTTTTTTTTTAAGAATTCCATCAGTATCAATCATATTTCTGGAAAAAGTAACATAAACAGAACCCAACTGGAGCTTCGTTAATTTGATGACCAAATTTAATTTGATGATGTGTGTTTTGAGATTTTCAAGTTCTTACACAGAACCTGTGGCAATGGACATAAAATGCACTCACAAATCGATCTGAAGGCTGATTTCACACTGGTTTTATACAGAATTCAGAGCACAGTCATGCCCCCCTCAACATCTTCAGCTGCTTTTTCCTCTACTGAACTTACTGACATTGCAAAATAATTTTTTGCTCTTAAGCAGATTCCAGCAGCAACTACAGCAGTTGATTTGTTTCATGAAAACATTGATTTTTCACTTTCCTAATCCCTTTAAGAGAGAAGTTCATCCCTTTGGGTTATATTCTATAACACTGTATTCTTTTAGCCCACAACTGTACTGTATTCTTCTGGACAGGAATATTGATGAGGAGTCTGAGCACCTCCAGTAAGTTCCAGAAGAAAAAATGAGACAAAAAGCTACATTTTAGGCACCAGGTGAACTTGCTTTTTATCTTTATTTATTAACCAGTACACTCCTGGCTCAGTTCACCCCAAACTGCATTCACTGGAAAACACCATTCTGAGATCTTTAGTTTAAAAGATTTACCAGAGACATTCAGATTTGTCTGCTTAATTAAATGTACAGCTCTGAAGAAGGTTTGCAGTCAGGTATGGACAACCTGGTGCTAAATCCAAAAGAAGCACTGTGAATTCCTCAGGGATGAGATGTTCAAGTGTCTAATCACACAGTGGATGCCACATTGAAAAAAAAATCAAGATACAACTATAAAAACCTCCACAAACTCTGCCCCAAATAATGCCCTCCTCAAGCTCATCACCACAAATAAAAAAAGAATGCAAATCCTCACTGAACAATCCAGCTCAAAAATCAATCACTGGGTAATTCTTGCCCTCTCCCCCCCCCAAAAAAAAAATAAAAAAATCAAGACTATGCACTTAAGTATTTTTTTGTTAAATTGCCCTTCATCACTCAAATCCTTCTGAAAAGAAAAAACTACTTTTGAGGATAAACTGTGGTATTTCTGCAGCTCAGTACTGAGTTGAGGCACAGGCAGTCTTGGACACGCATTCCTCAAAATAAACCAACAACACAGGAGCCCCCAGGGTCTGATAAAACAGATTTTTATGTTTTATCTTACAGAAATTCTGGCTCTTGTCAAAAATGTGATTTACAAGAATCCACGGGGAAGAAAATCCATCACCTAGAGACAAGTCATCTCCATTTTTAATCAGCAGCTCAGCAGAGGAAAAATGAATGACTTTTTCATTTGGCTGTCAAAAAATAAGATTTACTGTGGTAAAGAGAAAATGTCTAGGGAAAAGGACTAGACTGAGAGGCTGCATGTTTAATACTTGGACGACTTCCTCCTTTTCAGGAGATAAAAATTGCAGCCTGGTAATTTTTAAATGCACAAGCACTTTGCAACAGGAGTTTAAGGGAGGGAAGCTTTCTGAGAATGCAACATCGAGACAAAGGAAGTTCCTAGAGTACAAAGGCAGGTTTGTATGAACATGATGTAACTATGGGGGAAAAAAGACACAGGGAGAAAAGATGAGAAGTATTAAAACCAGTTCTAAATCACATTTCCTAAAGGGAGGGAAAAAAAAAAAAATCAACTTCCTCTTTAACTTTCATAAAGGAAGTGCAGCAATTCTAAATAAAGCCCACTGACTTCTCATTTGCATTTGTCATAGGTACAGCCCTTCAGAAAGTCAAGATTAAGCCTCCAATGCCAGCATTTAAAAGCACTTTATTGTCCTCAAGTATTTATTTGGAAACAAATTTCAGATGGGTAAATCAGAGCCAAGATGAATTCAGGCAAATGAAGCACAGCCCAGGAAACCAGAGAATAAAGAGAGAGAACCACACGCTCAAGGCTCTGTGCCTGACTCTCCATCTGTGGTTTTGGACAGCTCAATGAAATCAGATTACTCACCACTACAAACTCTCTGGAAATATTGGGCTCACGACCATGCTGCAAATAAACAGTAGACCAAATTCATCCAAGACAGTGACATCACACAGAGAGGACTGCAATCTCTGAATCTCAATATAAACCCTGAGTCCCTCCCTCGTGCTGAGCCTTTATTTCAGTGCTGCTTAAATTTAACTGGCCTCATTCTTCCACAATGAGATTTAGTTTTTAGCACCAGCCAGCAGAGCTGCCTGCACCTACCCAGGATATCTGATCAAAATTACCTGCCACAGCCTTATGAGAAAAGCAAGAGTGTACATTTAATGCCTTAAAAAAAAAAAAAAAAAGATTTCTAACTATTTGCAAAAGGTTGTTCAGTTTGCTACTGGAATGACAACCAAAAAAAAAAGGGCAGCAAGTATTTTACAGCTGCCAAATTCTATCCCTTGTACAACATAGATGACATTTTTTCCCCCTATTTTACTACACGAACCTCCCTGCAATTAGCACTGTCATCACCACATCTACATCTGGCTACCTTCAATTCTTACCTAATTGATTTCCTCAATTTCTAAGGAAATTGAGGAATTTCTGTGGTGAACAGAAGCTGTGAGCCCCTTCCACAAGGGTTTACAATCCCAGCAGACTACTCAGGACTGAAGCATTTGAGCAGTTCCAACGACATAAAGCTCCCCAGGACAAGGCAAGTCTCAATCTGAGAAGGGCACAAGTGGGAAAACCCTGTTCTAAACTCCTCCCAGATTTCCAGATGTGAAATGGGAATGGGGAAGGAAGAAGTGATGCCTTTTATTCTGCAGAGGGAGGTTTCCAGGGAAACAGAAGGTCAAATGCATCCCACACAGAGAGAGTGAGCCTGGAGCAGTGACCCTGCTGCTGTGCTAGTAAAGACTGAGTCAAATGCTCCTCCTCTTCTGCAACTGGGGGGAAATAGCTCCTAAAATACTAAATTTTTGTTTAAAATATCATATATTCCATGTGAGAATTTTCCACAGCAGCTCACTGAGACATGAGCAACATACTGTGCAGAGCTCTTTAGTTATGCTTTCCAGTTAAAGTTATTTTCAACAAATACTTATTTCCATAAGGTTTAACTGGGTATTCTGTAAAAATGATGCTCTGAACTACATAAGAGCTAAGGAAAATGGGACTCTGAACAGCAGGCAATGAGAGTCACTTAAAATACTCTCACACTTTACAGAAATTATTTCTAAGAAATGAAAGATAAATAAATGAAAAATAGAGTGTAGAGTGAGCCCACCCTTGTCTCCCAGGAATAAAGTAAGAATAGGAGTCCCACAGACCATCAAAAGCATTCAGAAGCTTTATCAGAAGTGCTTCATATGAAGATATAAAAACCATTAACTGGTAAAGAGGAGAGAACACAGACTAGGAAAGTTGTCTTCAGTGCCTATTCAAGAGCATTTAAAATGTAAAACTCCATAGATCTGAAAATATTAGGTGGCAAAAAAAGAGCAATCAACCCTGTACAACGAACCTGTGAGACTGGTAAAGAGAATGCAGAGCTCCCATGAATCCACATGTACAGAATATCCATGTGGGATTCCCCTGGCACATCCACCAACAGCCCTGATCTGCCCTCAGGCATGGGAAACCTCATGGCTTGCTCTGCCAATCCCCTCTACTATTCCAAAAAATACTTGGAAATGGGGCAGACCTGATGGCCCAAGGGTTCCTGGGAGCCTGGAGCAAGAACTGCTCCAGATTCTGGCTGCAGGAGAGACAAACACAGAGCAGAGTCTCAGGAAACATGAAACAAGATCAACCTGTGAGCACAATCCTGAACAAAACTGGGCCAGGAATGACATTTCTGTTACCAGAGGTTAAACACAGCTGGTCCTCCTAATGCTCTCTTTTTTCCTTGCTTTTCACATCTCTCCAATTCCAGCTGGATTGCCTTCCTCCTCTTGGGTTCACAGCTTCACAAGGCAGAAAAGGAACCATCTCACACAGTAACTTGGGATTTCCCAGGGAAATCTTTCCACCACTGACACAACTTTCTAAAATACTTAATTTTGAGCACATAAAACATGAAGATGCTCAGGAAGACTGAAGAAAAGTAAGAAAACTCAAGAAAAAAAGCAAAAAAGATGAACAGTTTTTACTTGGTTTACTGTAAGATCAACAGTTCCAAAGATTTGGCTAAAACACATTAATTCACCTCTAGATTCATTTGCTTTATAAGCTCCTGGCTCAGCAGTGAAGCACACAAGACCAATCATTGCCTCAAGCATAGGATCAGTTACAACACCCTGGCACAAAGAGCCACACAGACAATCTGATTCACAGAATCATCTCAATAAATGTGTCTATTAGGAGGCAAAAATCAAAAAAGGAAATGCATTTACTTACACTGGATGGTGTGCAGGAACAACTGACATCTTTAGGATCTGAAATAAAAATACCACACATAGTTAATAGTGAAAACAAGCCTAAGAAAGATCTCTTAAAACACTTTCAAATGGAGCAACTTACTGACAATAATCTGACAGTACAGATAAAAAGTGCTACTCTGGCAGTCCAGTTAGCTATAGAATTCTAGTTACAGTAATTTCACGATTATAAGCCGCATATCCAGGTGT
Source organism: Catharus ustulatus (assembly GCF_009819885.2). Lineage (NCBI taxonomy): Eukaryota > Metazoa > Chordata > Aves > Passeriformes > Turdidae > Catharus > Catharus ustulatus. The sequence continues at coordinate 119,738,384 of NC_046222.1, forward strand.
TGGCAACTGTCTTGAGTTACAATACAGAGTGTGATAAAAGGTATCTGTTCTGTCACCACCTGTTGAGGGTGGGGGCAGTGACCCTTATCTCCCTGGGAGATATTCTGCTAATGGGCCATCCATTGAAACCAGGCAGGGCATTGTTCTTTATCTTTTCACAACCCATCCTTCCTCCAGCCAGTCATTTTCTGCTCATGGCCATTGAGTCCCACTGTGGCACTGATAAAATTACTGCATCCCATTGGGAGTTGCTCCAGCCAGGGGGAAGAGCCCAACATTTCTTACCAAGATAAAAACAGAGGTTTTGGGACACTAAGGGAGCCCCTTTCTCCACTGGACTCCAGAGGAAAACCAGATTTCTCCACATCACCACTGGAGCTCCGGAGGGAAACTGCACCTTGTACAGGAGCACTGCTCCAACTGAGCCACATCTGTCACTGCAGGAGGATGCAGCCACCATGGAATGGGACTGCTGCCAACACCCTGCCTGACGGGTGTCAGGCTGTACTCTGACTGTGTCAGGGTTTGGGGTTTGTTTCTTTGTAGTGCTGTATTTCTATTTTAATTTCCCTTGTAAAGAACTGTTATTCCTAATTCCCATATTTTTGCCTGAAAGCCCCTTGATTTCAAAATTATAATAATTTGGAGGGAGGGGGTTTACATTCTCCATTTCAAAGAGAAGTTCCTGCCTTTCTCAGCAGACACCTGTCCTCCAAACTAAAACAGCAACTTTTCGTTCTTTGTCCATATATAAGCCGCACCTGATTATAAGCCGCACTTTGGGTTCGGACCAAAATTTTAGTCAAAATAGTGCAGCTTATAATTGTGAAATTACTGTATATCTGCCAAAATTTACTTCTGAGACAGGACAGTTACAGTAAAACCTGCTCCATCAGCTGCCTGCTGCAATTCATAGCACAGAGGATGGATGGCAGCACACAATGTGCACTGCAGCCAGGTGGGACCTTCTGCTCAATACACAAACCATGATCAGCACAGGGAGCTAATGACAGCACAGTGGGCTGAATGCTGAATTCTCTCTGCCAGAGGAGCTGGGGAGGGGTCTGGGGCACCAACCAGATGAGGAACAGCTAAGGGGGCTCAGCCTGGAGAAAAGGAGGCTCAGGGGGGACCTTGTGGCTCTGCACAAGTCCCTGCCAGGAGGGGCAGGGAGGGGGGGTCGGGCTCTGCTCCAGGAACAGGGACAGGAGGGGAGGGAACGGCCTCAGGCTGGGCCAGGGCAGGCTCAGGGGGGACAGCAGCAGGAATTTCCCCATGGAAAGGGTTGTTCAATACTGGAAGGGGCTGCCCAGGAATGTGGTAGAGTTCCCATGGAGGTGTCCAGGGAAGGTCTGGAGGTGGCACTCAGTGCTCCGGGCTGGGGACAAGGTGGGCATCGGGCAAAGTTGGACAGGATGAGCCTGGAGGGCTCTTCCAACCTCACTGATTCTGACAGGATCAGCTCTGAAGGCACACAGGCTCTTCTCCACCAAATACTCTGGGAAGAAGCTAGGTTTGGGCACAGCTTGAGCAATGTGAGCCCTCCATGGTTATGCCCCAGGGAAGCACTCACGTTCAATAAGGAACAGGAAACACACAACCCCCATGACAGCCACGATGACCCCAGGCACCACAAAGGAGAGACCCCAGCACGTGGACACCCAGTAAGCAGCAATCAAGGACCCCAGGATATTCCCCACTGAAGTGTGTGAATTCCAGACTCCCATGATCAAACCTCTCCTGCATTAAAATAAAACAAAACACACAAACACACAGACATTCATTACAAGCATTAATCTCTTGAGATAAGTGTATCAGAATGGTTGTGCATCTGTGGTGTCAGTGAAATTTATCTTATGGTTCTTTAACTGATCATTTATTAATGCTGCAATCTCCATCTGGCAATTTTAAAGCACCTAAATATTAATAAAACTGTTGTAAATACTCTGTGCATGACATAATTTATCCTGTACTTACTGGAATTTAAAAACACCACTAGGGCTTGCACATTTCTGGATAGTTCCTTTGATTAAAATAAATATGCTGATGTTGTGTAGCATGTGGACACCAAGTCTGATGCTTTTGGGAACAAAAATCCTCCTGCAAACACATTGTACCAATGATCTGATGCTTGCAGGACATGTCAGACTTGTCATGCAGAAGCAAACAAACTGTACAGGATATGTGGAGCAAATTCAGTATTTTCTGATCCCTTTCTGGACTTGCTGGGCTCTGGCAGAAGATGACACCTGCACAAGTTTGGCTAAAACACACATCAGGATCCTGCCTGCCTGGAAATCCCAGATTAGAGCTGCTGCACATCAGCTCCATCTGAGCTAAGGTAAAGCACAAAAATCCCACTGAAGTCATGACAGAAGGGATTTTTTTTCCTTTTTCTTTTAAGTCATGGGAAAACTGCCCTCAGCAGGATTTTACCTGGAGCAGCCTAACTTGAACAAACGTGAATCTTTTCCATGGGCTGAAGACAAGAGCTCTGCTCATGCTTCATGGAATCACAGCAGAATGAAAACAAGGACCAGGTCACTGATATTTAAACCAGAGCCCTACTCACCAGCCCACTGTGTGGCATCCTAAAAGTAAAGGATGTTGCTTTTGCACAAAGCAAAGCCAGAATAAATGTATTTATTTTGCACAGACTCCCCAGTCTTGTTCAATATTATATAACAATTACCATTCTCTGCATTTCCTAATGGAAAATTAGTTTGAGGCTACATTTTTTAACTACCCTGTGGTTTATATTAAATATCAAATACTGAATTTCAGTGCATCCCTCTCTGGAACTAATTAACAATAATGCTCTACAATATACAATGGATGCTACCACAGTAGCATTATTATATGCTACATGCATCAACTATTATCAGAGTCAGTGGGTTTAGCATGCAGTTCTTGCAAAACTTATGGAAAATTACTGTATGGTGTGACAAAATAAACACCATGAGTGATCTCTGTGCAGGACTAAGATAAAACCCAAGTAGATGATTTAAAGAAGGTGATAAAAGAAAAGTTAAATCAGTTGCCATATGTATTTTGTCTTTGAAATTAAATTTTCAGGTTTATGTATGTGTTAGAAAAAAGGACATTACACAAAACTGTTTCTACAGTTATGCCCTGACAACTGTTTTGAAACACAAATGAAAACAGGAAATTTCACATTAAAGTGGCATAATAACAGACTTTACTAAGAGTAGTTCTAGACTGTTTATATTTGCAAGAATTATTCTAATGCAATTCTGAAATAATTCATCTGAAAAAGAGCTACCCCAGAACACTGTTTTGACATGAGGGAGACAGTTCCAAACCCATATATAAATTAGGCAGCATAACAAAGGAAGCTCCTCTCAAAACTCTAACTGCTTTGTTTCGTCTCCCAAAAAAACCCCAGAGAAGCCTAAGAAAGATATTTAAATACAGTACAATATCACAGCCCAGAGTGTATTGATCTGTACTTCCAAACCTTTGGATTATGGATCATTTACCTTCCTTTTCCAAACCAGTTGCCAATACATGTAACCACACTCGGCCAGCCAGTGGTTTGCACCAACCCATTAGCTATCTGAAAGCACATAAAAAAATAACAAATAAACATTCCCTGGCATAAATCAGGTTCCTACACAATTTCTGTTGAGTGCTGCATTAGGAAAAGGAAATCTACATAAATGCTTTGAATTTAGACATTTAGTGGGGGGTTTTGAAAGCATTTTGTTCCCCCAGGAATAAACAAGTTATGAAGTTTTGCAGTTCTTCCCTCTACCTACATCTCTATAATTAGTTTATGATTTAAACCACAGAATACTGTAATTCAGTCACATGTTTACCAAAAATCACACTGCTCTGAGCTGAACAGAGAAGTGAATTCCCCACACTCAAGCAGCAGCATAACACTTATCTCAACTTGAGCATATGGCAAAGCATGTTTGCAATCAAATAAAGCAGAAAAAAAAGACAACTTTAGGGGAAACTGGGTAACTTCAAAATGCTTAACAGACATCTGTAAATAAACTGAGAGGAGGAATTTAATTTAGCACAATCAGGGTGAAGTAAGAACTATTTCAGCCTCCACACTGCACAGAACTTAAACTCATCTCAACTCCTAAAAAGCTCCCCCTCCACAGTTGCACCATAACACAAATATCACAATCCAAAACCTCACAGGTACAACGAGCATTTGAACATGCAACAAAACCCAACCTCACCCCACCCAACAAAAAACCAATGGGGCTGGTGATGTGAGACCACCCTTGAGGGACTCACTGACCACATCCCACAGGCCAGAGACAGCTCAGCCCTAAAGGAGGCATTTCCTGTCCTGGAACACTCCTGATCCCAGAGGGCTGGGCAGTGACAGATTATTGGTGACAAAGTTACAGAAGTGCTGTGCCCAGGTTAGTATCTCTGCATGCCACCTTGCTACTGCCAGGCAGACATGCCAGAGGTGAGAGTGTTACTGCAACAACACAGAAAGCAGCAGTGCAAGGTGCACACCTGTCCAAAATGGCCCCAGTGCCAACCCTACCCTGCTCCTGACCTAAATTCCATTTCAGGCCAACGGTAAAAATTCTTGTGACACCTGATCAGAGCTCTGAAAAATCTCCCACAGTGAATCTTGTTACATAAGCTGCCTGCTCCCAGCCACACCAGTGTGGGAGATTGTTCATCATTAGCAGTGTAAATGGAATTTTCCTGCAGAGAAAGCCAGGATGTGTCACTCAGGTCTTGGCAGACTGACAGAAGTAAACATGCTTGTTTTAAAACTCATCCCCATTTAAGCTTGCAAAGATCTGATCTCTGATTTGACACAGACTGAAACACATTAATTTGCTTTCAGAGATTACTTCCACTCAAAAAAAAAAAAAACCTCACCATTTTTCAAAAATAAAGTCTGAGGGTATCCACTCTTATCACTTCTGCCTGTCATCAACAAGATATTCCAGCACTTACACCCTCCCACCCAACCACCATCACTGTGTGATGGCACAAAACCCCAGTATCACCCTACACAGCACCATGGGAGGAACTCTGAGTGTCTAAATGAACACTGTGCCTACCTGGGCCATTATGTAAAACCACAGATTATGCACATTGTAGAAATAACCCAATCCAAACATGGCAGTGAAGAGGCCACTGGCGAGCATCCCCCCTGTCAGATAATAGCGGATGGGCAGCCGCTCTCCGATGAGTCCACTTGGAACAGGGCAGGAAATAAAGAGAAAAGCCATAATTAAAAATGGAGATCACACCCCAAAAGCTTTTACAAATGAAGAATATTTTGTGTTGTTTAATTCCAGTTTAGGAGAAACTCCACTGGTAATTGGTGGTTGCTGTCACAGCAGTAAAAGAGTAATTTTTAACATTTGACAGGGGGGAAAAAAAAGCCCCATAAAACATTTCAAGTTCATTAATTGTTAAGTTCTGACTTCTGCACAACCATCTTTCAGGGAGACACTCATCTGGAGCAGATTCAAAGTCATTTACTTACAGAGTCATTTTCCAAATTACATGTCTCCAGCCATTTGAAGTGAGACTTGTCTCCCCTGCTAAGGATTCAAGCCATGAAGGTTCTGGCTTCAGCCAATTAAAAGAAGCATATTCAAACAGCAGCTAAGACTGCACATTTCAAGATGGGTTTGGTATTATTTTTGGGAGGTGTCTGTTCCCATTTTTTGACTAAAGAAAGCCAGAACAATCATTTTAACCCAAGCAGTGCCAATTTGGAGACTGACTGGAGACTCATGGATTGATTTACATTCTAGATGAAAAAAAGACAGGTTAGACTTCAATCTTGCAGTCAAGGCAAAAAGCTTCCTATGTATCAGAGATTGATACCACTGGGGCTCAGAATCATGTTGGGTTTTTTCCCCTCAGCAATCAATTTATCACTCTCCATCAGAAACTCTGCAGCAGCAAAGCACAATATCACAGAAGTCACACAGCCTCACAAACAGTAAAGAGAGTGGGGTTTTTACCTTAAATACATTCCAACTGCATATGCACACAAAAATGAGTAATCCAACGCTCCCAGTAGCTGTTTGTAGTTGCTCTTATCTAAGAATCATTTTCAAAACAAATTATCACTTTAAATGTACTAATTACTTCCCAACCATTTTTACATATTACAAGAGAAATGTCAGTGAATGTGCACTGACATTCAATTTTCAATAGGCACATTTAGACTTCAGTAAACATTTTGTCAATGTTTTATTTAACAAAAAAAAAAAAATACCCTTCTGCCTCCAACATATTAGAAAAATATTGGCAGGCCCATCTTAAACTCTACCTAATTTAAAACAGCATTTTGGAAGAGAACAAGCATCAGTTATTACCAAGGTGCCCTTAGGCAAAAGAAAATCCAAAATCCAATTTAACAGACTTGATTAAAAGTGGTCAGATCTGAAAAAGCATGATGTCCTAACAGCCCAAATGGCTAAAAAAAGAAAAACCCATCATCATGGAGGTTTTAAACAACCAGTTTAATATGTTGTTTTATTTTTTAATGGGTAAAGCTTTTTACATTTTGTTTTCCAAGTATTTTCATGGCACAGGGAAGTTCTGCTTAAAAACAACCCCACAGTTCTGCCCTGCAGAGCACAATCATCATCACACCTAAGTGGGAACTGCAGACAGGATGGAGGGAGCAAAGGGGCTCCACCCTTGGAAACACCAAGTCAGCCTTTAAGGGACCTGAGCTCACAGTCAGACAGTTTAGTTATTTATTTATTGGCAATAAATGGCCACAATTGCTATTGGCTTTGAGCATGAAGTCACAGATAGTGAAACAAATTCCTTCCCTTAGTGTCACTCCCAGCTTTGCCAGAAAAACACCTGAAAGAACAAGCCTAGAGTGCCATCCCAAAGGGGCAGCTTGGCAATAATGTCCGTGGGAAAAGGAGAACATTTGGGCTGAGAAGTCTTCATTTAAAAAGTCAATCAATATTTCAGACAAACAAATTCAATCCTCCCTTGGTCAAGGGACAAGAAACACCCCCCAGATGTTAAGTGCATCCCACCTGGAGGATTTAATTTTTCCAGTAGACCCTGCAGCAGGAGTTAATACACTGGATTTTGTCCACAGAAACCCCAGAGCTCAGATCTTTAATTATATTTGAAGAGAGCAGAACTTCTTTTTTTTTTCAATTGCTAATTAAAGACTAATTAGAATGTATGGCTACACAGACTGGGGTGGACTGGCACATTGACAGAATGGACTAATCTGTTTCACTGATGTTTCTGGCAGCAATAAAAGTGTCAAGGAATGATTCAAAGTCTCATTTCAAGTTAAATACGATTAAATTAAAATTTAATTGTTCAGTAGGCAAATATTTTTTTCTATTCAAGTGAAAGGTCAGTTCATAAAGTATCCAGTAAGTTGTCAAGTCTCTCCTGCAACAAAGTCTCCCTTTTTTCTTCATTAAAAGGTAGAGAAAAATATTCCTTCAGGCAGATGAGGACTTTGCAAAGTTCCAATTTAGATAAGCACCAAGTAATTTCACTTAAAAGATTGTTTGAATTAAGCAAGCAGAAAATTATAATGATTGATTTTGTTCTTCACCTTTTTTTCCTAAGCTGCCAAGCTAAAGACAAAACCCATTTTCTGACTGAAAACTGATCTACTGAAACCATCTCTTAGTTATAAAAGTAAAACAATATCAATTGTTTAAGTGACTTTAAGTAACAAAAAATCATAAAGTAAGTCACAACTTCACTTTCTGTGGAGAAAGAAAACACCCCTTCCCTGCACATCCCCCACATGGGAAGAAATAACTAGAAGCAAATAATCTAATTATGAATATCAGCTCATTATTAGGAAATTAAAATACAAAACCAAAAAAAGCCAAGCCTTACCAAATGGCTCCCATCCACACTGAGAGGCATTAAACGGCTTTTTGACAGGCTGGATCTGGGCAGCATATTCTTTGTAGGAGTCAAGTTCAACTTGACTTGCACACTGTTTATGCAGCTCTCCCTGAAACAGAAAGGACATTTGAAAATGGAAAATCCAAATTGGGGACTGATCAATCTCCTACAGCAAGAAATTTAATTCTAGATTTATATGTCCTTGTGTCAAACCTACCAAAATCACTAAAACTGTTGGTTCTTATTAATTGCTTGGTATTTTGCTGGGTGAAGCCACCATTACATGAAAGAGTAATGACATGGTTAGAAAAAGCATTCTACAGTAAACTGGTGATTCTGACAGTGAAAAATCTTTGAAATTCTGCAGTAACATCAAGTACTTTGCCCACTGTTACTCCTGAGTTTTATGCAGTGCAGCACTGGGGGATTTGGGTTGTGTTTGGCAAGTTGTGACCACTGAAGACTGAAGTAACAAACCCAGAATTAGAGAATTTGTGTCATCATCTTCACTGGGAACAGCCACAAGGCTACAGACAGCAATGACCACAATGCTCAGCAGCACTGGGAACACTCTTGGAAATGCCAGTGGAATGTTCAACTCATCAGTTATGAGCAACTTTTTTCAACCATAAGAATGTAAACCTCTCAAGTATCTCTAGTTAGAGTAATTCACATGAATTCAGTGTAGGCACAGCTGTTTCCAGCCCAAACTCCAGACTTGCATGCAATATTCTAGGTGTGGTCTCACTAAAGTTTATGCAGCAAATATCATTTCGTGCCAGCTTTGTCAGTCTTTCTTTTTGAAAGGCATTTCAGGTTAAAGTTTAACCCTGCCTTTCACAACAGGAAATACTGAAAATGACAACATCCTTGTCTGACAGGAGCAGGAGGATGTTTAAACAAGGCCACCACCTCTCTTACCTTCACTATGCTGATAGGTTTCCTTGAGAGATGGAAGCTGGCATACAGCAGGAAGGTGAGAGAGAAAATGAAAGCTCTGTACCTACAACATAAAAGAAAAAAAAAAAACAACTGAAAACTATTTTATTTAGATTTTCTTTCAGCACCAAGTTACACAAAACCACACAAGTCATTCATAATTTTGGAACTGTGGAAGACAACTTTTTTGTGTTCTCCAGGAGCCTGATTACCCTCCCAGTTATGCAGCTTCCCATCTGCTCTGATGTGGCCTTGGGAGGGAGCCTGGTGGCACAAGGAACAGGCAGGACAAAGTGGCAGCACCCTGAGCCCACAGAGCTGACCTGCCTGGTGTGCAACCCTCCTCTGGGGGCTATCAAATATCAGCTCAAAATTATTAAATATCAGCTGAACACACTGATGGTCAGATTCCACACCTCCCCGTCTCGTTGGGTTTTGTGGTTTTGATAGGATGTAAGTGATGGCTCTCTTAATTGTCAGTTTGGATAATTCCTTCTTTTAGGATTTCACTTTACTTTTGCCTTCCTCTAACAACAGGAATCATTCATTTCCAGAGATGGACAAAGGGACTGACATTGGAACACAGGAACAAAATTGAGCAGCTTTGGGAATGGGAAGGAATTCTCCTTTGTGCTTCACTGGGATCCTTGGGTCTTTCTCTACAGTTCAGCTGAATTAAAAGGGCATTTTAATTTCACTATCACTGCAAGCATTAAACAATCTAATCTATTCTACTCCTCATCTGTTTCAGTTGTTTAAGAAGAGCATTTTGTGGATTTGTGCTTTTAAAAGTACCCAAAGTGTGTCTACTGGCTCTTTCTAGCCTTGACTTTATAATTAGCACCAGCTAATGTAAGTACATATATATATATATACACACACAAATACCTGATATCACATTGCCTACCACAGTCCCTGATTTTTAATTAATCTTTTTAAATCTTTTTTGCATTATGAACTTCTACATAACCAGGGTCTTGTTTAATAATTTTGGCATATTCACAGGAAAAAGAGTCATCCCACATGCTGAGTTATTCACCCTCATGACTGGAAATATCCTCACAAGGGATAAAACTGAAATTACTTTGTTCCTTGTGCTCAACTAGTGAAAATGTCATTAGATGGCTCAGATGGAAAATGCTTGGTCTTTCATTTGTTATTTTTTTGTTATTCACACACAATTGACTCAGTATTCTATCTCGGGAACCACATGAACAGATGCCATAAAACTTCCAGGATTAGTTTTCCCAAAGTAAGAAGGGTTTGATTTTTGTTTGGTTTTGCTGGAGGGCTTTTCTGGGTTTTATTTTTAATATTGCAGTAGTAAAAAGTAAAACTGTAATTGTACAAGTCTGTATCCCACATCAAATTATTGGGGAGAAAATACACTTCTGACTAAGACAAGAAAGCAGATTGTGAGCACTCCTCCCACCTAGGATCTTGAAAATGCAATTTATTATTTCAAATACATATCTTGCATGGAAAAAGACAAAAGGCTTTATTCTCTAGCACATTTAAATAGCAAAAGGGTTTATCTGGGTTTCCCAGCAAAGTATCTCACTATTTAAATGCCAGCAATACTTATTTATTATACAACTGACTATATGTTCTTCCTGTATGTACTAAGCAATGAAAAAGCAAAAATTTGAGCAAGGCAACAGATCAGACTCACACTTTTCACAGCAGGGATGACCACTAAACGCTCCAAGACTTACCACTGATCTCGTGAGAATGAAGTGATGAAACGAATCCCAGGAGGAAGCTGAGCCATCTACACCTGCAGCTGGCACCAGACTGCAGGTGACACAATTATGTACGTGTGACAGTGTTATTTGTTCTTCTGGAAGTCCAACAAAGATCCCCCAAAGCCTTTGGATTCCAAAAATGTGGAATATCTGCAGCTGGGCTGATCTCCTTGCAGGTTTTGTTATTTTTTTTTCCCTTCTACCTTCAGTCACGACGTGGCAAATTCTTCACTCTGCCTTTGTTTACTGCTGATCTTCAAATAAGAGAAGCTGGTAAGTAAATAGTCTGCTCAGGTTATTGGGATATTTTCTAATCAGAACACCTGAATCAGCAGTTATCCATTTCAGAGGCAAGTAATTAACATCACTAAACTTCACATCAAAAACGCAGTGGAGAATTTTAAGACTATATAAATTGTAGCCTTCTCTGACTTCCATAATTTATGATTTATTTTGAGAGCTAGGCATGGTACAAAGCAGTGGAGACACAAAGGAAAGACACACTCAGAACTTGACCCAAAGCCAGCTTACATCAAAACACACTGCTTCTGTCCCAGAATGACTACTAACAGGCAACTCCCCAGCTCACAAAGCTCTGTTTGAGCACATCAGAATCATTCATGAGCTTGCAATTTGTTCAAAAAATGGCTGTAGTGTTTCCAGCCTGGAATGAGACTCCTCCAGCTCGAGTGGGTGCTGCTAAACAAATGCTGCCAGCAAGGCTTGACCAGCACTCCCTCTTCCACCTCATTTCCCTGACCTACTGTCAGCACTGCACAAAGCTCCACACCATCAGAAAGCCTTGGAAAGGGAAAAACCAAGTTTTTTCACCACTTGAGCTCCCTGCAGCAGCACAAGGGAGAAGGCAGGATCACGTGTGTCCTCAGTATACAGCAAAGAGCAAGACTCTGCAGTTTGGTTTAAACTTTCACAAAGTTCCTCCTGTGTGTACCAACATGAGCTGAAGCCCCTTGACAATAAAAACCCCCACCCTTTATTCCAGGTACTGCAACAGGAACTGGCTGCACTGTCACCTGGCAGCAGCTCAGGCAGGTGGCAAAAGTAGCTGTAGGCAAAAAGGCAAAAGGCGTGACCACAACTAAGTACACAAACCCAGCCACTCCAGCAGGATGGTGGGGACACTCCAGGGTCTGCAACGACCCCACAACCCTCCTGGTAGCCCTCTTTAATGTCAGCACAAGCCACTGCCACACTCCTGATGGGAAGCTGGGAGGATTCAGGATGAGCTCTCCTGGTAAACAACGGGAGGTGAGCCAAAGCAAGAAAGCACAATTGCCAAACCCACGGCTGGTGTTCATTGCTGCATCTGACAACAGAAATCAAAGCTGCTTGTCCTCAGCCAGGTAAGTGACAACAAACAGGATCTGCCATGTCCAAGCTTCACCACCTACACAGGCTTTCTCCCCAGGAATAGAGGAACACTACCCCCTCCTTACATAACTGAGTATCCCACCAAAAGATCCGGGCTCTGCTCCTTTATGCTAACACATTTTTCTCATACCTCTATTTTTTCTACAATGTCCTGGTTCAGCTTGTCACCTCCCTACCCTAAAAGTGAATTGACTTGCTAATCTCGTTTGGCATGTTCCACCCCCTCCCTGGCCCAGAATCAGCTTGTGCAATTAATCAAACCCCCTAATCATTCCCGCCCAACACAAGTTTCCTACCTCCTCTCTGAGGCTGCAAAGGTTAGAGAAAGTGCAACCTTACCCTCTCCTCCCTCCCCCTCCCAAGTCTAGATAAAGATCCCTGCCTCCCTTGTGTCAGGTCTTGCCCTACAGCCATAGTTCAGGTGCCTGATCCATCAGAAATCCTGCCCTGAGACACAGCTGATCCAATAAAGAATATTAACTCATTCCATGGCCACAAAACTGCCACCTAAGATGAATCCCAGGTAGCAAGAACATAAAGGCAAGGACTAAAAGCTGGGATTTCCCCTTACAGCCACAGCTGACTAGTTAGGTCAGATTTCAAAATTTCAATTTCAAAACAACTATTTCTTGTCAGTAATCTGTGTTTGGTTGAAATGAGCTGCAGATGGCTCCAAGTGGGAGAAAAAAGGTAAGGAGAAAAAGAGGTTGGCACAAGTAGCTCACTGCAGGAGTGAATTTTCCCTCCAGCAGTAACAAGACTCATTTCAGGGTGATCCCAAACCCCATTTCTCCTCTCTCCAAACACCAAAATTATTTCACCAACCACACCAAGCAAGCTGACAGAAATACCTAGTGGGAAGGAAACCTGAGAAGCCAGCAAAGAACAAACACCTGAGGTCAAACACCTCCTTAAACGGTTCTCTTAAAATATAATAGAACAGGGCAATTATCATTTTAGCAAAGCAATTGTTTGGCAGGTTACTATTTAACAGCTCTAGTGCAAGCAGGAAAAGACTTCACACACCTTACTAAGGGTTTCAGGGCTCAGTGGTCATGCCAGGTTGCACATCTGTACTCACACCACCTTCCCAGCAGTGTATCCTTAGGATAAATCCATCACCAGGATCCCAGTCCAGCCAAGATGTCTGGGCTATCAGCAGCACAGAGAGCACTGCAGCCTAACTCTATCTGACAGGTGTTGATTTCATTTTATGTGCTGCAGGCATAAACACCTGAGTTCTCATTTCCATGTCAACAACTTGCTTCTGTCTCCACGTATCTGTACATTCCCCTGACATTCATATGCATTTTAATAATCATAAAAAATATCCTCTGAATGATGCCTTAAGTTTCAGCCTTCATAATCTCCAGATTCTGTATTGCATTAGTGTATATAAAGTATTAGCAAGTTCTCCTCACAAAACCAAGGACACCATTACGGCTTCAAAAGTATAACAAAAAGTGTAAACAACAGAAATTCAGGACAGCAATCTGGGAGGATGGGACTTCATAACCTGAAGCTGCAACTGGACAATTAAAAAATTTATAAAAGTGTGAAAGCATGTGACCTGTCATTTATCTTGGGTGCAGCCACGGCTGGACTCTTTTACTGCCCAAGGTGAATCCTTTGAAGGCCTTTTTAATAAATCCCTACTTTATTCCTTTAACACTGTCTAGCCTCTGTTCTAGGCAGCCTCTCAAGACATCACACCTAAGCAAAGAAATTTGTGGCGATAGAACTTGTGATAACAAGTAGAGATGACCTTCTAATGTAGAATAAAGCAGATTTTAGACACCAAGACATAATTCAGAAATCACACTAATAGGCTACAACACACAACCACTAGTTTATCAATACAAATTTTCATATTTCAGTTTAACTGATGAAGCCCAAGGGCAATGCTCCAATCAAGCACTCAAACTTCTTTTATGTTCTTTCATTTTCAGCAACTCTTTCTGCCGATAGTGAAACCACCCCTCCACTTCCTCCTTGCTGTACTGACACGTACAAAGAGATATTCTGTGAAATCACATTTACCTTTCTAACTTGGTTCTGCTCCTTCTCTGCAGCGGCTGAAGCATACCTTACTCTCTACTTCAGGGAAACAAGTCACTGCTGAGCGGCTTTTTCCTCCTGCAAACACGGCAAACCCTGCATCAGCTGTGCTGGAGAGGCAGGGGGAAGGCAAGGCAAGGTCCAGCCCAGCTCCCCCGGGGCTGAGATTAATTCTGTCTGCAGACACCGGGTAACCAAACCCTCCCCGGGGTGTCCTTAAGGGCTGCAAACGCCTTCGCACGCACGTGGATCAAATGCATATTGTGCTTAATACCCGGCAGCTCTGCACCTGAGCCAGAAGCTGCCAAATCCATCACCCTGCCGCCTTAACTAGCGTTCCTTCTGTTTAAAACAGGGAGAAAGGGCTTCAACGTGGCTTTGCCACAGAGGAGCACAGTCCCTGCGAGCACACGGTGACCGCAGGACAGACCAGGGCGGCTCCGGCCACCCCAGAGGTCAAGGGCGGACACGAGGGCTCTGGCCACCCCAGTGGTCAAGGGCAGGGGGACAGAGGGCTCCGGCCACCCCAGAGGTCAAGGGCAGGGGGACACGAGGGCTGTGGCCACCCCACAGGTCAAGGGCAGCAGAGCCGAGCCGGAGGAAGGAGCAGACACCGCCTGTCCCCGGGACCCACAGGCAGGGCAGGTGTCGGGCAGGGCCGGGCTGTGTCTCGACTCCCCTGCGGTGCCACCCCCGAAACTGAGCAGCGCCTCCCTGCCCTCCCCATCCAGCAGGATGGGAGGCTCCGGGCAGCGCCTGCCCGCGGAAAAATAACCGGGAGAAAAGGAGACAAAAGGTGACAGAACGCCCGAGCCCGGAGCCGCCGCTGCCCGGCCCGGCCCGGCTTGGCCGCCGCTCCCGAGCGGCCCCGCGGCCCTGGAGCCGCCCCCGCTCCGCCCCCGCCGCGGGCTCGGCAGGTGCGCGGCCGCCCCCGCCCGCTCAGCCTACCCTGGGCTGCTGCTCCCAGTGCCACTGCTGCCTCCTGCTCCCTTCTCCTCTTCCTGCCAGCCTGCCGAGCCGAGCCGAGCCGAGCCGAGCCGAGCCGAGCCGAGCGGCCGGGCCGGGCGCGGCTGCGGATCGCCGCCCGCCGCCGGAGCTGCGCGGCGGGACCCGGCGGCCTCGGCCCCTCCCCGCCGCGGAGGAGGAGCCTGCCCAGAACCCTTCTGTGGGAGAGCAGGGCCGGCAGGTCCGGGAGGGGATTCTGCTCCTCTGATCCGACCAGGTGAGCGTCCTCTGGAGTGCCGTGCCCAGGTCTGCGCTCCGAAGGACAAGGGAGATGTGGAGCTCCTGCAGCGGGTCCAAGAGATCTCTGTGACAGAGACAGGCTGTGGGAGCTGCGGCTGCTCAGCCTCGGAGATGAAGGGACAGCAGCATCTCTCTGACCAGGAAAGGCTGTGGGAGCTGCGGCTGCTCAGCCTCGAGAGGGGACCTCATTCGTGTATATAAACAGCTAAAGAAGTGTGCCAAGAGGATGGATCCAGGCTCTGTTTCGCTGATGCTGAGCAGCAGGACAAAAGGAATTGGCAGGAGCTGGTGCCAGGAAGTTCCACTTGAACAGTGATGGAGCACTGACAGATTGTCCAGAGAGGCTGTGGAGTCTCCCTTACTGGAGATATTCCAGATATTCCACCAGGGAGGTTGGACCTGTGACTCACTGTGGTCCCTTTCAGCCTGCCCATTCTGTGATTGTGATCTGCTGCCCCTTGGCCTCTGGCAGGGCCCCAGCTCACCCCAGTCCTGCCAGAGAGGGACAAGATGCTCCCTTGTACCTGCTGTCCCCATCTGTCACCCTGGCAGCCTCTTGCAGGTGCTCCAGAGTGGTGGCCAGACCCCTGTGCACTGCCCAGCATTGCCAGAGGCATCCCAGGCAGGCAGCCCCAGCCTGGGCAGGTGTGCACAGGTGCTTCCTGCAGCACTGACACACACATGAAGGTATTTCTGGTGCCAGACTAACAGATCCCACAGCAGATCATCTGAAAGCTGAGGGAAACATTCAGCAGGGCTTCATTAAAGAAGAAAGAATGTATTTACTTTAGTTGTCTCCTGGTTTCCTGATCCTGCAGTGTTTCAGAAACCATGTAGCAAAGGTCAGTTTATTTATACAAATGCACACTTGCTGCTGCAGGTGTATTTCTTCATCACGGCCACCTCACCAGTGCAAAAACTCCTGCACTGTTTCTTTCATCCAAGACTGAACAGCTGCCAAAGTTACCTCGTGCAGGTTTAGGTTTATCTGTGTAAGTCTGTCCAAGCAACCCTCTTAAGGCCCTCACTGAAGTGTCTGATTTTGTTCTCTTTTCCCTTTCATCTTGCACTGCCTGTGCTGGGAATACCAATAAAAGAAAATGACTCCAAGTGTGATATTCCTCAGGCCCCACATTTCAAACACTTAGATGTGCTCAGCATTCCTCCATGATGCCAGAGAACCCTTCTTTCATCTCCCAGTCAGTATTAAGGAACCCTTCACCCTTGTTTTTAGGTTTGCAGAATCAGGGTCTCAGAGTTGTACCTGAACCATTACAAACTCTGGTGGGTGCTGTAAAATCTGCTGTTTTAAAGCTTGTTATGGCAGATGTTGATTCCATCTTTCTTGCTGAGATTTGTAAGTAGTGAACCAGAGATTTAAAAAAAATAATTTCTCTAAGTGCTACAAATTGGAAAGTTAATGCACTGCTCTTCATTCTCACCAATCTTACCTTCTGAGGAGAGGATCTGCATGAATCATGTGCAGTTCTGCACTAGCACCCAGGCACTGTCTATTCAGTCTGGTGCACAGACACACACACAACAAAAAAGATTTGTCTTTTTACAGCAGAAAAGGTCAGACCCATCACAGTGCATCTGTATACATGGTTAGCTATGCCAAATTATCACAACAACTATTCATCATCATGAGAAATCCTCATGTTTACAAAAAATGGCTGTTGCCTTGGCCCTTTTTATATTCCTTAAAGAATTTAGCCTTGAGTATCTTCTTATTCATAAGCCAAACAACCCCCCAAAACCCCTGATATTTTTCATACTGAAAGTAGAAACTGCATCTCCATTGAAATAAATGTTTCCTGTGATCCATTCCCCTGGCACCACTGAAACCTGCTGGCTGCCACACTTGGCACAGCTGCAGTCTCTGCTGTGCCAGTGTGGGTCAGCAGCAGCTACAATTGCCAGAAGCCATCAGATAAGCAGGAATACAGGGAGAGGCAGCAGGAGCTCGTGCTGCTGGTTGCACAACAGCCTGCTGGTGTGGAGCATCACAGAGGGGCCAGAGGTCAGGCAGAGATAAAAGGAGATCTACATGGTTAAAAAAACACAACACACACACACACAAGGTTTAAAATAACGTGTAATCTAGAACCTCACAGAAAAACAAACAGAAATCACACTTCACCAGTTGCTTTCCAGAAGGAAACATGAATTAAGGGTCTGGTCCAGGAAATTGGTGTGTTGGGAAGGAAGTGTGGCAGCGGTTTGGCTTTTTCAGCCCCGGCAATGTTCGTACCAGAGGAAATAGGAAAGAACGAGTTCTTGTCTGCAAAAGCAAACAGAAGTAAAGATGTATGAGTTGGCAGATGCTTTCATGTGCTTGTGATGGTGCTTCTGTCAGAAGAGATGATCTAATTTCCCAGTTGACAGTTAAATTTTACTTTCATAAGTGGTGCTCTTAACTCCTCAAGTCCAGACAAAGCAAAACACTTTGAAGTCAGTGGATGTCAGTCTTTCCTTCACTGAATAGGTGATGCTGATTGAGCAGAGATCTGGATGCCAACTACTGCATCCCTTAGCTGATTAGAATATTTATTTTCTTCCCAGTAAATTGCATTAAAAATACCTTTTATGATCCATAATTGCACAGATGGAAAAGTTTAATCTGTTTGGCCACAGAGTGATTGCTTTGTCTTAGGGGAATCAAAAAAATTAATACTTCATTTACATAATAATGGGTTGTTAAAGAGTATTTGACTATCTAAAAATCTGTATTTACTTAGACTTTATTCCTGACAAGAAGCAGGATTCTGAGGACTGATATAATCACGGTTTTTGGTTGCCTTTATTAGTTTTACATGCTTTGTTTTCCCAACAGAGCAGCTGGAATATTTTATAGGCAATTGACATGAGCACTGGGTGCATTCCAGATACAACCTGCCATCCTGCCATCGAGCTTTGGCAGACAAAAAAACCCCAAACATCCAAAAGAGCTAAAAAATGAGAGGTTTTGAAGGCTGTGCCTTTATTTTTGGGACTAGATGGGCACTTGGAGGGGCTGGAAGCTTTTGAGCTGAGTTAGCACATTATGTCCTGCCTGTTGAGAAATTTTAGTGCTGGCTCAGTGCCACACGAACATGACCACAGAATTTCCACACTGGTACTTTCATTTTATGTATCTTACCAGAAATGCAGTGGGAAACTCAGCTGGTAGCTTTAGGAAAAGACACCAGCACACAAGACCACTGGGCCAGCACAGGCTTTTCCCTAGGCAGAGCTGGGCAGTACCTGAGTGCTAAAGATGACTTATGAAGAAAACACCCTGTAACATGTGGAACATGGGCAGGGAAGGGCAGTAAAACTGTATAAAGATGCCTACATACAGATAGATATTGGTCAGCCCAGAGGAGACAATTAGAAATGACAGTGTTTATTTGGAACCTGTGAGTTGTCTATTGGACTCTGCCTGCTCTGACTCTTCCCAAGGCTTTCCAGAGGGCTGGAGAGTGGGATGATTAAACCACCTCATCCTTATTTCTGCTCTTAAATTTCATGGAGAACTGGGTGGAAATGCAAGATATGACTGGAGAAACAATGGCTGAGGAGTAAACAGAGTGAATTAGGCAGGTAGGCTGCTGGCAGATTCCCTTTGTCCTTGCTTGCAGACTTGATCACTGAAGGGAAGTTACATGAGAAGGGAGCACTGAGGCATATTGTAGCAGAAATCAAATACCAGAACCATGGTAAAATAGAAAGCAGACCACAACAGAGCTTACACTAAAGCAGTTGCCTTACAAGTCATGAATAAGAAGAGGAAATATGAAGGTATTCAAGCTGACAGGAATGAGGAGACAGCAAATTAGTCCCATCTACCTCAGTCATTTCATTATTGTCTGTTGAATTAATTCTGAATTACCAGATTAGGACTTCAGGGGGTATAGACAAAAGGACTGGGCAAAAACACTTCCAGAGAAAAACAGAGGAAATTGTAATATTGGTGCTTCTTTATCTTATACTGACCATAAGATTATTTTTTTTAAATCTTATGAATGCCAAATGCTTTCTTGGTATCACTAGTAATGCTGACTGTCATCAAAGTCTTGAGAAAAGACATCAGCAATTTCCTAAATAGAACCAAAGTGACCTCTGTATGTCCCCACTACACTTCAGTGGAAAGGGAGACCCCCTTAGGTAAAAGGAAAAACCTGATAATTTTCCCAGATGTCTGAAGAATGGAATGCAGTCTGTACTTCAAATTGAGCAGGAAGGTCAGAGAAATGGGAGGCAGGATATAAATACAGCAGAGCACTTTCCCTTAGATCATCTGCAGGAGGGAAATGAAAGGTCATATTTAGCCAAGAGACAGAAAAAGCATTATCTGTATTTCAAGAATGGCTTTCACACAAACTTAGGTTTTTGAATTGTCCTGCCTTCAGGATATGCAATGTTAATTGTACTTGGAGGAGGCAGTTGTAAACTGAGTGGCTGGAAAGGTTCTTCTGACTTAGTTATGAGCACAAAACCAGGCTATCTTTACTTGGCACACACACAGAGTGAGCAGATTTCATTTTCCCAGTAAAGAGCTTAAATAGAGCTGTGTGGAGAGAAGTTCCCATTTTGCAAAGGGTTTTGACATTTCAGAATCTTGCTTAATTCTTAATTGGACGAAAAAAACCCAGTGTATGGAAGTTAGTGACAGTAAATTCCACTTTGTCCACTGTTTGTTCCCATGATCTCTGAAAATATTGGAAGTGTGCCTGATGATACTGCAGAATAGTAAAAAGACCTGAAATGTATATTCCCAAATAAGGCCTCCCCTTAGGATATTATTTCAATTCCCTATTCCCACATTTTTCCTCCAAAAGGCTGTTGAAAACAATCTGGTTTATATTTAAGTGTCAGGAGGAGCAGATCTGATTTCATTAAGTTTTTCCTGTTGACACTTTGCTAATATCTGTTACCAACCATGCATTACACTTTTATAAGGAGAAAGATGGAAATTACTGTCTTCTAAGAGAGAAAAAAAAATTTCCTTGCAGATTTCTGTTCTTTCTTGTCAAAAGACATAATCCTGCCCAGCTCTGCCCTACTAAAAGCATCTCTGGAGCCCAGAGCAAAACTCAAACTGATTTGAGTGCCATGGACTGGCCCTCCCAGAATCACCAGCTCTGTCAGGAAAGATTGAGTAATTTGTGAAGTGAGGAAACCAACCTGTGAGTCAGGCAAATCATCTCCACTCATCCTGTTAATTTTGATGGCAGAAGATGAAAAGGCAGCTCCATAGAAGAAAAGCTGGCTCACCAAAGCATTGCTTCTGGAAGAAGGATGCATGGTAGGACAGGAGCAGAAATCACTGAGCTCCTGGAGGGCAGGAATTCCAAAGTGCACTGAGTGGGAATTAAGCAGCATGCTGCCTTTGCCACATCAGAGGCTGTGTGTGCACCCTGCTGTATTTTTATCATCCCTTGGAAGCAAGACACTGATTGAAACATAGAAGTCAACAAACAGTGCTGTAGTTTCTAATGTTTCTTGTGCAGAGTGTGTTTTCAGAGCTTGTCAGTGCTGGAAGGAAGTGTTCAGGTTGTTTCAAGGATCTGGCACAGTATTTTCCCTGCAAAATCCCTGAACTGCAAAAGTCTCCCCCTCTTAAGACAGAGTAAAGTCTAAGGGGAAACAGGAGCATAACGGCCTTAAAAGTGTTTTTTGGCCATTTCACTCTGCAGAGGAGCTGAACACCAAAAGTGAGGATCTGCAAGGCAGGATAAAAGGACACCCAGGGTTGTCCTCTCCCACAGGAGACACCTTCTGGCATCTTGATCAGCCTTTTCCTTCCCTGGGTTTTCTTTCCCTGGTTTTAAGCACCTCTGGCAGCAACAGCTTTGGGTTTTAGTGGAGCTCTGGCTGCCTATGGAGCTTCTGTCAAATTCCAACAGGAGCTTCCTCAGGGCCACTCACAGCTGTGGCAGCTTCTGCTGTCCCCACCAGGGTGACTGGCAGTCGGTGCTGGCAGCTGCCAGCTCAGCCAGCAGCAAGGGCAGAGCAGATAATCAGCACAAATTACCCTCTGGGACTTTGGACAAATGAAATTTGTATACAAGATCAGCAGAACTTTAAGAATATTGGTCCTTTGACAGAAAAAGGAAAAGAACAGGAAAGTAAGGATGATAGCAGACCTCCTTTCAACAGACATCCCTGAAGCTTAACTTTAACCTGACATTGAAATACAACCAAATTCAACTAGAGACAAGAAACTACAAAATAAGTTCTTCTTGTCATTAATTATACATAAGCTCTAGCTGGCCTCACAAGACAGTTTCTAGGTAGAGAAAACTTTAAATGATGCCTCCCTCATTTAAATAAAATGATCCTGTCGTAAAGACATTTATTTTCTCTGCCACTTCTGGGTGCTGAGCAGTTTAACTTTTATAAAGAAAGAGTTCTTAGCTGCTTCTCAAGAAAACTGAGCTGCTTCAGATCCTTTTTCTCCTTCAGAACTCTGAAACAGTAAGCAAGAGCATCTAATGATCATCATTAGTGGTCATCCAGGGGAGTGACTCCGATATCTTGCCACTGCTTCCTGTTTGTGTCACAGCTGTTCCCTGAGCCACGTCACCTTCCAGGCCCAAAGACATGTCTGGTTATTTTTGTCATCAAGTTTAACAGGGAGCACCTCCCTATGCATTCCAAACATTAATTCCCCTGTCACTCTGAGCCTCAGTGTCTGCTTAGAATGAATTTGCCACGCACAGACTAAGGGAGCACTTTCATAATTAGAAACATTACCTTATCACACATAAAAGAATTTAGTCAATCTTAGGTGCAAGGGAGAAACAGAGGCATCATCAAAAGTAAAAGAGGAGGAACTGCATGGACTGTGCTTCAGATAATGTGCACTCATGTCAGCTCTGCAGGAGGTGAGCAGACCAGTAGTTTGCATTTTCTGCAATTGCTTATTAACAGCCCATGATGCAAATTAGGCATCCCTAGTCAAATGCTGTGAGTGTGCAGGAAAGGGAAATAACCATACAGTTTGGAGTCAGTAAATGTATAGATTCTTAATGCTCTGCCAGCTAACAAAATTTAATTTCATCATTCTTAACTGCTTCAAAGGCAAAGTGCTCTCAGATGAGTAGCTGGACATTAACTTGGAAGCAGGAGGGGTTCCTATGAATATAGAGGTATTTAGCAATAGTCTCTTCCTTTTTCATCTTTACCCAGCTGAAGACAAAAAGACACTTGCCACAGAAGTGACACCTTATTACTATTCACACATTATTTAAATACCTATGAAAAGGAAGAAACCCACCTGAATATGGTGTATCTTTGTACAGTGATGACCCTGTTTTGATTCTGGTTTGGGTGGTAAAGCTTTGATTTAGGGCATAATGTGGCCTCCACCACATTTTCCAGCCACTTGCCAATCCTGTCTACCTCAGAAGCGTCATCTGCTCTGCCCAGTGCTTGTCTAGCTCACTGCTTTTCACCAAGCACATCCTTTCCTGGCTCTTCTTGTGAATCTTGGCCATTAAATTACTGTGCAAAGTGATGGTGAGGTGATCTGCCTGACTCCTGTACAAGAGAAAACAAAAAGTGGACTGGTATTTCTGAACGTCAATTAACCTGCCCAAAAATAAAAGAATCTAGGTGGAGGAATGGGTTTAAAATCTAAGATGTTGTTTTCAGGCCACACCAGCTGAACTACTGGGAGCTCTCAGAAGGCTGAGGGGGTCTCAGGTCACATCCCACATGTTACCAGTTTCAACACACACACAAAAAAAAAAAAAAAAAAAAATAGCTGAGGGGAAGAGGGCAAGAGGCAGAGAGTTGGAGTGATCTCTGGAGATCACCCATTCCAACTCCCTGCCCAGGCAGGGCCACCCAGAGCAGTGACACAGAACATCCAGGTGGGTTTGGAATGTCTCCAGAGAGGGAACTCTGTGTCCTCCCTGGGCAGCTGCTTCAGAGCTCTGCTACCTCCATCTAAAGAAATTCTTCCCCATGTTGAGGTGGAACTCCTTGTGTTTTATTCCATGGCTGTTGCTCCTCACCCTGATGCTGGGCACCACTGAACAGTCTGGCAGTGGTTTAAAAGGAGCCTGAGCAGCAGTGGGGGAAATGAGAAGATATTTAATCCATGAAATGGTGAACAGTCGACAGGCAAACTCTGGGTGATGTCCATGTGCTAGAAAAACCAATTAAGAATTTAGGGCTGACATCCTTCAGTGCTCTCAGACCTGGAGAAGGAAGTGAGCAGAACCTGGGAGGGAAATTTATTGTTGAGAACTGAACAGAATTTATAAACCACATTACATAAAGCAGAGATGCCCTATCTGGGAAAAAGATAATAAAAAGACTGGAAAATGCAGACTAATTAGCATGAGAAGCGAGAAATCAATTACGAATAGAAGAATACATTAATGAGGAGAACTATGTGAATTGTAAGCCAATGAACACGAATCTCTTTCCCTACAGGTATAAATAGGTGAGCCCTTTGATGACTGGCATGCATGTTGTAGGGGGCCATTACCACGTTCTTTCAACGCTGCATTGTTAATGCCGACTTTCTCACAAATAATTGGAGAGTTTATTTTTATTTCCCCGTGCTCGGTGTTGGGGTGTCTGGGCGGGGGCCGGGCTCGGGCTCCACTGAGGGGAGGCCCCGCCGGGCCCAGGCTCGGGCTCGGGCTCGGGCTGGGGCTGGGGCTCGGGCTGGGGCTCGGGCTGGGGCTCGGGCTCGGGCCCCGATCAGGGACGGCCCCGCCGGGCTCGAGCTCGGGCTCGAGTTCAGGCTCGGGTTGGGGCTCGGGCTGGGGCTCGGGCTCCGATCAGGCACGGCCCCGCCGGGCTCGGACTGGGGCTCGGGCTGGGCTCGGGCTCTGGCTGGGCTCCCGCTCCGGCTCGGGCCCGGCCCCCGCCCCCGTCCCCGCCCCGCCGGGCTCGCTCGGTTGTCACAGCGACGGCGACGCTGCAACCATGTCGGATCTGGGCTCCGAGGATGCCGACGAGTCTGGGGAGGCCGTGGAAGACATCGGGGTCCGCGGGGACCCGGGAGGAGCGGGCGGGCAGCGGGAAGGGACAGGGAACATCGCCGGGGAGAAGGGCTCCGTGCCCGCCGGGGCGGAGCGGGCAGAGCTCCCCAGGGCAGCCCCGCGGGCACGGGGGCTCGGCAGTGCGGCTGTGGCATTGCAGTGCCACCTGCCCGGTTTGTAACACTGTGGGTTTGAAACAACGCACCCACACTTGTCAGGTGTGCCGAGAAACCTGTCAGGGTGTGACTGAAGCCGGGCTGGAGCAGCTTTCCCCAAACTCCTGTTTCCCTCTCTGGTGAGGCTGGGTTCTGCCAGCCCCATCCTTGAAGCATTTTCCCTCCGCGTTTGCCAGGAGTACGAGGGCGATCGCAATTCCGAAGGCCAGCGGCATGGATTTGGGAAGGCACGGCTGCCCAATGGTGACACCTACGAAGGGGAATACGAGTGTGGTTTGAGGAGTGGATATGTAAGACACCCACCCTGGCTGTGTTCTGCTTCTGCACTTGTGTTATTTGGGCTCTGTTGAAACAAGGGTGAGAGCTGACGGGTATTTCGTTTGTACCAAATGTGTTTCAGGGGACCTACAGGTTTAAAAACGGTGCTCTCTACACCGGGAACTACCTTCAAAACAAAAAGCATGGCAAAGGTGTATTTTTTTATCCAGATGGATCAAAATATGCAGGTAAAACACTGAGCACAGTTGCAGACTCCTCCTCACTCCTTCCTCCACAAATGAAAAGAGAGAGTGAACTGGAGGATGTCTTATTTTAAGAAAATACAAGAAGATACCAAATATTTCCCAAGATATATTGCTACAAGATATTTTCGTCTTATTCCCTTTTTAGCAACAATTCTGAGAAGCTTGGGGTTTATTTATGGGGATTTATGTTAGGACACTTATTAGGTCTATTGTTAAAAAAATAGGCTGCTTATTACAGCCTTTATTTAGGGATTGGGAAGTTTGAAGCTTCAAACCTGAAGTTTGAAGAAGTTGAAATTCAGAGTTTCCCTGCTTGCTGGAGAGTACCTGAAACAATCAGAATCTTTCAGTTAAGTTTCAAAGGACAATATTTCCCCCCTCATTTCTAAGCTAGGAAAGAAAAGATATTCACATTGTGAGGGCTAAAAGCTGAGAGCAAAAAGAGCCAGCCTTGCCTTGCAGGAATATATGCACTGAGATTTTATTTTTAAAATTTTTTTTAAAGTGTGATTAGAAGAATAATTAAGATACAAACCATCTAGCATCCTTCTGAATATATGTGCACCAATACTGACAGGACAGCTTCAGCAAGAGTCAAAGTAGCTCTTCTTTAAATTTGAGTGGAAATGTCGCATTATCTAATGCAACTGTAATACATTACCCAATTTAAAGATTGGACTGGGTTGTTAATGTGTTCATAATGGTAATAGAGGGTAATAATGGAGACAGATAATTATGGAAAAATGGAAAGGGAGGTCAGGCAGTAGCATAAATACACGTGGAGAGGGACAGACTGATGAAAAAAGAGCAAGGGACTCTGAAATAGAGTAAGGAATGGTGTAAGGAATAGTGAGGAATCCTAGCAGTGCCATAGCTGTCTTTTCCTTCTCTAATACTTGTATGATAATGTTGCAAACTAGCCACTGTACCACACAGCACAATAAACCAGATCTCACACTTGGTTTTATCCTTTTGTCCTTGAAGGAGACTGGGTGGATGACCAGAAGCAGGGCTTTGGAGAATATCTGTATGCAAATGGAGACACCTACACTGGAGAATGGGCTAACAACAAGAGGTTTGTTTTGTTCTCACAGGGAACAAGTCACCCAATTAAATTTGCATTAAAATGCAAACATTATTTTCAGAGCATGTCTGACTGCAGCAAATGAAATCCAGGGGTGACCTTGGCAATTTAGTCCAGCTTGAGTAGTTTCAGCTGCTTAATTAATGCAATTTTAATACCTTAATTATAACAACAGCTAAATTCTTAATATTCACTGGTACAAAACCAAAATTATTGTCTTCTCCCTAGGCATGGGCAAGGCACATATGTCTATAAAGAGACAGGATCTAAGTATGTTGGTTGTTGGGTAAATGGAATCCAGGATGGACCAGCTGAACTTATCCACCTAAACCACAGATTTAAGGGCAGGTTTCTCAATGGAAAGGTGAGTGTGCAGGAATGCTTTCTACTCATCTGAACAGTTGGCATGGAATTGCCTTAATAGGACTTATTTCCACTTAAAATAAGAAACTAAGCTTCTGACCTTTTGTAGTGTAACACATGGAACTGAATTATTCTGTGGGACACCGTGCCAAGTTTCTTTGTAACGTTGCTTTCAAACTGTAGTGTTACTGATTATTGTATGGAATTTGTAGTAAAAGGATATTTTACATTTCTGTGCTTAGAATAGATTAGCTGTTTAATTCTCCTGATGTTTTTGTGGTTTTTATGTTTTTGTGCAGCCTATAGGTCAAGGCAAATTCATCTTTGATATTGGATGTGAGCAGCATGGTGAATACATACAACCAGTGCAGGTAAAAGAAATAGTGCAAGTAGTAGTGAGTATCAGAGGACTCAGTAGATCAAATCTGTTGCTGAGGAATATATAAAATGCCTTACAGAAGTGATGTTAAAGTAGATCTTATGAGACAAAAAGGCTTGAAACTCGTGCATTCTTAAGAACTAAATGAAGTTTCATTTTGCTTTTCTTTTTTTTAAATGTTCTCTACTGTGTAAGCTTTGAAAGTACAGGGTATGATTTTGCACTGCTTGCAGATATTAATCTTTTCTGCTTAAAAAGAATCAGGACCTTCCCAAAACATTTGAAGCTTCAAATCACAGAGGAATCTAGATATATTTGTATGCACATTTAGTCTCTACTGACTAAATTTTCTTCTGAACACCAGAAAACAATGTGCAATATTTTTTTTTATTTCTGAACTGTTTGCTGCTATGCATACAAATGGTAATTTCCAGCAGAGTCATGTTTGGGAAGTGTGTCCTATTGTTGTTCTGGTCATGTTAGGAGCTTAATATCCACAGCTTCTAATAATTGTAGGGAGTGGTTTGGATCAAAGTCTGTTTTCCCTTCTCTATGCATGAATGTTTTGAAACATTTCTGATTGATACAGTGCAAAAATAGCTACAGAAGTAAGAAATATATTTTAATATTGCTGTTTGATTTCAAGAAAAAATTGCCACATTTAAGCTTAGAGGTTGCTGCCTATGTTGTCTGACCCATTAGTTCCTGTTACATTCTCTTTGAAAACTCTGTGATGCAGCAATCATTTCTGAAGGGTAAAATAATAATCATCAAAATCTTCTTAATTGTGATAGAGATTTGCAAAGCTTGGAGGCTGTTTGGCTTTTTTCTGGCTAAAAGCAAGAGACTCTCAAACTAATATCAGATTCATAGGATGTGTGTTTCCTTGGTTCTGTTGGGAATTTCTTAGATGAGTTTTTAAAGCAAGGGACAGTGCTGTCACTAAATTAAAATTAAATTTTGCCCTTTTGCTTTGGTTGAGGTAATTACAGAAAAAATCCCATAAAAAAAGATAAGGAGTTAGCTAATAATACAGACAATGATTCAGTTATTGACTCATATTTGTAGAAAAACTATGATTTTTTTAAAATTTAAAAAATATTTTCACATTTCAAAATCATAAGCTCTGTGCACTACCATACTGCTTCCTAGACCCTTTCAAATATCCTCCCTAGACAAAGATTGAGGCAGAAACAGCTGTCTTTTCAGTCTATTTCTGTGTGAGACAGTGCAGCATCTACCAGACAGAGCATCAGCTAT
Organism: Catharus ustulatus; assembly: GCF_009819885.2. Classification (NCBI taxonomy): domain Eukaryota; kingdom Metazoa; phylum Chordata; class Aves; order Passeriformes; family Turdidae; genus Catharus; species Catharus ustulatus. The sequence continues at coordinate 119,766,411 of NC_046222.1, forward strand.
CAATCATGAGTAATAGGGTTCAAAGTGTAGCTCTTGTCCAAGATTTGCAGCTGCTGAAGTTCCTCCACCTGTAAATACTTTTAAAGTCATTGCCATTTTGATCCCAGATAAGGAGGTTTTAGCAGACTAACCCATCATCTTAGTTATTGTCTGTAGGATGAGATACTGGATTTCATGAATTCTCTCCTAGGAAAAAGAGGAGGAGGAAGAAGATGAGGAATCACAGTTTCCTGTAGACCCAATATGGAAAGTATCAGAAATTACCAAATTAACACCCTGGTCTCCCCATGATGAGGAGCTGCTAAGCCTCAGAGAAGCAGCAGAGGAAGCAGCAGAGGAAGCACCAGAGGAAGCAGCAGAGGAAGCAGCAGAGGAAGCAGGTGCAGTAGCTGAAGAGAAAATTCCATCACTTATGGGTTTGTTCTGGAAACATCTGGAAACTCCATGCTTTGACCATGATGACCATTGTTTTATGAGTTTAATATCAAGTGATGTGAGAGGGGGTTTGTGTTTTGTTTTGCTTTGTTTTTCCTATTATTTTCCATCTATTGAATGTTTGGAACTTCCAGGTCCATTCATAAACTGCACAATATGTATGTATGTGTTTTATTTCACATAGCATGAGACACAACTCTGTTGGGAAGCCTGTGAGGTATTTTACTCTGTATCATGGCTTATTGTACAAATTTGATTATAAACAGAAGATTTGGTGGGATTTCTCATGTGAACAACAAATGCAGCCTTCAGTAGGAGTTAGGAGCTATTACATGAAAACAAAGGCTAAATTCAAATTTATAAAATTTGTTTTCTTTGGTATTTCTAATTTCTTATATTTCAGTCACTGAGGAGGGTGGGGATCAGCCAGAAAGCGACACAGGAGAGGAAGGTGAGGGAATAAGAGAGGAAGAAGTAAATCAAAGTCCAGAGAATGAAGGTGAGAAATGGGGCATGTGGGCTCATTCTTTAATTAGCAGTCAGGGTTTGAAATTGTGGATGCCAGTCAGCTGAAGCCATGCTGCTGCTGGGAGACCATGGCAATCTCTACCTTTTATAAGGAGGGCAGTCCTCTAGTAAACCATGAGAAGTTAAATTCATATACTGCAACAGAACAAATTAAAAGTGGCACTTCTGTGTATATACACTTGACAGCACTTGCAGAGCTGAATTTGTAAGAGACTGCATTTCCAAACTGATTTTTTGGGGTTTTGTTTTGTTTGTTTGTTTTTTTTCTTTTTGAAACAAAAATCAAAGAAAATATGTCAGATCCTGAGAAGTTCAGGGAGTTTTGAGCTCTTCATTTTCCTCTATCAATGCAACTGTGTATTCTTAATTCTCTCAATTGTAGTTCAAAAGCAGGCAAAACAAATATGAAGAAACAAATTTTAGGTGTTGTTATACGTTCTGGTTTGAATAGTCTCTGATTGGTTTGTTTCTCCTACAACCCAAGCAGATTTGAAATGCAGCTGCTCAGGTTTTCTTCCAGGCAATTCAGAAGCCTGTTTTAAATACACAATTACAAGAAGCAAAACAGATACATCTATGTTTACTCATATTTAGCTTATAAATCTCCAACCAATTGTGTTCTTTGTAATTATTCTTAAAATTTACAAGCTTACCTGGCTGATATGAAAATACCAGATAAATTTATCCATTTGTAATCAGTCCAATTTACAATAAATCCAAGCCAACCACTGTCTTTAGGGATTGGAAGATCTCTTAAATCATATGAAAATGCCTGGAGGTATACACTAAACATTTAGGTCAGCTCTTGTAGTCTTCAGTTTATTTCCTTTTAATTTTCACTTATGAAGGTGCTCTCCAGCTTCAGGGCACAACAAGCAGCTGGCTGACCTGGTGTGTAGGACTGAACTCTTACAAGATCCCTAGGTTTGGGTCAAATCCAGCAGAAATCTCAGCAGATTACAGCTCTACTTTTGGATTTGGCAAAATGCATTGAACCTGGTTTGTCTCAAAGACCCTTGGACTCAAATAACCATTTGAATTGAACTTGGTTCTAATGGATTTTCTGACCCACCAAAACAAAGCAGTTCTGGTTTTCCCAGTGGCTTTTCTAGGAACAAATGAAGTCAGGTATCTGTCAGATATGGCACAGAGGCAGATGCCAATGCCTGAAAACACAGCAAAGTGATAGATGTTCTCAAAGTCCCCTTCAACTCTTTATTTCCAGAATCAAGGAGTTGAATGATTTTAAACATTTTTCAGCATAGGTCTCCATCCATAATTAATGAGGTAACATATTGTTCATCTTGTCTTTATGTTTAGCAAGATTAAGTTATTGGAAGAGAATGATTTGAAGAAAATGTGCATCCTGGGAAGAGCAGATGTAAAAAATCTGTTTTCTTTGCAGCCTGGTGTTCCCTGCTCCTTTACCATCATTCTTTTTCCACACAGAAATTCCCTTTTTCTTGTTATCATTCCCTATGATATCATCTAACCAGGAGACATTCTTTGGCTGTTCAGAGTTAGATATGGGCTGTCTGCCACTAACAAACAATGTAAACAACTTCAATTCAAGTATTGGCATTGAAAGGCAGCCAGTGAGGAGGACTGAAGTGGACAGCAGAGTTCTGGAGTTATGTTTTAGATTACTGGGATCACTTTCTAGTGTTTTATAATAAAATTCATCTCTACACCTTGTCTTTTCTTCTACTCCACAGAAACTACTGATTTAGGAGGATGAATCAAGGAAACAGGAATTGAGTACAACTAAAGGAAAAGATTAAAAAAAATTTCAAAGTAGATGATTTAGTGTGGTAAGCCTGCAATATTTTTATTTGTAAAAGGTTGTGTTAAGATGCTTTGAATAAACATTTCTGTTAGTGTTCTGTCTGGAATGTGTATCTTTGGACCTTTTATAATCTCAGAGTCTCACAGAAACATCCTTTATTCCGTGTTGCTGGTAATGAGATGTCAGATTCAGTGTGGAATTATTCTGGATTCATGAAGCCATGAAGCTGTGTTCTCACAACTTAATCTTCTACCACTGGTAGTTGTTGTCTTTTTGAACCCTGCCTGTGGGTGTTAGGGTGGTGATGGTGGTGCTGGGATGATGATGGAACTGGATGCTCTTGCTGGTCTCTTCCAATTCTGATGATTCTGTGACTCAAGAACTGCCCTGATGCAGGTGCAGCACCTTGCACTTGAACCTCGTGAGGTTCTTGTGCTTTCACTTCCTGAGCTTGCTCAGGTCCCTCTGCATGGCTCCGTCCTCCCTTGGTGTCACTTGCCCTGCTCAGCTTCCCATCCCCTATAAATGTGCTGAGGGTGAGCTGGATCCAGTGTCTGTGTCAGTGGGGAAGCCATGCCAGAGCCCTGGGGCCAAGGCAGGGCCCTGAGGGACAGCCCTCATCCCTGTCCTGCAGCTGGACATGGAGCAGTGCCCACAACTCCTTGGCTGTGTCCATCTGGCCAGTGGCTCGTGCCCCCATGGCCCAGCCTCCAAAGCCAGGGCTCTGTGGGGCACGGCTGGGGCTGTCGTGTGGGAGCGTGGCCAAAGCCTCCCAGGGGCCTGGGCACAGCAGGGCCACAAGTGCCCAGCTCTGGGGCTGCTGCAGTGCCAGGGCCAGAGCTGTGCCAGTTCCAGTGGGGGTGGCTGCTGAAGGGATGTCGGGTGTGGCCCTTTGTGACACAGGCCCGTGGTGCCAGGGCCCGTGGTGATGCAGGACATGATGGTGCCCAGAGCCCTTTGTGACATGGCAGAGCCCTGCCCTGCCAGAGGGGCACCTGAGGGGTATCCAAGGGGTGTCTAAGAGACACAGAGCCGCTCTGTCTGGAGGAAGCAGCTCCCCTGAGAGCCTCTGTGCCACAGCACGATGGAGATGCTCATGGAGGAGATGAACCCCAACTCCATCTTTGCCATGGAGCAGCAGGGCCTGTGCAGGAGGCCCCAGGTGATGGCGAGGCCTGGAGGGAGAGGGGACAGAGGGAGCTGGCCTGGGGCTGGGGACAGCGCTCTGGAGGCCAGGGCCGGGCTGGGGGCTGTGCCAAGGCAGTCGGCTCCTTCCCCCACAGCTGGGGCACAGAGCCAGGGCCCTGCCCAGCACAGCCCCTCGTGTGCCCCCAGCCCCTCATGTCCCTCCAGCCCCTTGTGTCCCCCCAGCCCCTCGTGTCCCCCCAGCCCCTCATGTCCCTCCAGCCCCTTGTGTGCCCCCAGCCCCTCATGTCCCCCCAGCCCCTCGTGTCCCCCCAGCCCCTCGTGTCCCTCCAGCCCCTCGTGTCCCCCCAGCCCCGCGTGTGCCCCCAGCCCCTTGTGTCCCCTCAGCCCCTCGTTTCCCCCCAACCCCTCGTGTCTCCCCAGTCCCTCGTGTCCCTCCAGTCCCTGCCCTGGGTGGCTGGAAGCCCTCAGGGAGCAGGAGGAGGGGGCAGTAGGGTGGACAGAGCTGCCAGGGCCACAGACTGTGGAGTGTCACTTGGTCATCGAGGAGAGAGAGTGGGAACCCTGCCTGGGCCAGGAACTGCCCCACTGGGAAAATGAGAGTGACCAAAAGTTGTACCAATGGGAAGATGAGAAATGCCAAGATCTGTCCCAAATGGAATTTGAGAGAGACCAAGAGCTGTTCCATGGGGAAGATATGAGATGCCAGGAGTCCTCCCAAAAGGAAGATGTGAATGTCCAAGAGCTGTACAAACAGTACAACAAAAGAGAACAAGAGCTGTCAGAAGGAGAGTTAGACCCAGAGCTGTACAAACAGTACAACAGAAGGGAACAAGAGCTGTCAGAAGGTGAATTAGACCCAGAGCTGTACCACTGGGAATGTGAGAGACACTGAGAGCTCTCCAAGTGGTTGGACATGGAAATCCAAGGGATGTCCCAAGAGGAAAACAGCAGCGACCAAATGTTTCTCCAGTGGGGACACTCCATGGACCAAGAGCTGTCCAAAGGAGAAGTCAGGCCATATCCAAAGCTGTCCCAAGAGAGAGGTGACAGTGACAAAAAGGAGTCCCAGGAGGAGTGGGAATGCATCACCATCCACACCATCTGGGTCAACCCCAAGTACCCCCAGCTCCTGCAGGAGCCCGACGCTGCTGCCCAGGACTCAGCAGCTTGTGGGGCCTTGGCTGAGCAGGTGCAGGCAGCAGAGGCCCAGAGCCAGGGCCCTGCCCCACACAGCCCCTGCTGCCCCCCAGGCCCCTCAGCTGCCCCGGCAGGAGCCCAGGCCCTCAGGGAGCAGCCGGCTCCCCCCAGGGAACGCCCGTCCCGCGCCAGGCGGGCGCTGTGGGCGCTGCGGGCGCTGTTCTGCTGGCCCTGCCTGAGGCCACAGCCGGACAATCAGTGCCCGCAGCCTGCCCGCTGTCACACGGGCTGCCTTTGATGGCCAGGGCTCAGGGACAGCACTTCCTTGTCGGGAGAATGGCCTGGCTGAGCCTTAGGGCTGGAGAGGCAGCAGCGATGTCAGAGCCCAGGGCAGGTGCACAGAGCCTGGGGAGAAGGAGCTCCTGCTCAGAGGGGACACCAAGGATGCACGAGTGACAGCCACAGGGACATTGGGCACAACTTCCTAGATGAGGAACAAACTCATAAAGCCAACTCAGCAACTGTGCTGAAATGGGCTCCAGCTGCGGAAAAGGCACTTGTGGCACAGGGAGATGGCAACCACCGACTCCTGGCCCAGTGACCCCAGAAACCCAGGGAGGAAAGAGACAGACTGAGCACACAGAAGGACTAGTTAGCATAAAAAGCTAGGGAATCTTTAAACCAGTAGAAGAAAAGTATCACTATTGATATATTAATGCCAATATACTAATATTATTAAATTATTGCAAATTAATATTATTCAATAATAAGATAGAAGATTACATTAAGATTTAATACATACCAAAACAAAAGATTATTATAAAATACAAATATAAATATTGTGTAATATTTAACATTTATCATGTCTATATATATTAAATATTGAGAAATAATATATTATGATTATAGTAAGATAATATAATATGTAATATATGATAGAGAACATTACACTTGCTTATAATATAAATGCACTATCTAAATAGTTATATGTGATACTATAAAAATATGAACATAATTTTAAAAATAAGTAATGTATTAATTTAATAAGAAAGCCATATAACTGGTAGCCAATGAACATTAATGCCTTTGTTTGCTAAAATGGATAAATAATGAAAAGTTTTGGTAGTTGCTGTGCTGGCTTTGTGGATTTGCCACCCAGCAGCTCCTTCTGAGCAGAACTGTAAATAAAGGAAATACCTGAACTCTGTGTGGGGATTGGCTTCTTGCACACGGGGGAAAGAATCAGCTTTGGGACAGCAGCTTTGCCATGGACACATTGCTAAAAGCTGCTGCTTTTCCTGCCATCTCGGGAGCCAGAGGGGCACAGGCAAAGCAGCAGAGATCTGAAACTCGGCTGCGCGGTCGCTGTGGACAAAACAATCCCACATCAGCCACGAGAGCCTCTCTGGGAACGAGCCACAAATCCCAGAGGGCTCCTGTCCGAGCCGGCTCCCCGAGTCCCTGCACCAAGGAGTTGGCTCCAGGTGTTTGGGGAATCTGCTGGGGCTGTTAGGAGCAGCTGTGTGGTGTTCCCAGGGCACACCTGGCAAGCTGAATTCCCCACAGGGACAAGGGTGGCTGATTTGGAGGTGTCCCTTGGTTCTTTAAAGAATCATTTGTCAGGGCCATCGTCCTGATTGGGTGGCCAAGAGCATCCTCCCACAATGATAATGCACAATATTCTCTAACAGACATCTGGAAGTATGGTCACCTCAGGTAAAGAAACGTCACTTTTGGATAAAGTAATTTTCCATGCAATATTTCATGCTGAATTGGCATATGGGGATGTTATATACTTTATTTTCTCTTCATCATCTCTAGAACATCCATTATTTTAAAGGCTCAGGATGTCAGATTTACTACAAATAAAAATCCCAACCGAGAAACCAGGTGGGCTTTTTTCTTCACAACCAGACATGGTCCCAGCTGAGCTATGGAGAGGGCACATGGTCCTGTGGCTGCCCTTATTGCTGTGATCCTGAGAGGCAGCACTACAGAACACACCAGAAGTTCCTTCCTTTCTCCTTTCCCTTCCTGGGATAGATGATTTTAGGTGATATTAGAACCTCTACTATCTCTGTTGAGGGATGCTCTTCTGGTATGAACACAACATCCATCTACTGGATATAACTGTATGGAACAGTTGAATCTTCCAGGGTAGGAGCACCTTTACATTTCTTGCTCTCTGTACAAGGTCATTGATTTTTTGAAACAAACCAAAAACCTGAACTGCTGACCAGAGCAATTGTCATGTAAATATCTGTGGTTTGATGCAATTTTCCAGTGTTGTAAGGCTGTCAGATGTGCAAACTGAATTGCTGACTGCTAGGGGGTTAATTAAAATTCTGCTTGTCAAGCTTAAGATTCTGCTTCATTTGTTTGTCCTTCAGTCCTCTCCCAGGGGCTCTCTGGTGCCATCACCACCAGCAGCTCTGGACATCCCACACCTGCAGTACATCCAGAGCTCGCAGCAGTGTCCTGCATGCTCACACACAGCCCTGCACCCTGACACACTGTGCAGCCTGAGCAGGGACAAGGAACATTGCTGCTGCTGTCAGAAATCATGAACTTCAGCAGCTTCCCTCAAGTGTGTCCTCCTCCACTGCTCCACCCAGCACAGCCCCTGACATCCCTCCACCTCAGCTTCAGGCTCTCACCTCTGGGCAGTTCCAGCTGATAGCCCATCTTCCCTCCTCAAAAGGGAGCAGTCTGCACACCTCTTCCTGCAATTCCTTGGCACCTGGACCACCACACACCTCCCCCAGGGAAGGAGGCTTGGACACAGCATCCCCCTTCCCAAACCCTGTCACCAGCCAAGGGAGATTTCTCCAGGCTGCTGGAGATCAGCCCAGTGGTGCATCAGCATTGGTGTTCCACAGTTCCACTGCTTGGAGGAGTTTCTGCCATTCCCCAGCACGCACACAAATTGCCAAAAGCTCTGCTTGCTCTGCTCCCTTCTCCCAGTGGAAGGAGCATCCTTACGGAGCAAAGCCCAGTCCAGCAGGCAGATAATAACTCAACATGCTGCTAGTTTGACATCAAAAACCTGTCAGTCAGGAAGTGACTGGCAGGAGCCAGCTGCAGAGCCCTCCTAGAAGCTTCCAGAATCAAATGGAAAGCCAAAAATAATAAATTAAAAGTACAGAGCAAGGCAGAGCTTTGCAAAGTGTTGTACAAGCACTAAATGCCACTGACAGGTTGTTTTCTCTCTTTCTGCAGGTGAATAAAGCTGCTCTGAAACTATCTTCCTTGATAATTTGTAAGCAATACCTTAATTATTATGTATATCTGTCTGGTTTTATTAGCTCTCTCATACTGTGGGATTTTGATATGAATATTAATGGGTCTGGAGCCTCAGGTAGAGAGTTGCCAGCCAATAGCAGTTTGCTTTTAAGTAGAACAACCAGGTTGGGCCCATTTGGGATGAGCTATTGTACTGATAATGCTGAAACAGGATTTACATTTCCTAGTTCTTCACCTCAGAGCAAGAAATCAGTATTAAACTTTTAGTTTAGCAGAAAGAGGAAAAACATTTTAACAATTTCCATTTCTCTACAATTCAGAATTCCAGCAAAAATGTTTCTGAAAGTGTGAAATTTAGTGATAAAAATGGATTAAGAGAAAGTGGAGATAGGGAAACCAGTCAAATGAAATAAGTAGAACTTATTACTTCTTCGTTGCAATTTTTTCTGCTACCAGAAATATCATAAGGAGAAAATTCCTATGCAATCTTTCCTCTCCTATCTTACATTTTGTTTGCAATTTCTTGTGACACTGTTGTTGCCCCAGTGAGCGTTTTTAGACAAATCCTTTTTTCCCATTTTTAATTTTTTTTCTTTTTTTTGTGCTGCATTTCCATTATTACTTCAGCTAGATCAAAGCTAACATGGTCTGCTAATGTTGGGGATGGGGGGGTTATAAGAAAATTAAAATAATTAGTTTACTTGCTACTTTTGTTGTAGTCCACTGTAAATTTGAGGAATATGTGCACAACATAATTCCAAGCTCACTTCCATTTTAATGTCATCTTCAAGTCAAGCTGAGTTCATTCTTGGGTAGTTTAAATTACTTTTTTCCCCTGCAGCACTGTTTGTTAGTACATGAGTGACCTCCAGTGGTATTCCTGAAAAAAATTAAAAGCCTCCTGCCTGGAATATAATCAAGGAGAGATGAGAACATCTGGAAATCTCTTATGTGTTACTGGTTGCTCTGAGAACAGGACTTGCTCTTTTTGGAGACCCTTGGTGTTTTTGTTGGAGAAGTAAAAAAATCCACTCAGCTGTTTTATTCCTCACCTGTGACTTAAAATTGTGCCAAGAACAGAAATATCTACTTCTCTGAGTCAGCAGAACTGTGCATATTCCTTGCACCAATATTAATGCTGGCACAAGGAAAAAAGCTTTGGAAAAATCAGGATTAGAACATTCATAGCATATTGTCTCTCACCGTTCAGAAGAATTTGTCTCAAGTGTCCTTCCAAGCTCCTCTGCCTAAAAGTAGTCCCAAACAATGCAATTTTTGATGTTAATCTAATTTCAAAGGGTATGGAAGAAGCATTATTGTTAAAAAAAAAAAAATTAAGTTCTTCCTTCTCATCTCTCAATCACACCAGACCTTATTTAGCCATATAAATCTGAGATTGTTCTCCCACAAGAGGTCACCATAGATTAGCTTCACTGCAGGTCTCCATCAAAAGAATCTCACATTTGTTCTCACAAATGTTCTCACATTTTCAGATACAAAGAAAAGATTCAGATTCTCAAGGCAGTACTAAAAGCACCTATTGAAGTACATAACTTGGTAATGAAATGGATCCAGTGAAAGAAAACTGCAATGGAGTAAAGCAACAACTAATTTTAGAAGTTGCATTAAAAAACCCCCAACAACAACAACAACAAAAAACCAAAAAACAAAAAAAACCACCCCCAAAACAAAACAACTAAACAAGAAACTGGAAAATAATTTCCTATTTCTTTTGCTTACCACAAAAATAACTTGGGAGATTCCAAGGATATTTTCTTCATGTCACCTGTGTTTAGTGCTTAGTCTCATGCTGTGTACACACCACATTAGGAATCCTGTCTCTCTCACAAGCACCAGATTGTACAACCAAGAAACCTTGTATGTTAAACACATCATTTCAGCTCTCATTTTAAAAAGTGTTTAGAGTTGAATCTGTGCTCATGGGGTCCCAGGAGAGCCAAAAGCAGCGTCCTTGTGAATAGAAGAACTTGTCTTTGCCTTTCCATCTTTAAGACTGAGATAATTCCAGTGGGTTCCTGAGTGTGCTGCCTGTTCCTGCTATTCATGTTCTTTCTGTTCAATTGACTCAAACAGCAGACATGGAGAAGTCTTTGCAACTTTAATACAGTGTTTTGTGACTAAGCATTTGTCCTCACCTGCTTTGCACTGTGGTGTCTGGATTAGAAACCACCACAAAAAAGACCTTAAATTCCCAAACCCTCTTTTCAACATGCTCTGAAGTTTAATCCATTGCTTTCACTGCAGTGAAATTCATTGGAGTGCATTGGTATTGAAAGTAAAAGAAAAGCACAGTGGGATTTTGGTTTGAGTGTTTTAGGAATCTGCCTAAAGTATATTTATAGTATATTAGTTTGTCAATAGTGTTGTCCATGCACTGTGGGCATCTCATTAGATGCCAAGATTGGGTGGAGCAGTAAAATCCATCCTCTGTAAGAGACAGACAGACAGACAGACAGACACTTCCCCCAGCCATGTCCTTCTCTCCTGTCACCTGCCTGTAGGGAGCTGCACACACTTGTTAAGGATAGGAGTTGGGTGGACAATAACAGGATCAGAGTGTCAGCAAAAATAAGTATTTCACTGTCATGTTACCCACAATGGCAGCAGCATAGGAAAGCTGTTAAAAAAATAAGGTGAAGCTGTTCTTACAGGTTATTTTTCACAACAGACCCACCCTGACAATACATCTGATGCCATTGGGTGAAAGGAGAGATCTCACTTGGTATTTTATTTTGGTATTTCAAAGAAAAACACAGATTCTTAAACCAAACTGGTGTTTGCAGCCCAATCTAGGATTAATGTATGAGAGCATTATGGAAAAAACCCACATTATCCCTAGAAAGGTAGAACAAAATTTGTAATGAAATTTAATATCACTAAGGTTGGAACCCAGAAACCTGGGAGTTTTGAGCTTTCTGTGCTTTCTGACACTGCCCCCCAGGAGAACACTGCTTTGGACCTGAGGCCTTGGAGAAGGCTCCAAATTTGAGTGATGGAGTTAAAATCACTGGTGTGTAGTTAAAGAGAAGTGTGTGATTTCACATGGTGAAGGGTTTTAAATCTGGGGTTTTTAGAATATAGTAATAGGTATGGGACAAGATAGAGGTTCTTGGGCATTGTCTCTTTCTTCTTGTTCCTTCTTCTTCATGATTTCAGGTAGCAGTTTTTGGTTGGACAGTGCTGCACTGCAGGTCACAGGTGTTTGATTATTGGGTCAAAATAGAAATAATACAGGTGTTAGTTCTTTATTGGACTGTTTAGCTTTAAAAGACCTTGTAACTAGCTAGATTCACCTCCATTTTTCTCACTTTTAGCTGGTAGCTAGCAGTGTTGCAGAACTCCCTGTACTTTAGACAACATTTAATAAACAACCAAGTCCAAATGAGAAATTAATCTCCTTTATGTTTTAATCCTGACTGAGTGAGGGCAGAAGAGAATGAAGACAAGCCACTGGTTAGGTGGTGCACTTAACCCATTACACACTAATACATTAAAGATGACCAGTCTTTTAAGTGGCTTTGCTGATTTTCTTGTATCATACAGAGATATCAGTCGGACCTGTGAGTCACTGCCCTCCCTGCTGACCACAGAGGAGCCTGGCATCACCTTCAGAGCTCAGAGCAAAGTCATCCCTCACCACACCTGCCTCTCTTGGCTGACAAGTGTGTGCTGGGCTGAGATGTAGCCAAGCCACAGTCCTCTCAGCACTGCACTGGCATCCTGCTTCCCCTGATTACGAAAAGGTTGTGGTGACATTTGGTGTTTTTATCTTTTTCTGGAGCTGCAGTTGTAGCCATCCATCTCCTGAGCTCGAGTCCTGTGCCCTTGCTCCTTAAAGAGCTCCTGTCTTGGCCCTGGGACATTTGACTTTCAGTGTAAAATTGCAGCACTGTCAGAAAACTGAGAGCTCAAGTGACTCCACCAGAGCTGGAAAGTCAGAATGAATCATTGCAGCTGCACAGCTGAGATAACAAAATCTCTACAGCCACAGATAAAGGTGCCTGTCAGACTCCTCTAAGCCCCAGAACCAGGAATGTTGGATGGGATCCTCTGCATGCCCCAATGGCTAATGGCATGCAGGGAGATGTCACACAGGAGTGACATCATGAGGAGTGAAAATGCAAACATTTTTAGTCATGCTCTGAGAAAAACGTTTTCATTTTTCCCTTTCATTGAAAGAAACATTGTACTTTCCTGGAGGCAGTTATCTGATAACCAGAAAGGAAAAGCAGGAGAAAAACAGTGGAAAGGCATGTTCATGTTTGTACATAAAACTTCAGGGCTACATTCCCTTAATTAAATAAATCATTTGGAGAAGAGCTGCAGAAACCTTTCAGGTGACCCAATGGGAAGTGGGGGGTCATCATTAATAAATCCAGCATAAATCCAGCACAAACCAGCACAAAGCAAATCTGTTGTGCTGCAAGTGCCACTTTGGGAAGGGTTCAGAGTAAAAGTTGCTCATGTCACAGTTTTGTCACCAGTGCAGCAACACAGGGCATCTTTCTTTGCCCCAGGAACAGTAAAGCAATCAGTTCATTTTCCTTTAAAAAGGAATAATTTAGACCATTTTGCAATATGCATCGCTTGAGAATTGCTGGATGAGGAGCTGGTGTGATAGAAAATGGACTCCCTCTGTAGAAAAGGTAAATAAAGAGTCAGTGTGGTATTTGCTCTCACAGAACAGATGGAGTGAACAGGAAACACAGTGGCTTTAGCTAGAGCTGGTCCCCTCTTTGCCTCTTTGGGTAGGAGTTGACTTTTTTTCAGTCCCAATTTTTCTGTTGTCTGAAAATATCCAAGTGACTAAAGAAGAAAAAAAAAGGGAATTCTTGCTGGATGTAGTTCGGTCTTAAAAATAAAGCATTGTTTACTTCAGTGCCTCTTGGAGTGGAATTTATAAGCAGATAGTTATATACATATTTATTAAACATTTGTACACTCAGTAAAGGTTAGAAGGTACTTTCCTCACCACCACCACAAGTGTTATTTCTCACTTTATAAGTTCATAAAGTTCATTCTTCTCAGTCATCAAAATAAAAACAAAATCCAGACACCAAACTCAGAAGTGTTTTTCTGTGCTTTGACAACTCAGAGTGGGCATTTCCCACCCTCTGTGTGTCTTCTGGATGAATAATTTTGGACTGTGATGAACCATAACGTGCCTTTGGCTCCTTTTTGACATGTGCAAAGGCAGAGATGACCTTTTAATCTTCCATGATAGTATTTCTCCAGTTAAATGCTGCGTTTGCTCCGTGAGTTAATGTTCTCACTGGTGGGTTGACCATCTGCCATTTGTTCTCCTCTTTCTGTTCTTCACAGAAACACATGCCCAGGGAAGGGATCTGGGAAGGAAGTTACCATCAGGGTCATTGCTTTGACATGAAGGGGAGGCTTTGCTCCAGAAAAGAGCAGCCCCTGATATTCTGTCACTTCTGAGATGAAATAAAACCAGGCTGGAAAGCTGAGGGGTGAAAGCTGAACTTGTGTAACCACTCCACATTGATACCTGGGCAGCCTGTTCCCATGCCTCATCCTCCCCCACAGAAAGAATTTCCTCCTAGTGTCCAATCTAAACCTGCTCTCTGTCACTTTGAAGTCATTGCCCCTTGTCCTGTAACTCCAGCCTCTTGTAAAGTTTCTCTCCATCTTTCTTGCAGGTCCCTTCAGGTACTGGAAGGCTGCAGTTAGGTCACCTCAAAGCCTTTTTTTTTTCCAGTAGGAAAGGAAGGAGACTGGTTCCAACTGGAGAGGTTTACCAATGTGCCTCTTGTCTGTAGATGTTACATGGCATTGACTTTCCAGATGAAAATCTTCCTCAAAGACTTAGCAGCCAGTCACAGACAAAGCCCCCAGAATAAAATCCTTGTCCTTACCCTCAGTGCTTTGCTAAAACTGTGTGAGATCCCCTTTGGAATGAGAGAGCTGCTGCCATTGGTGTTGGCATGCTGTTACACACACCTTATTAAAAATATAATGAAACAACCCCAAGGGCTTTCTGATGGAATAAAATGCTCTTACCTTCTTCACCATCTGGGCAAAGTCTCTGCTGTGTGTGTTGGGGAGCCCTGTGAGTGCCCTGGTGAGAGGTGCCAAGGAGGAGCCGTGGCCCACGATGAGGATGACACCTGGCACACCAGGAAAAGGAAAGAGCTGGTAAGGGAGCTGCAGCACTGCCACATTCCCCAGCAGCTGATGGGGATGGGGTGGCTTTGGGGCTGTTCATCTTTGCAGACCTTTTTGATAATGTGGCAGAGTGTGTTGTGATGGACAGAAAATATCTGCAGTGTTGAGCATGCCAGCTACTGAGAGAAGGAATTTGTGAAGGAATGAGAAACAAGCTTTCCAGGAAAGTGTATTATCTTTTGCTGAGCTACATCCCAATGTAGAAAGACCAATGAAAGCATATACTTGAGCAACTTAGTACTCTACTGGCTCAGTTTTATTTTACTTTTTCCATTTCTATCCCATAAATTGCATGCATGTTACTTCAGTGTAGCCCAAGACAAGCACTGACTTTACCTTAAGCTCTGTGCAGTGCCAACAGCTCATATTAAATGTGTTTCTGTTGGCAAATCTCTGCCAGCTCCTGTTACTGCAAGTGTCTGACAGAACATTCAAAGACCTGAAACCTCTACCTTTGCTGGGGCAGGCACTGATGATCTGTTTTATAACCACAGAGCTTCTGCTGACATAGTCTTCATAACTTTCTGATGGCACCAGAGAAGAGAGTGGGAAGTTACCCCTGCCAATAAAATCACAAATGTATGTTAATCTAGATGAATACACTCTTAGCAACATTGAATGACTACACCAGAGAAAAGGCACTTGGTTAAAAGGTTTATCTACTGACTTGGCTGACACACTGCTTGTCTGAAGCATTAGCTTCTCTCTGAGTAATTTCCATTAAATCTCATGCCTAAGTCTCATAGCTCATAAAGCACCAGATGCAGCAAAAAGCAGGATTCAATAAAACTTGTAGTTCACAGTGGAGATTATTTAAAGCGGGATTTATGCCTAAGAAAAGCTTTGAGCAATTCTGCCAGCAAGGACCACTGCCCAGACATGAGCTGCAGTGCTGCCTGGGTCTTCCAATCCTGAGCACAAACAAAGGAGAGACACTAATGATGCTTGCAAGATTTGCAATGCTTGCAAGATTTGGTCCATCAGCATTAATCTCCTCAATAAACCAAGTAAATAAAAATCTGCAATGAACGAGGCTTATCTGCATTGCTGGTCAAATGGGTAGTAAAGAGTTTCACTGCTAGAGTTTAAAAAAAAAAAGGGTATTTCCAGGGACCATAATCACAATGCATCACTCCAAATTATCTGAGCACCTCTGCTGAGACCAGGCATTCTTCCTTCTTTTATATACCAGGGTTTTTCAGGCACCCAAAAACCCCTAAGAGCCAGACCTTCACACTGCTGTGAGTCCTCAGAGAACACCTCTGTTCTGGTGGGGCTTGGGTGATGGACAGCATTTGCAGTGGTTGCATTTGGTAAAACCAGACCCTGCTGTCCAACCAGCTCAACAGCAGAGTGAACCTTGCCAATGGATTTTGTTTTGATGCTTAATGTTATATCTGGTTTTTACTGATACCCTTTGCTGATGGCTCTTCAAGTGGTCTCAAATGCTCATTTACAACACCTGGAACCCAAGGACTTTTTTTTAAACCCTGCAAATGATGGGAAGAAAAGGGCATTCTATGTACAAGTTTGTAATTCATCCACCCTATTTTTGCCTGGATCTGAGTGAGCTGTGAGGGGCCTAAACACTCTAATTAATATTACCTTAGAGATTCCCCTCTGAAACCTCCCACTGCTGTGCATTTGCACAGTTTCTTTTGAGGCAAGTGATTTTGTATCAAAAAACCCCTGGAGAACAGTCTGTTAGTGAAACACCAGAAAGACCTGTGCTCCAAAAAAATGAAGGATTTTGGAGACTTTATGCAGTCTCAAAAAAAGATAAATCCTTGGCTGTAAGGAATGTCTTAGGAATGAGATGTTTCCTTTCTCCCTTTCTTGAATAGGTGGGAAATCCCAGAGACAGCTGAGTAATTTCCTGGATCTGGCTGTGCACTGCAAACACCGAGCAGCCTGGTTGGTGAACGAGATGAGGAGCTAGATTGAATTGGAGGTTTATCATTTCCTGCCGGGCTGTGGTTTGCAAGTGCTCAGAAAAGGCATCGACCCTCACCTCACGAAGTTATGAGGGCTCCAAAAAGTCCTTGCATTAATCTTTGAGCAACCTAAAATGATACCAGAAACATCAATTAAAGTGAAATGCTCTTATCTTGCCTGTCCCCAAGACCTCTTGCTGCTGCCCTGCAGACCCTCAGCCAAGGGCTGACTGACCTTATATAAAGTGACATTTCTCTGTCACTGAAAATCAGGTTATTCTTCGCATTTCTGAAGTGTTTTCACATGAACCAAAGGTAAAGCAAAGCTCCTGGCACCTGAAATTAATGCCCATAAAGTCAAGGCAACACCAGAGGAGAGCTGGTCCCATGCACAAGATGTTTGTGCTAGTGCACCCATGTGCTGGTGACAGCACATCTTATTTTATATCCTATTTTGATCTGAATTTGATCAGAATCACCCCATCTTTGCAGTGTTTGCAATGACACATGAAAGAAGAAGATATCTCAGAGAAAAACCCCACAGCTTTATCAGCCAGACACAGAGCAGTACCTGTAACTTGTATCTATGTCATAAGATGCCTCCATCAGCTCTGCCACAGTCATGAAGGTGGGGATTGCTCTGCTTGCTTCCCACTTGGTCCACTCAAACAGTCCTGGTTCCACCCTGATTCTGACTCTTGGATTTAATTTAAGCCCTGCAAGAACAAGAAATTGATGTTAGGAGAAAGGTGCACTCAAATTGCCACGCTCAGGCTATAATTCTGCCTTGTTTTCTGTTGTACTTTCATTAATGAAAATTAAATCTTTATTAACAACCAATTGGTTAAAGGAAGCCACCATTATATTCTTGTTAGACTAACGTAAAGAGACTGCAAGTTATAATTATCATTATCATAATATTTGAAGCTCTCTTGTGATGCTCTGCTAGAAGGAAAAAACTCAATTTTGCAATGTTGCAATATGAATAAACTTCAGACAGGAAATGTTTTTAGCATTTTTATGTAGCATTTTGCTCAGTATTCTCAAGAGAGGTTACTGAGTGGCAGTGAATGCATTTTTATATAAACATGGTTCTGAACTGTGAACTTGCTGAAAGGGACAGGAGATGAAAAAAGAAGAGAGGGAGAGGAAAGGAATGGAAAGATGTTCTGCAACATGAAGGATTCAAATAGTTTGGCTTGCAAAAGGAAGCATGGAAGCAGTGTTTCCTGATTCACATGCAGATCCTTCACAGCTCTGGAAACATCTGATATTTGGGTCAAAACATTTTCTAGAAGAGGTGGCACTGGTGATTTGATGGACAGCTACTAATGTTGAACTCAAGCAGATAAGAAACACCTCTGTTTCATATAACATTAGGTTCCATTTTAACCATCAAGGACTAGTGTTTATGTGCTCACATCCCACAGGCTGTACACACACCAGCAGGTTTGCTGCTGCCTGCACTACCAGCAGTCAAAACCACCTCTCCTTCCCTGCCTAAAGAAAACCACAGGCAACCACAAAGTCGTGCACCTTCCTAATAGCTCGTGTCAGAGGCTGAGCAGAAGTTTGGTGAAGCTGTTTCCAGCGTGGCAGAAGCAGCTGGCAGGTTTGGTGCCTTACCCTGCAGTATGTGCTGAGCTGTCTGCACACAGCACAGGGCAGGGGACGAGTACACGTGGCTGACTGTCACCTCCTGGTCCAGCAGAGCTTCCCCTGGATGGCAACACCAAAGGATGAGATGAGAAACGACTACAAACCACCTTCTGCAAAAAAACAGCTGAGAGCTTAGCAGTTTCATCAACATGGGGTACACTGACAGTCCCTTTCTGTTGCATTTTTTTGCTGGTTTAGCTCATTAGAAAGCTCATTCTGGTGGAAACATCAATTCTAAAATGAGTGTTGGAAAGATAATTGCAGAAGATTCACCCCAAACCTGCAAACAGCAGTGAGGCATTTGGCTGTCCCCATATATCTGAGCAACCAGAGACAAGCATTTGCAGCAGACCAGCACTGTCCCAGTCGTGCACCTTGCTCAGGGAGCACAACCAGCTTCATGTGGTGAGTGAATTGAGTCAGCCTAACCCACAGCCATCCTCCTGCAGTGAGGTGACCATTCTGCTGACCGTGGAGCTGCTTCCTCTGGCCAGCCCCTTCCCTCCTCACTGTCCACTCAGGGACAGCTGCACAAGACATCCATCCCTTGCAGGCAGGGCACAGGTGATGTTCTGGCTTCTTCCTTTCCACTTTCTCTGCCAGGAACTGGCAGAGGGGGTCTCAAAGAAAAATAACCAGCTGTGTTCTCTATTTTAGTATTTAAGATCTTGCAGCAGTTGCCCACAGAGAATTGTGGCCACAGTGAGTGCTGGTAGGAAATTTTTCTGCTGCAAAGCCAGCATGAGCTTTGGCAGATGATGACAGCCTGCTTCCCAAACCCTTACATTTGCAGGGGGATAATATCCAGCTTACCTATAAGCCTTGACTGGAAAATACCACAGCAAGATAAAGGAGGATCATTTTCAAACTGCTTCGTGCTGTCTTTCCTCCTCGGCAGGGAGGAGGGGAAGTTCAGATCTGCTCTGTAGTATTTCCCTGAAACAAGGCAGGACATTTTGCTGTTGGCACAAGGGAGGCAGCAGCTCTGTTATGTTTGTTTTACAGACAGTGTCTCACTGATGAAAAACAGCCAGTGCTATTACCTTAAAGGGGTCATGTTTTAAGGTCACAACACTGCCTTGGGAAATCCTCTGTCCCAACAGAATAGCTCCCCTTCTTCAAGCTCAGAAGGAGCAAATGGGGAGGAGGAAAGAACAGGAAACCAGGAGAATTTGGCATTGTGGGACTCAAAAGAAACAAAAATCCCCTCCCTATTTATATTCTTTTACAGTTGCCAAAAGGATTGAAAAAAACACATCTCCACTGAATCAAAATGACACCAATGCATTGATTATGCAGCTATGAGGCACCACTCTCCTTATCTGGTGTGAATTCCATGCACTAAACATGGGGAATCTCCAGCATAGCAAGGCAGAATTTCAGCATAAAGCTCTCACTTGTGAACTCCCACCTCTTGTTCCCCTCCTCCCTCCTGACACACATTGCCCTGTTTTGAGTCAATTTTCTTCACCTGAAAGATTTTTTTTTTCTTTTTTTTTTCTTTTTTTTTGAGAGAAAGAGGAAATTCAGGTTTTAATTTAGGTCAGTGCTGATATTTCATTTCCACCACAGGTTCCCCAGGTGGGACTAGTGACATAGAGTGACTCTGATCAACAGCCCATGATTCTGACTCAGGCACAGAAAGGTGGAGGGGGCTGACAATCTCCACCTTCCATAATGAGAGGCGATGAGTGTGCTGCTGTGATTTGTTGATGTACCAGCGAGACACACTTCCATCAGCAGCACAAGGGCTTTGTTTACCTGCAGAATTTAGTGAGCATAAACATGAAGGACTTCAGGACATTGTGACCTGGTTATGTGCAGGTTGAAGCAGTGCCTGACTTGCACTGTTACCACTCTGTTGTGCCAGTGTTGACATTTACACACAGATTGAATCTCTCCTACTCAGTTACTGGGGTTAATTGGGTTTGGTCCTGCTTTCTGAACATCCTCCTGTTACCTTACTCACCATCTGCAGTCAGGCACTGCTGAAGCCAAGATTTTCCAAAGACCTGATCCACTCTTTCCCCGTGGTGCATCACCAGCACCCCTCTCCACAGGGCAGCGCTCTGGGAAAAGGGAGGTTCAGAAGGATGTTTGTTGGGATGGATAGGATTTGACAGGAAGGTCACACACATGTATGTATAACAGAAAGATTTTTGAATGTAGAATCTGAAGAAGGAATAGAAATAATAGCAAGTTTTGACATAAAAGAATTGAAGGCAAAGGGCAAGTGAGTTAGAAGAGGCTTTTATGACTCTGAGCAAAGGATAAATCCACCTCAAACAAATGATGTTTTTACCAAGCAAAAAAATTGTCACAGGCAAACAAGAAAACCAATTTTGCAAGTAGAGAAAAAAAAATCTCAGAATTTTCCACTGCAAGAAAACTGCAAAAAACCTTCTAGCTTAAACAGTAACATGCTAACTTTTTGTGATTGGAAAATAGTAACAGGAATATAGTAATGTTGGTAGTTGTGATAGACTGTAGGTAATAGTAAAGGCAGTGATTGGTTGTCATGTAATAAAATGCACAGCAAATAAAGAAATACAATGCTTTGTAACATGAATGGAACAGAGCTTCAGGACACAGAGCTTGCCTATAGCCAACAGCTCTAGGCTCACCCACGACCCACAACTGCTGGAACCTCATCTATGCAATAAACAGCATCTTAAGAACTGTCTGAAGTCTCCATCTCTCCATCCAGCTCGTACAGATGTTACCTATAACCTGCAGGAAAAGTCAGGATTCCTGCAGAAGAGATAGTATAATAATAGATGCTTGTCTTTAGGACAGTGATAAGCCTGACTGGTTCTCCACTGAAGGCAAATAAAAGAGAATTATAAAATCATGAATGCTGGAAAAGATCTTTGGGGTTATTGAGTCCAACCTTTGACTGATCAGCACATTTTCAACTCAGCCATAGCCCTGAGTGCCACACCCAGTTGTTTCTTGTACACTTCCAGGGTTGGTGACTTGACACCTCCCTGGAAAGGCTGTTCAATGCTTGACCATCCTTTCAGTGGAAAAATTCTTCCTGCTATCCAGCCTGAACTTCCCCTGTTGTGGTTTAAGGACACTCCCTCTTGTCCTGTCAAAGTCACACCCCTGACCCTCACAGGCTACAGGTTCTAATTCTGTGTTAGCACCAGTGAAAGACAGTGCTGGTGACAGATCTTTTCATCTCAGTGTGGGAAGGAATCATAACTTTAATTTTTATCATATGGTTGATATAAACAAAACCCAGAAAATTAGCTAAGATCTGACTGTTAATGCCCTTCTCTACACCAGGACTAACACCAGGCTTCTCCTTCTTTTCCTAGTGAAAATACCACTTCTACATTTTCATAACTGTGTGACCAAATCAACAGTGAACCCAGATCTCCTACAAGGCCACTTTTTTACTTAGACTGCATGGAATTACAAATAAATTTGAAGTAATTTGGGGTTAGTATACAATGCACATTAAATACAAATGAGAAGAAGATAAACAGGTCAAAGGTTTTACAACTTTAAAACAGTGTTACTGCTGTAGCACTGAGCTAAATGCTCTGCATCTTCAGCAACAGAGAAGACAACTCTTAAGAAGTGGTTTGAGGTTGATATTAAATTCTGTTAACTACTTGCACTTCTGCCATGAAACACCCAGCAACTGCCACAAGAGCAGAGTATAAACCCAAGGTTTTGTGCTCTTCTCCTTGAAAGGAACCCAGAGGCCAGGGAAACTCTAGACTGGAGATATGCCCATCTCCAAAACACATTTCTGACCCGGATAAGAGAAGCCAAGAGCCAGAGGAAGGATGTGTGACTTGTTCAGAAAGTTTTTACATGGTGTCCTGGAGGCCCCAGGGTGGGAGTTCCCTCGAGGTGCCCTCAGTTTCTCTGATGTGAGCACAAACCAGCTCAGGGTTATTGCCCAGCACAGCAGGAGGAGAGGCTGTGGGGCCAGCAAGCTAAAGGGTTTCTGAGGAATGTCTGTGCTAAAAATGCATTTTGCCATCTCTGACAGAGCCAAAGAGGCAATGCAGGTGCAAATGTGCTGTAGGAAAAAAAAACAGAGTCCTTATTTGTTTTGCTCTTCCTACCAGAGGACCAGTGGACATGGGAAAAATTGATTTTGAACCTGGGTGAAAAATGTGATCCTACAGTGCTGTTAACCACTCCAGCTAGCTGTTCTGTGCACTGACCTGCACTAGCTACATATCTAAACATAAAGAAGAAAATGGAACATTTAAATGTGATCTGGGGCCATGGAAGCCTCCAAGATGACATCCATGAAATCTGGACATGAAAGCAGCCATGAACAATGAGCCTAATTCAGATTTAGTCACTCTGCCTGAAGCCACATGGAAATCAGGGGAGGTTGTGCCTGTGTCTCACCTGTCTCCATACCCACTGAGGCACTTGAGCAGAGAACTCATGTGTTGTGCTATTATGGAAGACAAGTGTGATATACATCATATACATGACAAAAAAAACGTGTGAGCTATTATAAATTACAGTTTGAGTGTGTATGTATATATAAATGTGCAAGATAAATAAAACAGAGTGTACAAATGTGCAATAAAACATGAAAATATGAGGGAGGGAAAGGAAGATACTAACAAATTTACTAAATGCCATTAATTAATAGAATATCTGATAAAGCATGTAGAAAAGATAAGAAATAGTAAAAAACAATTACCTGGAGAGAAAGAACATTGGTTACACTCCTTGACACACTGACATTATGGGCTTCCCCATTCAGCTTTACATTGGGGTCCTTTTCAGTTCTGGTGAAGGATCTTGAAGCTGTGTCAAAAACATATTCCCTGTACAAAAAGCAGAAGCAACACACACACAGAAACATACAGGCACACACACAAATAGAAGAGACTTTTGAGTCATGATGTTGTTTACAGGATCAGCAAGTCAGGATTCGTGTTCTATTCAATACTTTTTGCATATTTGCAATCCCCCTCATCACTTTGCTGTTCATTTAGAATATGCCCCATAAAAATGAGGTTAAACTATTAGGAACTGATGGTGTACATTGGGTGTAACCCTGCTAAAGTGGGAGCTTCAAGAAGGTGGCCTCCTCCCTTTCTCTGAGACATCAAGAAATGCACCAAAATTTCCCATCTTAGAAAAATCAGCTCTAATCTGCAAGTAGCATCAGCTGTGCTGCAGGATGTCAGCTGCAGAGTGAGGTGCAGGAAGCCAGACAGGTGCCTTCTGATGCAGGGCACATCAACAAGATAAGGGTGGTGCCAAGGTGGTGGAGCAGCCTTTGTGTGGTTTCATTTCAAGCCAACTTTACAAGCCCTCGAAATTAGAAAAAAAAAGAAGAGAGCAGAGAGCCAGGCTGAAAGGCTGAGCCTGCCCTGGTAGAATGTGCTCTTTCAAAATTCATTAGGGTGTTCAGGTTCTTCAAGAGTGAGCAGGGGTCATCCCTGGAGCAGCTGAACTTATGAACTCTGGCTGTCTGCAGGTGTGTGTCCTGTCTCTTTTCTCTCACACATCTCAGCATCCCATCCCCTCCTGCCCACAAATCCCAGCAAGGAGGAGATTTCAGCCCTGTGAAATCCCGAGTTACCTGTGCCTGACCCAGGTGTCTGCCTCGTGGGCTCTCTCGGTGTAGTTCTCGGGGAGGAAGCCCCTGCAGCCGGTGCGGTGCGAGGTGCCGATCACCCAGCCCTCGCTCACGTCGCTCTGCTGCCCGGGGTCCACGTAGATCAGGTCCCCAGCATTGATCATGAGCTCGTCAATGTGCTGGGGTTTGTACTGGAACAGGGCCCTGAGCCTCTGTGGGGACACACAGCAGGGTCAGGATGCTCCCCGTGCTGCTCTGCTCAGGGGATGGTTGTTCTCTCTTCTGGACACAGAACCAGCTCTGCTTTCCACTCTGCAACCTCCTCTTTGGTGGCATTTTGGCAGAGGAGAAGGAAGACGCTACCACACTTACAGTGTGTGTAAAAACAGGAGCTTGGCTGTCACAAAAATACAGTAATTTCACTGCTATGAGGCGCACCCTTTTGACTAAAATTTTGATCAAAACCCAGAAGTGAGCCTTATAATCCGGTGTGCCTTATATATGGACAAAGTTGGGAAATTTGCCAACCCAAAGTGAGAGCCGCGAGAGCCGCACCTGCCGACGCTGGGGGTGGGTGGGAGTGCCGGGGCCCGCGGCACGGGGAGGGTGCTCGGGGCTGCATGTAAAGGCTCCACCAATCTGTGAAAAATGTTTGCAAATTGAGCACCTGCCAGTAAACCCCGCGATCGCACGATTCCGTTACTAATTCGTTACTTTGTTGCACGTGGATCCTCGCTGCAAAAAAAAAAGCGCGCCTTATAGTCCGGTGTGCGTTATATATGGACAAAGTTTGGAAATTTGCCAACACCTGGAAGTCCGCCTTATAGTCATGAAATTACTGTACTCTTTTCTCCCTGTATCTGGTACAGACTTTCTTGAAAGCAAGCATAGTTCTGACCTGTTTTTGTGGTTGCTTGCAGCTCTCCTGAGTGTGACTAAAATCCAATATGAGACTTGAGACAGAGTGATTTACTGATCTGACAAAAAGCTGTTGAACATTCTCAAATTTAAATTTGGAAATGAGAACGGAAAGAATATCCACTGGTTTCAACAAAGAGTCTGCTAAACAGAAAATCATCAGTGAGTACTGACCCCTGCTCACTGCTGCAGTTTTCATCATAGCTGAACAATCAAGAAAACTAATTTTGCTGAAGGGAATTTTGCTGCAAAACTGTAAACTGACAAATCCTAGAAAATATTAAAGGGTCATGATTTCCTGTCTTTTATTTTCTCACGTCATGGTAAGATTAGGCTTTTTCCCACTGGGGTTTGGAAATAGATTTTGAGACATGCAGGTCAAGCAACCTACCAAAATAAAGGTATTATGTACTGATTCAGGAGTGCAGTCTTTGAACCCAAAATGACACTGGAAACAGCCATGCTCTTTGAAGCCCTGTGCTGAGCAGGCAGAGATTTTCTTAAGGATGGAAAAAGTAAGATGACTGTAGCAAAGAAAATTAAAGGCTCAGAAAATGAAATAAATCTGGTTCCAGTACCTGGTAATGCACAAAACGCATGTCCCGAGAATAGAGAGCAGCCACCCACACGCAGGGCTCCCCCGGGTTAATGCATTTGGCCAGTTGCTCCAAAGTCTTCTGATGGTGAGGATAAAACCTGTGAGCCAAGGTGAGGTGGAACTGCTTCAAGGAGGGCTTCACGTGGCAGTCTAGGGATGAAAAATCACAGCACAACATAGAAACAAAGGTTGTTTAAAGCTCCTCTTGTTTTATCCTACACAATTTGCATGGTGCAGGAAATATAAATAGTGGCAGAGTAGATCTACTGAATAATGGTTTTTGAAGGGTGTAATGGTTTTAACCAGGCTAAAATCATTCACAAATGTGGGCTGGATTTGCTTTCTGGCTTCATCTGTGAGAAAAATAAATTATCATGGTTTGATTTCCTCTCCCAGCCTGAGATGTATTGAACTCATTTCTCCCAGACAAGGCTGTGGTGGGGCTGTGCCCCTTCAGTCTCCACTGGTGATGAAATTTCCTTTGGAAAAGGTATTAGGCTCTATTCCTAGGGATGCAGCCAGGGCATCCAGCTGGGCCACAGCACCATGAGGGTGGAGATCTGGGGAGTGTCATATCCCTGCCCATCCTGGATATCCTCAGCAATCACCTGCCAAATTATACACAGCATCATTTCAGCTTCTAGGCAAAAGTGCTGTGTCTTCAAAGATTAAAATATGCTCCCTTGGCGAGTCTGCTTGCAAATCTGTAGGTGAAGAGGGTGTTTGCTGGCAGGAAAACTCCATCTAAGCTTCCCTGGAGACAAAGGGAATGTCTGTGGCTACACATTTGTGCTACAACCCACCCATTTCCCTCTGGGGCTGGTCCTACCTGCCAGGGCTGAAGCCTCTGATGAGAATGCCACAGCAAACTCTTTGAGGATGTTTGCCTGGCTGTCATCAATGAAGAAGCCAAGGTAGCTGGGAGATGCATGTAGTGTTAGGGAAATGGATGGTGGAAAGCTCTGGGAAAAGCTGTCACCGACTCGCTTTAAGATGTCATACAACAACTCCACTTTCTGGTCTTCACACTGAAAGAAAACAGAGGAGGAGGCTTTAGCCACTAGCTCACAGCCAGTGCTGCAGCCTGTGTCACACAGCACTGCCAGAAAACTGTGGGGCTATAAACTTCCTGAGAAACACAAAACACCTAGGAATTTGCCTGAAATCCATAAAACCCAGCAGTATTTGCAATTGGATCAGCACAGTGTCCAGGGTCTGTAGCAGGAGATGGAGCCTTCAACTCAAGGTGTATCTAGCCTGGGTAGGAAAAAGCCAAAATATTTTACCATCTGTCAGGTGTGCAGTAACCAGTCTGAAATGAGACAGGGATCATGATTTCTCTCTTCAATTCTAAGCAGGAATTTGTGTTAATGTTATCCTACATCCTTTACTGAGATGTGCAAGGTGAGGGTTGCAATGCCTCTTCCAGACACGCCTTTAAAGTTGATGTCTCCCAAGAGCATGGCATTCATTATTAATTAATGATTTTTGTTCTGGATAATTTTATTTAATGGTCACAGAGCACCACTCAGTATTTTTCAACAAAATAATCTTATTTTTGCTGCCTCTTTTTGGCATGGTTGCAATGGCCCACCCTTAGGGGGAAGCAAGCACTCAATGGTTTAACATAAAAGAACGATGAACAAAGTAATTTTTGTCCAGCTTCCCTTGGCCAAGCCTGTTTTAGCACATCCCAGATACAGGTGATGTTCATGTGTTGCACCATCAACGTGCTAGAACTGGATTCCAGGAAGTCCAGAGTTTCCAGTCCAGTGCTTCACAAAAGATTTCACAAAATCTTCATCTTCAATAAAAAGAGTAAAATCTGGGACATGCCCCCATAGCTGCTGATGTGGCTCTCTAGAGCAGGCAGAGCTTTTCCTGAGATTCCCACAGGCTTGTACCAAAGCTGTCTGCACCCTGTGATAACCCTGTCCCTGCTCCACTGCTGCCCTGCCTGGGAAGGTTCATCATCCTAAATCCAGGCAGCAATGGACACGTGGAGCCTGACAGCAGCTGCACTGCACAGGGCTGCTCTAGATGGATCAGCCACCCCAAAAAACCCACTCAGGCATTGACTGCCACTCAAACATTAAGCATAATCAGACATTAATCATCACTCAGACATTAATCATCACTTAGTCTCATAATCTGAAGGTTGTGAGTTCGATCCTCACACAGGGCACCACTATATATCACTTTTATCTCTTTTTTTCTTCTCTGCCAGAGTTGGGATTAAAAGCTCAAGAGATGGAATTTCGTGTTTGGACTCAGATGTTTATTAATTCTTATCTATGTTACAGTGAGTGCTACAGAACTTCCAGCTAACAAACTAAAAATGGTGAAATGGTGATGCATCTCCCTCTCTACAAGGTCTTTTAAACCTAAACTAACAAAAATTAAGAACTAACACCTAAATTATTTTTACTTTTGACCCAATAACCAACCACCTGTGACCTGCAGTGTGGCATTTTCTATGCAATTAAACAAGATCCCACCTAGACCCATGAAGAGGAAGGTGAAGAAGGAAACAAAACCACCCCAAAACCTCCATCTTGCCTTCCACATATTACTATATTCTAAAACATCAAATTCCAAATTTTCCACCATGTGATACTACACACTTCTATTCAAACTGCACACCAGTGATTCTAGTTCTATCACTCAATTTTGGAAGTCTTCTCCAAGACCTCAGGTCAAAAACAGTGTTTTCCTGAGGGTCAGTGCCTGACAGCACAGAAAGTTCAAAAATCTCCATTTCCAGGGTTCCAACACTCATTCAGACATTAATCATCACTCAGACACTGAGCATTGCTCAGATATTGAGTGCCACTCAGACTTTGAGCTTCACTCAGGCATTAAGCATCACTCAGGCACTGAGCAGCACTCAGACATTAATCATCACTCAGATATTAAACATCACTCAAACATTGAGCATTACTCAGATATTGAGGATCTCTCAAACATTAATCATCACTCAGACTTTGAGCAGCACTCAGATATCAATCATCACTCAGACATTAAGTATCACTCAAACATGAACCATCACTGAGACACTGAGCATCACTCAGGCACTGAGCATCACTTAAACATTAATCATCACTCAGATATCAATCATCACTCAGACATTAAGCATAACTCAATCGTGAACCATTGCTGAAACACTGAGCATCACTCAGGCATTAAGAATCACTCAGGCACTGAGCATCACTCAAACATTAATCATCACTCAGATATTAATCATCACTCAGATATTAATCATCACTCAGACAATTGAGGATCATTTAGACACTGAGCATCACTCAAACATGAACCATCACTCAGGCACTGAGCATCACTCAGACACTGAGCATCACTCAAACATTAATCATCACTCAGACTTTGAGCATCACTCAGACATTGAGCATCACTCAAATATTAATCATCACTCAAACATTAATCACCACTCAGACATTGAGCATCATTCAGACTTTGAGCATCACTCAGGCACTGAGCATCACTCAAACATTAATCATCACTCAGACATTGAGCATCATGCATAGACTTTGAGCATCACTCAGGCATTGAGCATCACTCAGACATTGAGCATCACTCAACACTGAGCACCATGCCTGGACCTGGGTCATGTCATTCGATCACCAACAAGTTCAGGTGTCAGACAACAGCAGGTGGCCCAGTTTCCCCAAATATCACCCAGCTGAAACCCGACCCTTGCACTCTCCTTGCCTCACCGGGAAGAAGTCACAGAGGGTGACGTGGGGGAAAACCTCGTGGGCTCTGTTCTTCCCGCACTGGCGCTTGCTCTCCTTCCAGAACTCCTGCAGGCGGCTGTGCAGGCGGCCCGTGGGGCACAGATAAAGGGCATATTCCTGAGGGATTGGGTCATCCAGGGAGGGGTCATTGCAGTGGGAATGCAGCCTGAAATCGAGAGCACAGAACCGACAGTGAGTGTGTGCACCCCTGGCTCTTGTTTCTTGAAAGCCTCCATAGCAGAGATCACAAAAGGCAATGCAATTTTATTGTTTTCTCTCAAATGAAAAGCTGAACTAAAAGCTCATTTTTTCTCTCTGCAGCACAAAATAATGGAGAAATTTTTTTTCTGCTTATTTTTGAGTACTTTACATTTATCATGTACCTTTACTTCCATCAGTATCTGAAAATTAATGAAAACAAAAAGTACCTTTCTAGGGGTTTTCCCCCCCCTTTTTCATAACTGTAAATAAAGAACTAGAGGAGGAAAAAGGCAATGGGTGGAACATGTTGAAGAATGACAAAAAGATTAAAAAGCCACTCAAAACCAGCCTTTTTATTCAGCCCTAAGAAAAGCAAGCAAGACAAATGAGAAATGCACAAGGAAAGTTCAGAAACTCATATGCCATGTGATGATATTGTTCACCACATCTTTCACAGGCTGTATGTTTGTCTTTGCAGCTGTTGGATTGGGAATGGTTGTTGGGAAGTGTGGCAGCATCTTTGAAAAAAAATTATTTGGAAAGAACATGACATTCTCAAATGCTTCCTCTGGCTTTGCACAAAAGAAAAGAAAATAGACGAAAAAAATAAATAAGCAACTGAACCAAGGAAATTTTAAAAAGAAAGAAAAAGTAAAACAAAACCCAAAAGAAAGTGCAAGGAAAGACTCTATTTAATATGAAGGTGAATTAAAACAACAACAAAAAAATCAATTGTCAGCACATGAATGACATATTGTGAGAGTCTTGGTAGAGAGGAGAAAACTTTGTGGTGTTCACAATTGAGAAATGATTTTAATTGTAATAATTCCTCCCTCTGACCATCAGCCTTTCACCTTACTTTGTGCTGGGCCTGTCTGTTCCCCTTCAGCTGTCATGGGTTTACAAATTTTTTCCCTGTTTCCTTGTCCCTTTGTCTCAGGAGGCTTAAAGCTGAGGAGGATTTTCTGACCAGACCAGCTGGTCCTGTGAACTGACTCACTGGTAAAAGTAGAAGTATCTGCTTGTTTTTAATTTACCTAGACCTTCTGCAAGTTACCTTGTGTCCCAGAATAAGTACAAATACAAATATTTCTCTCTCTGTGAAATATTTACAAATATTTCAAAATCTGTTATAAATACAATTATTTTCATTTGGACACAAATTTTAAAAAAAAATCGAATTCAGTTTTGGGGTTTTTGTTGTTGTTGTTGTGGTGGTGGTATTATTTTTTTTAATGGCAGCTAACTTCAAATTCAGTGACAGGATGAGCACATCAATAAGGATTTTTAGGCAGGTTAAATGTGAAGGCACACCTTAGAAATCACAGGTACTTACCATTTTGCTGCATCTTCTGTTGTCTTTTGTCCAGTAGCAACCAAGGCTTTTTGCCTAGAAAAAGCACAAAATTAGTTCCTCAGAATACCAGAAAGAAAAGTTTTATAAAGTAAAGGCATTTAGTGACTGTAGTCATCAAGTCTATTTTCCAACATAGGCAGGACTTTTAGCAAGGCTTTTCCTAGCAAATGTTATTGCTCTTGAAGCCTTCCAGATAGCTTTTTTTTCTCACTGCAAGTCTTTAATTCCTTGAAGATTGGTAACCTGTCCTCCCCACAAATGCCTTTGTGTTCTGGAGGTGTTTCCTTGGCAGCCTTTCTGACTGCATGGATTTCCTTGGGGTTAGATAAACCATCCATCCAAGCACTGTAAGAGCTGGGTTTTCTTGGTTCATAGCAAAACTGTTCTGATTCAAGTTGCCAGGGCCAAGCCCATTAAAACTGGGCAAAATATGCTTATATTGGGGTGTGAAATATGGGTTGAGGATCCCTCAGAGCCAGCAGAGAGCCAGGGACAAAACCTCTCCTTTGATTCACATCTCCTTTTCTCACTAGCTCTTTCCAAAAGCCAGCTTTGTGTTTCACATGAGCAAATCTTTGTGCCTAAATACTGGGTGATGGGGGAAGGATTCCAGTGTTCAAGCAGCAGCTGCACTCATGAACCCCATTTCCACCCCTGAACTGCACCTACAAACTCCTCAGGAGAAACAGGAAGGGGAAGTAGAGACAGAGGGCACTGGGAAAAAAACTACTGAATTTCTTGGCATCTGCTGATGTCTTTCCTTCTCTTTTGAGGCCACCCTTTCTGGCCACTGGCTCTTGAGGACATTGAGCTGTGTTGCCTCCTCCCATTTTTGTTCTTCATCCATCCCTGTGACACCTGAACACACATCAGCATTGAGCTGCAGGACTCAGGCTCACCCTTAGGCTCCCTCCCAGTGTAAAAACGACAGGGGGAGTTTTCTTCAGTGTAAAAACTACACTGGGGCTTGTTAATAACATTTATATTTAAACATTGCTGGATCTTTAATGGGGCTCAGCAGGGATGAGGACAAATGTGAGCCTTTACACTCTAACTTCTTCTCTTCTCTCTTCTCTTCTCTTCTCTTCTCTTCTCTTCTCTTCTCTTCTCTTCTCTTCTCTTCTCTTCTCTTCTCTTCTCTTCTCTTCTCTTCTCTTCTCTTCTCTTCTCTTCTCTTCTCTTCTCTTCTCTTCTCTTCTCTTCTCTTCTCTTCTCTTCTCTTCTCTTCTCTTCTCTTCTCTTCTCTTCTCTTCTCTTCTCTTCTCTTCTCTTCTCTTCTCTTCTCTTCTCTTCTCTTCTCTTCTCTTCTCCTGTGCCTGGTGGAAGTGTGAGTGGCAGTGATGCCAGGGTTCATCACCACTCATTGCACAACCAAGGGAGTGTTTCACCACTTCTTGCCACTCTGCTCCTCCCACCTGGGAGCAAGCTCTGTGCAAGCAGCTCTGAAGCTAAAACAGAGCTTGGCTTCAACTTTTCTCCACATTGAGCCTTCAAAATTGAGAGCTGAGGCCATCAGCTGCCATCCTGCTCAGTCCCATCTCCTTCTCCTCTTGTGCTCCTCTCCAGACCTGTCCCCATTTTTGTCTCATCATGAGTTGGCTGTAGGATGATTTCCAGCAAGGTTTAGAGAGCCCTTAGCACTAGGGGTGATGAGGCTGTGACTAATCCTGCACTTCCACGATGAGAAGTGAAAATTGAAAAATAATGCAAACAGTAAGTTCTGCATGTACCAATTTCTCTCAGACAGAGAGAAGAATAAACCATTGAGAATCTGTAATGAAAGTAGACTAAAAATAAATCTACAGTCATAATAGGATGGCTCTTCCCTAAAACAGGAACTGCTGGCATGATTTCTTGTGGAAATTTTCTGATCTTAGTCTAGACATGACCCTCACATATTTGAGTTTCATTCATTGGGGAAATGCTGCTTTGGCCTGTTGGTTCTACGTGATGAAAGATTTTGTAATACTTACACCCCACCTCATATTTCTCAGGCAAGGACATGTCAAAAGAAACCTTTCAGTACTTTCATTCATGGTTTAATGGAGGGACAACAGAGACAGATAAAAGGATTTTTTAAAACGCAATCAAAATTTTGAAGGTCTTAAGGTCAGTAATAGGATTTTTTTTTTTAATTGCTCTTAGATATTTTGTTATCTTACATCAATTTGGGCAGTATTTCTGCTGCTGCTTCCTAATTTTGAACTGGGAAGCACAAAGTCATCTCAGAAGTAGCAGAAACTGTTTTGAAGGGAATTGGAAGAGCATTGCATAAAGCAGAAAAAATTCAGAAAGTCACCATCACTTTGGGCTGAGTTGGAGTATTAATAGAGAAATGATGAGCCATGTTTTCAGCCCACAGCTAAAATCCCACTGGGATCACTGGGAGAAAGGGACTCAGTTCCCTTGTGAGCTGTGCCCATCGTGTCTGACACTGATTGCTACCACAGCCATTCCCAAAAAACAACACAGCACTTACAAATGGATCCTCTTCCACTCGCCTAATTTCCAGTCAAAAGGCAGAGAGATGTTGCTCTTCTTTCTAAAATATTTTTATGAAGGGTTCTTTGATATTTAAATAATAATTTTATTTTTTTTTGAGCAGTTTGAACAAAATGTTCCCTACTTGCCATCCAGAAATTGGAAAATCCTCCCCAAAACTTGCCTGTCCAACAGGAGTGATGTTTGGGGGAGGAGTGACTGGTGCTTTTCTTTTGCATTAACTTGTTTTTCTGCCACCAGTTACTCTCTCATCCATTGGAGCTGCCAAGAACAGTGCCTCATTCTTTACTATGACATTTTCTAGACACGACATGATTTTTGGAACAAGACCCTGATTCAAGACAGGAAGAAAAATTGACAGACTTAGAGGGCATCTTAAGGAAAAAAACCCGTTTCCAGTGACACCATCCAGCAGGAGATTTTTGCCAGGCCTAAAGAAACTTTTGGCTAGGAATTACATCCATGTTTAATTCCTTTGTAATAAGAGTAATAAGCAGAAAAAAAATTAAAGACTATGTATCCCAAGAGCAAACTATGGTCAACTTCTCAACTCATTGAGAAGCCTCTTGAAACTCAGGATGTGGGAGGGTGAGCATCTTTAGATTTACGCAGTATTTTAAAATATTGGATATTGAGCAGGTTGGTTTTGCTATGTGGGCAATACACATGGAACTCAGAGCAAGACAGGTCTGATCCCTGAACGGGACCATCACCCCCAGGAGTAGCACAATCTTCTGATCCAAAATACCCTGCCTGTATGGGGATTTATGGCAAACACCCGAAATCTGAAATAAACCCGCCAGTGCAAAGGCGGCTGAGCGCTACTCACGCGATATGAGCCGGGAATCCTTTGGCCAGGAGAGGCTCGAGCAGGGCAGAGGTGCTCCTGCCCCGGTGCTTGTTGGACACCTTTGCATACACCTGTGCCTCTGCCATCCCCTCTGTCCTCCCTCCGCGTGTGCTCCGCGCTGCAGGAACCGGGGGAGGGCGCGAAGGAGGGAGGGACGGAGTCAGAAAATGAAACAGAGAGAGAGGCGGATAAAATAAAATTTAAAAAAACAAAAAACAAAACCAAAACCTCACACCCCCTGTGATCTTTTCTGACAAAAGCTGACATCCTGTTTTCACAGAATCTGCGCCTCTGAATTTTTGTGGCAGGGCGGCTGAAAAAGCAAAACTTTTCTCCCTGGCAGAGCAGGATGAGGAGCCCAAAGGTAACACCAGAGTCAGGGTGGGCTTGCTGAAGGGGCTCAGGTGGAATCTTTCAGCTTTTCACTTTAAAGTGTCTCCTGAAAACCAAGAAATCCACCTGAGCTGTGTTGGATCACAGAACCCTGGGGTCTTTGAGCTTTCTGACACTGACCCCTTGGAGAACACTGCTTGTGTCCTGAGGCCTTGGAGAAGGCTCCAAATTTGAGTGATGGAGTTAAAATCACAGGTGTGTAGTTAAATAGAAGTGTGTGATTTCATATGGTGAAGGGTTTGGAATTTGAGGTTTTTATAGTTTAGTAATAGGTATGGGACAAGATGGAAGTTCTTGGGCATTGCCTCTTTCTTCTTCCTTCTTCTTCATGGTTTCAGGCAGTAGTTTTTGGTTGGACAGTTAGTGCTGCACTGAGGGTCACAGGAGTTTGATTATTGGGTCAAAACTATAAATAATATAGGTGTTAATTCTCTATTGGACTGTTTAGCTTTAAAAGACCTTGTAGCAGCTGGATTCTCCTCCATTTTCCTTACTTTCAGCTGGTAGCTGGAAGTGTTGCTGAACTTTCTGCACTTTAGATAAGATTTAATAAACAACCAAGCCTGAACATGAGAAAAATCCATTTCCTTCATGTATTTTAATTCTGGCTCTGAGTGAAGGCACAAGAAACTCCAGACAAGCCGCTAATTGAGTGGTGCAAACATCACTGTTACAGAGCTGCAACTGCACCAGGGGGGAACAAGTGGGGCTGCCCTGCAGCATGTAGGAAATTTAGTCTGCAGGCCAAAACTTTCCTTTTGGGCTCAGTTTTCAAGTCCTCCTGCCCATGTCATATGTGGCTCCTGCTTTGGTCTTCTCAGTAAAGGCAATGAGCAACCAAACTGTAGAAGATTAAACCCAATGTCCCATCTAGCCCTGAGGCTGAGCTTGGAGCAGCCAAGGAAGCTGGAAGGAGAACTTGTCCTTTCAGTGGTGCCAGTCCCACTGTGGGAGCCTCTGCAGAGCTGCCCTGGCTGGTGCCCAGCCTTCCCAGCACAGCCAGAGTGGGTGAGCTGGTTGGAGACAGATTTTTCTGTGCTCATTGCAGGTATCAGTGTTCCCTCACCCATGGACTGAAAGGGTCACCTGAAATGAGCCCTTGTGTTTTCCCCACGTTGGCTGAAGTTCCCCCTGGGACACCTGGCCAGCCTGAGCTGTTCTCCTGCCATTTGGAGAGCCATCAGAACTATCTGCAGCCTGGTGGGGAGAGTGTGCCCATTTCCAGGGAAGGCTGCTGGAGGAGTGACACAGGAGATGATGAAGGATTCCTGATGTCATGGCTTAAGTTAACAGGATCACAATGTGGTGTTCTCTCCTTTGAAGTGCCAGTCTCCATCGTGCACAGAAATGGGACTGAAGAGCTTCTCTCATCTCAGCCATATTCCAGGGACTTGGGTTTTATCATGGAAAACTTCCATTTCATCCCTGGCCTCTCAGGAGCCTTGTTTCACTTGCACCCCTGTGGCTTTTTGCATCATCCTTCCTTCTCCTTCTTCTCTCCACTCCTCTCTCCATCAGGAATCTCTCTTCTAAGTGAAAACAACCCAGCCAAATTATTACTACTCTTGAGCATTCCTTGCAGCTGAACATACATTTCTATTTTCTAAATCAGACTACAACTGAGTTGGTCCTTCAGCAACATGAGATGCTCTTTTTCAAAAACCCCTGTGCAGGCACATGGCAAAGGCTAAACCAAGCCAAGGAGGAGCAAGGGGAGTCCCTGAGCTTTGTGTGCTGGAGAGATGAAACCCTGGGGCTGCTGCTCTCTGCCACCCACAGCTCTAGGGGTTCAGGGTTTTGCCAGAGGATGAGCAAGCCTGTGGGAAGGAGGTTGAAAGGATAAAGAGGGCAATCTCCCCCAATGGATTACAGCTGTGATGATTACTGAGCAGTGGAAACAGCCTTGCCTGCCCAATGAGGATGGGGGTTAGAAGAGTAAGTTCAAGAGTAAGTTGTGCTTGTAGTTGGAGACTGAGACCCAGAATTTGCTGCAGTTTGGGATGGGGTGTGCTGGCTGTGCTGTGAGCAGGAAGGGACATGTGGTTGTGCAAGGGACAGGCAAGGTAAGAAGATGCTGTGTGAGGGACAGACAGGTGGGCAGGAAAGGGACAGGCTGGGGTTTAGCCAGTTATGTAAATGGAAGAAGGAAACTTGTAGAGAGGAGAGAAGGAATCAGTGCCGTGTGGAGCTGCCTGTAAGAAAAGGAGTCAGAGTTGCCTCAGAGAAGGCATGAAGAGTTTTTAATAAAGGACTGGTAGTGATGCTAGTCCAGTCCATCTCGACATAATTACTACACGAGCACTCTTGTGATGTTCCTGGGGCTCCTTTGCTAGGGGATTACAGGGAGGTTTGCAATCCCACCACGTTGCCTGGTGTTCTTAGGCTAATTAAACAGCGTGCTGAATTTTTCTCTCCCCTTTCTGTCGCCATGCCATCCGGGGCCACCCGATACCCTCTCCAGGTTGGGTTACACGGGCTGTGCCCGCGATGCCGCGGCCGCCTGGAAACCCTCCCCGAGCAGAGCGGCTCAGCAAACTCCGAGCTTCCTCTGGGCTGCTTTCGATGATGAAGAAGGAAAACAGCTTTGCTTTTAACTATGACTTCTCAGGAAGAGGTGAGTGAAGCTTTGGGAGCATGTGATAGCTTCTGAACAAGCGAAATGCCAGCATCTGGCTTGCATGTAATCTAATTCACAATGCTGTTTTGTTTCCTGATGGGCAAATTATGCACCAGCTAGAAGGCTTTTTGGTTTGAATATTTAACAATCATGCTGGCAGATTGTCTATGAAGTTTAATTTATGTTCATTGAAATGTAGGTGAAATTTTACCAAATAGAATAGCATAAGCTTTATTGCTGAAAGGTGAAAAAGTACTCCAGGTTATATTCCATTATAGATATGATGTCACAGATAAAACGTGTATTCTTTGCCTAAAATGTGTCACTGTAAGCATTTTCTGGGACTGACTCTGCAAACATGCTGCTTTTACAGCTTACCAGCTCCACTGTCTTTAACAAACCTGAACCTATTTCACACCACTGAGTTAAAAAAATCTGAGTCCTTTTGCCACTGTGCAGAACCAGAGTCAGAAAATAGCATTTCAAATCTATTTGCCCCAAATTCTAATGTAGCTAACTTCAGTTTTTTTCCCTAGTAAGTCATCAAAAGCTTACCTGGAGTAAAATTCCCCTGGGTGAGGATCCTGTCAGGTGCTGTGCTGCTGTCCTATGCATTTTAGTCTTTCTCTTGTTTCCTATTGCAGTGTAGAGCAGGGGATGGATTCACACCTCCAGTGTGAGTTATTAAAAGTAGCTCCAGTGCTTAGACAAATCTAAACAAAAACTAACCTCAGTAGCTGCTGGTAAATTAATTATAGGTGCTTCTCTCATGAAAATTAAGTATGTAACAATGTATTGTGTCCAGCTCTGAGGCTCCCAGCACAGGAAGGACGTGGACCTTGCTGGAGTGAGTCCAGGAAGGTGCTCAGAGGGATGGAGCGCCTCTGCTATGAGGAAAGGCTGAGAGAGTTGGTGTTTTTCATCCTGGAGAAAAGACCTCTTCTCTCTCCAGAGAGACCCTGTTGTGGCCTTCTGGTGCCCAAGGGTAAACAAGGAAGAAAGTCTTCCCTGTGAGGGTGGGCAGGGCTGGCACAGGGTGCCCAGAGCAGCTGTGGCTGCCCCTGGATCCCTGGAATGTTCAGTTCCAGGTTGGACACTGGGGCTGGAGCAGCCTGGGACAGTGGGAGGTGTCCCTGCCATGGCAGGGGTGGCACTGGATGATCTTTAAGGTCCCTTCCAACCCAAACCATTCTGTGACTCTATGACAACATTATAATGATCATTTTCTTTTTTTCTTCTTTTTTCTTCTCCTGTTGAGTCAGGTTCAAGAGACAAATCCCACTACTGGAAGTCTTGAAATCATCTCTGTTACAGAAGATGAACCGCCAGTACCACAAATCCAGTTTACCTTCAAAAGGTTTTTCTTCATCCCACAAGCAAGAGTGGACCCAAGTGCAGATGGATCTGGTAGGGACAATCCACAGCCCTTTGCAATCCCCATGGCCACTGTGTGCCAAAGCAGTCACACTGGGGAGGGAGAAACTCGACCTTCCTCCCCCAGGTGTGAGGTTTGTCAGCTCAGTGATGTGATGACATCTTGTGTTGACTTGCACACCCAAGCATTTCTCACAGCCAGATTATTCACACAGAAGCAAAACGTTTCCCCACGCTTTTCAGACACGTTTTTGAATGGTTTGTTTGAAATTCTGCCAACCTGGAGATTGGTCCATTAAGAAACCTGAATATACAGTGCAGCAGACTTGGAGGGTTAGCATGTCTGTTTGCTGCTTCCCATCGGTTTCAAAATAGCCATGGGCTCCAACAGAGGCAGGCTGTTCTTCCAGAATGAAAATAGAGCAATTTAATTTTCCAGTCCATTAGCTGCTACAGCTGTCTAAGGTTTTTGGCATGCCAGACTCCAACTCCATTGCCAAAACCAGTTACTCAGCTGCTGCTGCTGAGAGTCTGAGGAAGCTGGGTTTTACCAGAGTCTGTAAACCCTTGGAGAGACACTCCTTATCCTTGCCTGATTGTATCTGCCAATCTCAATTATAAAGCCTGAGGAACAGGGAAGTGGAGAGCTGGAGGAACTAAAATTAAAGACAAGGTTCTGCCAGTTCCTGAGTGCACTCATGACCTGGCTGTGTTTGCCATTTCCCCACAGTTTGCCCTTTGTAGATCAGAATACGTTTGAGACAAGTGAGCTGCTCGTTATTTTCAGCAGAATCTCTTGTTTTCTTCCAGACTGGCAATACCACTAAGTAGAGGTCAGCTCTGGAAGTCAGTGGTTGGTAAACAGGTCCAGCTCATGAAATGTATTCTGCAATAATTGCTAATGTATATTTTAACTTCAGATGCATCTTTTTATACTTGAAAACTCAAGACTGAACCTCGAGCCATCACTCAGTTCTCTTCTTGTCTTTATAGCAAAACTTTGAACAGATCACTTTTTCACAGTTTTTGAGACTAGTTAGAGGATTCTGCTTTATTTTTTTTGCAAATTTAGCTTTCAATAATTTTCAGTTAATCTTGCTTCCAAGTCCAAAGAGACCAGTGACTTTCCTTCTTGTCTTGGACTTCTATTTGTGAGCTGCACATAAGTTGGATACACAGACAGAACAGGTCTGGATTTCATTTTTTACCCCAGGACTCAATTTTTCAGCAGAGGTGCTCATAAGCTTGAAAAGCTCCCAGTGTGATGCAGCTCATGAAAATGGAAATTTGGAGCTCACATTGTTGATTGCACTGAGGACAGGCCAGGTGCTCAATTCAGACCCTCCCAAGGGTTTTGGGGCTGAGAGCAGCAGCAGCCCCAAAGCACTTGGAGCCTTCTCATTCCCTGAGAAAGCAAATCCAAATCCCCTCAGGTGAAGTCAGCTCAAAAAATACATCCAGGGGTTAATTGATGACATCTAGTTTAATGTTGGATCAATCTCTTTGCCAGCTCAGCTGGTTTAACCTCACAGAAGCTTTCTCTGTTTGTTTTCCAGGAGATATTGAACCACCTTCAATGTGCCATGCTCTTGTCTCTCTAAAATACTTCCCATATATCTGTGGTTTATTCCTTGCAGTAATCCTAGCAGTTGCCATTGGCCTGGGTGGTGAGTACCATTAGTTATTTATGAAGTTCTCACTTAACCATTGAAATGCTTAATTTTTCATGAGCCTTTTACTGAGAATGGAATTAAACTGCTACTGTGGCTTGTTTGTGGAAGTAAAAAATCTTGTTGCTGTGATGGCTTTAAATTTTATTTAAACCTAGGGATAAGATAGGTCTGGCACTCCTGAGAGGATTGATATAATATTTACAACACTGGGGAACCTGCAGCTCCAGGACACCTTTCTCTAGCAAAGTTTTGTCAGCTCCTCTTAAGCAATGAGCTGAGTTTAGAAACAGGGGGTAAAAAAAAATCCCTGTGGGTAACCCACATTGTATTTTTGTCTTGTAATTCACTTCTCTGACTTTACTTTCAAAGAATTAAAGAACCTTCCCCTATCAAAAACAGCTTCTACAAAAGAAAATAAAATGCAGAATGAGTTTAGTTGTGGCTGGGAAGTGTGACCTGCCCAGGTAAATACGTTGATGTGTCCCCACAGCTGGAACAGGGGGATCAGCTTGTGAGAAGCTGGGACATCCCTCGGGAAGAGAGAGCACTGGGTGTGCTTCCTAAAGGGTCTCCCTAATTTTCTGCTCAGGCAGGAACTCACCCTTGAGTGAAACTCAAACTGTGCAGAGGGAGTCAGCACACACAGCAAGGCTGGCTCCTCCTACGAGCCATTACTAATAAATGAGTTTTAGCAGCACAGTGCAGAAACCTCCAGGTTGTATTTCAAAAGTTCCTGGAATACACGATCTGGCTTTTCTTTAGCAAGGCTGAAATCTGGGCAGATGATGTTAAATTAAAATCCAAGTGTGTTTTCATTGCCCTGTTTTCTTCCACTCCTTTCAGTCCAGTACAACTGCATTGGGAAGTTTCGCTGTCGATCGTCCTTCAAGTGTATCCAGAAATCAGCCAGGTGCAATGGTGTCTTCAACTGTAAAGAAGGGGAGGATGAGTACAGATGTGGTAATTTAATTTTGATTTTAAATCCCTCCTGCTGTAGAATTGGCAAGTTATCAAGGAATGCTTGTTGTAAAGAGTTTGGGTGAGACAAGAAAGACAGAGAACAATGGAATGTTTAAATCACCACGTCAGAGGAACAATCTCTGAGGTACTGATTTACAGTTTATGAAAAATCAAACTGATTTTAGAGAAATGTGATGATTGCTGAATATTGTTACTGCCATTTTTGATAATTTTCTCCATTAGAAGCCCAGATGCTTTTTGACTGCTCACATTTCCTCTGCCTGCAAGGTGTAACCCCACTGCCTTATGGTGTGAATACAGAGCTCTGAATTCACTGGCACAGCCTTGTGCTGTGTCAGTTTTGAAGATTGTAAAAGCCTGGTGTTATCTTAAAGGATGTGGGAATGGGAGAAATCAGCCTTTAGTGCATTCAGTGCTGCTTCATGTGTGAAATGTGTAACTTCTTTCTGAATCTCTCTCTGTGGTGCTTTTTGGGATGTTTAAAACAGGGATGTTTTAAATGGTGCTTCCCTGTGCTGTGGAAAGTGAATGTGGTGCTCACAGCCAGTGGAGGGGAAGGACCCTAATATTAATAAAGAGAATAACTGGGTTTTAGCTCAGTGCACTTGTAATCCTGGCTCCTGCACCTCCAGGTGAAGAGGCAGCACAGCTTTCCATCTGTGCAAAGGAGCAATGACAAGAACCACGAGCCTTGGGCCCCAGCTAACCTTGCACAATGTGTTCAGCACTTGGAGAGTTTTCCTCAGGGAAAACCTGTATTAGAGTTGACATTCCCATGAACAAAGATATTTTTTTTTCCCTGGCTCAGAGTACCTTAGTTCTCTTCTTTAATGGAAGAGGGATGCAAAATATATAAATAAATCATTAAAAGCACAGAAAAATTCTGTCAAAGACTCCAAATGGTAAAAAAGGCAATTACCAAAACTCAGAACCAGAAAACACAGACATCACAGTGGTCAGTGGTGCCTTGGCACTTCTGTGTGCCTGATGTTCATCCTCACAGCTCACTGAGGTTTCTCTTGTCCTGAATCTCAAAGTCAGGCTGAGTGGGAGGAGGGCAGTGCTGCAAGTGTTCACCTTTGGGTCCTGGAGAACCGTCTGCTCCGACGACTGGAGGGCAGAGTACGGGAACACCACCTGCAAACACCTGGGCTTCTCCAGGTATGGACACCAGCTTCCCTTGGCATTTTGAACAAATGCTCAAGTTTTCCATCTTTCTAATGAAGCCTAGTTTGTGCCTTAAAAATTACTCAATCCACTTCTGTGAGATGATGGGGAAACTAGTTCTGAGTATTTGTATGTGGCAGATATCCTTTTATTACTGCTATAAATCCTGCATGATGGCTAAATATAAAGGCTTGGCTAAATCTTCCCTGTGTGATGTGGGTGCCCAAATTTGTCACTCTAGTAGCCTGTCAGAGAGGCTAAAAACATATGAGCATTTTCCACTTTTTACTTCCCCTGTAGGTAAATTGTGTACACAATTCATGTCATGATATCTGACAGGATCTAGGGTCTGCCCCATAATTAGAGAAGAACATGGCAAGGCAGTTCTTGCTGGATTGACCCCATTCCTGAAGAGGCACTGTTTCTTTCACAAACTTTCACAAAATTGAGAAAGATTTGAAGCTGTGATTTGGCACGATGCTCTGTTATTTCTTACCATGGCATCATTCTGATGTTGTAGTCAGCAGTATAAAGCTTCTTTAAATAAATTCTTGTTGCCTTTAGGATAAAATACATCTCAATTTTTCAACAAAGAAGAGAAGAAAAAAATTAAAAATTATTCATCCTCCCTGCTGCAAAACCTAAATCTAGAAAAAGGAGACAATAAGCTTCTTAGTGCCTCAGGAAATGCGCCAACCACTTACAATGAAAAGCTTCATTGTAATACTACAATTAAAATTTACTTTCTCTGCCAGTTAAATGCATTTCAGCGTGTGTGGCTTCCACACATGATTATGTCAAAAATACATGCACGTGGTAAGGAGCATGGGGGGAGGACAGAATTGCTTTTATCCAATGCCAGAATCTGATTATTGTGGTTTTTCATTAGCAGAACTGGTGAATTATTTAAGCAGATTGCTGCAGTGCTGTCTGGGGAAGCTGTGTTTATGGTTTATTTGCAGTTACGTGAGTTCAGGTGACCTGCCCGTGGCTGCAGTTGAAAAACAGTTCCAAAAACATTTCGTGTCCCTCGGCCACTGGTTCTCAGCTGACCAAGTGACATCCCTGCACAATGCCACCAACCTCAGGTATGCTCAACTGTTCAGGAAGAGCAATCACTAGAAGGGGAATTATTGATATTGATTATTGATGCTTTTTTCCAGGCATGTAGTACTTTGTAGGTGTTTGGACCGAAGCTCAGCACCAGTTTTGCTGGAATATGAGCTGAGTCTGATCCAAGACCCATTAAAACCATCAAAGGCTTTCAAATGAGCAGTTTGAAATGGCTGTTTGTCCCATGATGCCATTTTTGCAAATGGATAGGCACCAGGCACTGCTGTTTTTCCATTATGGAGCAGTTTGTTCCAGTTTGCAGATCCTTACACATTTCCCAGTGGGTTTATGAGCCCTTTGTGGTCCATTTATTCCTCCTGACGAATTTCTTAGTTATCTTCTAGTGAGAAGGGAGCAATGGATCCAAGGAGATTCAGACCTGCTGATGAGCCTTCCCTCATGGAAGAGTGAACCCCTCTTGAGCAGGGCAAGATATGGTCTGCAGCCTCCTGATGGCCAAGCTCCCAAATTCAGGATTTCAGTTAAAGACTCTGATTAGATTGGATGAGTTTGTGCATTTGTATATCTTTCAATATAAGAGTTACAGTAATTTCACGATTATAAGCCGCACCATTTTGACTAAAATTTTGGTCCGAACCCAAAGTGCGGCTTATAATCAGGTGCGGATTATATATGGACAAAGAATGAAAAGTTGCTGTTTTAGTTTGGAGGACAGGTGTCTGCTGAGAAAGGCAGGAGCTCCTCTTTGAAATGGAGAATGTAAACCACCTCCCTCCAAATTATTATAATTTTGAAATCAAGGGGCTCTCAGGCAAAGATATGGGAATTAGGAATAACAGTTCTTTACTAGGGAAATTAAAATAGAAATACAGCACTACAAAGAAACAAACCCCAAACCCTGACACAGTCAGAGTACAACCTGACACCCGTCAGGCAGGGTGTTGGCAGCAGTCCCATCCCATGGTGGCTGCATCCTCCTGCAGTGACAGATGTGGCTCAGTTGGAGCAGTGCTCCTGTACAAGGTGCAGTTTCCCTCCGGAGCTCCAGTGGGGATGTGGAGAAATCCGGTTTTCCTCTGGAGTGCAGTGGAGAAAGGGGCTCCCTTAGTGTCCCAAAACCTCTGTTTTTATCTTGGTAAGAAATGTTGGGCTCTTCCCCCTGGCTGGAGCAACTCCCAATGGGATGCAGTAATTTTATCAGTGCCACAGTGGGACTCAATGGCCATGAGCAGAAAATGACTGGCTGGAGGAAGGATGGGCTGTGAAAAGATAAAGAACAATGCCCTGCCTGGTTTCAATGGATGGCCCATTAGCAGAATATCTCCCAGGGAGATCAGGATCACTGCCCCCACCCTCAACAGATGGTGATAGAACAGATACCTTTTATCACACCCTGTATTGTAACCCAAGACAATTGCCGGCACCCGGACGTGCAGCTTATAATCAGGTGCGGCTTATAACCATGAAATTACTGTACTTGTATCTATGTGCACAGGAAAATGTTATAATATTGGAAAAACCCAAGGTATTTGTGAATTGGAGCTAATGCTGCTCTCTTCTCATCTCAGGGAGGAATGCACTTCTGGCAATGTGATCATCTTAAAGTGCTTGGGTAAGA
Organism: Catharus ustulatus; assembly: GCF_009819885.2. Taxonomy (NCBI): domain Eukaryota; kingdom Metazoa; phylum Chordata; class Aves; order Passeriformes; family Turdidae; genus Catharus; species Catharus ustulatus. The sequence goes on from NC_046222.1 coordinate 119,811,136, forward strand.
ATCAGAAAAAGTGAAATTTTCATTCTTTATGCACTGTGTGGCAAGAGTGGGGAGCAACTGTGTACTCAGGGCATGTTATACTATCAGTTTATCACACCAGAGGAAAACTGTGGTTTTTATGTAAAATTTGAAAGAATGGTAGAAAGTGAAAAGAGGCTGGGAGGGCAGATTGGGAGCATCAGATAGCAGGAGCATTTCAGTGAGAATCCCAGTAGGAAGTGTGTATTTGAGGGCTGTGTGCTGAGTCCATGGACTCACACTCTAATTCCAAGTCTTTGGCATCTTGGCGTGAAAAGGGAAATTCTGCCCTAATTGAATTTTCATCCCATGCCTTTCCATGCCACCTAGTTTTCAGACTGGAATAAAAAAAATCAAAATACAACACCACGAGGGAAGTGCTTGAGCCAGGCTGTGTGGGACCCTGAGGATGCAGGAGGGCAGAGCAGGGGGGATTTCCAGGGAAGGGAGAGACATGGACCCCACAGCCCCCAGACCACGAGTGACTGCAGGGATGAGGGGATGGGGCCATGGGGATGGGGCCATGGGGATGCTCCAGCTGCAGAGACATCCCACCTCAGCAGGGCTGGGAGAAGAGGGGAGGGAAATGACCCAAAGCAGGGCTGTGTTTCCTCTCTGGACCATAACTTTTGCTTCCTGGCAGTGTGTGGGACTCGGGCCAGCTACGGGCCGCGGATCGTGGGGGGCAACGCGTCGTCCCCCCGGCAGTGGCCCTGGCAGGTGAGCCTGCAGTTCCAGGGCCACCACCTGTGTGGGGGCTCGGTCATCACCCCCCTCTGGATCCTCACAGCTGCCCACTGCGTCTACGAGTGAGTGCCCAAACCCTCCTGCTCAGGGGATGCTCTGCTGGCTCTTGAAAACAACCTGCAGGCTGCACTGCCTCATCCATGAGTGATGCCTGGGGGTTTAGCTTTGGTTTTTAATGTGTCTGTAATCCTGAAGTTCTTTAGTCTATAACTCTAAACTCCATACAGAGTGTTGGCTGCTGCTTTCCCATCTTGGTCAGACAACACAATTTCCTCTCCAGGCTGGGAATCAAGGACACCTCACTGTCTTGAGCCCCAAGAAATCTAAACAAAAGTGAGTTTGGGGGGCAGAAAAATTGGGGTAAATGACTTCATTATCTAAGGCTATAATTGGAAGATTAACCCCCAATATGCAAATGGACCAAACTTATAAAAGTGTGAAAACCTGTGACCCATCACTCATTTTGGGTGTAACCCTGGGGGGCTTCATCTGCCCTAAATGTACCTGAAGGCCTTTCAGTAAATAGAACTGCTTTTTATTCCCTTAATGTTGTCTGGCCTCTGTTCTTAGGTAGTCCTCAAAAGGCATCATAACATTTAAGCTACTCCTCTCTCTCTTTGCATGGGTTTAATTGAAAAAAGCTTCCCCAAGAAGTGGTCCAAACCCAGGGCCCCAGTTTCCAGATGTTCTGGCCACTCCCACCACCTTGGGAAAACATCTTTAAACATTTTAAGTGCTAGATTTTAGGCATCCCAACCTGCAGTTTCTGTAAATTCCACGTACAGAATTTGTACTTGGCTTCTCTGATCCACTGGAGTTCCAAAATGAATGACAGGATTCTTTTCAAGTTGCCAGGATCAATCAGTGATCATTAGTCTCTTGTACTGTGCTTTGTGCCCTTTGCCACTCACTGCTCCTTTTTGCGCTGTTGAAGAGGTCTTTGAGCTGTAAATAGATGCTAAATAGTTATTTAAACTCTTCTTTCTGTAATTGCAAACATAATTATAATAAGCTGTCTGGTTTGGCAGTCTTGTTTGATGCTGATAATGCAGGAGCACTTCTTGCTCTTACAAACTCCAGGCCACTTTCACCAAAGACATTTAGACAGCTAAAATGGGAATTTTCTGACCACTTTTATGCACCTACAACATGGATTCTTCTTCTGAGTAAGTTCTTGTAGGATGTTTTTATACCCAGTAGAGAGATGGGACAGACAAACCCCACTCCTAATTCCTATTTTAGAGCCCTATGTTGCCATATAAATAACTGCTCAGGAATTCAGCATTTTAGAACCTTTGTCCTTGACTTTTTTCCCACCAACCCAGGTGGTTGTGGTGTGTTTAAAGGGGATGGCAACACAGCCCACATCCCTGGAGCCTTTTTCCAGGGGTGTGAGGCCAAAAGGAGAGGAGCTGCTCATTGCTGGAGGCTGAAGGATGTGCCAGCTCTTGAACTGGGGCAGAAACACCTTCCAGGAGGGAAGCTTCTCCTTGAAAATGCCACGAGTGCTGCTGAGCTCTGGCTGATGCAGGTGTGCCAGCTCTGGGGTCTCACAGGAGCACAGACAGCTGGGCTGGTGAAAAACTCTCCTCTTTGTACCAAGATAATTGCACTGATAATGTACCAGTGACCCAGTGTCTTACTAAGATTAGTCACTTCTATATTATTAAAAATTAGATGCAAAACACAGCCATTATAAATAGAGAGGGAAGCAGGCTGTACTGGAGTTAGAGCTTTGTAGTCCATGAACTCAGGGAACAATTAGAAAAACCTGAGGGTTTTCCTGGAGGTTTGACATCTCTCCCTCTTTTGTTCCAGCCTGTACTTGCCGAGCTCCTGGAGTGTTCAGGTCGGTTTTGTGACCCAGCAGGACACCCAGGTTCACCCACATTCCGTGGAAAAAATCATTTACCATCGGAATTACAAACCCAAGACGATGGGGAATGACATAGCACTGATGAAACTGGCAGCACCTCTTGCTCTCAATGGTAATTTATCTCTGTGAGCTCTCACTTGATTTTCTCACCTTCCCAGCTAAAACACAACGCCAGCAGAAACCCTCCAGCCTCAGTGGGAGCACCTCCTGTGTACTCCATATCCAGGCATGGACAGCAACAACGTGCTGCAAAATGTTCCCAGTCCACTCTGGTATTGATTTACTGCAGCCATTTATTAATAGGCAAACATTAACTTTATTCTTTCTAAATGTTCTTCCTATCTAAAATAAACACTCTGCCTCATTCTGCTTGGAGGTCACAAAGATTTCTATCATATCCTTTCTGTGAGTACTGGGGGATCCAGAGGTGTGCAAAGCTGAAAATCAAGCTTGAATTTCAAAGAGAAGAGAAGGCAATTTGGATATAATGATGTTTTAAATTAAAACTACTTTTATTTTCTTGATAGGATGGTACCTGCAGTTGACACAATGAGTTGAAATTATATGTATTAATATTTTATGAATTGAAATGCTCACCTGCCAATAACTCCTAATCACTGTGAGCTGACTGCAAAAGGGAGCTGCTGCTTTTTGGCACATCTGGAGAGTTTTCTAAATAAATTCTCTTGTAATGGTTTAAAACTTCACTTTTAATGAAAGTTAGGCTTGATTTTGTTCTATTTGTTCTCTCAGCTGCTGCTGATTTCTTCTGCTCATGAATGGCTTTGTGGAGCTGGGAGGAGCAGTAGTGGCTGAGCACAACCCCCTGTGTTCCAGCCTGGAGCTGGGATCGCTGCACTGTGGAGAACAGAACCACTGGGCACTTCCCAGCTGTATTTTGTATTTTCCCTTCCTTTTCTCAGCACCCATTTGTCCCTGCAAGCATCAAGCACTGATTTTATCACATGCAGTTCCATATCCCAGGGCACAGAGACACAGAAACTCTGTGAGCTGATGGGTGGGAAGCAGAGACCCCTCCCAGAACCTTTTTGCCTTTTCAGGGATGTGCACAGCCAGCTCCTTGTCTCACCCCAGCAGCCCCCAGGTCTCTGATCTGCCCTGAATGAGCTGCATTTCTTGTTTGCTCCTTCTTCAGTTTATTGACCTGCTGAGACCTCCTTGTGTTGCTTCATACCCAGAACTAAATGGGGCTGCTGTGGGTTTTGTCTCAAACACTCAGTGTTGGCTACAAGACAAAAAACCTGCAGAAAACTTCCAGGCTATTTATGTGGGGAGTGGGTGGTGTTCATCACAAGTTCACTGCAAGCCAAATCTTCAAGTTTTTCCGAGACATATAATTTTTTTTTTTGCTAAATTTTGATTCTCTTCTCTCTCCCTTCTTCTTCTTTTATTTATTTAATTTTTTTTTAATAGGTCACATTGAACCAATCTGTCTGCCCAATTTTGGTGAACATTTCCCAGCAGGAAAAATGTGTTGGGTATCAGGATGGGGAGCAACTGTGGAAGGAGGTATTTTAAATTGTCTGCTGGTGATTTCACTTCATGTACACATCTTATATACAGTAAATACAAGATTTGGTTGGGGCTCTGTTTAACATTAAATCTTCTGGAATATGATGGTTTTTTTACAGAAAGCAAATGCGTGTTTTAAGGCAGGTTGGGTGCTTTAGAAATTGGATAAAACAACATCAAAAAAGAAAAGGGATTTTTTAATTTTTTTTTACCATGACTCATGGGTCATGTTAATCAATAATATAAACTGAACCACCTTCATGTGAAAACGGGTGAATTGCCAGGTAATTGTTTTTTATCACTCTTCATTCGTGTCACTGAACGTGTTCATGTTGTTCAGAGAGCAAGAACAGAACGTTACCTGACCCACAGATAACAGCCAAAGGAGGGGAGAAAATGAAAGCAAGGTTTGCCACATAAAAAAAAATAAAAAAACCCCTAAACTGATAATAGGCAGTGTGCAAATACTTCCATTTGTAGAAAGGATCCATTCAGGCTCTGAATGAAATAAAATAAATATTTATAAAGTAAATCAGGTGTTTGCAGATGATCTGTTGACTAACAGAACAGGTGATAAATTCAGAATGTGTTTTTGGCACTAGTATTGAACACAGTGCTCAGAAAGTTTTTAATTCATTGGTGTCATTAATTGTCTAGTTTGAAGTGGAAACACACAATGTCCAGATTTTATTGTTATTTTATACAGTGTGATAATCCACATCTCTACAGGAAGGATAATTGCTGTGTTCTGTAAGTGAGGAGACATAAAATTGTCTTCTTCATGTTTCTTTCATCCTTCCTTGCCAATTCTTTGTATATAAAACATTCTGTTTATAAATGTTGATTATTTCCAAGGACAGGAAGGTTTTTTTCTATTTTTTTTTCTGTTTTTTTGACAGGTGACACATCAGACACCATGAATTATGCAGGTGTTCCTCTGATTTCCAATGCAATTTGCAATCACAGGGATGTCTATGGTGGGATCATAACTTCTTCAATGCTTTGTGCTGGTTTCCTAAAGGGAGGAGTGGACACCTGCCAGGTATGGAAGTTTCCAAACTGCAACTGTGCTCATTGGAAATGGAAAAACATGAGTGATAAGTTATCAGAAGGCACTCCCAGGCTTTTCTTGGGCAAACATTTGGGTTTGTGCCATTTATTCTGCTTACCACGATTATCAATCACTGACCATGTGCATTCACATGCTACAATTTCCTTTTTATACTTCTTCTCTGGACCTTATCTGATACTTCTGAAGCCAAATTTGCTTAAGACACATTTTGCTGTGTGTGCTGCAGCACAGTGCCATCCTTTCTCTGCCTTGGCTACAAGCTCTGCACTGCACTGAGTTGCACTTCCCTGCACTGTGAGCAGCTCCAGAGACCTGCAAGGAGCAGAAAGCCCGTGGTGAAAAGCTGCCAGAGAGGGCTGGGGAGGAATTCCTGGTGGGAGATGTCCCTGTTCCAAGCAGGGAGCTTGGATCTACACAGACTTCAACGTCCTTTCCAACCCAAACCTCTCTGATTCTGTGAACTTCAAGATTTGCTCCATCCCAATCACACCTGGAGCAAAAAAAAAGCAAAGACAGTGGATGCCTAGATCTGCATTTCATCCCTTTTTTGCACATAACCCCCCCCACAAAAAGCACTGGGAAACCTGCCCAAGCACACAGCTCCACGTCACAGGAGGAGCCCTGCTCACCAGTGGGACAGCCTTGTTCCAAATTCTCTTTTTTCCAGTTGTTGTGCTGGCTCTGGTTCTCATAGGGCTGGAAACTGCCCCAGCAAAATGAAATGGGGAGTTCTCAGTACTTAATGTGAGTCCACTGAGTTGAATCTGCATAGCAAAGTGTTTGGGAACGGCTGGAAAAGCAGGCAGGGAAGGAGGTGAGATGTGTTTGGTGTTGCCATCTCAAAAGCCAAGAGCCAGGGAAAGAAAAATAGGGTCTCAAAAATGTCTCAAAAGTCTCCAAGTCCTGCTGTAATGTGCTTTTTCCAGGACCCAGAACACAGCAGAAACAAGAGATTTTGAATTGTTGGACTGCATCTCTCCTCCTACCTCCCCAAACAGACATTTCCCTCTTTTTCTGGGACACTGACATTTGTTTTAATTGTTTTTCCCTCAGGGAGATAGTGGGGGGCCTTTAGCCTGTGAAGATATGAGTATCTGGAAGCTGGTGGGGACCACGAGCTTTGGAGTGGGCTGTGCAGAGAAGAACAAGCCAGGAGTGTACAGCAGAACCACCTCCTTCCTGGACTGGATCCACGAGCAGATGGAGGTCTGGCTTTGCCCTGTTCCTCCACCCTGGTTGGCACTGGGTCCTCCTGTGCCACAGGGGGTTTGTCAGAGCTGAAATTCCAGGGGGTGTTTGGGGATTGGGTGCAGGGTTTAGTGTGGAAAGGTTGGAGGGCACATCCATAGGGGTAGAGAGGAGAGGACAGCACATCCACAGGGGTGGGAATCACAGGGGAGGGGACTGGAGGGAGCAGGGAGGTGTGGAAGGGCTGAGTCAGGAGATGGGATCAGGGAAAGGGATCCTAGGGGACTGTGTGTGCAGTTCTGGTGCCCCCAGTGCAGGAAGGACATGGAGCTGCTGGGAGAGGTCACACAGTTCCTGGAGGACTGGCTGGGAAAGTTGTGGCTGTTCTGGAGAAGAGGTTGTGTGGGGAGCTCAGAGCACTTCCAGAGCCTGAGGGGGCTGCAGGGAAGCTGGAGAAGGATTCTGTCAGGAACTGTAGGGACAGGACAAGGAGTGATGGGCACAAACTGAAAGAGGGGAAATTTAGGTTACATGGGCAGAAATTCTTTACTATGAGGGTGGTGCCCTGGCACAGGTTGTCCAGGGAGGTTGTGGATGCCCCAGGGATGGACCAGCAAGGTTGGATAAGGCCTGGAGCAGCCTGGGATAGTGGGAGCTGTGCCTGGCCATGGCAGGAGAGGTTGGGATGAGCTGATCTGAGAGGTGCCTTCCAACCCTTGGCACTCTATGATTGTGTGCCTTGATTTGAGGCTGCTGCAGAGAAACCTGGGGAGTGGAAGCTGAATGGACCAAAGAAATTGCAGAGGGAACACAGTGTTGGCTGGAAAGAGAGGAGAACAGAGACAGGGAAGTGAGGGGACACTGCAGCCACCCTCACTGAGCCAAGGGTGGCCCAGTCACAGGAGAGCAGCTCTGCTGCTGTCAGCACCTCTCCAGGGCTGGGCTCAGCCAGCTGAGCACAGACAAGCACTGTGCTCCAGCTGGGACTCCCAGCAGGGCTCCATTGCCTCACCAGGGTCATCCAGAGTCATTTCAGAGCTCTCAGGCTGTCCTGCCTGGCTCACAGGTGTTCCTGCAGAAGGTGAAGGGATGGCTCAGATACCCTACAGAGGCTCTAAGACACCTCAGGTGGCACTAGACAGGAGAAGTGCAAGGCAGGTGAACCCTCTTTCAATGCCCTGGAGAGATTCTGGACAGGTGGAGAGCTGTGCACAGGCTTTAAGTGAGATTTTGTTGTCTTTGTGGCAAAGGCACCCCAAGCCCCAGCCTTGCCCTCGCAGACACAGCTGCTGTTCCAACACCCAGCTTGCTGCAATGGGAGAGTGCAGGGACAGAGTGATGCCATTCCAGCAGTCCAGGAGACTTCTTCCTCAAACCAAACTGCAAATATCAAACGTTCACAGACAAGCAAATGCCCAAAATAAGGTGATGTGTGCAATTTCAGCTCAGCCCACGTCGGAATACTGTATTACACACACTGTTTTCACAACTTATATTGCACATGAAGATTTATGCTATCACAAGCCTAGCTGTCACTCAAAGAAAACAGGAAAACAGGATATTTCTGAATCTTCAAGACCTGCGATGTTACTTTATTTTCTTCCCCCTGAATATATCATTGTGATTTATTTGCATATATAAACATTTCAGATGAAGAACTCGTATCACCATGAAATCACAGATCTCCATTATAAAGTGATCAAGGGAGAACAAAAGTACAGCAAAATCTTTGTTGAGCCAAATGCTAAAATATTGGAATTTTTCAGAGGGACATCCTTAGATGTAAAGATTAATTCCTCAGTTCATCCCCTTAGAAATGATTTTCAGGTGCAGCATGGAAACATGAACACTTTTTCATGGACTCTGAAGCAAACCAAGAGAAAATAGAACAAGTGTGCCTTTGGAAGTGGGGCCCAGGGAATGGCTGGTACCTGGCAGGGCTGTACTGAGGCACAGCCCAGGTCAAACTGGAGCAGAGAAGCTTTGGGGTGACCTAACTGCAGCCTCCCAGTGCCTGAGGGAGCCTGCAGGAAGATGGAGAGAGACTATTAACAAGAGCCTGGGGTGACAGTGACAGGACAAGGGGAATGGCTTCAAACCAACCAAGAGTAGGTTTAAATTAGATGTTAGGAAGAAATTGTTTTGTGGGATGGTGGGCAGGGCTGGCACAGGGTGCCCAGAGCAGCTGTGGCTGCCCCTGGATCCCTGGAATGTTCAGTTCCAGGTTGGACATTGGGGCTGGAGCAGCCTGGGACAGTGGGAGCTGTCCCTGCCATGGCAGTGGTGGCACTGGATGATCTTTAAGGTCCCTTCCACCCCAAACCATTCCATGCTTCTGTGATCCTGCTGTGTCCAGCAGCCCCTCAGTTCCCTTGGTGTGCAGTGGGAAAACCCTTTCAGAGCTCAAGGGGTGCCACACCAGCATTTACAACAGATGCATGAATTTTTTTTCTCCTCCAGAGAGAAGAACTGCAGACCTGAGGAGAGTGGCTGTGCTCCGGGCTCCTGAAAACCCACATCACCCTCCAGCCCTGCAGAAGGACCCGGCCTGTTCCTCACCTGCTCTGGGCTCTGGACCTTCCCAGAGCACCTTTCACCAATTCTTTCTGTTACTGGCAGCTGCACTTGATGGAGGCTGTTGCACATTCAGTCTGTTTTGGGTGGAAGAAGCAGATGGGTGATGGATCATCAGCATGTTTACTCTTAGCTAAAAAATTTTTCATGGAGAAAAGAAAGCTAAGACTGATAACCCTGAATGCTGTCACGATAAAGTTTTGCAGAGAAAGACTAGACAGGTTGCTCACTGTTACTTTAGTACTTACCAAGAACCAGACTACAAATATACCATTTTTCCTGAAAATATTCATATAGGTCCACAGGAGGTCCATGCTCTGTTGCACAGGCAGCAGCAGCTTCCTTTGAATGCAAAAGCAAGCAGGAAGCAGAAGATTGGCACTTTTGACAAGTATGTGCAAGTCTTAGAACAAATAATCTCTGAATTCAAATGTATTATCGTGTCACTGGGAACAAAGTTCCTAAAAAACCGAATTCTTAGGTGTTTTCCTGCAGTAAATAGCTCTGAAATGAGCAACAGGTTGTAACTTGACTGGAAAATTCAGAGATTAATGAAGTTCAGTGGAAGAGGAGCTTCTTTATGCCCTGCTTTTCCTCCTTTCCTCTCAGATCCCACACTCTTTGTGCCTCCTAGTGACATCAGTGTGTGGATGGACAAAAGGACAAAATATCAGAAATGTTGCTGTGGTTTCCCAATTTCCATTTTAATACAACACTCTCAGCTATTTTTTTGGGCTGGAAAATGCCTGATTGTTTGACACTTGCCCTTTGTAAAATTCCCAGGGTGAAAGTTGTCAATTTTAGAATTGATCGCTGGGGATGGTGTGGGCTGAATAATGGATAATATTGTCAGAGCTTTCCAATATCAGCCAAAATTGATCTTATCATCTGACCAGGTGCTGGTGATCTGCTTGAGATGTGGGTTTGGATGCAGTCTGTGTGCTTCTAAATCAGTATTTGCATCACCACTGCTGCAAGAAAGCGCTGGCAGAACCAGAACTTAATTTTTGCTGCAATGTATCAGGTGAAAGCTGAGAGAAAACAGCAAACCCACAGGAACTGTCCACCTCCACTTTGTTCTGTGGATACAGACCTTGATATCACAGGACACTGCCCCAAAATTTTCACCCTGCCTGAAGAAACTGCAGCTCAATGGAAACAGCAATTCCCAAGCCTGCATGTTGTTAAAAAGAAGAGGGAATCATTATTGCAAAGCTGACACCAAAACTGGAATTAATTTCAACTGACAAGCATGACAGAACTACAGCAAAGTATGTCGAACCCTTGTGTAGATGAGACATTTTCAGAAGAGTTTTCATGTTCATTGCTAGTTCTGATGACATTTTCACAGCCCAGCATGGCTGATATTTTAATATCAGCAGCAGAATGGAGGTGAGGGTGCTGCTCTTGGAAATGACAGTGTTGTTATTTCATATTTCTCAAAGGATCCCTGAAAATTCCTTTTGAACTCTTCTGTTTCTATAAAAGACTGTATGATAAGTATCCATTGTGGTTTGCTTTTGTATTAAAGAGAAATCCAGTGTAAAATGTGGAAAGCTACTGAAATCTTCCCAACCAGAAGCCACATTGACCCCCCAGACCAATGACAGGCACATCTGGGTAAACCCAGCCCAATGAGCCTGCAACTCTTCCTTCAGTCCTCATTCTGATTTCTGTCAGACCCCTTGCTGTGCTGTCTTACAGGCAGGATACAGAATCACAGAATCATGGAATGGTTTGGTTTGCAAGGCACCTTCTGTCATCCAGCTCCAACACCCTTGCCACAGGAAAGAGTCACTCCTAACAGCTGGATTTTCCTCCCTCTCCATATGCCACTAACATTCATGCCAGAGAATTTAAAATACAGTAATTATAAGTAATTATAAGCCGCACCATTTTGACTAAAATTTTGGTCCAAACCCAAAGTGCGGCTTATAATCAGGTGCGGCTTATATATGGACAAAGAACAAAAAGTGGTTGTTTTAGTTTGGAAGACAGGTGTCTGCTGAGAAAGGCAGGAGCTTCTCTTTGAAATGGAGAATGTAAACCCCCTCCCTCCAAATTATTATAATTTTGAAATCAAGGGGCTCTCAGGCAAAGATATGGGAATTAGGAATAACAGTTCTTTACTAGGGAAATTAAAATAGAAATACAGTACTACAAAGAAACAAACCCCAAACCCTGACACAGTCAGAGTACAACCTGACACCCGTCAGGCAGGGTGTTGGCAGCAGTCCCATTCCATGGTGGCTGCATCCTCCTGCAGTGACAGATGTGGCTCAGTTGGAGCAGTGCTCCTGTACAAGGTGCAGTTTCCCTCCGGAGCTCCAGTGGGGATGTGGAGAAATCCGGTTTTCCTCTGGAGTCCAGTGGAGAAAGGGGCTCCCTTAGTGTCCCAAAACCTCTGTTTTTATCTTGGTAAGAAATGTTGGGCTCTTCCCCCTGGCTGGAGCAACTCCCAATGGGATGCAGTAATTTTATCAGTGCCACAGTGGGACTCAATGGCCATGAGCAGAAAATGACTGGCTGGAGGAAGGATGGGTTGTGAAAAGATAAAGAACAATGCCCTGCCTGGTTTCAATGGATGGCCCATTAGCAGAATATCTCCCAGGGAGATCAGGATCACTGCCCCCACCCTCAACAGATGGTGATAGAACAGATACCTTTTATCACACTCTGTATTGTAACATGCGGCTTAAAATTGTGAAATTACTATAATTTTTTTAAGACAGGTTACCAAACCTTTCCTTTTCCTTGGGATTTCTACTCTTAATTCAACAAAAATAACTTTCAACACCACATGTGCAGGTACAGAGGGCTGCCAAGGCAGGTGGGGCTGAAGGCAGCTCTGGTTTAACTAATCCTGATTAGGGGTTTATGGCAAACACCTTGGGAGTGTTTAAGACCTTTATATTAGGGGAGTGTATATTTGCAACATTATTAAAGAGGCTGATGAAACGGCCTTTGGTTTGTGAACTCACATCATTGGTGTGACAGAGGGTTAAATTACAACCTCAGTATCCCTTAGAAACACCTGAGCTTGTAGGCACAGCCTTGCAGCAACCTGTCACAGGCTGTCAGGAAATTAATGCAATGTTCTTCACAAGCTGGACTTTACAGGAAACGTCCAGCACGTGAAGAAAAATTCCTTTGCCATTCATCATCTGTTCCTGTCACCATGACAGCTCAGTCAGGAACCTGAGACAAAGCTGGGAAGTTTGGATGATCCACAAGTGACTTTTATTCAATGTGCAGTTTTTCCCAGACATTCTGAGAAATATCACATGGGTGAATATCACTCTCATTTGGCCAATCCAATTTTTTTTTTTCACTTGTGATGTACAAATAAGCAGGAAGAGGCAGAGATAAGCATAAAAATGAGAGCCTAAGATTGGTGTCTGAGGAAGCCAAAGTGCCTTCTAGGAGGTGACATGCATTCAACTTGCTTTTGACATGCTTTTAACACATCCTGCACCAGATACATCCCAGCACGGAGGTGGGGATCTGCCCAGCTCTGCTCTTAGGGCAAGTAAGTCTGTAAATGCAAATTTAAGAGCAGTACATTAGGCTTAAAAAAAATTAAATCTGGCTCTTCACTCTTTAGAGTGTCTCCAATATCAAAACAAAGCAGGTTGAAAAGTTTCATTCTAAGTGCTGCACTGTGCATCCTGCTGGTTCTGGCTCCAGCCTAATTGGACCCCTGGAAGGTCCACACCCTCCAGCATCTCTGCGACTGTAGCACTGGTTTAAGATCTGCAGAGCTATTGTGTTTTATCTTCTTTTTCTGCCAGAGTAGGGATTAAAAGCTCAACACCGTATTTCTTGTTCAGACTCAGATATCTGTTTATTAATTCTTATCTATAATACAGTGAGTTCTACAGCACTTCCAGCTAACAAGCTAAAAATGGAGATGTATCTCACTGTCTACAAGGTGTTTTAAGGATAAACTGTCCAATTAAGAATGGACACCTAAATTATTTTTACTTTTAACCCAATAACCAACCCCCCGTGGCCTGCAATGTGGAATTTTCTACCCAATTACAAATACCACCCAAACCCATGAAGAAGAAGGACAAAACCTCTGCCCTAAAACCTCCATCTTGCTTTATACCTATTACTATGCTCTAAAACCCTAAATTCTAAATTTTCCACCATGTGACAGCACACTTCTATTCAAACCACACACCCATAATCCCAGTTCTATCATTCAATTTTTGAAGTCTTCTCCTCAGGTCAAAAGCAGTGTTGTCCTGGGGGTCAGTGACTGACTGCACAGAAAGGACAAAATTCTCAGTTTCCAGGGTAGTTTCCAACATAGGCAAATTTTATTTCTTCCAACAAAAAGCCCTGTGAGAAGCAGTATCAGAGCTGTGGGCACCCAGAGCCCCAGATTACACAGAGCACAGTAAGAAAGGAGCTTACCTGGTGTGTTTGACTTTAGGGAAGGTACAAGGAAGTGTTTCTTATCTGGACTGAAAGAGCACACTCGATCATTGCCTCTAATCTCTCTTTTGATGTGTTTAACACCAGCAGAGGCTTCCAGGTTTGTTTTGTTGCTTGTGTCACACGTTTTCTTGCTGGCGGAGCTCCAGCCCCAGCAGAGGACAGCAAGTTGTGGCCCCAGCATTGACATCAGGTTTATGAGTAAGTTTTTGAGTAGTTTGCATCATTTTTGGCAAGGGAGAGGTAAAAAAATGCACCAATCTTATGGGTTGTCAAAACACCACCAGACCAGTTTTTCCTGACCAAAAGAAAACTGACTCCATCACCAATTCATTTCCCTGAAGAGAGCTTTGATAGCTGCCAGTGTGAAATTGTAAAATGCAATGAGCAAGAGGAAAAAAGATTATTGATTTCCACATCTCCTAATGCTGGAGCCTGTTTTATTGACTCAAGGGAAAGGCAGGCACAGGGCTGGAGCCTGGCCCTGCCTCAGGCACCCACGTCAGAGCTCTGCTCTGCTCTGCTCTGCAGACAGAAATTGCTCCTCCTGGGGCTTCCAGGTGAGAGGGGAAGGCAGGGAGGGAGGGAAAAATGAGAAGGGAAAAGAGCAAGAATGCCTTGAAGCATCACAGCATGAAGCACTTAGAGGAAATAATTTGCTCTTAAAATCACCAGTAAATCATAATTCTTTCCTGCAGGTTTCCCACTGTTTCAAGGATATTTTGCATAGAGGGTCAAGAGGAAGGGAGGTTTAGATCCTTTAGACCCTTTCCATACAACTCCACATGCCATTTATTTGCCCATCTTTACTCTAAGCAGAAACAAATTTTACTGTTTACTCTGTCAGAAACAAATTTGAAATGCTCATACTCAAATGAAGCCTACAGCAGATGGCAGCATACAGCAAAATTTTGCCTCCATCCTCTGTTTCAAAAAAAAATAAATAAACACAGAACAATTCTCTCTGAGGCCAGAGAGATCTGTTGAGCAGTTTATTATCCACATCTCCAAATACCTGTCTATTCCCATTGGAGGCTGAATTTATAATTGGATATTAACAATGAAAAAGAACTTTCTCCTTAGAAACTACTTTGTCACTCACCAATGACAGAAAAAAAAAAGTTTATTTAGAGATTTAGCAACCTTCCTTATTATTAGCACTTTTACTAGGACTAGGATGGGATCACATCTTACAAGCCTCAGGGCAAAAATAAGACCATCATATAAAAATATTTCTCCAGAGATACCCAGTGCTAGACACTGACAGATAACTGGATTTTAATAAACCCTTAAAGCTGGTAGGGAACTTCTCCAGAAACAAAATACTTCATTGCCCCATGGCTGTAATGAAGAGGGAAGAGAAAGGTGACACCTATTTGAGATTTCGTTCACCTCCTCCTTTCCTTCTCCCTGCAGAAGGAGGAGAAGATGTCCCTGGCAGCTGAGAGCTCTGTGTCCCTGCCCCTCCCTGGCTCTGCAGCCCCACATCCACCCACCCCACGGTAATCCCTGAATTTATGGCTCCTCCTCTGCAATACCCCAATTCTCTCTGCCTCTCCTTGCCTCACAATCCCTTTGCTTTCTCCACAAATTTTGTGTCCCCAAATGCCCATGGCATTGGCCACCAGACCACCAGCCCAGCAGCTGCTGCCAAGCCAACCTGCACATCCCTGCTTTTCCCTCAGTGGGAACAGCCACAAATCTGCACAAAACCTGTCAGATGTTGCTATCGCTGTTCCAGGAGTTTCTCCTGCAGTTTCTCTCTCAAATTCTGCCCAGCAGGTTCAGGAGTGTTGAGGTTTAGCTCCAGTCCCACGCAGCTGCCTCATTCCCCTCCCTGCCACAGCGGGGAGGAGAATCAGAAAGAAAAGGTGAAACCTGTGGGTTGAGACAAGAACAGTTTAATAACTGAAAAGAAAAATATTAATAAAAACCACAACAACAATGAAAGGGAGAGAGGGGGAGAAATTAAACCCAAGTGATGCCCAGTGCTCACCACCCACTGATTAAAGCCCAGCCCAGCCCAGCCCCTCACAGACAGCTTTCCCCAGTTTCATGGAGTATGAGGTTCCACAGCATGGGATATCCCTTTGGCTGCTTCACATCACCTGTGTGCTGTCCCTGGTGGCTCCTTGTGCAGCTCCTCACTGGCACAGGGGGATCAGAAGTCCTTGGTTTAAGGTGATCACCACTTAGCAACAACCAAAACATCCAGCCAAAACATGTGTGTTACCAACATTATTCTCCTGCTAAACCCAAAACACAGCACTGTACCAGCTACTAGAGGAAAATTAACTCTATCCCAGCCAAAACCAGGGCATGGAGGGACTGAGGATTGGGAAAGGGAGGAGGGCAGATGTGCTCCCTGCTTGCACAAAACAGGCAGAACCCAAGGTGTAAGACAACTTGAAGCCTTCATTCCCTTCCAAAGGCAGCACCTTCTCCTCCTCCTCAGCTCCTCACCCCTCTGGGGTGGAGCCTCTTGTCCCACCCTGTGTCCCTGTCACAGTCCCAGTCTGTCCTTGGCATCCTTGCCCTGTCCCTGCACTGGGACAGGTTTTGGCAGCAGATCCTGGTGCCCTGCTGCAGTGATGTCTGGCACCAGGCACTGCTCCTTCCCAGGGAACCACAGCCCCACTGCCACCTCATCCCTCATTCTGGTGGGACTGAGCCTCCTGCTGTGTGCAGAAAAAGGAGGAAAGCAGAGAAAGGAATGAAGATTCCAACTCAGATAGGCTTGAAAATAAACAAAAGCCAGCAAAGCAAAAATGGAAAAAATGCTTTGGAGAAGTTAAAGAATTTTATATGTGTGGTTTCCATCCAGGACCCTCTGCTCCCCCCTTTCACAGTCCAGGAGCACCCAAAAAGTGTTTTTGGTGGAGATTGGGCTCCACAGAGAAACTCAAGCCCTGTTTCCCCACCAGACCCTCTCTGCAGTGGCTGCAGAGGCAGAGCACACCTCTCTGCCTCAGGGGCTGTGAGGACTCAGAGCTGCTGCCCTCCCTGCCAGCAGCAGATGGAGCAAACTGGGAGCATCCCAGTCCATGTGCTGACAAATGCCAGGTCTTTCCCTCTGGCAGCCCTGCCTGTGCAGTGCCAGATGTGCTGCACCTGTGCTGCTCTGGGATCAGCCCTTCCCAGCTTTCTCAGTCCACAGTCATTTTAAACAAAGCCAGGACCATCCTGGACCATGCAGCCAAACGATTTTTTGTTTTCAAGTAGAGATGCTCCTTTATTATGTGACTTCCCTTTTCTGTTCACCCATGTATATGCATGGACACGTGTTCATATTTATAAAGGTTTTTTTTGTTTGGCAGCTGCTGTGCTGGCCAGCAACAGCTCTGGTCACTGGCAGATTGAGGCTGAAAATTCAGAAATGCTGCTTCAGGTGATTAATTAATTCCCTTCCCATTGCAAATACTGACTCTGGGACCCAAAATTCCTGGTCCCTGCCTGAGATATGGATTTGCTAGGGAGGAGGGTGATGACTGCTGTTCCTGACAGTCCTCTGAGTGCTGCCAGCATCCCTTTGTGGGACACCAGGGATGCCACTGTGAGACCTGTCCTGACACAGGGGACTTGCCACTCATGAGAATCACACAAATATCACACACAGCTCAAGTGTGAGGACTGCAGCAGGGCAGGGACAGAGCCTGAGCCATCCTAGAGACAGGGGAGCTGCTGGGGAGAGCTCCCAGCCCACAGGGCATCCTTCCCCCCAGGGAGGGCTCCTGCAGTCCTGCAAGGGCTGCCTTTCCCAAGGACTGCCTTTTCCCAAAGCTGTCCTTCCCCAAAAGCTGTCCTTTCCCAAAAGCTGTCCTTTCCCAAAAGCTGCCTTTTCCCAAAGGCTGTCCTATCCTAAAAGCTCCTTTCCCCAAAAGCTGTCCTTTCCTCAAAAGCTGTCCTATCCCAAAAGCTGTCCTATCCCAAAAGCTGTCCTATCCCAAAAGCTGTCCTATCCCAAAAGCTGTCCTATCCCAAAAGCTCCTTTCCCAAAGTTGCCCTTTCCCAAAAGCTGCCCTTTCCCAGAGCTGTCCTTTCCCCAAAGCTGCCTTTCCCCAAAGCTGCCCTTTCCCAAAAGCTCCTTTCCCAAAGCTGCCTTTTCCCCAAAGCTGTCCTTTCCCCAAAAGCTGCCCTTTCCCAAAAGCTGTCCTATCCCAAAGCTGCCTTTTCCCAAAGCTGCCCTTTCCCAAAGCTGTCCTTTCCCCAAAGCTGCCCTTTCCCAAAAGCTGTCCTTTTCCAAAGCTGTCCTATCCCAAAAACTCCTTTTCCCAAAGCTGTCCTTTCCCAAAAGCTGTCCTATCCCAAAGCTGCCTTTCCAAAAGCTGTCCTTTCCCAAGGGCTGCCTGCTCCCAGCTGGTGCCTGCCTGGGGTAACCCCTCCACCCCAAACTTGGCAGGCAGCAGTGTCACCTTTTGTACCCCACTGACGTCACCAGCCCTGCAATGTTGACTGAGCCCTAATCATTCCCTATGGATAGCAATTACTGCAATGAGTGTAACATTTAATGACCTCTCTTTAGGCTCTGTGGAAGTTCTCTGGAAGCAGCAGAAACCACAGGCACACACAGGATGGGGCTGCTGCCAGGTTTTTTTACCAAGGATGGTTTTGCAGCAGGAAGAGCTGCAGCTCCACCAGATCCATAATCTCAATTTCCACAGTGCTACAGCCTCTGCACATTATCCAGCAAGGCAGGGAGAGCCTGGAATGGAAGGACTGCACCACTGCTCTGCCTTTACCTGAAAGCACAGGTACCAAATCTACCAAACACTGGTAAAAGAAAGGAGGAATATTAACAAGCCCCTCTGCAAATCCTGTCTCATTCGGGTCTGCACATACTTGCTCCACTAAAGAAAAAAAACAATTTCTTACTTTTTCCCCCATCACTTGCAGCCCCCGTTCAATTTGTCTCTTGGACTCTTGGCTCCCCATCACTTGCATAATTTAAGAAGCAAATAGAAAATATTGCTGCACACACATAAAAAAAGCATTGATCTGGTGATTCACTGTATTGAAGATATCTTATTCAGCAGCTGGCAGAACACACACTCAGTGATAAATGAGAGCCAGGCTGGTGAGAATGTCCAGCTTGATGGCTGAGCTTCCCTTTGCCCAGGATCAGCCACTGGCCTGCTTTAAATGTGCTAAAAACACGTTAATCTGAAGTTACTTTAAAAATTCAAACAGTAAAAAAAGCTCCACAATTAAAATCTGTGTGTTTGAGTAAACACAACCAATGTAAAATAAAAGCCTCGAAAGGGATTCTTTTCCTTTGGATACATGTCCTACCTAGAGCCTGCAGATTATCCTGAGTCCACCTCCCTGGCCGTGTGGCAGCAGTGACCCAGAGACAAAACTCAGGAGTTTCTCTATCAGCATCCAGGAGCTGTAAAATCCAGATCTGAAATTATCCTGGGCTGCTACATAGCACTTCATAGGGAGCTTGCTTCACCATCAAGAAATACTAAACATAACATGAATACTATGCCTATAGCTGTACAGTTGTGTGCAGAGGTAAAACATGGCTCAGTACAGGATCATGATGGACACAGCAAATCTGAGCATTGTTCCTCAGAAAAGGAGGAAGGGTAAGGGTTGGGATAACAATGATTTGTGTTTCTCTGAGCTGTGGTAGCACAGATCTGCTCTCCCAGCTGTGCTGCTTTCTGAGCAGATCAAAAATAACATTTTTCTGAATCAGATCAGGAATTATTGCAGCTTCTTTCTTTCTTGAGTTGGTGAAAAGCTGGTTTCATTTTGGACTGAAAACATTCAGCAGCTCAAAGGGAGCAGCCCCATTGTACCAGCAGAGAGTAAAGCTGTGTTGCTGCTTTCAAATTCTGTATTTCTCTCACTCTGTTGTATATGCGACACCAGGAAAAATAAAGTGGTGTTGAGAAAATACCTCAAGGACTGTGCTACAAAAGACAGAATCAATTTTCATTCTCCAATATAAACTAACTCAAAAATAAGTCAATATTCAGAAGGGGAAAGAGAATTTCTAATGTCTAGTTAGTCTGCTAATAGTGTAAGATTTATTTAAATAAGTTTTTATGGCATAAAACTTATTTAAATAAGTTTTTTATTATAGTCCATGCTGTACACAGCTCAGAAAGATTTTTAACTGCTCCTGGAAAAGGAGGAGTAGGAGAAGAAGAGTTTGGGCATACTCTGTGACATGGGATGAAAGGATTTGTGCTGGAGCTGTTTGTGCACAGCTTTGGGATGGAGGGAAAAGCCCTGGTGAGCCACCCTGCTGAGCCAACCCACCATCCCTGTCCCTCTGCAGCTGAGGGTGCAACCCCCACAGAGGGATGCAGAGCTCAGCTGGCTCTTCAGATGCTGTTTATTGTATCCAGAGGGTGCAGCAATTCAGGGGTCATGAGTGACAAGAGCCCAGACCACAGCTCTCAGCCTCAGCTGTTGGCTCCTCTGAAGCCACTCTAGATCTGGTTAAAAAGCATTATGTACAGTAATTTCATGATTATAAGCCGCACCATTTTGACTCAGTTTTGGTCCAAACCCAAAGTGCAGCTTATAATCAGGTGTGGCTTATATATAGACAAAGAATGAAAAGTTGCTGTTTTAGTTTGTAGAACAGGTGTCTGCTGAGAAAGGCAGGAACTTCTCTTTGAAATGGAGAATGTAAACCCCCTCCCTCCAAATTATTATAATTTTGAAATCAAGGGGCTTTCAGGCAAAGATATGGGAATTAGGAATAACAGTTCTTTATTAGGGAAATTAAAATAGAAATACAGTACTACAAAGAAACAAACCCCAAACCCTGACACAGTCAGAGTACAACCTGACACCCGTCAGGCAGGGTGTTGGCAGCAGTCCCATTCCATGGTGGCTGCATCCTCCTGCAGTGACAGATGTGGCTCAGCTGGAGCAGTGCTCCTGTACAAGGTGCAGTTTCCCTCCGGAGCTCCAGTGGGGATGTGGAGAAATCCGGTTTTCCTCTGGAGTCCAGTGGAGAAAGGGGCTCCCTTAGTGTCCCAAAACCTCTGTTTTTATCTTGGTAAGAAATGTTGGGCTCTTCCCCCTGGCTGGAGCAACTCCCAATGGGATGCAGTAATTTTATCAGTGCCACAGTGGGACTCAATGGCCATGAGCAGAAAATGACTGGCTGGAGGAAGGATGGGCTGTGAAAAGATAAAGAACAATGCCCTGCCTGGTTTCAATGGATGGCCCATTAGAAGAATATCTCCCACGGAGATAAGGACCTCAACAGATGGTGATAGAACAGATACCTTTTATCACACTCTGTATTGTAACATGTGGCTTATAATCAGGTGTGGCTTATGTATGGACAAAGAATGAAAAGTTGCTGACACCCGGAAATGCGGCTTATAATTGTGAAATTACTTACTTTGCTGAACATCTTAATACATAACAACCAATCAATACTTTTACTATTACCTATAGCCTATCATAACTACTATCATTACCATATTCATGTTACTATTTTCCAATTACAAAAAGTTAGTATGTTACTGTTTAAGCTAGAAGTTGTATTTCAGTTTTCTTGCAGTGGAAAATTCTGACATCTTTTTTCTACTTGGGCCATCAGCAGTCTTGTTTGCCTGTGGAATCTTTTTGGTAAAAACATCTTCTGTTTGAGGTGGGTTTATCCTTTGCTGCGAGCCATAAAATCCCCTTCCAACTCACTTTTTGCCCTCTTAGTTATCCAGTAAGACTGGCTCAGCAATTCTTTTATATCAAAACTTGCTTTCATTTCTATTCCTTCTTCAGATTCTACATTCATACAGATCTTCTTGTTATACATACATATCTGTGAGACTTTCTTGTCCCAATATGAGGGGTTTTCCTTGAGCCTTTTGCTTGTCATGTGGACCATCCTTTGTCACACTGAGTGTCCTTTGTCACACTGACCATCCCTCGTCACACTGACTGTCCTTTGTCACGCTGACCATCCCTGGCACTGCTCACAGTCTCCTGGCATCACTCACACCACACCAAGGCCATTTCCTGTGTTAACACCTTGGAATAGCTGGTGTTCCCAGCTTCCAGCACTGCCTGTTTCCGCAGGGAAAGGCAGTGTCACCCCCTCAGAGGCCACACCAGCCTGCACAACGACGTTTTAGCTGCAGATATAAATGGAGAAAAAAATCCACATTAAATTGTAAAGACTAACATATTTTGCTTCTGACAGCAGGCCAGGACCATAACCTACCTCACTAAGCAGCCCCTTGCCCAGAGGATTGACCTGTGCTGGGTTTATTTATAGTGGAAGGCAGTGCAGCCCTGAGCTGTGGCTAGCTCAGGTTCAGGGCTGGCTACCCAGCAGTGGCAGCAAGGGAGCTGTGGCCCTGACATGAATAGAGGGGCCAAGGAGAGGCTGACACCAGGACCCTGTGACAGGGCAGGGGGTTGGAACCAGGTGGTCTTTAAGGTCCTTTCCCACCCAAACCAGTCTGTGAGTCTGTGGTGCCCATTCTTCCAGGGTTGTGCCATGGGAAGAGGCATCTGGGAATACTGGGGAGGCAAATGCCACTGTGTGCTGACACAGAGATCTCCTGAGCATGACTGTGGGGGACAAGAACAAGGGCTAGGAGCAGCTCAGGGTAATCCTGGTGCTGGCCCAAGCCAAAGGGAAACAACTCTATCTCAAGGGCATTGGGTACACAAATTAACCAGAAAAAAATCGATTCCTTTCTCCTGCAGCAAGCTCAGGCTGGTGCTCAGATGCTGGTGGAGGGAGGGAGGGGAGGGGGAAACACAACCCCTCAGAACCCCTGGATTATGGGAATCTTTTAAACAAGCAGCATTGGCACAGGAATGTCACAGAGAGGTTCAGGGATGGATTGGGATGCTCCCACCGGGGTGTTGGGTGCCCCAAAGCAAATTGGCCAGGTCCTGTGTGGTGCTGCCCAGCTCCCAGGAGTGCTGCAGATGCCATGGGCTGGCACTAAGGGTGCAGAAAAACAAACTGAGCCCTAAAGGAGAGCACTCAGGGACTTGGGCATACTCAAACATGCTCGATTTGTAAAGGAAAAATAAAGACCTCTATCTCCAGTAATTAGTCCCTTCAGATTTCCTGTGCCAATATTGCTGTAGAAGAGGAAAGCTGGATGGAAACATGGAGTTTGCAATTTTTAGCCCTTGCCATGCAGCCCTCAGGGCTGGCTCCAGAGGTGCAGCTCCTTCAGGTCAGGGATGGCCCCAGATCCAGGACAGGGTCCAGCCATGGCTGGGGCAGCTTCTGCCCTCCCTGTGCCCAATTAAAGCTGAACTCCTGCTGCTCTATCCCTGGACTCGTGGTTTCAGGGAAACTGGAGCAAAAAGTGCTGGGCAGTGACTTCCTCCCTCCCCACCTCCTGCAGGGATCTCACATTGCAGATGGGATTTACTCCCATGACTTCAACTCTGAATAATTAACCACACCCCACAGCATGTGCAAGACAATTTTTTGGACTCCATGATCTCAGAGCTCTTTTCCAACCTAGTCAATTCGTGATTTCAAAGCCAGTTTTGCTAACTTTTAGGTCCAGGATGCTTGTTCTGGAGGACTGGAGGGGAAAGACAACATCTAGTTTAGCTGGATAGTGCTGAAATCTGCTTTCATCCCGCTGCTTTCCTGAGGAGAGGGATTGCCAACTCTCTCCTGTGAGGAAAATGAGGCAGGCAAGAGCTTGGAGCAAAAGCTGGCTCCCCAAACCAGGGAAAGAGGCAGATGCAGCAATTCCAGCCTTGTTCCTCAGGAGCAAACACTGACCCAGCAGGAATGGAGGGGCTCAGGACAGCCCTGCTGCCTCCTGGGGTGTGAAAAAGGGAATGCCCACTTCATTGCATTTTCCTGGAATCAGATTGAAATCCAGCAGCCCAAGCAGCAGCATTAGGATGTTTTTGCTGGGCTGTTTTCCCTGGTGACCATGAACAGTCACATCAAAGCCATCAGGGGCCCACACTGAGCTTCAGGTGACCTGTGCTCAGAGGGGAAACCTTCAGGGCAGGCAGGAACCTGGAGCTGTTAAAGCAAGAATTCACTATGGCATGAGTATTTTTAAAAAATTTTAAAATGTCTAAAAAGGTAAAAGGATGCTAAGAGAAAATTATCTCCTTCTCCTAAATCTCACCCTGCTTTGAGCTCTGTCATGAGGGAGGGATGAGTTTGAGACAGGAATGGCCCAGACTTTGGTGCAGCACAGGATTTAAGGCACACCTGCTTTGTAGAGGTCTCTAGGCACAAAATCTGTTTGATTTACCCAACTAAAAAGAGGAAGAAAGAGAGGAAGAGAGATTATTTAAGTGTTCATTTTCTCTCCATCAGTCCCACAGATAGATGACTCACATTTTTATATGCTAGAGGAACATAAATTAAACAGATAGAGCCCACAAAGCCATTTGTCCTCACCCTGTCCCCATTCACACATTTTGCTGTGACCATGGCACAGGAATTGGTCTTTCCAAGGATACAAGTGAACTTGGTTTTCTTTCTTTCTATTCCAAGGTGCAGTGAATGAGGTCAGGACAGTCCCAGAAAGTCCTGTTGGCACTAGGATGACCCACCTAATGTGAATAGGAACCAAATGTTCACACCAGGCTGGAGCCCTGACCCTGGTGACATCTAAAACAAATGAATTTCACCTTCCCATGTCCAGACAGGCTCCTTCAAAAAGGAGAAAGCCTCATTGCCAAGGTTGGCCTTCAGAGAACTTCCCAGCTGTCCTCTCACCCAAAATCTGTTTGGGAGCCATTTCCCAGGAGCATTTCAGCTGAGGGAATCTCCTCATTTCCCACCCTCTGCAGGTCTGTGCTCCCCAAAGGCCAGGAACAGGGATCACTTGCTTTGAACATTGCAAATCTGGGAGAGCAACGTGACACCAAAGCATTCACCAAATTTGGCCTTGCAGTAGCAATCATTTCATTACATCATGCAGTTACAATGGCCAAGTTTAGTTCCAGCATGGGGAGAAAACCTCTGCCTGAGAATTCCTGACGAGTGTGTTCACTCCCAAAACTGGTAGGGAACGTTCTAATCAAAGTTTATATAAAACTGCTCTTAGGAATAAGCAAACAAAGCATTTACTAAATAAGTTACTCTGAATAGATCCCAGCACAAACAGCAGGGCTTGTAGAGGTAGCAACAAATAATTTAAATTATTGGTAGGACTTTTTTTCTTACTGCTAATGCAATTTCATTAAAAATCTTAAAGGGGCAAAGGGCAAAATTTACTTTAAGATTTAATTCCGTGGCTAGAGGAGAGAATGAGGGGAAAAGCCTCAATCCTGAAACCTTCAGGTGAGAGCAGCTGGCTGAGGCTCCCAGCTTCCAAGGCTTCCTTCTGACTCACATAATTCCCCTCTCAGCTTCTCCCCTTGCAGGTGGCCCTTCTTAGTGCAAACAATTAAATGGGCATTAGGTGAAAGTGGCTGCTCCTGTAAATGAGGAGGACATGGGGCAGGCAGGGAGGGGTGCCTGGTTCTTCAAAAATCAGCCCCCTTTTTTTACAGGGGCCTCATGTTCTCCACATTTCCAAACCTCTCCTTTGTTATCGAGGAGATGAATAAAGAGGTTTTAAACCACTCCAAAGTCCAACCAGGCTGGGGCTAAAACCCAGAACAGAGGAACAGCGGGTTCCAGCTACCAGAAACTCATAGTTCAGTTTATAAGCAATTAAAGCCCTGGAAGGGACCACAGTGGCTCATCTGCTCCCACCTCCCTGCCCAAGCAGGGGCACCCCAGAGCCCAGGATTGTGTCCAGATGGTTCTGGAATATCCCCAGTGAGAGACCCTTGGCTGCAAAGTGCTGTGTGCCTGTGCTCTGCTCTGCTGGCCAGCTCAGAATTTAGCACAGTGGCTTTCTAAAGGTGCAGGAGGGGGCATTTTCCACCAATTCAGCATTTTCAGTGGGGCAGGGCTGGCTTTCCTTTATTTACCTGCCTGGCATGAACATGCTGGGCAAGAGCCTGTTCCAGCTTTGGGCAAACTGGTTTTACTTTGGGAGAAAAGCAGAGTTTGTTCTGTGGCTGGTGAAGTGAGAAATGCTGTGAACTCCCCTGAATCCATCAGGTTTGCATGAGGTCCATCAATGGCAAAGCCAGCTCTCAGCACGTTTTTCCTCACAGATGCTGGTGTTGCTGCCCTTCCAGAAGCCTCTGGCTTTTTCCACAGTCCCTGGGTCTCAGCAGCAGGTTTTTAGGGCTGACACCAGCCTGTCCCCAGCCCTGTCCCTTCCCCAGCCTCCCTGCACACCACCACAGTGCCCAGTTCTTTTTCTCCCCCAGTTCCTTTTCCTCTCCATCCTTCCTTGCAGTCCCTTCATCATTAGCTCCCCCAGGACCATCAGCAGCATATCTGTCTGACACAGGCAGCTCCACTGCTATAAATTCTCCACAGCCCATTGAATAAAGACCTTTTAATTAGGTTTTGAGAATTTTCCCATTAGCTGAGAGGCATTGAGAATTCAGGTCTCATTTATGAAAAGCAAAATATATTAGAGAGGGAAGCTGCTTGGTTTACTGCAGTATTAGCATTTCCCCTCTGTATTTATGGGCATGGATTAATTGCTGTTTTGCTACTGTGGACAGAAATATGTTTGACAATTTACTTTATTGTGCTACAAATGACAGATTTAAAGCAGTGATCCAACGTGAGAGCCCTCCTGGGCTCCTGCATTGTCTGTGTGACATAGAGAGAAAATGTGAACAAAATCATGCATCATCAAAATTTGATTGCTCTGCTGTTTGCACCAAACCAGCTTCATGTTCTCCCTATCAAAGGGGTTTTCTGGCTTCAGCTCTTCATATGAGAGTGGGAAGATTGAGCCAGTGCCACATCCTTGGAAGGACAGAGCTGTGCTGCCTTGGACCCTGGACACACTTGCCCACAATGAGAGGTCCAGTGTCCCCTTCACGTGTCCTCCCAGCCTCTGGGCATTCCAGCTCAGGGAATTCATCAACCAAGTGTGGTATTTTTGGTGTTTTTAAAAGCCCAGATGGATTTTTCCCTGCCAGGAACTGTTTGTTGAGGTGACCAGGACCCCAAAACACCAGGTTGGGAAGAGCTGGCACAGCCCTGCTTTGCCAATGCAATCCTTGCAGGCATCAAGTTTCTGCTTCAATCTTCTCATCCTGACAAAACTTTGTGCTGGAGAGATCCCAGCCAGCTCTAACAGCTGTATTTTGATCCTGCTGGGTGCATTTGATCCAGTTCTTGCTCCTCAGCTACAGATCAGGGTCGTATCACTTTTTGTGGGGTTATTCCAGGTAAGCAGGGCACAGCAAGGGCAGCCTCAGGTGCCCTCTCCTCTGTCCTGGCATCCTTCATCCCAGCTGGAAACCTCCAAGTGCTCCTCTGGGCTGAGCTCTGGCTTCTGCAATGCTCTCACCTGCAGTAACTTTTTATTTAAAAAAACCAAAGGAAAATAAGAACATTCCTGTTAAGATTTTCCTTTTCTCCTTTTCTGATTCTTGCCAGAACTTTACAGTTCACTTTGTCTGCCCAGTCTCTTTAAAATCTTTAAAGTGAAGATTTCAAAGGAATTTCATGGCTAGCCATTTTTTTCCTTTTTCTGTTGAAATTTCTACTTCTTTTCTTTCTTTCTACTTTTTTCTATCATTATTTTGTTAAATCCCTTGAAGAACTGAACTGAATAGAGACACAGTTTTCCCCTGAAGTAGCTCTCCCACCAATCATCAGATATCAACCCTTGCTAACATTGGAGCTTAATATTTCTCCCTCTATTTTTAACCACATTTAATTGGTGCAGAAGGAAAACTTCCCGGCCAATATTTCCTCCCTTCACAGTCATCAATGAAAAGAGCAATAAGTGAAACTTGCTAAAAACAGCAATAATCTTGATTCCACTCTGCCAACTCTGTAGGTAATTTTTGCTATCAGCTCAGCTGAGGCAGCTCAGGTCACTTGCTAACCTCAATTCTTTTACAGACCTGTCACTCTGTACATCCCTCTCAGCCTTTCCACTCCTCACCATCAGCTGGAAACAGCAATTTAGGCAATGTCTTCACTGCCCACTTTTGAAACCACTGGGGCAAAACTTCTCTGAAATGACCTTTTCCTCCCACACAAGGTCTTAGGCTCACTTATTATTTCCTGGGTCTCCTGCTTCTCCTATTTCAGGCATTTCTCATTTGTATTTATCTCTTTAGCTATTTGTGTCAGAAATAACCTTGCAGCCCTTTGCCTGCATTGCTTGGTTTCCAAAGTTTTGATCACTGTTCCCATAGTAGCAAATGAGAGCCAGGGATCCTTTTTTTTTTATAACATCTCATGTGCCCCAAATAATATTCAGTCCTTGACATGTGAGGTGAAACCCAGAGCTCTCAGTCTGCTCTAAGAAACTGCCAGAAAACTAAAGGGGTAACATTTCCTTTTAGCTTGCAGGGTGAATGGCTGCTGACCCCTGCCTGCTCCAGGTTACACTGCTAATTGCTCTGACATTAATGAATTAATTTGTTAAAATTATGCAATATGGACAATACAGATCAGCTGTTCCATCAGTGTTTGGGGATGCTGGGTGATCTCAGTGACCCCCTGTGCCTGGGTGCAGGTGAGAGGTGTTGGCTCTCTTGCAGGTGATGCTCTTTCATTGCAGTTATGTTGGAACCCTGAAGCCTGGGAATTTTGAATTTTCTGTGCTTTCTGGCAGTGACCCCCAGGAGAACACTGCTTTGGACTTGAGACCTTGGAGAAGCTTCCAGATTTGAGTGATGGAGTTGGAATCATTGGTGTGTAGTTTAGGTAGAAGTGTGTAATATCACATGGTGAAGGGTTTAGAATTTGGGGTTTTGGAATACAGTAATAGGTATGGGACAAGCTGGAGGTTCTTGGGCATTGGCTCTTCTTCCTTCTCGTTCCTTCTTCAAGATTTCAGGTAATAGTTTTTGGTTGGATAGAAGGTATTGCAATGCAGGTCACAGGTGTTTGGTAATTGGGTCAAAAGTATAAATAACATAGATGTTACCTTTTAATTGGATAGATAGGCCTTAAAAGACCTTGTAACGAGTAGGATGCAGCTTCATTTTGTCATTTTTAACTTGACAGCTAGAAGTGCTGTGGAACTCACTGTACTTTAGATAAGAATTAATAAACAACCGAGTCCAAACATGAAAATCTGTCTCTTGTGCTTCAAGCCTGACTCTGACTGAAGGCAGAGGAAAAAAGAAGATAAACACTAATATGTGGTGCCATCAATATGTGAGAATCCCTCCTTCCCACCAGTCACTGTGGAAGGGAACAGACCCAAAAAACCTTCTCCAGAGTGGTGCCAGATTTGGGTCTTCCTTCTGGGAATCACAACCAATCCACAGGTGTGGATTTGCTTCTGGTTTTGGTGAGTTTTGGAATGACCTGCAAAGCTCCACCCATCACAGCATTTTCCATTCTCCAAACCAGGACATTTTTACCAGATTCAGTATTAAAGCCAAACTAAGTTATCTTGGTTTTGAGCTTGAAACTTTCACTAGATGGCTTGAAAAGATGTCCCTGAGAAATTATGAAAATCAAAAAATGCAATGGTAAAATCATGGGATGGGCCAGACTGAACTAATCCCTCCCTCAGTTCTCTGAGCCAGTTACAGGTGCTCACAGGAAAACTTAACAAGGAGCAAAAATAATCCAGTCATACACCACATTATTCTCATTTCCACTCCTGCTCCATCATTTTAGTGAATGCTTTCTGGTTGTTTTATTCTGAGAAATTATGAGTAACATTTGCTCAAGTCCAGCCAGCCACAGGCAGTGATGCTTTCACAAAAATACCCTTCCAACCTCCAAGGATTTGCAGCTTAGACATTTCCTGAGATACATGCGCAGTTTGGAGATTTAGCAGCCCCAAACAGTTTTTTCTTCAAATGAATTCATCCAGTTTCTTCTCAGACTTGTGGAAAGCTGTAGCATCCACAGCTGAATTGCATCACATCCCTGTGCTGGGTGATGAACCATCTTCCTTATGTGCTTCTAACTTACCACTGAGACTTTTATGTTAGATGAGACCATGAGCTGTGCCTCCTGTGACCTGTATGGATTTGGAGAGACCTGGTGTACATAAATACATACATATTCCTGATGTGGATGCTGCCCCACACTGCCATCCCCACCATGGGACCCTTTACAGGCTGCAGATTGAGAACACAGCATGAAAGAGTAAACTTTGTAAATCTGTGATTCTCTATTCCTTGCCTAAGAATTGTTAGTCTGTCATTTGCTTTTCTCACGGTTGCTAAGCACTGAGCTGGTGTTTTCACAAAACTGTCTGTTATCCTCCATCTGCTCCTGTCATCCTCACACTGAGCTCACAGTAACATCACAATCAGCTCAGGGTCCTTTATTGTAACTGGAAAGGTGGGATTGTTCCTTTCCCAGCTGTGCATCACTCCCTATTTCCAGACATGATGCCTCACATGCCATCCAACCCTGCTCTCATTCCATTTCTGCACAATCAATCCACTGGAGCAACTGCCTCATATTTTTACTGCCACGGAAATTCTGTGTCACCGACAGATTTTACCCTCTCACCTGCTCTTTCAGCTGCTTTGTGAGCCTGTTCAGCTGCAAAGGTCCCAGCAGAACTCTCTGCAGGAACCCTCTTGTGACCTCTCCCCACAGTGAAAACCATCCTGCCCTCTTCTTGTTGCCCTGCTTTAATCCAGAAGAAATTTCCCCCATCTGTCCTGTGACAACTGTGACAACTACAGTAATTTCACAATTATAAGCCGCACCATTTTGACTAAAATTTTGGTCCAAACCTGAAGTGCGGCTTATAATCAGGTGCGTCTTACATATGGACAAAGAACGAAAAGTTGCTGTTTTAGTTTGGAGGACAGGTGTCTGCTGAAAAAGGCAGGAGCTTCTCTTTAAAATGGAGAATGTAAATCCTCTCCCTCCAAATTATTATAATTTTGAAATCAAGGGGCTCTCAGGCAAAGATATGGGAATTAGGAATAACAGTTCTTTGCTAGGGAAATTAAAATAGAAATACAGCACTACAAAGAACAAACCCCAAACCCTGACACAGTCAGAGTACAGCCTGACACCCGTCAGGCAGGGTGTTGGCAGCAGTCCCATCCCATGGTGGCTGCATCCTCCTGCAGTGACTGATGTGGCTCAGTTGGAGCAGTGCTCCTGTACAAGGTGCAGTTTCCCTGCGGAGCTCCAGTGGGGATGTGGAGAAATCCGGTTTTCCTCTGGAGTCCAGTGGAGAAAGGGGCTCCCTTAGTGTCCCAAACCCTCTGTTTTTATCTTGGTAAGAAATGTTGGGCTCTTCCCCCTGGCTGGAGCAGCTCCCAATGGGATGCAGTAATTTTATCAGTGCCACAGTGGGACTCAGTGGCCATGAGCAGAAAATGACTGGCTGGAGGAAGGATGGGCTGTGAAAAGATAAAGAACAATGCCCTGCCTGGCTTCAATGGATGGCCCATTAGCAGAATATCTCCCGTGGAGATCAGGATCACTGCCCCCACCCTCAACAGATGGTGATAGAACAGATACCTTTTATCACACTCTGTATTGTAACGTGCAGCTTATAATCAGGTGCGGTTTATGTATGGACAAAGAACAAAAAGTTGCTGGCACCCGGAAGTGCGGCTTATACTCAGTGCGGCTTATAATCGTGAAATTACTGTAAGTTTCTAAGACCCCTACACTGTTCAAAACATTTTTCCATAGCTCATTGCTCTCATGAGCCAGAGGGTTTTTTTTCTCAGCATCTTCCCTAATTACACTGTCTCCTTTTTAACTCAGGGCAGCCAGAACGTCACAAAGGGACTGGGCCATCCCAGAATTATGTTTTCTCCTTTGTACTCCTTTCCTAATAACTGCTGAAAGCAATTTTCCTTTTCTTCACTTTGAAAATTCAGCTGGCACATCCACAGTGATGGGGAGCTGTGAGTGACAGTAGATAATTTGCAGCCCATCTTGGTGATTATATACTTAGGTTACTTTTCCTCTGTGCATTTCACTTTTTATTTCATTTACCATTTATCACCCAGTCAATCTTGTAAGATATTTCCACAACTGTTCAGCTAGCTGCATTTTTTTAAAAATATGAAAAATAATTCTGAATCATCAGCATATTCATCACTTTATTATTCACCAAGCTTTCCTGATCATTTATGAGTATATTGAGCAAAAATCCTCTCCTCTCCCTTATGATTGCTGACCTTTGTCTCCTATCTGAAAAGAAGTTATTTGTTTACCTCTTTATGAATTTACTTTCCTGCAGTATTGTTTTCCCAATTTTCTTTATTTTTCTTGGAAAAGAAAAAAGGTATTTTTTTCTTCTAGCAGCTTCCTTTACTCTCTCATTTAATTTTTCTGGGTCTATATGTGTGCCTGAGGACATCCTTTTCATATTTTTGTTCGGTGGTAAATATTTACTGAGTTTTTCATATCGTGCCTTTCAATAGAACCCTGCTGTTTGTCAACATTTCACACATTTTACTCTTCCTTTAAGCTCGATTTCATAAGTCTTCTTGATTTGTTTTTCCCTTTTTAGACAGTAATAGGTCAGGAAGAAAACGAAATGCATATTTCCCTGCTTTGCTGGCTCCAGCCAGTGTGTCCTCTTCTCCACAGGCTGGTCCCCACCTCATTTCAGGATGACAAGGATTTTCTGGGGTTATTTTGGTGCTCACTAAAAATGATGGCAGTGCTGAGATCATGGACTGCTTGGAGATCCCAGCAGCATTAGGGAAAATTACTGGCTCAGATCTGTATTTCTAACTGAGCTTTGCAGTCACAATCAAACCATTTTGTAGTGTATTGGATGCTGAAATTCAGGCTTTTAGATCTGACTCAGCTCTGAGTTACACATTTGATTAACTCCAGTAATTAAATCTTTCTTTTCACCTTGGGCAAGGATATTTGCCACAGAAATGTGACAGAAGTCCTCTTCCAGCACTGTCTGTGGTTTGTAGAAATTATATACCCTTTGATAAAATTACCCTGAAGGAAGTTTGAATTCACAAAGTTCAAGTTGATTTTGACAACTGCATTAACACATCTGTGCTAGGGATCTTTATCAAAGCCATGGATCTCAGGGGTTATTTTGTACTGTCCATTTTCAAAATTAAGATGTAGGGTTTTATCTGTTTGTTTTTTGACCCCTCAGTGTCATCTTGTAGACAGATATTGTCCTGGTTTGAGGAATTCACATGCCAGCTCGTACTTCTCTGTGCCTCTCAGCTGGAAGGAGCAAATTGCAGAAACCCCTCTCCTTTGCCACTGATTTTTTCTCTGTTGTGATGATTTATTTTAGAGAGCTCTCAAAACTTGGGATTTACTCTGTGGGCTCATAAGCAGTGATGTTGGCCCAGTGACAGATTTCTTCATGTCAGCATTCAAACCAACAGTTACCACGAAAGGAAATTCCCTTCTAAAATACTCCCTTTAGGATGAAAATCAAAATTGTTCTGTCTGCTGGTTATTTTAAGTGAAAAGAGATAGAAAAAAATACCCTTATCCTTAAAAAGTTCTGGATTAGGAGAATGGAGAGTTGCAGGTTGCCACCAAACCACAGCAAGATCCAGCACCAGCTGTGGTGATTTCTCCTCAGCAAGGAAATGAGAGCAGCAGAGTGCAGCTAAAAGGGACCAGGGGAGGGTGGACACAGTGATGCCTTAAGTTTTAGCTTTTATATTTTCCAGATTCTGCACTGCATTGGTGTGTAACTCTGAACTCCATATAAAGTGTTACAAGTTCTCCTCCCAGCTCAGTCACACAAATCCTTTTCCAGCCCCAGAACCAAGGACACGCTGCAGCTCCAGCCCCAAAAAGTGCAAACAGGGAATTGAGGAGAGAATCTGGGAGGGTGGGACTGCAGAGCCTGGAGCTGGAACTGGACAATGAACCCCAATATGGGAATGGACCAAAACTTATAAAAGTGTGAAACTTATAAAAGTATAACTGAGGTCGATCTTGGGTCCATCTCGGGTGCAGCCTTGTCCAGGCTCTTGCACTGCCCAAGGTGAATCCTTTGAAGGCCTTTTAATAATAAAATACCTTTTTCATTCCTTTAACATGGTCCATCCTCTGTTCCAGGGAGCCTCTCAAGGCATCGATGGACTCTGGGGAGAGGAAGGAACCCTCCCAGCCCCTTCTGGCCATGGGCACTTGCAGAGCCCGAGATCCTCCACAGAAACCAAAAGCTTTAGGTAGGCGCCGGCCTCACAGAAGGAAACACATTTACAGGGAAACCCCAGATAATTTTCAAGGCTTTGCTCTATAAACATATTAAAGATCTTTAAGTAATCCCCTGGCAGCAAGCAGGCAGCTCATTTCTTGCAGTGTGTTTGCTCTGAGATGCCAATCAAACGCTCTTTCCGCAGCGAGAGCTGGGGGGGAGATTTGCCTTTGTGCCCACAGCTGGGATCGGGCCCAAGAGGTGACAGCCAGCAGATAAGGGCTTAATTAATGTCCAGAAAGGAGCAGGAGTACAGACCTTATCTGCAGTTTCAGCTGACTCACACGATGGGCTGATAATCTACTGAGAATTCCATGGAGGTCCAAAAGCAGCGCGGTCCCCCTTGGGATCTCTGCTTTCCTCTGGTGCCCATTTCAGCCAAACTCACTGCCCATCTCCCTGGTGGGAAAACTGCCAAGGAATTCTCTGCACAGGCATCATGATGGGGCTTTGCACATAAGGGGAAAGCTGAATTTTAAAGTTTTTAGCTCGAGGTTTTCTCTAAGTGATGGAGGTAAGGAGTGTGATAGGAGCTGCTGAGTGATGGAGCACAGCCCTCTTCTGCCTGCAGCCTGGTGTCTTGTGCCATGGAGATCACAAAATATCTAATTTATGAGTTGTGGCTGTCAATGAGAAATGCCACCCATGTCTTAAATAGGGATAGATATAAATAGAGTCCATAAGGTATTGAATAAGTTAACCTTTAGGAAAAAAAACCCTGTTATTTTTTCCCTTGTAGAGCAAAATCCCTCCCACTTTGTTGGAAATACTTTTCAACAAATAAACTTCCTCCAAAGAAGCTGAAAGTTCTCCCTTTGAGCTTTGTAATGGAAAGATGGACGAAACAAATTCATGTATAATATTTAAAAGCAAGAAGACACAGTTCTGTCAAAGACCAAAAAAGTGCATTGAATCTCTTTATTTTGGTGATGAACAGGAAGGGTTACCTGGTGGTGTTCCCACAGGAAAAGTGATGCTGCAGAGCACCCAAGGTCCCACTGCTTCTCCCCCCTCCCTGGCATTTCTCTGATTGTCTGTAAGAGTTGACAAGTAGCTAGAAGCTAAGAAATGTTACAGTAAATGGTAGAAAATCACCCAAAAGGAATATTAAAACCTTCACCAGTCCAAGTCCCAAGGCCTGTTGTCCCAAAACAACCCAAAGGCTGCCTGGGAGAGACCAGGAGAAAAGCAATCAGGAAATTATTAGGTCAAGCATGGTGCTAGAGAAGTTTGGTTTTGGCATGCAGGTGGTCTTGGATGGGTTGGGAAGTGCTGTTCTGCTTTGGGGATCAAAAATTTTGGGGATCAGGCAGAGGGGGTGGGAACAGCCCCTCTTGTGGCATCCCTAGAACAGGACCTTGCACAAGGCAGCAGCTCCAGAATAAAACTGGGACACTCAGGACTGATGCCTGATGAGCACAGCAGCTGTGGGGCAGGCTGAGATCTCACAGAAACTCTCATTTCTTCTCTTGTGTCTCTATGCACTTGGGCTTTTGGAGTTTGTTTTTTGTCTTGTTTTTATTTTCCTCGTCTTACCTTCTTTGCCCAAATCCCCTTGTGAGCTTATGTGCTCAGTATTTCTCAGTCACACCTTCCACTTTCTGTGTTTATGTATTTTTTCAGGTGTTTAGTGGTCTCCTGAAACTTGGAGGTATCACAGGTCCAGCCCTTTTCCTTTTCCTGTTTCAGAGCAAGCAAAACCAAAACCTTAAGGCCAGGGAAAAATTGACACAGAAAAGATACTCTGGGTAGAAAATATATGTACATATTCTTCAGTAGTGACTGGAAAATAAAACTGCCCAGAGGTCTAAAATACTCTAAAGGCAGTGAAATCAGAGTACAATGAAGTCTGGCACTCAGAGGCACCCAGCAGCATCCATTTGATAGATTATGGGATCACGTAATAGACATGTATCTGTAGGTACGTAATAGATATGTGATCAATAGCTCAGGGAGCCCAGAAATTTATCTCTGGGATATCAAAATATGCATGGCAACACTTCCTAACCAAACAAAAGAAAACCCAACCTTCTGGGTGAAGCTTCAGATGGAACAATGTTATCAGACCTCGCTGGGCAAACACGAGGAGCGCATAAAACCCGCGAGTTCCAGGGAAAGCAGCACCTCTCCTCTTGCCAGAGCCATGGATCTGAAGGTGGTCTGTGCACTCTCCATCTCCCTCATCATAGCCCTCAGCACCCTGGCAGAGGGAGTTGCACCTCCAAGTAAGTACATCCTTGTGCTGTTGCCTTCCAGGTACGTGTGGGACCCTCATCCCACCGGCTGCAGCCAGACCCTGTCAGCTCTAACAGCAAATGGCTCTCTGGGCTGCTATTTCTGCCCCAAGTGGAGCCTGCTTTTTAATTGTTATCAGAGAGATGTATAGCAAAATGTGAAAGACTGCAGCTGAACTCTTGTGTTGGAGGAATAACCAGGAACCTGCTGCAAAGGCGCAGGAGGTTGCTAGAACAGGACCAGGGCTGGAACAGGAGCCAGCCTTGTCTAAATTTTCTTCTGACCCTTGGTTTATGCTGCTTTGCCACGTGAATACAGTTTTAAAGGAGTCTATCTGCCTCCTCATTTAAAAGCAAGTCATTTAGAGAGCTCCTGAAGTGGAAAGCAAGTAACTCAATGACAGCTGGAGGACAGCTCCAGAATTTCTTGGTTGTGGCTGACTGTGCAAATGACTTAAAATGTTAAAAGCTGCAGCTATTTGTCCATCATCCTGTATTTTATATTCACCTGTCAAGAATTAAAAGATTCTGTATCTTTACCTGTTGAATATCCACTGGATCCTTGAATCCTTTCCTCTTCACATGAGAGGGGCAAAGCTACAAACATTTAATATTTGAAGTTCTTGGGACTTCCCATTTGGTGTGCTGGGCTGGCTTAGCTGCAAGTGAGACCACAGACTCTCAAAGTGGGATGTACAGCCCTGACTAAAACTGGTAGAGGTTTAAAAGCAACTTTTAAACCACTCAGGTTGTGGTCTCAGCAGGGAATTGAAAAGAAGGAAAGCATCTAGGGAAAGAGCATTGTTCCCAGTGAGCATTTGGTGAACATCCCTCCATAACAAGTGACACCCTGTAACTTGCTCCTTCTGTCCTGAACAGCAAAATGCCAGTGTAAAATGGTTCCCAGGGAGAGGACAAACTGTGGCTACCCGGGGATCTCAGCATCAGAGTGCAAGAAAATTGGGTGCTGCTTCAACGCTTCAGTCCCCAGCGTCCCCTGGTGCTACAGTCCTAAACCAAAGAAAGGTAATTTCTCTGCCAGAAACACTGATTTACCTCCTGTTTGATCATCCAGAAATGTGCACAACCAGGGAATAGTTCTGCTTTTCTCCTTAGGCAACAAAAGTGGGCACAAACCTCTGTTAGGAGACCAGTGGTGGTAAAATGCAAAGTCAAGCCTTGTTTACCCATCAGACTTCTGCCTCATCCTCTTCACACAATGTATTTCCTCTTCCTTCATGTTTCTAGTTCTCAAACAGCCTGTGCTGATTAATTGAAGAGATTCCAGTGTAATTTGTGGTCTTGTCCATGGGTAGAGCAAGGGATACTCAGCACTTATTTAAGTGGGTTTGCTGTGCTTGTTTGACATCTGTCAGCATCCTGCTTCTATTTTTGACCACTATTTTCTCAGAGAGGATAACAGCTGCTCTCCTGGTCTTTCCAGGATTAGCTGTATATTTTACATAACTGTGTTAAGTAATGGAGTGTAATTAGCTGCATTAATTAACTCAGTGTAAGCTACATTTGCTGGGCTGACAGCATGACTCCTTCTTAGGAGAACTCCAGGGCAGTCTCAGCAGCTGCACAGGTGACATGAAAGGAAATGAGGGTGCAAAGGCAATGTTACCCAACAAAAGAACCTGATACAAATTGAGATTAGTCAACAGGGATCAGTAGGTAAAAATAGTTTTGCTTTTGAGCACTGTTTGCAATTCTTGTAAACCTTGAAAAACAAGCAGCAGCAACTTGGGGTGCCATTTTCATAGAATTGCTTTTCTGAGCAGAACTGCTCCATGAGAGGAAAACTGAAGTATTCAAGCTGGGTGGTATAATCTCTTTACTTGGGATTTTAGTTTTAAGTGCCTGGAAGAGTTATAATTTCCTCCTGAAGATTTATTTTGTTTCTGTACCTTAAGCTGGCATGCAGAGAGGGCTGGTGGTCCTCTCCTGTGTTAGCCAGGCTGCTCTGGGGTTGGCATGGGGTCAGGTCATGGACACCCCCTGGTCTGAGGCCAGTGTGTGTGTTACCAACACAGAGACACAGGATTGTCACCCTGGATCTAGGAAAGGTAAAGATGGGCTGCTGCCAGGCACTTCCAGGGGTCAATTTTGCCTCCTCTTATCCCTGGGGCACAGCAGCAATTCATCACCCTCTGGAATTTAGTTTTGCCTGGGAGGCTGAGTGAGGATTGGGGTAAATCTGCTGGCTGAAATTGGTTCAGAGAAGGTCACCATGGCCAGCACATCTGCCCAGTGACCTCACCTTTGTGTCCTGCCTTTTATTTGTGAATTCCATCACCAGGCAGAGCACGAGCTAACACTTTGTCCTTCCTTCCTTTGTTCTTTGTTGCTTTACACAGTGAAGAAAGTGTGTCCCACCGACCCCCACCACAGGATAAACTGTGGCCACCCTGGCATCAAGCCCTGGGAGTGCACAAGGAAGGGCTGCTGCTTCAGGGCACACCCTGCTGGGGTCCCCTGGTGCTTCTACCACCGCAACGTGGAGGAAGGTAATGTCCCCCAGATGTCCCCTGGGTCCCTCTGGGTGCTCCTGGCACTGTCCCCAGGCTTGGTGTGCTGTGCCAGCCAGAGGATCCTGAGGGTGTGAGCAGAAAAAGGTGGCTAAACCCTAAAAGAAATGCTTGTTGTGCAGAGAGTGGGGTGTTGCTGATGCATCTGAGCCAGGGATTTGTGGGCAGTGTGGTAGTCTGGGCTCAGGTGTGAGCTCAAGACCCCAGCTAATCCCACAGGAGAGGTGCAGCCACCCAGCTCACATCCCCCTTATCAGCCTGAGAGATAAAATGCTTTGCTTTGGAAATGTGGAATGAAACCTACAGAAATTTCTGATCCCCAGCTAACTTTGTTTTAGCTAGGATTGACCTTTCAGCACATTTAATAAGCAATAGCCTCAGCCACACTGTGTTCTGTACTACCTACAGCTCACCATAATTTGGTTTTACTGATCTGGGTCATAACTGGGAAACACATCTATGTATGGGGGTTGGTCAGGATGGCTAAATATTGCCTTTTGGATGTCCTACATTGAGAAAAACACTTCCTGGAACTTGTTGATTTATGGGGAAAACATGTCCCTTAATCTGCTTCTCCTCTTTGCCTCCCCAGCTTGTTAAAGGAGAAACTTCCAGCGAGAACTTTGCAATCTTTGGATCTACTCCAATGGAACGACAGACAGAGGTCCCAACTCAGACTTTTTATTTTGCAACAGCCATGATTTCTAGGCTGGTTTTTTTGGGTTTTTTTATTTTTATCTGGGATTGACTCCTTTCTGATGAAAAGTTACTGGTAGCTTTTATTCTCTCAGTAGGCTAGCACCACACAGGTTTTCACTGTAATAAAAGAAGTACAACACAACTTGTGAAGGTTTGGTTTTTTTGCTATCTTTATTTTAAAGCTGTGTATTTCTCCATTTCCCAGGAAATTTGGCATGTCAGCAGCCTGCTGATGAGGGAGCAGGCACCAGTGCTCCCAAAAGGAACACAGCACTAAGCTTTTTGTGTTAGCTACGCTTCACACTTGCAAGTGACTGCTTGAATTTGTTAGCTGGCATCACAAGGGGCTACCCATCCTTCTGAGTGCTGGGAATACTCAGAGTTTGCCTTTATATAGATTTAGCTGTGGGTTTGGGCTTTTTTTTTCTCTTGAGACATAGGGAAGGGTACCTTTGATAGCTGGTCTGACTCAAACACCTCCTGCTCTCTGCATTTCCCTGTCTCTGGTGCTCACCACATGCAGGTCCTGCAGGTCACACTCAGGAAATGTCTCTACAACACTAAAAGCAGCACACAGGATCTCCAACCCTGGCCTAAACCTGAAATGGAGCTGCTGTGTCTCACCAACACAGGAGAAGCTCCTGGTGTCGTGTGGCTGCACAGTAGCTGGAATGCTTCCCTGCTTCAGCTGAGTGAGAGCCCAGGAAAGATCCTCTAAGAGCTGTGTTGGGAATTAAATGGGGAACCTGAGGCTGCTGCAGCAGCAAACTCTGCTCAGGGCTCAGTTTGTACAGCTCTACAGGACCGTGCTGCAAGGAGAGAGAAAAAGATGAAGACACAGAATCATAAAATTGTTTATTTGGAGGGACCTTAGGTCATCTAATCCAACCCCCCTCAGTGAGAAAGGACATCTCCAACTCCATCACATTGCTCCTAGCCCTGTCCAATGTGTCCTTGAACTTTTCCAGGGATTTTTCACTTCTCTGAGCAGCCTGTTGCAACCTTTCAACATCCCCACTGTAAAAATCTTCCTCCTTGACATGCCTCATTGGAGGTTTGATTTATCCCTGTACACTTCAGTGATGAGTAAGTTTATCCAGGTAAAGAATTAGTCATTCATAAAGCACTTCCAACAGGCTCAATAATATGATTTTAATTTGGTCAGATACCAGTTGTAATATGAGCAATAAACTGAGCAGAGTACTGAAGGTCTTTGGAGGGGTTTCCAAGAATCATAGAAAATGGTGAGTTGGGAGGGACCCACAAAAATAAAGTCCAACTTGAATTAGAGCCCAAGCCCCAAGAATCTCTGTGCCTGAGGGTGTTTTCAATCATTCCTTGAGCTCTGTCAGGTTGGTGCTGTTATCCCTGCCCTGGGGATTCTGTTCAGTGCACAAGCACCCTCTGGGGGAAGAACCTTTTCCTGATACCCAACCCAAACCTGCCCTGACACAGCTTCAGGCCATTCCCTCAGTGCTGTCACTGTCACACAGAGCAGAGATCAGTGCCTGCCCCTCTGCCCCTCTTGGGGAAGTTGTGACTGCACTGAGCTCTCCCCTCAGTCTCCTCCAGGCTGAACAGACCCAGTGCCCTCAGCATCCTCCCTGGGCATGATGTCACCTGCAAAACCCACAAATTTCCAAGCTGAACCAACCACTGAACTAAATTCCCAAGAGCTAAGCCACCCCTGGGTCATTCAGCTGCTTCAGACATTTGGGGTTATAAATCAGTTGGTTGCTCACAGCACTAATAATTATTACCTAAGGATATGCCATCATCCCTAAATCCAAAGGGATGATGTCTGTTCTGGGAATTTGCACTCAGGAAATGTTTGAGGTCTCTCTAGGTAGACTGTTATCAACACCCACACAAATGAACCTATAAAAACACCTATAATTCTAAAAACTAGTATTTTTAGTGAGAAAATAAAGCTGGCAGAAACAGAGTGGAATCTGCAGCTGCTGAGGATTTGAAGATGACAGGCAGAGCCAAGGCAGAGCAAAGTGAGATCCCAAAACAGGAGTGCACACCAGAGAGAAGTGTGCAGGACCTGCAGAGATGTGGCTGCAAAAGGAAAAACCTTCCTCTCCTCCCCTTCAGGGCCACTCTGAGGGCTCCCCTCACCTCAGTCAGTGTCCATGGGTTTTACAGCCCCAGGGAGAAAAAGCCTTGAATGAAGGTTCACCCTTTGTATCTGCAGCACTGCACACCTGCACTTATTTACCTGTGCTAAATAAGTAAATAAAGTATTGAATTGCCAGTGGTTTGCTTTTTTCTTCTGCCTTCACCCAGAGTCAGGATTGAATGCTCAAGAGATGGATTTCTTGTTTAGACTTGGTTGTTTATTAAATCTTATCTAAAATACAGAGAGTTCTTCAGCACTTCTATATATCAAGCCAAGTGAGAAAATGGAGGTGAAATTAGCTAGTTCCAAGGTCTTTTAAAGCCTAACTATCCAATTAAAACCTAACATCTATATTATTTGTACTTTTGACCCAATGACCAAACACCTGCGACCTGCACTGCAGCACTTTCTAACCAACCAAAAACTATTACTGAAATCATGAAGAAGGAACAAGAAGAAAGAGCCAATGCCCAAAACCTCCATCTTGTCCCATACCTATTTCTATATTCTAAACCCCCAAATTCCATACCCTCACCATGTGATATTACACACTTCTATTCAAAGCACACACCAGTGATTCCAACTCCATCACTCAAATCTGGAAGCTTCTCCAAGGCCTCAAATCCAAAGCAGTGTTCTTTTGAGAGTCAATGTTAGAAAGCACAGGAAGCTCAAAACTCCCAGGATTTAGGCTTCCAACACTGAATATTTTTCTGGAGAGGGAAAAAAAAAAGTAGGTCAGCATTGTGATTTTCATCAGCAAAGGTGCTACAGGAACCCATTTGTGTCGATTTGTGACACAAATGCTTTGTGCTGATGGGGCCATTACGCAGTGAATGACGTGTAAAATCCCAAATACCCAATAGTCCTAAACTGCAACCATGGCAGCTGAGTGCCACCAAAGCTCCAGCTTCTAATAAAGGCTGAATAGCATGTTTGACACTGCAGATTGATTGCAATGGTGCTTCAGTGAGTGAAGATGTTCTGCTGGCTTTTAAAGCAATTGTCGCCAGGGGAAAGTTCTCAGAAATGGTTCATTTTGAAATAATCAGGAAAACTGTGTTTGGCTGACAGGGAGAGCTAACAGGGGAGAGAACTAGGACAGGCAAGGAGCTCAGAGCAGATGGGTGTTAGCAACAAAGAACAAACCTGTAGCCATGTGAACAAGGGATTTAACGCAAACACCTCCAAAAAAAAGTGTTGGTTTTTTTTAATGTGCCACTTCCAACAGGTGCTGTTCCCAAATGACTCTGGGTAGGGTATGGATCCTGCTACAGTCACACACCTCCTCTGGCAGAGCTCATGTTCAAAAGAAAGATTTCAGACAAGGTGCTAAGCTGAAGTGAAAAAAAATATGGAAACTGAAATCTTGCTCTGTTGAGAGCAGCCAAGTCACACAGTGCTGCCACAGGTCTCTGTGTGAGTCACTGACTTCATAAAGCTTGAAAACTCAACCATGATGCCATTAAACAGCTTGGAGAACAGAAAATACATCACAAGAACCAAGCCTGGCTCTCTGTGTTAAACCCAGAATGATGATCTCCAGACCCAGGTTCAGTTTCCCTCACTGCCAGACTGAGTCCAAGAAGGAAAATTCCCTGCTCTGGGGTGTTGGCTGCTAAACCTTCCTTAGGAGCAAAGTTCAGGTGAGAGTTCCAGATCTCAGGTGAGATTCCCAAGCAGCACTCTGCCAGAAACAAGAGTCCTCTTTGGGCAGAAGAGCCCATTATCACTCTGCAGACTTTTCCCTTCATCTGAGCCTTCTAAAGCATTTGAAAGCTGTGCTGGTTCATGAACATGAGCTGCCCAAATCCCTTAGGGAAAAAGGATGGTCCCTGTTCCAGCACACCTCACCAGGTACACAATGGGGCTACAAATGTGTCCTCAGTACCAGAAAAAAACAGCCAGACAAACAGACTTTGCTGTAAAAGATTTGTGCTGGCACTCAGAATGCATTCAAGTTCTAGAACCAGCTGGCAGCACTCAGGTGCTGTGGAAGAGGATGCTCCTTTTTCCTTTTTGCCTTCCTTGGGTGCTCCTTCCTCTGCCAGTGAATGGTAAATTTCCCATTTTTCACTTCATAACATTTCCTTTCATGAAATTTCCATGTACCAGAGGTGGGTAGGGTAA
This sequence comes from Catharus ustulatus, assembly GCF_009819885.2. Classification (NCBI taxonomy): domain Eukaryota; kingdom Metazoa; phylum Chordata; class Aves; order Passeriformes; family Turdidae; genus Catharus; species Catharus ustulatus. Next base: position 119,854,474 of record NC_046222.1, read on the forward strand.
GAAAATAAAGTGCTTTTCTGCTGGAGACCAATGTTTTTATTCACCCAGCTGTGACAACTTCTTGTACTTTCTGATCTGCCTTTGCACACACACTGTGGCACCCAGTGATCTCCCCCTTGGAAAAGCCACCAGACAAAGTCAGGACCTTGTAGGATCTGTCTCTGAGTTAGATCTCTCAGGCTTCCTTCAACATGTACAGTAATTTCACAATTATAAGCCGCACCATTTTGACTAAAATTTTGGTCCGAACCCAAAGTGCGGCTTATAATCAGGTGTGGCTTATATATGGACAAAGAATGAAAAGTTGCTGTTTTAGTTTGGAGGACAGGTGTCTGCTGAGAAAGGCAAGAGATCCTCTTTGAAATGGAGAATGTAAACCCCCTCCCTCCAAATTATTATAATTTTGAAATCAAGGGGCTCTCAGGCAAAGAGATAGGAATTAGGAATAACAGTCTTTACTAGGGAAATTAAAATAGAAATACAGCACTACAAAGAAACAAACCCCAAACCCTGACACAGTCAGAGTACAACCTGACACCCATCAGGCAGGGTGTTGGCAGCAGTCCCATCCCATGGTGGCTGCATCCTCCTGCAGTGACAGATGTGGCTCAGTTGGAGCAGTGCTCCTGTACAAGGTGCAGTTTCCCTCCGGAGCTCCAGTGGGGATGTGGAGAAATCCGGTTTTCCTCTGGAGTCCAGTGGAGAAAGGGGCTCCCTTAGTGTCCCAAAACCTCTGTTTTTATCTTGGTAAGAAATGTTGGGCTCTTCCCCCTGGCTGGAGCAACTCCCAATGGGATGCAGTAATTTTATCAGTGCCACAGTGGGACTCAATGGCCATGAGCAGAAAATGACTGGCTGGAGGAAGGATGGGTTGTGAAAAGATAAAGAACAATGCCCTGCCTGGTTTCAATGGATGGCCCATTAGCAGAATATCTCCCAGGGAGATAAGGATCACTGCCCCACCCTCAACAGATGGTGATAGAACAGATACCTTTTATCACAGCCTGTATTGTAACCCCAGACAGTTGCCGACGCCTGGATGTGCAGTTTATAATCAGGTGCGGCTTACAATGGTGAAATTACTGTACTTCTGTCTCAGAGCACAGCAGAAGGTTGTTTTGGTAACCAGCAATTTTGAGGGATTCAGTACTAGAAGGCTAAAACTGAAATGAGAATCTGGAAGTCTTGAATTAAAATATTTCACTGCAGCTGAGCCAAATGTCTTAATTGATGAACGTGTTGCAGAAACTCTTGGAAATTCTCAGGGGTCTGACTTGAGTGTGGACTGACACTCCAATCTGTGGTGGTTTCAGAAATCTTCATGAGAAGTAAATTTGGGCAGTAAAATCCAGCTCCTTCCTGCCACAAAATGAGATTTTCCCTGCTTCTTACTGAGACTTACCATTACTCCTCATCCAAGAAATGCTTCACCAAGACACAGAATATGAGTTTCAATAAACAGAAGGAGAAAAATCAAAAGGTTTACTATCACTTTTGTTTTTTCTTTAAGTACTTTGGGGTTACTGCCTGATTGTTCTATAGGAGAAAGACAAAAAACACCTGTAAGACTCTTGATGAAGTGACAAAATCTACTTTGTATTCAACCCTACAGATGCCATGGGGATAAGAAAAAAGGTCCTAGGAACAGGTGGAGCTTTATTTTGTCTGTCCAGCAGAGCAAAACAGACAGTGGGACAAGAGAAGGACTCTGCTAGAAAGAACTGGGGGAAACAATGAAACTCTGAGGGCTGTCAGAGGCTGACAATGGATCAGCTTCATGTTTTCTGTCTGTGGAAGAGACAACACTGACTTTTTTCTCAGCCTTCCCATGTGTGTGCAGGCACAGGCTTGGAACAGGAATGTCAGGAATCCAGAAAAGCCATCACACAGAGTTAACAGTGCATAATAAAATACACAGATCCTGAAAAAATCTACAAGGCACAGAAAAAAAAAAAATAAAAGGACACAGAACCGAAATGAGGCTATGAAATTTAAAATGCACTAAACAACAGAAATGGATGCAATTAGTGTCAGTTTGACTAATCCAGCCCTTGACAGATTTTCTGCCCTTCAGTGAAGCTGGCAGCACTTCCCACCAAGCCCTTGATGAAGGCTGTCCCATGGGAAGATGTCAGTGCTGACAGCACAGCACCTGCTCACTGCTCACCTGGGCAGATCCCTGCACCCTCCCATGTTCAACGAGCCCATCTCTCACTCTGCCACCTCCTTGGGGCCTTCCAGCCTGCATTCCAAAGCAGGATTTAAATGGAGACATGTTAGAAAATGAAGTTACCCTTATTTTCAAATGCTCTTTATTTTATGAATCCATTTGGAGGGCACAGTGGGTAGGAACTGCATGTGGGGTGTATTAATTTTTGCAGTGTTGCTAATGAGAAGTTTATGGTTGGGTTATTTAACAGCATTAACTGCCATATAAAATGCTTAAAGTAATTTATGTTGCCACTCAGGCTGTGAAGGACTCCCATTCCTCCTCTTCCCTTCCTGATCTATGGACAGCAGTTGATACCGGAGGCATTTAGTTTTTGGGAACATAATTCCTTAAATCAAGTATTATTTCCAGGGCTTTAAAAATTAACATAAAATATAATCTCTGCCATCATGAGAAAACTGTCTTGAAAATGAAATCCTATGCCATCCTTAGAGCAATCCATGCCATAAGCATCACTGCTCATGTTATTTATGGGTGGTAATTATTTATTTACTTAACTTGCAAAAATTACGGCAGTTTTCTTTGGACTGTAGTGAGCAAGGAGGCAATTTGGTTGCTGTGGTGGCCTGGATGGGTGGCACTAAGACAGTGATGTTGTCTAAGATTGGCATTCAGTCCAACACACAAACACCAAGAAACAGCCTTAGAAATGAATGAAAAACCACCCAGGCAAAGTGAGTATTTACCAAAGTGCAGGACAGCCACCCTGAGCCCTCATCCTGGCCCTGACATTGTTCATGGGGCCTTGCACAGCTCAGGATTTCTGCCCAAATTTCCCTGCCAGTGCAGCAGGAAGCAGCAGGAAGCAGCAGAAGCAGGAGGCACATCAATCCTTGGCCAATGTGGATCTTCAGGAGAAACCCAAGAAATGAAAATACTGATTTCCTAAAGTAGCTGGAGACTTCCCTGATGACTGAAATGGCACAGGTGCTGTGGCAGAATGAGGAGAATGGTGTTTGTTAAATGGGAAAGGGACAGGTGGGACTGGCAGGATAAAACAGGAATTTTCTTCAGCTGGAGAGAAGGGAGGAAGAAGAAACCCACCCATTCCAGAGTGCCAAGCAGAATGCAAACAGGGAATGATCCTTTTCCTGCTCCTTGTAATGAAGCAGCACAGGGAACATCTGCCACTCACAGGTAGAAAGGACAAGATGAACAGAAGTTAGTCAGTGGAAGCAAAATCAACCAAAATTGGATGAAAATACAAAGGAAATTAATTTCATTAATTGTGTAGGATTTCTCAGAGCAGCACCCCCTGATGCTTGCCCTGTTTGGGTTGGAAGGGACCTTAAATCCCATCTAGTTCCAACCCTCAGTGTGAACTGCAGTTCTGCTTTTAAGGATTTTTACTGGATATTTCTGTAACCCACCTGGGACTGGGAATTACCTGAAACCACCACAACTGGGAACAGGCAATTCCATTGGTGGCTGCCAGGATCAAGGAGCATGCAGTGAAAATGTATCACTGCCAACACATCTTCTCTCAGACTGAGAACAAGAACAAAGGCATCTGTCTGAAAATAATAACACTTTATTTGATTTTTTTTTTCTCTTGTGTGTGTGTGTTACATTATCATAAATGTTCTCTAGTCTCAGAAAACAAAGCCCTAAGTTTGGAAAATAATGCACATACAAATCTCTTCTTACAGGTATTAAGTATACAGAAATATACAAAGATTTCTCTATCACTGTAATATATCATCAGAATGCCCCACATCCCACATTTTTACTCAGGTCCACTGTACCAGGAAGCATCAACTACAAAGGTAACAAGCAACCTGAAAAAGACATGGTTTGTATAATATAATTACATTGTATGTATATATATATCTACAACAGTGCAAATATATCACAGCGTGCAGGCAGCGAGAGTCTCTAGAGAAGCAGAATAAAATTGATTCATAGTAATGCAAATGCATTACAGGAACAAGAGACAACAATGACATATTAGATATTCAGAATATGCACACTTCAGCACGCTGATTTAAAATCATACCTTGCATTGACTCTTGCTTTGAAAAACAAAAGAACCAAATGTTAAATAATTCAGTAACAGGTTCAAGGGCAGAATCTCACAATAAGGTCAACTGACTCAGATAAGGTATTTGATAAATCTTTACTGACACAGGTAAAGGCTTGGCTCCACTGCAGGACTTGTTATCTTCTTCTTTTAAGATATATCAGTGTAATCATCTCAAATTTAATTTTCTTTTGCCATAGTTTAAGAGAATTTTTCCTTTTTTTTTTTTTTAAATGATCAACTAATTCACATTTGTAAAGGTTGGTATAATTATCATTGAGGCCAAGACAGCTGGTTTCTGGAAGTAACAGAAAGGAGTTTGTACAATGATTACCCTAAATGGGCCATTAAAATAAGCTACAATGGGGTCAGAAAAAAAGACATCACAGATGCCACTGAAGTAGAAAACCCCATCAACCTTTGAAAGTAGAAGCTTTCATGTTGCCTTGCAATCTGCTTAAAAAGACATTTTTGAATTTTGTTTTCTTCTTGAAAGAGTAAACCCAGAGACCCAGCACATTGGGGTTTTGGTAGCTCGAGGAAGTCTCAAAGTCAATCCTTCACATTTGACCATCCTGCACTCTTCCCAAGCAGCTCATTTTCACACCCCACCTGGACAGCAGCCATGAATATCCAGAAAAAAGGGACACAAGCAATTGGTAGGCATGGGCTCAGCTGCATGGAAACTCCCAGGGAAAAAAAAACAAACAACACAACAGAACCAAAAAAACAGCAAAAGGTGGATGTGTCCTGAAGGTACAACCAGTGCAGAGAATGCAGGCTGGGCCATGGCCATGTTTTGTGCCAAAGGAGACACATCCTGACTGGCCACCCTTTGCTCTACAGTGCTGGTAACAGAAACCTAAATCTCTTACAGAAAGATTCTACAGCTGACAACTACATAAAATGATCACCTGTTGTAAGATTTCAAAATAACAAAAAGACTGGAGCTAAGTTTTGTGCCCTACGGTACAATTACTCCTTCAGAAACTCTGCCTGAAATGCGTACAGAAACAGAAATAAAGCATTAAACAGAATTAAAATGAAACTTGCTATGTTTGCAGGCTCAACCTGAAACTTTTAGACATGTAATATGGAGAGTGGTATGTGGGCTGATAAAAACCACTCAGTGGGACACACCACAACAACCCCTTTGTGTGTTAAGGTATTTTAGAGGAGGGCAGTAGGAGCCCATCCCTGAAAATGCCACTGCCCCTGTTCACTAATGGCAGAGCTCCTGATTAACTCCAGTGGCACTCAGCACTTAATTTCTGCACTCACCACTGCAGTGATCAGCCTGTCACAAGCTGTCACAGAGGACATGACACGGTGTCATTTTCTGCCTACTTCTAGTTCCCAACAGCTTTTCACATGATCATACTTTATAAATGGATTTCCACACAGAAATTCCTGAGCAATTGCACCCTGTGGGGCTGTTCTGGTGGGAAATAAAGGATGGCATCCAATGAAGGATGGAGATCTCCTTAGTGCTGCATTTACAGAAATGTTTTTTAAATTTTACAACACTAGCCAGATTAAGTTCTAGCTGGGCTTTGGCCCTTCTAATTTCTCCTTGGATAATCTCACAACATCCTTGATGTCCTGCTGGTTTGCCTGTCCCTTCTTCCAAAGGTTTTTTTCCTACACCCTGTTTTGTTCCCTGAGTTCCAGCCAAATCTCTCCAGGCCAGTCCTTCTCCCCCTCTGGCTCATCCTTTGGCACAGGGGATGGATGGCCTGCTCCTGCTGTGCCTTTAGGATTTCCTCAGGAATCTCTGTGCCTTCAGGGCTGTCTCCCAAGGGACTCTGCCAATCCAGCTCCCAAGCACAGTCTGCCCTCCAGAAGTCCAGGGTGGAATTCTGCCGCCACCCCTCCATCTCCCCAAGAACCAAATCTTCTCATTCCGTGTTCACTGTGTTCCCCAGAGGATCTCCAGCTATCACATCACCCACCAGCCCTTCTCTGCTCACAAACAGGTCCAGAGGGACATCACCACTGCTTGGACCTCTTGCAGTTTCCTCTCTGCTGTGCTGTATTTCCAGCAGACATCTGGCACGTTGAAGGAACAAGGGGCATGGATCACAAGGCTTCCCATGGAACATTTAATCTGCCTCCTCATCCTGGTGGTCTGTAACAGGGTATCTGCTTTGTTGGCTCTCCCCCTGATTCTCAGAATCCCCAAATCCACCCAGCACTGTGGAAACAGGTCAGGCAGGATCTTCTCTGTGAGGATCACTGGGCTGGCACAGGTCAGTATGTACCACACTTCCTTGCAGGAACAAGTGTTTAATAAAACATTCCTTTCTGCTGAGAACACAGAGTTTGACACAAAAGTGTGGATCGAGCTGTCAATCACCTGAGACATCCAGTTCTTGGGCTCAAGTTCATTATCTCCCACTTACATAACCAGCTCTCCCTGTTACATGTGCACATATTCCTCTTTGTTAATGAAAACGGGTACTTTGTGCTCTAAATTCTAAGACCTGAAGAGGATTTCAGCACCAGTCTTCTTCCACTCCCTTTGACCTGCAACAATGGAATCTTCTCCATTTCTTAAGAGTAGTCTGCTTTCCAAATTTTATTTAATTGTAAATAATAATGCTTCAAGTTATTTTTAAAAAACCTTCAGGGTTTTTCAGACTATATGCAAGTTTCCACAAAGAAAAACAACAAAAGAAGTATGAAGGGACCTAAAGTCTTCACTAATGCACACAGTAACCAAAGCAACATCTCAAAACAAGTGAAAATAGAACAAGGAGGCCAACAGGACACTAAAGTCTTCCTGCAATCCCAACAAAAATTATACATTCATTTTTCAAGTGACTTTTAGAAACCTTTAGCCTCTTACACAACTTTTAGCCAGGCTGTGACTGGTTCAAATGGTAGTAGTGGCATTGATTTCAAAGAGTTTATGGCTCTTTATATATGGCTACAAAACTGGGGATTTGAAAATTGAGGATTTGAAGCCTTCAGAATCTTGCTGGCCTTATTATTCTTCCAAGTGAAGCCTCCAGAGCTTCACAAAGTGCTGCTCAACACAACAGCACCTGCATGCTCATTAACCTGGGAATGTGTTTTATACCAGCCTGTTAGAATTTATCTCCATGTAAAGAGGAAAAAAGCCAACCTGAGACTATGTTAAAAATCTTTGCAGTAGATGAAAGCTTAATTGGGATGGATTTTAAACGCTTCTGTCCCACAGCAGTGACAAAAGAGAGATCATTAGTTAATTTGTGAGCTAGAGAGGGGAAAAATTATCTTATCTATGTGTATCACTGAGTTTCCAGAGAATTAATTCTTTACTGGCATACTACAGTCTGAAAGCATTCCTTAGAATAGTAACTTCCAGCTAAATGCTGCCAGCTGGAAAAAGGGCTGTATCTAACAAAAAAAAAAGAGTGACAAAAAACATTCCCAGAGCAGGAATTTTCTCAGGAACACCTGTGGAGGACCAGATTTTTGGCTACCATAGCACAATACAAACTTACAGTACAGGAGGACATGCTGGAGGCTAAAAACATAAAATTAGACAGTCTAAAAGCAGAGGAACAGACAGAGATAACAAGAAATCCAAGGAATTCATACAGCTAAACTGGTCTAGATGGGAGAGAACAGCATCCTGCAAGACACCAATGTGGAAATGCCAGCAAAGCTCATCTGGAACACTGCAAGGGATTGTCAGGGTGGTATTTGGTAAATGGTGGTGGTAAACACAGAACATGAACCCTGAAGGTATTTAATGCCAGGGATGTCACACTCTTGGACCTCAGCATGGACCAGAAGTCTGCAACCCAAGAGTGATTTGGCAAATGTAGTCCTTTGTCTGCTTGCAAAAAGTGTTTGAAATGCCTGTAATATTCACAATTACTTTGAGAGTCTTGAAATAATCAAGGCACGTTGTGTTAAAGGGATTTCATCTTGTGCCTTGTTTAAAAACTGTTCACAGCTCTGAGTATTATTTAGAATAGCTCAAATTCTTAATTTCTCAAATCTGACAGCCATACAGGTTCATACATGCTCGTGATTATGCCTGGAAAAGCTGCAGAGCTGTACAAAAGCTTTTTGAGGAAAAACAGCAACAAAAATTATGCAAACAGGCTGTGCAAGGAATTTGGTTTTTCCTTCTATAGTAAAGATTGATTTTGCTTTCACAGGTAAACCTTACTTTCAGGGAAAGTTCAGCTGGCCTTCCTAAAATATGTGACTTGATTCAAAGCCTTCCAGACCACAGGCTTAGTTCAGATGTCCTGAGTTTAACAGATACACACAGTCTGTGTCTGCATTGGTAAATTAAACAGAGCTGGGCATGGGCCAGGAAAACTGGGAAACAATTTTCTTCCCTGCTAAATGGCAGAGCTGCAGCCCAGCACAGCCAGAGCTTTTCCAGACAGTGTTTGGGTGGTGTAAAAGTCAGTACAGGGGCCATTCCTCTTAGCCACAGAGCTGGCCCTGGCACTATTTATTTCCCTAGGATAGACACAGCCATGGAGTCTTGGAAAAGTTTGTGAATTTTTGACTGCTGGGGGTCAGAAGATGCACCAGGTCCCTCTTATCTACCCTGCTGCCATGAGCTGTTGGGCTCCTCAGGGGTTTGCTGACATTGAGCTGCCTCCAACCTGCAAGGCTTCAGCATCCTGATGGGAATAATGAATTTACAGAATGTGCAGGCCTCACCCAGGGGTCTGGGACACCAAGATAAATTCACAGTCATGGCAGAAGGCCATGCAGTTTGCACCAGAGTTTGCCCAATGTGAGTATGGAGGATTCATTTTGGGTTAAAAATCCAAACCCATGAAAATAGGTGACAAAATTCCCATCAGCTTGGAAACAGAATTCCCCCTGCCAAATTTACAGAGGTGAGATACCCAAAATAACAGTTTCACTGATGTTCACATCAAATGATTCGCATGTTGTGCATGTAAACTTAGGGATGAGAACAAAACTGCCTGGCATGATTAGACCTGCAGTGTTACAAGGTCATCTGTGCATTTTTTGGAGAGCCCTGCACAGAGTTGCAGATTAATGAACACCTCTGGATGAGGCAGTCACTGGTGTTTTAACACAGTGGCCCAAGCTTTGATCTGTGGACAACCCTTGCACTCCTTTAACAATCACTTTAGGGACAGATCCTGCTTTCACAATCTAATTAAAAATGAGCCTTGGAGTGCTTTGATTATTTTCAGTTGCAGGAGGTAGATCAAACAGATAATGAACAGAGCTAGTATCCCAAAATATCACAAATACTAAGGATTTAAAGACACTGCAAAGGAATATTTTTTCAACCATTCAGTGGCAGCTTGACCATGTCTAACTGCATGTGCTATCCAGTGCTGCTTCCCAATGGGACCACAGGTTTAGTGCAGATTCAGAATCTGCCTTTTCCTCTTGTCATTACAGTTTTCAGATATGAGACCAGCTCGACAAGTAAAGCACCAGAATTCTAAATTCAGACAGAAACAAAAATAATTACTTGAATCACTTTAGGTTTCTTTTTAAAAAAGTATCCATATTAAAAAGATATCTTTACCTTATTAATACATTTACAGACTTTTAGCCAGAAGGGGTAACTCTGTGGAAAAGAATTGCAAAATAATACATAGAAAACTGCAAAGATGAAATTTAAAAAGATGAGAGAATCCTATTTTCTTTGCATTCCTCGTTTTGCATCTCACTACCTTGTCTAGAGATGACATTACACTATTCTGACCACCAGGACTGGCATCCTGGTGACCTTATCCCAGAACTGGTTTTCATAAGGAAAGCTCCTGCAGCCAGGTTTCTTTTACAGTTACACTGCCTCGGTATTGATATTCTGTGGTGCAAAATTCCCTTCTAGTTCTTCCTAGTTAAAGCTAGAAAGTGTAATGGAAACATGACCCAACCCAACTGGACTGACTGGTTTAACACTGTATGTCCACTATCCCATTGTGGCTCCATGGGCTCGGTCAGGACAGCACAGGCTGGGCACTGGGGACCAGCCTGCCACAGTGAGACAATGTCAAGTGCCCTCTATTGCATGTCTAAAGTTCTCCTACTGCATTGGTTCAGCTGCTTTTCCTTTACCTCTCCGCTCGGATTTTGTATCTGAGGACAAAATAGGCAATCAGGCGCAGAGAGAAGAAGAAAATCCCAAGGACAATGAAGTCCAGGTAAAGTTTGGCATTTTCTACATCCAGTTCTTTCAGGATGGCCTCTGATTTTTGAAAATGGCAGGTGTCATCTTTGTCACAATGCAGATCTTCTCGATCCAGTCCATAGATGGAGAGGATGACTCCTTCGAACCCGTATCTGGAAAGGAGGAGGAGAGATTACAAGGAAAATCCTGATGATCTGGTAGGAGTGCAACACAATCCCTGTGAGAGCTCAGCTGAAACGCTGAGGGGGTCAATACTGCTCTGACACATCTGTCTTGGGGCACAGTTCCATCCCTGCTGCAATCAGGCACATCACATGTCACGGGCATTTTACATAAGAGGGACCAAGGGCAGGAGTTTTGCCTTTAACTGCTCCCAGCTACTACACAATGCAATTTCTCCAAAAGAAAAATGTCAGCTCAGGAAGCAGTATAACTTCAGCTCATATTCAGAAATCCCCCATTTAAAAGTGACATCATTATTTTGCTTTTTTTTTTTTTTTTTTAATTTTAAACAAGCAACAGGGATGTAATTATGGCTTGAAGACAGAAATATGTTAAAACCAGCATCAATCTAGAAAATCCCTTCCCTCTGTGCACTAATGGGTTCACTGATAATGTTCCCAGTATTTGCTTTTACAAGGAGATAAACCATCATGGATCTCATGCCTATGAAAGCTCCCTCTGGCTTCAGGAGACCCCACACGAGCCAGGCAATGGTTTGAGGCTTCACCTTGAATTCTAAATATTAATTCAGGGGTGCAGTCTCATAGGAATCTGTGTAGGACCTCACTTGGCAACAAAGAGGATTTTTTTTTTTTTTTTTTGCCTGGGATTTCTCAGTAATAGTGCAGCTTGGGCAGGGTGGGCTAATGGGGAATGGGAAAATTCCCTTCTCCTAATTAGAGCTATAAACATTTCAGGGTCTAGTCTAAATTACCCCTCCATACCAACCTATCAAGGATACAGCAGCGAATTATACAACATTTTCTTCCAAAATGAGGTGCTGGCATCAATTTCTCAGTTGGTGATGTCCCTATTATTTCATAAATCCACTGTTGCAAAATTCATGAAGATTTTCATGCTGTGCAACCCCACTGAATTCAAAGGGACTGTGCCCAGTAACCTGTTCCTACTTATTTCACAACATCTCCAACTTAAAATGCAGTGAGATAATGTGGTTTACATCACATGCATGAGTATGTTTATACTCTAAAAGAACATGCTGTGAACAGTCTCTGGCACCCAAAATAACCAATCAAGCAACCAAGCAAAGGCAAACAAACAGCATTTCTAGGTGGGAGGGTGAAGGCCTCCCCAGCAGTACCTGACATAGGAAATGTAGGACATCCACTGGAGGTATGTTGGGATGGTATCAAAGCTGACAAAAAACCCAGAGAACAGAAGGACTGGGATGGCAGTAACTGGGCCCACAAAAGTTGCCACCTGTGAAGAGAAGGGAGAGAGTTTCTCTTGTCAGAAAGACGGAGAAAAAGTAAAAATTAACTTGCTCTTCTATTACTCTTAGGAATAACTCTACTCCCCCAAATTATCACCATTTGAAATACTAGAAAATAGCTGATTCTTTTTTTCTTGTGAGGAGAAGAGTAGAAGCACAGGGATCATGCAGTAAGGCCATGTTGGTCTCCACAGGGTGGCACAGAGAGAAAATCAAGTGTTCTGCTGCAGAAACCTTGACAGCATCAATGCATATTGAGGTCAGAATCATCTCTTATCACCAGCAGTTGTGCTGTGGAATGGTCACCTCAGCTCATCTCCTGCCAGGAGCTACATGGCCAGCTTCCAGCCATGCCAACAGCTGCCACTCTCCCTCCCTTTACAGAAATTTGGGGTTTGGCAAGCCTTTCCCTACCCTTCCTTCCACAGCTTTTTCTGATGTATATGGAAGAACCTTCTCCTGAGCTACTGTGGAAAATTTCCAGTTTGTGGGGATGGAGAAACACATCAGCCCTGTGGTTTGGGATGAACAGCAAGTGCCAATCCACCCTAGCAGGGGCAGCCACAGTGGGGCAGGAACTTCAGAGCTCTACTACAGCAAGAAACTTTCTGCCTGTCTGCTCTCACCAAACATGCTGGGGACACAGCAGCTCCTGTGAGAACACAAAATCCATCAGTGTTGGAACCCTGAAGCCTGGCAATTTTGAGCTTTCTGTGCTGTCAGGCACAGATCCTTAGGGCAACACTGCTTTTGATTTGAGGCTTTAGAGAAAGCTTCCAAATTTGAGTGATGGAGTTGGAACCACAGGTGTGTAGTTAAAATCACACGGAGAGGGGTTTAGTATTTGCAGTTTTAGAATATAGTAATAAGTATGGGACAAAATGGAGGTTTTGGGGAGGAAATTTTTTCTTTTTGTTGTTCCTTCTTCTTGTTTTTAGGCAATACTTTTTTAATTAGATAAAAAACTCCACACTGTGAGTCACAGATGTTTAATCATTAGGTCAAAAGTAAAAATTATGCAAGTGTTGGCTTTTAATTGGATTGTTTAGCTTTAAAAGACCTTGTAATGAGTGAAATACAACTCCATTTTCTCTCTTTTAACTTAACTAGAAGTGCTGTAGCACTCACTATAATTTAAATAAAAATTAATAAACAAACGAGTCCAAACACGAAACTTCATCTCTCGTACGTTAATCCTGATACTGACTAAAAGAAAAAAAATTAAAACTAAACACTAACAGATCAGTACCTGGAGGGATGTGGAGGCTGCCCCTATGAGCAGGCCCAGGGACTGAGCCACCAGGGATGTCATGGTCCCCAAGGCTGCGAAGAGGACGAAGCGCAGCGCGTCCGAGGGCTGGGAAGTCATCCAGTACACGATGCTGCAGTAAGCCACAGGGAACATGATCTGCAAGGACAGGCACTGGGAGTGAGCCCTGACAGCCACACTGTCACTGCTGCTCTGAGTAGGACAGAAACGTGGGGGGGTTTGGGGAGTAATTGAAACGGGGGGTAATTTCACAATTATAAGCCTCACTGAGTATAAGCCGCACTTCCAGGTCCCAGCAACTTTTCATTCTTTGTCCATACATAAGCCACACCTGATTATAAACTGCACGTTACAATACAGAGTGTGATAAAAGGTATCTATTCTATCACCATCTGTTGAGGGTGGGGGCAGTGATCCTGATCTCAATGGGAGATATTCTGCTAATGGGCCATCCATTGAAACCAGGCAGGGCATTGTTCTTTATCTTTTCACAACCCATCCTTCCTCCAGCCAGTCATTTTCTGCTCATGGCCATTGAGTCCCACTGTGGCACTGATAAAATTACTGCATCCCATTGGGAGTTGCTCCAGCCAGGGGGAAGAGCCCAACATTTCTCACCAAGATAAAAACAGAGGTTTGGGACACTAAGGGAGCCCCTTTCTCCACTGGACTCCAGAGGAAAACCAGATTTCTCCACATCCCCACTAGAGCTCCGGAGGGAAACTGCACCTTGTACAGGAGCACTGCTCCAACTGAGCCACATCTGTCACTGCAGGAGGATGCAGCCACCATGGAATGGGACTGCTGCCAACACCCTGCCTGACGGGTGTCAGGTTGTACTCTGACTGTGTCAGGGTTTGGGGTTTGTTTCTTTGTAGTGCTGTATTTCTATTTTAATTTCCCTAGTAAAGAACTGTTATTCCTATTCCCATATCTTTGCCTGAAAGCCCCTTGATTTCAAAATTATAATAATTTGGAGGGAAGGGGTTTACATTCTCCATTTCAAAGAGAAGCTCCTGCCTTTCTCAGCAGACACCTGTCCTCCAAACTAAAACAGCAACTTTTCATTCTTTGTCCATATATAAGCCGCACCTGATTAAAGCCTCACTTCGGGTTTGGACCAAAATTTTAGTCAAAATGGTGCGGCTTATAATCGTGAAATTACCGTAATCCACAGCTGTCAGCCTTTTCAGGACTGACAGGTGTGTGATGCCTGACCTTTCCACCTGGGCTTTTGGAAACAGATTCCACTCCCATCCCGTCCCAATTCCCCTCCTGCAAATAAGCAAAGCTGGCAAACTGTTTATTAAAAGAATGTTGAGTCAGGCCTCAGCTTTTGTGAAGTCCTGCACTCTCAGGGTGTTTCTGATCCATCCCTGACCCATATGGATATTTTCCCCACTATTCCAATGGATAAAATACCAGCAGTAATCTTGGCAAGTGGGCTTGTCATTCATGAACTTAAATGGTTCTGTTTCATAGAAGGGTAGAAGTTGTACCTGAAAAGGAACATCAGCCATGGTTTTGGCGAGGTAATAGGCTTTCAGGCTGTACCAGTAGTTCAGATGCTCTCTGAGAAACACTCCCATCTCAAGGGGGACTGCAGAGAACACACATTGTTCAGTTATTGGCAGGCTGCAATTCTGCTTCACACCAGAACAACACAGTTCATCCACATCTAATCCTGCACTGCTGCAGTCCCAGGGTGGGACTGGGACAGAGCAGCAAAAGTTTCAGTCATTTGTAATGAAATGGACTATGGACCAGTCTACTCAGATGAGCTGAATATCCCTTCAAGAGGATTTTTCAATTAAAAGTGGTGCCAAAACTTCGAGAATTTGGTTATTCCTTTTGGTGCAACAGGGAATCCAAAGTAACAGCACTCCCAAAGCAAGTGAAACAGTCCATTCTGCAGGAGTTTGCTCCTGACACCACATGAATAAGCTGATTTTATGCAGGAGTCTTAACTTGGAAGCCCCAGAAAAATTATTCCATCCTCTCTGAGTCCAACCACGAGCTCAGGGCATGGCTGAGATGCAGTGGGATAAGGAGAAATTCCAGTCCAGGACTGTAACACTGAACTGTGTGTGCTGAAAAACACTGGAAAAACTGGGGAGGGAGAAGTGCCACTGGCCAAGCCTGTTTCTGCTTGCACAGGAGCGCTTCTGTGGGTGCAAGATTTATCCCCCCACCTGTCCTAGAGGTAGAATCACAAGTCAAATGCCATCTCACACAAAACCAGACACATGCCAACACCCTCCCACCCCTCCTGCAATCCCCTGCCCTGTGCTGGGACACAGTGCCAGGCACTCACAGGTGAGGACAGTCGGCATGAGCGCAGCAAACATGAGGAACAGCATGGAAAAAAAGAGGAATCCCGAGTTGCTGAGGACTTTCTTGGCTTCATTGCCAATGCCCAAGTAGAGCAATCCGATGAGCAGCCCAATGCCAATGTGTGAGGTGATCCTCAAGTGTGTCAGGACCTGTGATAAGCACAGAGGGGCGTTTATCAGAAAGTCTGGGCTCAGAAGCAGTGACAGTGTGGCTGAAATCAGATGGATTGCAGGAAAGGAGCACTTATGTCCAGAAAAATCTTATATATAAATCATTGAATGATTTGGATTGGGAGGGGCCTTAAAGATCATCTGGTTCCAGTGCCCTGCCATGAGAAATGCTCATTTCCTACTGGATAAGAAAAATTATGAGCTTCCCATGGAAATTTCTTCCAGGTAATACAAGCAGGAACTGTAAATGCTGCAGCCTGAAATCTCACTGTCTGACAATACCATGGAACCACTAACTCTTGTTCATCTGGGGAAAGACAAATTTCCCCAGAGCAGAAAAAAAGCAGAAAAGGCATTTCAGGCTTGCATAGACCCAAGAAACTTCATGAGGAATAAATTAGCTTTCTGTGCCTTCTCTGCAACACAGCATTGCCACAAGAGGCTTGGAAGAACAAAAGAAATAATAACATTGGGAACAACTGTAGAGTCTAGCAGGAAAAAGAAAATATTAAAAACAACATTGTCCTTCAATCTATACATCACCAAATCAGTTACAGTTTCTCCTGATCTTAATTCATTAACTTAATTAATCCTTGTTGACAAATGAACTTAGAGAAAGCAGGAAGGGACAGCAAGTTATGGCAAGTTATAGCCATTTTCTATTTCCAAAAATGAAGACTTCATGCAGCAACTTCACATCACACTGAAATTATTTTCTCTGCCATCCTGAATTTTCTGGAAAACCTAATACAGCACTACAACTTTTAGGATTAGTAACTATATAAGGGACCTGCCAGCACAGAGGGGATTTAAACTTTGGGTTTTTAGGCCAGGTGCTTCTGAATGCTGTGCAGAAATGAAGATTGTGGAGGTAACAGCAAGACTGAAAGATCAGCCTCTTTGAACTTGTGTGATAATTCATGGGTGGGCTGCTGGACAGGACCTTTGAGGTGCATTGCACTGCCTCACACCCAGCTGAACAGAACTTTTGGCCATAAAAGTTTTTGTAAAGCCTTTCTTACCGAGTCCCTCATGATGGTGAGGAAAGTTCTTTTGAAGAGGATGCAGAACTGGGTTAGGCAGCTGGCAGAGAAGCTGTGGCAGCCTTCTGTGGATGAGGAGTCCTGCAGAAACACACCACAGCATGAACCCCTTCCTTTGCAGAGTCTGGTTTGCTTTTCATTCACAAAAGCCCATTCACATCAGCTGAGTGTGCCCAGAGACTCCTCCACTGACCAAGGATTTAAATTCCCTCCTGTTGGAATCCTGGTCACTGAGAATTTCAGACTTTCTGTGCTGATACACCCCCCTGGAGAACACTGCATTTGACGTGAGGCCGTGAAAAGTCTTCCAAAATTACATAATAAAACTAAAATTACAACTATGTAATTTAAATATAAGTGCATAATATCACATAGTAAAAAATTATAGAAGTTTAACATTTTAAAATATGATAATATATCTAAAACAAAAGTTTTAAAACAAAAACTAGTCCTTCTTCTTCACCTTTTAGTGTGTAATTTAAATATAAGTGCGTAATATCAGATAGTAAAAAATCTTTGAAGTATGAGGTTTTAAAATATGATAATATATATAAAACAAAAGTTTTAAAACAAAAACTAGTCCTTCTTCACCTTTTAGTGTGTAATTTAAATATAAGTGCATAATATCAGATAGTAAAAAATCTTTGAAGTATAAGGTTTTAAAATATTATAATATATCTAAAACAAAAGTTTTAAAACAAAAACTAGTCCTTCACCTTTTTCTTTTCTTCATAAGTGATATTGTACAATTAAATAGAAAAATCCACACTGCGAACCCAAGTAATTAAAAATTAAAATTAAAAAATAATAATTTTTATTTTTTTTAAAAAATACAGCTCCATTCTTAGCTTGAAGTGCTGTAGAAATCATGGTTTGTGAGGCTGTAATATAGCGTAATATAACAAAAAATTCCATCTGACCCTAACAAAAAAAAAAGAAAAAGAAAAAAAAAAAGGAAAAAAAAAGAAAAAAAGAAAATAAATTAATTAAACTCAACAGCCTCCCTCCCCTGTGGGCTGAGATGCACACAGTACCTCTTCAGAGGGCCGGTGCCACAGGAAGGGGTTCAGCTCGTTGTCCCCAGCCACGTCTCTCTTGTAGTCTGTGTCACAAATCCTCTCCCTGACCGCCCTGACCAGGCGGCTGTTCTGGTCCCCGTACTCTCCAGAGGCCACCTCCATCACTGCAAAACCAGGAGGCTGGAATTACTGCTTTGCAAAGGTTTGAGTTACTGCTCTGCACTGTGACCAAGCCTTGTTATAAATTCCACTTGATGCAGCAGCACTGACAAAAATAGATTTGTTGGTTTTTTTAGTACAGGCTTTAAAATGCCACGTGGAAATTCCTGTCTATACAAACAACATTTAAATGCATCTTTCCATAAATCTCCAGAGAGATCTCTTTATCCTAGAAGTTATATGAACCAGTTCAGAGGAAAGGCAGTGAATACAGGTAACAAAAAATGACAAAAGTCTATTTTTATGGCACTTCCCATTTTTTTTTAAATTAACAAACAACACTGAAAAACCCCTCAGTGCTCTAAGCTGTACAATACCACAGTTGTACTGCTCAAGATAAAATAAAACAACCAGAACATAGGAGCCACTTAAAAAAGACACTAATACTAATTACTATGAAACACTAAAGAATATGCTTTATCTTTCATTTCCTGAACATGGACTTCTAACAGAGAGAAATATTCACTAAATTGCACCACTAGATGGCATTCAAATTACTCAGGAAAAAAAAAAATCTGATTAGGTTTATTTTGAATTTTGGTTCATGTATGGACAAAGCACATAAGAATATGTGACAAGTATAAATCACACCATGGTTCCCTTCACTTTTAAGGCAATGATATAATATAAAATAAATAAAATAAACTATTCAACTGTCCTTACCAAAATCTGCTGGGTTGTGGTAGGTTGGACAATTCAAGCCCAAATCTCTCAAGTAAGGGACAAGGTTTGTTACCTTCCCACGGTAAATGCACTGACCTTGACTTAGAACATAGAGCTGGAAAACAAGAAGAAAAAATAGAAGAAAAAGATATAAGAAAAAAAGTGAAATAGTATCAAAATATTTGAACCTGTTCCTATTAACATCTCCTTGTCCCTGTGGGAAGAACACCTTGGGAAGATCTGTCACCACTTGAAATTAATTTTGCCTGGAATTACAACTAATGGAAAATTCAGTGCCTGGAGTTTGAATTCTGCACACATTGCCTGCAGAACTTCAAACACATTAACACAGAAACACTAATTCCAGCCTTTGGCACATGCTGAAAATAGGCAAGGAGCTGGAGAGCCAAGCCATCTAATTTCCACACATTATGGATATTTTGGGCTGGTGATGCAGGAATGGAAGGAGAGCTGGGACAGCACAGCAACAGCAAACAGCTCAATCACTCTCATTTTTAGCCACGATATTGACTTTAAATAAACCTCCCTGCCAGACTGGCAATCTGCAAGTTTGTTCACCTGTGGTGGTGGAGGTTTTCTCTCAGCTCTCACAGGACTAATCTAAATCCTCTAACAAGACTAAAATACATTTTTATCTAATCTAAACACACATGGTCCACATGCCATTGTTAGCTTGGAGAAAAGTTCTCCAATGGACGTAATTCCAATTAATTTTCAATACTAAATTAGATTATTGTTATTTCATCTGAATTAACTCTGCTTGATCTCCACCTGTGTGTCCAGGATGGGAATCTATGCTTCAACATTGCAGACATTGAGACTGCAGCTCTCCTGCTTTTATATTGCTCTGATTTACTTCAGTGACAGGAGCACTGCTGGATGGAGGCATGATAATCACCAGTGCAGCAATCAAGATTTCACAAACCTAGCAGCAAGATTCTCCACAAACATTACATGTAAATAAAGGAAACAGGCAGAAAAAGAAAAAAAAAAAAAACCCATAATCAAAAAGTATATGTTGCTGTTATTTATTTAATTTCTTTATATGATTTGTAGCCATCAACTAGATGGCTCAATCATGATTTTGATTAAGGAGTGTAGCTTGAAAGTATAACCACCCTGAACTACACATGGAGAGAAAGTTTGAGAGCAATACCTGGTCAAAGAGCTCAAACAGTTTTGCACTGGGCTGGTGAATGGTGCAGATGATGGACCTGCCACCCTGGGCCAGAGCCTTCATCAGAGAGACCACCTGGAAACATGATGCACTATCCAAGCCACTGGGAAAAAAACCAAACAAGTTTGTTACCCACTCAAAACCAGCACATGCACTTGCTACTTGGTCTCCCATTATTATCCTTTCACAAATTTTCTCTGTAGCAGTTTCATTTTATCATATGCCAACCTTATGCTTGTATTTCTCCATCAGGCTTTTAATTAAGTTGGAAGCATGCCTGAGAATGAACAAGAATATTCTCAAAGCTGCCTTAAGGGAATTCTGCATTTTAGGGCTGCAGATTTAAATGCTCCCTACTTTAATGTATAGATACATATTCATAGCTTTCCCAGACTGATCACATTCATTACCAAAAGTCAAATTTTAAAATGTTTATATTCAAGCTTGAAAAATAAAATCTATGCCACAATATTTTCCTCTCTCTTTCCCTCCCTCCTGCAGTTTGTGGTTGCTTTAAATATTATCCACAGCCCCACAGTCCAGCAGTTGCAGCAGTGACCCAAGGCACCAAATTAATTTTTGGCCTTATTCAGTGCTTGCAGGCAACACAAAATGAGCATTTTCCAAGGGTTTAGAGGTAAATAACTTTCCTGAAGCTCTGTTCTACTATGCAAAACCATATTTGTCTATCTTTAATTTTTGGCCTTGAAGTACATACCTGGTTGGTTCATCAAAGAACATGACAGGAGGGTTGTTCACCAGCTCCAAAGCAATGGCAAGACGTTTCCTCTGCCCTCCAGAGAGACTCCCAGTCCTCGTGTTGGCACACGCCAGCAAACCGAGGGCTGTCAGGATTTCCTTCACCTGGAGGGAACAGAACATTCCACAGCACAATAAAACACCTCCAGCCTCTTCACTGATTTCCATGGAGGCTGTGAACCAGCTCATGACTTTGTTTCATCACCCACTTAAAGCCTTTTTCCATCTAATTTATTAGCATTTATTAGACTCAGCATTAACAGCCTGCCATTTAGTGTTTTGACCCGAATTCTGCTTGTTTGTCCTACATGACCTCACTCAGCCAAGAGGTGTAAAAGGAGTGGAAATCAGTTCTGTAGCTGTGTATTTATGGATATGGCACTGGCATCAAAAGATGCAGCATGTGAGAGGTTCTTACAGAGTGAAACCAAAAGCTGCTTTCAATAGAACTCTGGGGCTGTCTCTACAAGGGACTCTCTAACAAAAAGCACTGGTTTCTGTAGAGCAGTGACCTGCTTTATCTCATCTGTTCTCCACACTCTCCTCTTTCAAGTGCAGCCATTGATTTCAAGTGTTTCCCTT
Source organism: Catharus ustulatus (assembly GCF_009819885.2). NCBI lineage: Eukaryota > Metazoa > Chordata > Aves > Passeriformes > Turdidae > Catharus > Catharus ustulatus. Next base: position 119,875,573 of record NC_046222.1, read on the forward strand.
CCACTCAGAGTCAATTCAGTTGTCCCAGGTGCTCTCAGATGTTTGGGATTTCCTCAAGGCACAGCCTCAGGAAGGGCACAGCTCATCCCAGGGGTTTGGAGCAAAAGGAGAACAATCCCAGGCACTGTGATTTTCTCTGTTTCAGTGACTGTAGATCTGGGCTGCTAGCTCTATATAAGGGAAACAGCTCTCTGGCCTCAGTGAAAGCATGGACACAAAAATGAGTGAATCCATGAGCTATGCTGCCCATGTGATTAACAAACTCCATCATTTCAAAGAAAGCAGCCCAGACATTTAATATTTCACTGAAGTTTAGGAAACAGAGCCCACAATTTTTTCAAAGTATAAACTGCTTGGATGGAGTGAGTGCCTGTCCTGGTGAAAATTGGTGGGAACAACCAGGGTCTGACCCTTTGCTTGTCCTGATTTTGATTTCCAGGACTTCCCTCTCCCACTAAGAGGGAGTGAAAAAAAACCAAAACCCATTAAGCCTTGTTTCTCAGAGGAAAAAATCCCAACTGCCTCATTCCTTTAATCTCTGGGAAGGGTAAACAGGACTCAGGCAGCATAAGCAAGGACAAATAGAAACATAAACTGTGGTTCACTGGAGGGTTTTCACTTGTCCCTGCTTTAAACAAGAGTCTGCAATCCTGCTAGCACAAGTGTATAAATTCATAACATTTATCTGTGATAAACATTTACACTCCAATTTACAACAATAAAATGAATTATCTTCTCCTGCACAGGCCAGTAACACTAACCAGAAAATTCTTCTAATGTGTGGAATAAACACAGCACAGTTTTTAACTCAAAGAGCTGCTTGTAATTACAGTGAGAATGTGAACAAGTGAATTAAATAACTTGCTTGGCCTAACTTCACTAAGGTCTAGATGAACTAATGCTTCCAAAGTATGACTAAGTTTACAGCTGTTTCTATATAAATTTATTTTCCAAGTAAAAAAACAACCAGTGTTTACCAAACATGAGCTGTAAGTTTCCCTTTCTGATTTTCAAGGATTCTTTTGAGTCTGAAGAAATGCCAATTGCTCCAATTTGGAAATAAACAGAGACAAGGGACAGCCACAAAAACAGCTGCTCTACCTAGGAAGTTGCCACAGTTTTCATATTTCAGTTTTCATATTTCAGGACAAGTTGTGCTTTTCCCCATGGGTGGGTTAGGGGAGCACAGTTCCTAGGGCAGGTCCAGCTGGGTGATTTCTGTCACCCCACACGATTTGCCTGAGCCCCCAGACATGCACATAAGAGAATCCAAGGTGCTAAGGTGCATTAACAGGAATCCTGCAAAACCTGTGCATTTGTTTCAGTAAATCTTTTACAATTTTCCAGTCTCATACTGAAAGTAGCTTTCATAGAGACTGCAGTGAACATTCCCTGAGACATCAGCCTAGAGGTTATGATTTATTCTGTCATTACAAGTCCAGTGCAGTTCAGTATTAGCTAAAAACTGTCTGCTTTACAGAGCTCACTTCTTGGCATCCCCCAAATTCTAGTCTGATTGGAAGTGTACATACCATTTCTCTCCTCCCTTCATCTTTCTCTTGAAGTTTCAGATGAGCAGATACCTGGAATGCAAAACAATGGAATTTGATTTTGAACTGGTCCAAAGCACTTAGAGAAGATGTCTCAGGCACAACACTCCAAGATACCACTTAAAGAACTTCTTTTAACCCAGTCAGAAAATCTGAATTTGAACTACAATGTTCCAGTCACAAGCATCACTTGTTCCATCACCAAGCATTTATTTTTCTGTGTAGTAAATAACTGAGTCTAAATTGTTTTAGGCAAAGCACCTGACAAAACATGTATTAGAAAAAAAGGCCATTCTGCAAGTCAAAGAGCTTTACAGGAAGATGGGAGAGTGACATAATTTGCACATCCAAAAACCTTCCAGGCAATGCTAGAAACACAGTTTATTTGTGCTTCATTCACACTGTAAGGATAACTGCACTGTGCCATTCTCCAGGATGCAAACAAGTGAGAAATAAATAATCTTGTGAAAGATGTCATCTGCTATCCTGAAAGGCAGCTCCACAAAACATCATGATTAACCTTTATTAAAAGCAATTAATCTGTTAAGTAATTATTTTTTGTCAGAGCCTTGATTGATTAATTTTAGACAGAAACTGTAATAATCTGGGCCCAATTCTGCAAAAGTGGTCCTGTGGGATTCTGATGAAAACACTCAAGTAAACAAAGGAGAAGCAAAACTTCTCCACAGAAAAGAGCCTTTGCAGAAGATTAGCCACATAAAAACTGGAGTGATTTCTTCTGGCCTTAAAATTTGTGAATTGAGCTGGCACAGTGTGAGCAGCCTGAGCCTTGTTTTGATAACAATTTCTGAGAAAAACTGGCACATTTCTCAAGGTGAGCTACAGACACTTGCAGACTAACTGGTCAAGTGGCAATTCATAAACTTCCTGATGCAATGCAAAACAATGAGAAGAATTTACATTGCCTTGTACATCTTGGATTTTTGTTTTTCCATGGAGAAATGAAAGAGATTTTATAAAATGCCTTTATTTTTAATAAGGCACAGAAGAGTAGAAGTGGCAGAGAGATCACACTGAAGCGTAAATAACAATTTTCAGTCAGAACATGAAAGATGGGGAGAAAGAGAGAGAGATGAGGTTACTCATCCACCACCCAAGCAAACAGATGGTCCCTACAAAGGCTCATTTGTGAAGAATTTCAGGTTCTACTCTCTAGGAGATCTGAGGAACAGACACTTAGATCTCCTTCCAAATAACAATGCTGGGCACAAATTTGGAAATTTTAAAGCCTAGAAGGATGAGTCTGAAATGGAATTGAAAGCACCAACAAATTCCAAGAACTTTCCTTGAGCAGACAGGGATAACAGCCTGTGGCGCTGCCAGGAGTAAGACCCAGGGCACAACACAAACCATTTTCCCCTTTTCCCCTGCTCAGATAAATGAGAGCAAGAAGCAGAGCTCACCATCATAGCCTCCTGCACAGTGAGGTGAGGAAGGAGCATGTCATCCTGCATGATGTAGCAGGAGACCTTGCGGAAGCAGCGCAGGTCGCGGGGCTGCCCGTTAATGAGGATTTCTCCTTTCATTCCCGTCTCTCTGAAACCAAACAAAACAACCAGAGGTGAATCCTGCTTTCACCTGTGCTGCCTCATGACTGAGCACGTGGAAGTCTTAGGTGTTATTATTATTATTGCCACCAGGAAATAAATTTGATAGACTGGATAGAAATTAAATTATTTCCTGATTACGCTTTGTTTCATACAAAGCTTCACGCAATGTTGCTGGAAATTTTATTCAAAATGTGTGCTGTCATATATAAATATCTGAAAAAAAATATCAAGAAGTTAAAGTTAGGTTGCTTTTAGGTTTGTCTATCCTGTTCCTTATGCCCCAAATGACAACAAGGCAGAGACAGCTTGTATGGCCACACAGGAGGGGAATTAGAAAGATGAAGCACAGTCACTGCATTTTGGTGTAGAAGACATCAACACTGTGAAGTGCTGACTAAAAAGAGTAGATTTTCCAAGTGTTTATGTGATTTAAAAAACATCACAAACATAAGACACTGAGTCAGATTTGTTACACAGCCAAAAGAGGAGATTTTCTTTATATGTGTGTTTTTTTGATTTTAAATTGGTTCTTATTTTTGGATCAGATCTGTTAAGAGATAAATCCCAAGTGACCAAAACAGGACACAGAGAAAAAAAAGATAAGCAATAGGAATCTAATTCAAAATCTTTGAAGTGCCTGTTTTGGACAAACTCTAGGCTAAAATTTCTTCTGCTGTTGTCTCCAAGGAGCCCTCAGGCTCAGTGATCTTACCTTAACTTGGGATTTTCATTGGTACTGACCTGTATCCTGCCAGAATATTCATAAGCGTTGACTTCCCAGCTCCTGAAGGTCCCATAATTGCAACGAGTTCTCCACTGCTGAACTTCCCTGAAATTCCTTTCAAAAGGGTCTTATAGCCTGGAAGAGAGAAGGAAGAAAAGTTCACTGAACCCTTAATCACATCTGGGGAGCAATGAAGGTTCATTTCCACTGAATATTGGTGACAAACAGGCGTTAACAGCCACATCCTGAGAGGCTGATCCCAATATCAGCATGCTGTAATAACTATCAGAAATAACTATTAAAATCCAAATTGTGAGTGGGAGCAGCAGCTTCCTGCCGTGACACAAGTGGGATTACAGGGTCTCACACTCTTGGCTTGCTGCAGGATGATTTTTAAACAGTGCTATGAAATCTTGCTGCCATTGTCTAAGTGTTTTCTGAGAGTATTTTACCAGGATGCTGTTAAAATATCCAGTACTCCACAGCTAACAGTCTTGGAGCAGGCTGCTCTCCAATCACTGCAGTTTCAGTGCCAAAATTCTGCCCTCTCACCAAAACATCAAATTCCTAGAAAGATAAATAGCTGAGATCTCAAAGACCTTTACCTTTTTCCAAAAAAGAAATGGAAAATATGTCTGAAAAGAAACTCATATATATGAAAATAAACTTATCAAAAGAAGATACACAAACTTTTTCATTCTCTTTCCACAAGAACTCTCTTACCAGAGGAACTCTAAAGGCTTTTCTAGACAGGGAGACTGATCACAATGACTGCAAAAACAATTTCTAGGGAAACACTTATTCTGGATTAAGAACATGCAAGGGTTTTTCTCATTTAGATTAATCCATTTCAAAGCTTCATGCCACTATAATTACATCCTCAGGCAAGGATGTTCTAGAGTGACACCACCACCTCCTTCAAGCATTTCAACTTATTTCTGAGTTAATTATCTTTGCCACTAAACCTTTATTAAAAGCCTTAAATCCATGTTATTCTAAGTGTAAGCAAACCATGCTCCAATGAAAATTCCAGATTTGGACCAGCTGTATCCAGCTTGCCCTGAAGGATTTCCATGTAAAGGCATAAAAACTGTGTAAGGAAGGAGGTGAGAGCCCTGACCAGCATTTAAATTTTTCAGGATCTCTTTCCCTTTTAGGTTTTTTGTTTTGGTTTTGGGTGGGGTTTTTTTGTTTCTTTGGTTGGTTGTTTTTTTGGTTTGGTTTTTTTTTTGGTTGCTTGTTTTATTTTTATTACCAGTGCTTCTAGCTAAAACTTTTAATAATAAAAAAATGCTAAGTAAGGTGTCAAAAACCAATCTCATATGTTGACAATGTTGATGTGGTTCAATTAAAACCAAGACAGAAGGGTGGAAAATCCATTTACATGCAGAGTCAGGATTTGGCAATCCATTTTGCCACACTGGTGGATACTCAGGCAGAATATAAATTCCACATGTAAACTATCCCAGACCTTTGATCATCAGCACAGGCTGTAGCTGGAACATGAAAATGCTGTAAAAAAAAAAAATCATATTGTCTGCAAACTCCTAGAAAAAAAGCATTGTGGGTTTTCTTTGGATTTCTCTTTCTTCCTAACTTCATTATTTGTTTTCATCTCCACTTATTCTCTCCAGATTTTCTTCTTGTCACCATTCTGGATTCACACTCCTGTGCACAAAAGAGCAAACTTTGCACCAAAATCATTGTCATGCTGCCGTGGGGCTTCCCAAATCCACAGCAAATTTTCTTCCCTGAGCACATTCCAGCCCAGGGGCAATGCAAAACCTCTCCAGAAATATCTGATCACACTGTTTTCATGGCAGATGTCCTAGAAAATGTAACTGACTAAATGGATCAAAATAACCATTTTCTTGAGTGCCTTTTTTAAAAAAAAAAAACAGGTCAGTAACTTTTCACTATAAATCTTGCCCTGGGCTCAAAGAAAACAACTTTTTTGGAAGCACAGGTATGAAAATAGCAGAGTATCCACACTGGCTGCTTATGGCACAAGTCCTGAAAAGGAAAGCAAGGACAATCCATCAAAAGGAACAGAGACTTTGAAGAGAGAAATCCACAAGGTCAACCAGCTTGTCCTTCCCACCAATGCCACCACCCACAGCAGCATCTGAAGGGAGAGTGAAGGAACAATCAGCCCTTTCAGACATGGCAATATTTAATAAACAGGATCTGTAGTCCTTCATTCTACCTCTGCAGTGAAATGAGAACCAGCTCCCTCCCAGTCCTGTTAAACCTGTAAGGGACTCAAATATTAGAATGTACCACCAATTATTTGCATTATGCACCAGGCAGTAAATATTGCACAAATTTTTGAGGGAGGATAAAAAATGCCATAAACAAGGGACATGCAACCTAAAATACAGCTCAGCAGCTGCATACATGTGGTAGCATAGATATCATTACCTAAAGTGGAAACCTTTCCCCTCCTTATGTACAACTGAGAGATTTAACATTACACACATTAAAGTCACTTTTCCAGAGTTTCACAAATGATGATTGGTTTCCCTTTAACTGCAGTATATCCCCCTTTGTGACCTGCACATGTTTCTGTCCCTCTGATGGAGTTTTCCTTTTTAAGTATCCTGCACACAATGTTAAATCAGAGCAGGACTCATCACAGAGACACAGAATCAGCTTGGAAAAGACCTCCAAGATCATCAAGATTTGACTGATCAACCAGCCCAGAGCAGTGAGTGCCACATCCAGTCATTCCTTGGACACCTGCAGGAATGGGAGCTCCAAACCTCCCTGGGCAGCCCCTGCCAATGCTTCACCACCCTCTCCATGAGGAAATTCTTCCTGAAATTCTCAGCAAGTCATTTGCAATACAGTAGAGAAATATGCTTTAAGTAGAAACAAAAGAAAAGCCCCAAAACTATGAATATTAGATTAGGATCCTAATCTCTGGCATTTTAAGTTGCTACAAACTCAAACCCATCTCTTCCTTTGACTGGGAGCGCATAATAAGCTTTTCCATTACAAAGGTTAATTTAGCAAACCCACAAAAAAAGATTGACACTGTGGCAGTAGTGTGGTGCCCCAGTATAATCCTTTATGAGGAATTAAAGTCCCCTAAGTCACCACAGTCTTCCCTTTCAGAATATCGAGGCTAATCTTCAACTGAATCTGTTGACCTAAAACTTCTATACCGGGCCACATGTCTTCCACGAGAAACAGATTATGCATTTGGAGGGGATTGTATTCTCACAGTACAGGGCCTGTTTATATATCAGGAATTTCTCACTGTCTTCAACCCCAGCCCACCTCGTTTTGCTCAGTCCCTGCAGCAGGTGATGCCTTGAGAGGCTGCCCAGAACAGAGGCCAGACAGTGTTAATTATAAAGTAGGGATTTATTAAAAGGCCTTCACAGGATTCACCTTGGGCAGTTCAAGAGCCTGGTCAAGGCTGCACCCAAGATGGACCCCAGGACATGAGTTCTCACACTTTTATAAGTTCTGCTCCATTCCCATATTGGGTTCATTGTCCAGTTCCAGATCCAGGCTCTGCAGTCCCACCCTCCCAGATTCTCTCCTCAGCTCCCTGTTTGCACTTTTTGGGGCTGGAGCTGCAATGTGTCCTTGGTTCTGGAGAAGGATTTGTGTGACTGAGCTGTGAGAACTTGCCAACCCTCTATGGAGTTCAGAGTTACACACTAATGCAGTGCAATGTAAAAGCTAAAACTTCAGGCATCACAAGGTTTGGATATGGCAGATTTAATGGAAGGCTGGGTCTCACAGCCAGCCCAGGGCAGGGTGGGTGCACACTCAGTTCCAGCACCACAGCAGCTCTGTCCCTTTGGACTCAACTTACATCAGAACAATTATAGCTTGTGACTTCCTCATTTCTCACTTCTCCTAAAACTGTTTCAATTTCCAATGGAAATCAGCATGAATCTTTAAGTTTTCCTATGTCCCCTCCTGAAGTTACTGGGACACAACCTTTAAACATATATATTTAGGGGCTGATACCCATGGGAATTTTAATATCAGTTTGCAAGAACTGCTTAAAATAAGGATTTGACATTAACACACCATCACGAACCAGAACAGCCCCTCAGCAAATTTCTCAGCCCAACCCCCTAAAAATAGAACACAGCAGAAACAAATCAAAACTGAAACAGAAAGTTCTAGTGATGTGAAACCTTTTGGTCTGAATTTCACACCTCCCATTGCATTCCAGAGTTCAAATGCTTCTCCTCAGAAGCAGAATGTGTTTTGTTTTCCCATGTTAGGATTTCCCATTAAATCAAACATTGGGCACAGTGATATCTGACCAAATTCACAGCTGAACCACCTGCCTGGCCTGGCCAGACCCCCATTCCAGAGGGGGAATTCCCTCCCTGCCTGGCAGCAGCACAGAGCCCACCAAAGTCCCTTTTTCAATGAATGGACAGAGGTGACCTCATGTCTCTGATGAAGATGCCAAGGGAGCTCTCCTTGCTCAAGTCAACAAAATTTTTACTACTGGAATGAGCAAGGGAGAAACATGCTGATGGTTTTATGTGATTCCTTGTGGATTTAACAGAGATTTATGGGGAGATCTGGTTTTACCACTCCCACAGAAATTATGATTAATCTGGAAAGAAGCAAGCCATCCCCTCCTCATCCTCAGAGCAATTCAGGATGTGTCTGAATCAGCATCAATTAAAACATAACCAAAACCCACTCCTACCTCACAATGAATTTCCTCAGGTAAATACCACCTCTAGGTTTTTTTACTCAAATGCTTCATTCATTTGCATCTCATCACCAGTAATCCTGTTTGTTACTCAGAGAAATGTCACACAGACCCGTGGAAGTTTCTAGGTGTTGTAACCTATTTCTGCCTCCATCAGGAGGCACCCAGCCCTCATCTCAGGTCCCAGGTGAGCACAGCAGGCTTTCCCTGCTCGCTGCAAGTAGAGCAGGATTTGCCCTTCCCAATGTATTTGAATTTCTCTTCCATCACAAGCTCTTCTGGGGGCAGGAAATCTCTGCTGGTGCCCTGCAAGTGCCACTGGCCTGAAACTGCTCAAAGTTTCTCAGAGCATTTATTGAAGTAAAAGGCAACGCAGGAAATCTCAATTCAAGCAGCGTGAGTTTGGCAAAGCTGTGAACAACTGGAAACTGAGCCACAAAGAAATCAGCATTTGGCACTTAAAAATCAAAACCAGAGACATCATAACCTGCTCTTTCTGCACTCTCTGCCAGGCACAAATGAGGCATTCCTTTATAAAAAACGAAATAATTATACAAGAACTACATTTCTGCATCTCCTTGTGGTGCTTCTTTTAGTTAGGATATATTCCTGCTGAGAAATATCCAGCTGGAAATGCAGAAGACATTTCTTACCTGCCTTACTTTAATGCTTTCAACAAGAAACCTACTTCTAAAACAGCAGTTTAAATTTCAATCCACAAAGTTGTTCTCTTACTGTATTATCAGCCAAATTGTTTCATAAATTATGACAAGAAACCGCAGCAATTTCTTGGCACTGTGTATTGACCCATTTAAGAATCCCCACTGTATTTTCCTATTCTAAAGTTTTCAGGCTCAGCCCTCATCTCCTCTGATATCAATTTAAAAATCCACAAATTTCTGCAGAAGTCCAGGGAATTCTCCAGCACAAAAATGAAATAAGGGGACGTGGAACCAAGCAGTCAGATCTTTCCCCTTGAGGCAGGAGTAAGGAATCCTCCTATTAAGGAAAAATGATCCTAGAAAATTCATTACTGGGAAATACTGGCAGAAACCCTACAGAGAAACACAAGGTGAGAAACACACACAGGTAACAGCTCAAAGCCAGATTTACATTTGGAGATGCAATAAAATGTTAGCCAGGAAACATTTTTCCTTTCTGATTTTTACATCATCCTTTTCCATACACTCAGGTTGTGAATATGCCAGAAAAAAATTCTCTTGCCTGCTTCTTCTCAATCTATTACTCACTTTCTGCATCTCAGCCCTTTTCTCACTCTGACAGAAAAATATCTTTGTGTTCAAAGGGACTACCCCAATCTGTTTCATCCAGTGATAAAAGTAACCTGGGGCTTTTCACCTAAACCAGGATGAGATCAAAGGCAAGGTGTTTCCCTAAGCTGGAATATAGCCAGGGAGGTGTTTGCCATGTATTTCTAATTCTGCTTTAACCAGCCAGGGCACCGTGTTCCCCACCCATTACTTGAGTACAGAACACTTTCCTCTCCCTGCTATCAACAGGGTTTGGAGCTGTTTCAGTTTGTAAATTCTCAGTTGAAAGGGATTATCTGTATCAGTTGATGATTATTTAAATAATTTGGATTTTAAAAACCCTTTTGATGGGGATTATTTAAATGGAGGTTTCTTTCCCAAGCTCCACACTGAGTTCAAACAAGCTTAAGTTAAAGTGAATTAGAGGCAGAGATACTGGGGAAGAAAAAAAAGCATCTTTTAATTCTGAGAAAACCTGGGGGACAGAAACAGCCTTCCTGACAAACAGAGTGAAAAAATATATTGCTTTAATAACAGGCACCTTCCTAATTTTATACTGGTTTGAACTGTACCTCTACACAGCCTGGAGGGGCAAAGTCACACTAGAAATAATAAACATGTTTAAGCCTACCAAATAAAACCTGTATGTGAACTCATGTGTCATTGGTTCATAATTCCTGCCATCCATTGTGTACCAAAAGTGAATAAACCTTCTTCTCACCAATCATTTTCCCACTCTAGTTTCTGAATCAACACATCCACATATTTCTGTTGTGTTCACACAGTCTCTCAGGGACATTGAACAATAGGATTTTCCATTGTCTAAGCTCTGAGCCCTGCTTTAGGACAATTAAGGGAATTTGCAATTGTAATGTATTCTTGTACCTTGCCTCAGAGAAACGACCTTCGTTATGTAAATGTCTATAAAACAGCATGCCAGGCACCAAAACATCAGGACAGAAAGGGCAGAGAAGCCAAGTGAGTGCTTGAAGTAACCAAATCAAGCTCCTCTGCCTCACAGCTCATTCCAGCTCAGAAATGAGGAATTTATTCCTCGCAACCTAAAATAATAAGTCTTTCAAGCTTTAAAAAAAGAAAAGAAATCCCCCTGTGGGCAGCAAAGCTCTTTCTTTGTAGGGGACTAAACTGCATTTCTTAATATAGCCCAGAGCCAGGCCTTCTCAAACATATTGCTCTTGATCCACAGCCGATTTCCCACTTAGTGGTCATGAGGTGGATTAGGTGCAACTCAGATGCAGGGCTTAGCCCGTGCTCACAGTCAGGCTTGCAGTGTTCAATCCACCTAATTTGACACATCAAAATGTTGGATGCTTACCCTGAATTCATTTCTAGGGCCCACACGTTATCAGTGGATAGGAACTGGCACACTGGACTGGTGATTAATTCTGCTTATTTTGCATTCCTGCTCTGGGAAGGGATAAAAAACCCCATGGAAGTGCCTCTCTTCACCACAGTGGGAGTTTAGGACAATTAGCTTAGGTGAGACTGAGAAATCCCATCCACTGCCATGAAAACAATGGCAGACTTTAGCATCTTTTTGTGGGTTTAAATGTCAGTTTGATTGTCCCTCATTTGCTCACACCATGGCAGCAATTGAGCCCAGCAATTGCACATTCTCAATCTTAGACTGGATTGGAACTCCACACCTTTGGATGCTCCCTGTGAATTTGCTGGATCCCACAAATCTGGGGTTTTTGAGCTTTCTGTGCTGTCTGGCACTGACCCCCTGGAGAACACTGCTTGTGACCTGAGGCCTTGGAGAAGGCTCCACATTTGAGTGATGGAGTTAAAATCACAGGTGTGTAGTGAAATATAAATGTGTGATTTCACATGGTGAAGGGTTTGAAATGTGGGGTTTTTAGTATATAGTAATAGGTATGGGACAGGATGGAGGATTTTGGGTGGTATCTCCTTTCAGTGCTCATCTTCCTTCTTCTTTATGGTTTCAGGCAGTAATTTGTGGTTGGAGAGTTAGTGCTGCACTGAGGGTCACGAGAATTTAGTAATTGGGTTAAAAGGATAAATAATATTGGTGTTGTTTCTCTATTGGACTATTTAGCTTTAAGAGACCTTGTAGCAGCTGGGTTCTCCTCCTTTTTGCTCACTTTTAGCTGGTAGCTAGAAGTGTTGTAGAACTTTCTGTATTTTTGATAAGATTTAATAAACAACCAAGCCTGAACATGAGAAAATCCATTTCCTTCGTGTATTTTTTAATCCTGGCTCCGAGTGAAGACACAAGAGACTCCAGACAAACCACTAATTAAGTGGTGCAAACACCACCACTGTTACAGGAACTCATCAAGAAGAGCAGCCTGGCCATGTTCAGGATGTACAAAGGTATCAGATGCTGTTTTCACTCTGTTTTTAAGACCTGGCACTTACTTTGCTCTCTGATAACTGGGGACAGTTCACACATTTTTTCTTCAAGCTATCCACTAGCTCGAGCACACAGCCCTGTGCTGGGTTCAGACTTAGCCAGAACATCTCAGAGCCTGAAAAACCCAAATGAACTTTGGAAGATGCTACTCAAAAGCTAAATGTTTGAGGGCAAACTTAAAGGCAAGTTTTGAATTTTGTTTGTAAGAATGCCTGACGTTTGACACCAGTGCACTTCCTCTGTGCTGAACAGTAACTTCCTTCTGTGGCAAATAAGAAAAACACTCAATAAAGTGGAGCCTCAGGGGTGATTGTGAGCCCCCCAAGTCAAGATTTACGACACAAAAACCCCAGGAACTGTAGGTCATGTTGTATAATAAAAGAGAATGATGAGAAGACGGCAAATCAGGCAAGAAACCGAGTTCCAGCACAGGGAAAATCTTAAACCAAGCTGTAGATTATAAAGAATCTGAAAAGTCCTTTAATTTCATTGTTCTCTCAGATCCATGGACTAGATACTAAACTTATGCAAGACACTGGATGTGACAGTTCACATTGTGCAGTCAAACAAAAAAAAAGCCCTGACTAAGTAAAGATTCCACTCCTTTGAAACTCTGAAATAAGAGTTACGTGCACCATGCTCTTTCTCTGCTATCCTGGCTGCTCATCACATTATTTTAGTCTCTGAATGCTGCTCTTCCTCAGAATAACTAATTAGATAGGACACTCTGTTCGGGTTGCAAGCTCTGCAGCCCCCTCATTTTGACCTCCAAGGCACAAAAAACTGAGGTGTTTGCAGGTGGACACAGAATTCAGGTTTTCTTGAGAAATGTTCCACCAATGGAAGAGAGGAACAGAGTAAGTGTCACCAATATTGTGACAAATCTCCTTGCTCCTGTTACTACTGGTTACACCTCCCCACTGTGCTGGGAGATGGATGGATTTGTGCCAGCCTCCTTTAATTCTATATTTTTTATGGTTATGACCAGAGCAGAAGCATCTAAGTAACCTGTGCTTCCTAGCATTCACCTTTTCTGTGTCCCTCTTATTTGGTCCTGCAGCCTTCTACTGAGATTCACAGGATGGCTACTATTACATGTGGGTCCAGGGGTCTTATTCTTATTCTTATTCTTATTCTTATTCTTATTCTTATTCTTATTCTTATTCTTATTCTTATTCTTATTCTTATTCTTATTCTTATTCTTATTCTTATTCCTTTATTCTAATTCTCATTCTTTTATTTTTATCATTGTTGCTATTATTATTATTATTATTATTATTATTATTATTATTATTATTATTATTACCATGCTACATCCATGTTAAGATTCAATTCTTGGGTGTTTTTCTGTGGAATGTTTCTGCCTGAGAGAGTTAAAGCTGCTCCTCTTCCCTCCACAGGCACATGGAGCCATATGCCTGCAGCAGGGGATAAAGAATGACAATTAAATAGGTCAATGAACGAAAGTAACCTTCAGACATGAATGCAAATAAATCTCTACTTGCAGCAGGACCTGATGGCTACAGAAGCAGTATTTACATGTTGAAGCATTTTGGAGATCTGGGGCATAGCTTGTACTTTGCCTGCACAGAAAATAGCTACCCTAATTTATCTTCAACCCTTAGGAAATATGAAAGGAGGAAAAAAAAATGACACACAGCCTCATCTTCCTTCTGAATCTAGTAGAATTGTCTTTTCCAAGCAATATCCATAGCCTAATCTTTGTTTGATAATTGCTTTTTGCTGCCTTTTTATTTTATTTTTTTTAATTGCCTTTATTTCTATTACTTCAGCACACAGGAAAGGTTTTCCTTGACAAAAGAAAAGCCAACCCAGTTTGAAATGAAAGGCTGACACATTCCCTGGAATGACAAAGCAGAGTCACGAGCCTGATACACTGTGAGATGAAAGCTGTTTACGTGTGACAATCAGGCAGAAAGCAATTTCTCATAATTGCAGTACCTTCACACATCAAGGTACAAATAGTGTTATTCACAGTCTTGCAAACAAATAAAATCCTTCACAAGATCCCCTTCTTTTTGGGAAAAAAATAAAAAATCTTGAAGTGGGAGATATTGTGAAATATCCCAGCAGCTGTTCTGAACTGAACTGCCCCATCTGCCTTCCCTGCCCAGCGTGGATCCAGCTGGGTCACTCTGCAGGCAGAAAGCCTTCCTCCCTCAGAGAGCCCTGCTCTGGCTCTCCTGGGCTGATGTGAGCCCCCTTTCACTGAGAATCCTTCTTTTCCTCCTCCCAGCCTCCCCATCCTCAGGTACCCAGAGCAAGAAGAAAGGAAGGGGAAAAAGCAAAAGCAAAAATTTGGTTCTTTCCTCCTATCCACCTATGTGAGGGTTAGAGGGGAGCCCTGGGGCTTTCTAGAACTACATCAGGAGTTATTTAGCATCTCTTTCCTCCACACTGGGCCTCATGGCAAGATCTGGTCCAAAGAGTTGGTGCACAAAGGAAAGCCTGCTGTGATCTTCATCACAAACTCTAGGTTAAACTGGAACGTGATGAAATGTCTCCTGTAAGCTGCAGAGGGAAAAATCCCTTTTCTCAGACTGTTAGAAACAGAGTTTTGTCTAAAACAGACTTCTGCCATGGTTCACATGCTCACAATGCCCCCAGCCCTTACAGACATGAGGAGAGAGGTTTCTTGGATCCTGAGAAGTATTTGCAGCCATAGTCAGTGCAATTTAAAAGCTGCCAGAGAGTCTGATATCAAGACAAAAATCACAGTTCATTAGTCAGCTTTGGAAACTCAAATTGTCACATTTGACTCCAACCAAATTCCATTTTTTTCACATCAGTCTGGTTCAGGAACTTTCTGTGAAGAACAGGCAGCCTCGGCCATCCGACCCTGTGAGCAGCTACGGCACATCCCTGCCCTGCCTCTCCCCACGCTCCCAAACCAATTCTGCACTGCAAACCCCCAGATGCACTTCCATCCCCTCACATTCCCACTGCTCCTGTCCCATCCCCTCCCACAAGAAGCTGAGGAATGCTTGGAGCCAGGAGGACCCTTCAAAACACACTCAGGGGTGAAGATCAGAGGTGTTCTAAAAAGCAAATTTTAAGCTCATGCACCGAATTTTTAACCCTGCTATTCACACCCAGGAGCAGAGACACGGAGAGGAACCTCCTGATGGTCCTTCAAGGCTGGAAAAGCTCTGTCAGAGGGAGCAGGAACGTGTTTGGGAGCTGAGCTGCAGCAGCTCTGACAGCAGCAGGACATCCCTGCTCCCTGCCATATGGACAGCCCAGCACGTGTGCTGGGAGCCTGCTATTTTCAGAAATAGCCACACTGGTTCTGAGCACTTCTCCTCCAAGCACTCAAGTCTTTAATGGAACAGGAACGCAGGGTAATGTATTTACTTTATTTCAGCACTAATCTAGTAAAAGGTACAACCTATGAATGCAAAAACCAAGGGAAGCCTGAAGTGTGTGCAGAAATAAACCCTGGGCTGCCTCCACTTCTCACATTTTACCTGGAAAAACTGTGGTTTTACCTCTCTCTTCTAGAATATTTACACTAATGAAGTTGCCCAAATTAAAATACTTTTCATTGTCAGTAAACTAAGTAAAACAATCCTTTAAACACCTCAGAAGTAATTACCATCTTCTGCAGCGTGCTAGTGCTGAATATGTTACAAACAAAAGCCAACTGCTGGTTGTGGAATGGAAATGAGGTAGAATCAGCACCTTTCAGCACTCTGATTTCTGCTTTTTTTTTGCATCTGCTGAAGCTGGCATCCTCAGCTATAGGGACATGCATCCATTGTACCACCATAAACTTCTGAATTTCCATTTGTTTTTAAAAGCTGACCTACATTTTATGTTATGGATTAGTTAAAGCTTATAGAGTAGCATAAACAAAGCAGGAATCTTGTTGCTAACCACATATCCTAAGCAATTAAATGTTTCATCAATAATGTGTCCCATGGAAAAATCAAGAGTTTTTAAGAGCAAAACTCTTCACACATGAAACAGAAAAAATAGTAGTATAAATACCATCCATTTGATTAATTTTGATTTTGCAGACTAAAAAATTTCAACACATTAAAATGATTTGAAGTTTAAAAGACATGATGAACTTTGATTCACATTTTCTGGATATACTAAAATAAGGCATCAGAGACATTCAACATTTTGGGAATCCTGTCTTTTAGGAATTATCTACAGAATTATTATTGAAGCAAGGTGGGAAGCAGTAACTCATACCACCATGACTTCCACTACAGGTTTCCCACCTTATTCTGAGGCAGAGAGAAAATTCAGCTTTGAGTTTTGGAGGTGGATTTTTTTTTTTGCTTGGTTATGTTCTTGGCAAAGCAGCAACAAGTCACTCCAGAGGCCAGTGGAACTCACTGGGGTGAGGATGATCCAAGCCTAAGTCCTTGAGTTGGATCAAGAACTTCAACTTGGGTCTCCTAGAGTTTCCAGAGCCCTGGTCATCCACTCAGCTGGGTTTTCTCTCTTCCTAACTACAAAGTCCTCAACCTAAATCTCCTGCATGAAAATGTAGCCAGAAGAAAATACAGTGAACAAACAACAAGTTTCTACTCTGATGCACTGTCATTTTCCAACAAAGAGAGGATATTGAGAATTTCCAGAGGGATTTTCATTACAGGCTCATCAGGAGGCCCTCTGTGTTAACAGCCTTTTTTCCCTTGTATTTTCTACTCTGTGTTGGTTCATTTCCCAGTAACAACTGTAACTTCTTTTGACATTTTCTGTCCTTCTTTACAATTAGGTTATTCAGCTCTTCAGTGAAGAGGCAAAGGGTAAGCTATGGGCTGATTTAAGCTGGCTGATTCAACTGGTCTAATTAGGCAGGAGAAATTTGGTAGTAAAAGCAGCTGCTTCCTCCACAAACTGGAAGTCCATCAAAAGAAATGAGCTGTTTTAATGGCCTGAAGACTCATGTATATCATTAATAAGAGAGACACACATAAAAAATGCTGGTCTTCTCATATCCTTCTAATTAGATGTCTCTGTAAACCATATTCCAATACACAGCTTTTCTCCCAAAGTCAAGGCAACGTGTTTCCATTCATTTCCTGACCACCAACTGAACTGACAAGGACATTTCAAATAAGTATTGGTTGGATGCATTACCAGAAAATTCAACTTGATTTGTCCCTTGAGGTTTCTTTGTTCCCTTATTATATGACCTTGTATCACTGGTCTACCTATACCTTACTTCTTCTGTAAGTGTTTTATTTCTGCTATCTATTAACACATCAGTATACACAGGAAATAAAGAAGAGACAGAGTCCAGGGTGTTTGCACAGTTTCCCCCACAAATACTGTCATTTTAAATGAAATAATGAACAGACACAGAAGAATATTCGTGTCGCCTTAAAACATGCTGTGATCCTAAAAATCTAAAAATCACAGGCACTCTCCACACCCAAACGACATAGCACCACTAAAACCAATGGAGTGACACAGGTGTTGGTTCAGAAGCTGCCACAGGCTCAGGGATTAAAAGCAGGGATTCATGACCACCTAGACACAAGGCAATATTGCACCACCCAAAAAGTGGAAGATGGAAACCTTCCATGTATCAGCACCTCAGAACATCACTGTGGGGTTTATTTTAACCAGTTGCAAACATCTGTGAAGTAAATACTAAATCTGAGCTCTTGTGCTGGGTCTGGCTGGGACAGAGTGAATTTCCTGCAGAGCAGCCCCCATGGAGCAGTCCTAGAGCAGTATTGATAGTGTGAAAAACACATTTCAATGTCTTGGTAAGATTTAAAAGGTTTAATAGAAAGATAATGGGAGATACACATAAAGCAAAGGGTTAAAACGGCTGGGTGCTTGGCAAGAGTTGTTTTGGGAATGCTTTTTTAAATACATTTTACAATACATTAATTTGTTGCATATTCATAGTTTTTTATGCATGGTTTAACTAGTTTAAATTTTTGAGAACTATTTAGCATGGCTACTCTTTGGGTTTGCTTTTTTAGAGCATGCGTGTTTCTTGGCTTGTGGTTTTAATTTTCTTTTTATCTTTTTTTTTTTTTTTTGGGGTGGTGGTTTTGGCTTTTTGCAGTTGCTGAGTGTTGATAATTGTTGTGTCAGCTGCAGTGTCTCTATTACACATTTACAGGCTGTTAGCTAAGCAGGTAGTTTAAGCATACTATCTCTAAAAAAGTATGTCTAACTTTTGCTATTAGAAAAAAACTGTATTTATACAGAAAAGCTATTTTAACATTATAAATATAGCATATATATATATATATCTTAATAGTTGTGTAAAGCCAAAATATGTCATGCACTTGTAACAATACCAAGCTGTGTTCTGGCTGTTGTTGGGCAGGCCTTGCACTAAGTCAAGGCTTTCTTTTTTTTTAGGGTAGCATGGGGTGTGCCAGAAGCTGGGAGGGGACACAGGCAGCTTGGTTTCACTAATTAAACTGCCCTGGTTTTCATACATTAATTTTCAGCTTTTCTCTCCCCTATTCTGGGGGTGTGGAGCAGACACTGAGGGAGTGGCTGTGCGGATGCTCAGCCACCCCACCACAGCTGTTTCCCCCAGGAAATGTGGAGATTCACTTGGCTGGCATCTTTTGGGTGAAATTCATAGTAACTTACCTCAATGAAACCTTTTCTCAATTAAAAGGAGCCCAGGTTGTTGTCTAATTTGTACAGATACTCTTGCCTGTAGAACATACATGGATTCACAGCTCTGCTGTGAGGAAAGGTCTGGAGAACTGGTTTTATTCAGCCTGGAAAGGAGAAGCTTTTAGCCACCTCACTGTGGCTTTCCAGTGCCTGAAGGGAGGTGACAAGAAAGGTGGAGAGGGTTTATTTAAAAGGGGTGGAGTGACAGGACAAAGGGGAAATTGGCTTCAAATTAAAATAGATTTAGATTGGATATTAGGAAGAAGTTGTGCCAGGTGAGGCCCTGGCAATGGTTTTCCAGAGAAGCTGTGGATGCCCCATCCTTGGAAGTGTCCAAGGCCAGGTTGGATAGGCTGATGGAAAGTGTCCCTGTCCATGGCAGGGGATTGGAACAAGATGATCTCTCCATTCCCTTCCAACCCAAACCATTCTAGGAACGTGTCCAGCCCTGTTTCTCCCTGCTGTGAGACACCTGAGGAAAAATTTGCTCATGCAATCCACATTTTCAAAAATACCTTAAAAATAAACAATACCTTAAAATAATTAAAAATCTCATTGTCACATGAATTACACACAGAGACAAAGCAATTGTGGTCTGCCAGGCTACAGACAGTTCTCAGGGCAGCATGTTCAGTGCCATATGGGCAATGCACAAGTTCAGAGTTTGGAAGGAATTTTATTCTAAGTGTATGAGACAGAGCAAGGCACAGTAATAACAGCTGTAGCCTGTGTGCAAATGGAAAAATAAGTGCTTCTAATATTGTTAGTTTTCATTTCAGTGCTGGCTAAATGCTTCTGACCATTATGTGCAAGTGATGAATGCACCACCTGTGTCTTTTTTTGTCCCTGTGCCAACAGGTGAGATTACCTTATTCTGACAGGGGCTGCAGCAATCTGGGTGATGGCACAAGTACAGAACATTGCTCTGCTACCAGATCACAACATTTTCAAAATATTGCCATGTTTCTAAATTCCTGTGTGCATGTGTTAAAACTGAGTCACTGCTCCACTTCCAATGAAGACCTGAGTAGAACCCAACACGCTGCTTTTAAGCTCTGCTATCTGCCCCCAGTGGATGAGCTTCTACTTCTATAAGTAGAACTTGTAATATTTGCAATAGTTCTTGTGTATTTACTGATATTACTGCTAGCACAGCAGCCTCCACATGCCCTGGCCCCACGTTCTTAATCTGCTGACATCAAATATTAAGTCAAGACCTTGGAGCAGGGACAGGATCTTACCTACTCAATTCCTGTCTCCCACACTCTCCATTTATTTGCTGATGATAAATTGTCCTTATTACAAGTGAAGGGTTTATTACAGCTCCCACAGCACTGCTCCCAAGACCCTCATATGTCAGGAAGGTGAAGGTCACAAAGAGTGGTTTATTCATAACATAATAAAAATTAAAATTTGGCTTTGCCCACAAAAATCCCACCATCTGTTAGGTTAGAATAATGTTTGGGGACATTGCACAAGGCATGCTCTTGTGGAGGGGTGTTTGCTGAACTCAAACCAGAAAGTACTTTCAGAACTGATGCAGAAGCAAGGGCAGAGAACAGAGCACGACTCCCAAAGTACATAAACTCCAAGAATGGGGCCTGGGCTGGTGGAAACAGCATGAATGGCTCAAAACCAGACCTTGTCCTCTTTCCAACAGAGCTGTCGTGTTTCTGTCCCAGCAGACCAGGGACAGCAGAGGCTGGGGTCACCCCCAGAGATCACCCATGAGTTGTGGTGATGCAGGGGGGGCAGAAGTGTCTGGAGGGAATGCACATGAGGAGAACATGCAACTGCCTTTGGGGAGGTTTACAGCTGTCACTTTTTCCATCTTGCAGAGCTGCAGAGAAAATGGTGTAGGTGGACGGCTCAGGATTGCTCTTCTCAAAGGCTCCCTCCTGAAATGGGTGCCTACGCTCTAATACTGACTAAGCTGCTGGGCTTTGCTTCTGATCTCATTAGATAATGATACTGCCATACAAAAGGAGAGGTTAATCTTGACTATCTCCCCAATCTCCTTTCCTTGTGTACAGTTGTAAACACCCTGGAAGCAGCTGGAGCCACCAGAATGGTACTGGAGTGGATGGGGCAGCTGGAGGAGGGACAGGAAGACTTTCTAAAAGCCACTGGGCAATTCACACAAATCCCGAGGTGTGGGAGTGCCAGTGTGGCCAGCAAAAATGCCAGTACAGCTCTTGTCACTCCTACCCCACTGTCCTCACCGCAGTGACCACAGACCACTCCTGTTTGCAGCTCTGAGATGTGTGAGGGGCACACAGAGTGAATCCTCTCCAGGCTGACCACAGGCAGGCAATGTTCCCCCAGCCCATTCCCTTTCCCACATCAGAGGTGCTCAGGGAAGGCAAATGCAGCCCCAGGGCAATGGGGACACCCACCATGTGCAGATCTGCAGTGCTTTATTTGCCTTCCTGGTGCAGTTAAGGAATGTTTCTAGTCCCCAGAAAAATCAGCCAGAAGAACATCTCTACTACATCCCTGTTCTCTGCTCCACTCTCTTGGTGGCTCTTGCAAATTGAAGCACATTATTCTACTCTAAAACCTCAGTATTTTCTTCCTGCACTCCAAGATACACAACTCCCCCCAGTTTTCACCAGCAAACCACTGTTCAAACAAACAGAAGTAGCAGCCATTTATCTGGCACATAAACATACTCTCCTTTACACCCAGCAGGAAAGCAAGCTCCAAAAAGGCTCAGCTAATGAGGAAATTCAGACAGTGATGTCAGCAGCTATAAACAGGCAAAATTGCCCAAACAGGTCTGAATTGGACCAACCACTGCTACACCAAAGCCCCAACCAATTCTTACAACTTCTAAAGGAAACAAGAACAAAGCACAAACAATCTGATTAGGAGAGAAATGACTGGGAGCAGAAAATTACTCAACTTATGTAATAAGTCCCTATTGAAAAGCATCTGTGAAATACTGCCATTTCTTCATGCCATTCTTTTCACCACTCACACTCAGATAAAACAGCTTCCATTTTACATTCATTTTTCCTGCTATTTTAGCCTGTTATGCTGTTAATCCAGTAGCAACAGACCTGAACCACTTCTAAGCAACCGATACTCTCTTGATTTTCATTTTAAAAAAACCAAATCAGGTTGCTGCTGCTTTCCCATAATTATATCCTCTTGTCACTACAAAGGAGGAGGAGGAATATACACCTCGATTAAAATGTTATCTTCAAAGTATTTGTTGCAGTGATATGCAGCCAGTTTTTGTACATAAATAAATATACCTGAGTGTATGTGCCTATATATATACAAATATGAAAACAGAGATAACCTATAAATAGCTATACATAACCTGTATATAGATATCTATATGGTCTGTGTGTATATATATACACACTCATATTTACAGGTATCTATCCAGGTAAATTAAATGTATATATATCGAACATATTTATATCTAGAAAGACAATGCACATACAATATACTTGTAATATATTACTTTTAGTACTCTGAAAGGGGGTCCTCTGATGCTTTCAGACACCTCTATACAGGATGGTGTCTGCTGACACATTCCATCACCATATAAACATGCCTTGCATCTTGGTGACATTTGACACTGACATTTAAAATTAATTTCATTGCCTTCTGTGTTTTTTAGAATATAGTTTTAGCAGTGAAACATAAAAATAAGTGAAAAAGTTCCTTCTGGTATTAGGCCATACCCTTCCTTCATTAAACTTTATTAATTTCTGTTAATTTGGTCCAAAATGTTCTATCATAAGACAACAGCCCTGTCAGAATGCTGATACCTGTTCCTTGGCTAAACTCTGTCATTGCAGTGATTCCAACATTCATTTGGGCCTGTACTTTTAGAACAGCACACTGTGAACATCAAATGAGAATTGTAGGTTGGCTTTGAAGTTATTTTTATTTACTGTAAAATGTGTGCCACCTCTTGTCCCAATTCACTTTGCTAGAGGAACTTATTTTTACTGCCTGTCAATAAGAATCAAAAGATGAGTGCTGAAATGTCAGAGCCATGCCCTATTTGGGAAGGCCTGCTTTATTTTTATTTGTTTGGTTGATTTTATAATGTGAATAGAATCTATGGGATTCAGGAGACTGATGCCCATACTTCTGCTTGGAGACTAAAGAGCAAATCTGTTAAGTATTATCATGTATATTCAGAAGTTTCATCTTTCTTTTGGTGTCCCCAGATGTCAGACCATGCACAAGACACAATCATTCTCCATGAGCACCAAGTCTTACAGTGACCCCAGGCTTCAGGGACTGGTGAATACTTCAGGTTATGTATTTCTCCTTCAGGTTTACATCATGGTTCTCCTAGGCAAGAAATCAAATAGCCAGCCTCCTTCAGGGATGTCTGTCAAGCTGCTCTGGCTGTTTGTGATACAGCAGCTCACACATAACTCAGCCTGTAAGACAGCAGAACCTGATTTATTATAATCACAACTGCACCAGCTCCATTCCTTATTTGCAGTCACTCACAACTTTCCTGAAACTTTCACATGAGAGGGTAAAAATGTGCCCAGTGTGAGTTCCACTTCAGTGATGATTTACACCACAGGGTACTTTCCATGGGCTTAAATAAATGACTGGCCTGCCATATTATTTCATTTATTTTTAAATTCAATGCTTGGAAAAATCCAACCAGCCAAGAAGGTCTAAAAATGGTCTTTGCTGAGTTCTGTGATAAAAGACCAGTCAGAGTGAGCACAGAGACTGAGCTGAGGCTCAGAGATACAGCTCTGAATTGGCCACTCTGAAGATGCTAAAATGAGGAAATCCACCAAGATGTGTCCACAGGGAAATTCTTTCCCTGGAATATTGTACTTTACCATGCCATGCAGGGGGAACAGAAGTTTGGGATGGTGTAAAACCAGCCATGGAGTGGCTATGGGAATTACAGAGTGAGAAATATCCATCATAGGACACTTAGGGGACAGGGAAGGGGATGGATCAAGGACTGAGGAGGAACAGGCTTGAGAAAATAGATGTCAATGAGGATTAAAGGGGCCAGAAGCATGTGAGGAGGCAGCTGCACCTGTCTGATGAGCTCCTCATCACTGCAGCCCAACCTGCACTCCTGCTAAACCCTGTTCCCAGCTTTCTCACGTGGGAATGGCCTCACCACTGTGAGTTCATGTGCAGAGGCAACACCACAGACTCAGGGCTCAGTAGCAGAAATTTTTGCACACTTGCTGGAGAAAGAGGTTGCAAATCTGAGGGGTAACTGCAGGTCCAGGTGCCAACAACTGAAGGAGACCAGAGTGTGACTGGATGGGCAGTGTGTCCAAAACCCACTGGTGGAGAAACCTTTTGTGTGGGTTTGTGTGTCAGCCAGAGAGGGAAATGTCAGTGAGACACTGGGCTGCTCAGTTTGCCAATTGTCACCTGTGTTTAGGAGGGAGGAACAGCCCTCTGTCCTGCTGGCACTACAGCTGGCTGGGTGCCCTGCCTCACCCCCAGCTGGATTTGGAATTACAGAACCAAGGTGCCACACCCCAGGGCAGGAGGAATCCCTTCAACGTCTCAAAGCCCCACCAGTTCCAGCTATTCAGACTAATTTTCACTGTCATTACCATTGACACTCTTGGTGAAGAACTCAGCAGCTCTGACTGACCCAACTCACTTTCCAAAAGGCCTCCCATCAATCATCTTTGTATTTATGTACTGTAATTTGTTCCTCTGGGGCAAATTCTTCTTCAAGTAATTCTGCAAGACTCAGGGTCAAAATCAAAGCCCAGGGGAGTGATTTTCCACTGCCAGCTGTGCACAGATGTGCCCCTCTGCACTGTCCTTGGCTTTCTCACTCACATTAGACTTTCACCTCTCCAAGTGGAGAAGGAAATGGAACTCCATCCCAGACAGCCACCCACAAGCTTCAGCTTTATGAGCCTCAAATAGCATTTTAGACAGCCAGGCCTTGATATTCATATGCAATAAGCTGGCTGCAGTTTGTGGCTTTTTGACCCAGAAAAAGAAAATGCTCTTCCTCTAATAGCAAATATTTAGCTTCAATCCCCTTTCTTTTAATTGGGTACTCATTTACCCATTCTAGCCCTGCCATGCTGGTGTTATTAGAGTGCTTAATTTTCAAAGCACTTGAGGTAATAACTGCATCAAAAAAATTATACTGGCCAGGCTCTGCTGGTGCAGCCCCATCCACTTGACTGCTTCAAAAGCACAAAACTGATGCAACAGGGCAGAATTTAACCTCACTGCTTAACAAGAGTATTAAAAGCTTCAGTTTGTGGTGGGTTTTTTTCTTTAAATTTCATATTAACCGGGTGCATCACTTAATTTGAAACTTCTTTTCTTCTGTCTGGCATAAAAGGCTACCCTCTGAAGCTCAGCAAGAGACAGAGCACAGGTCCATTCCCATTTACCCAGGAACCTGACCACTGCACATTCTATCTTCTCCTCTCTTTTGTAGCAGATGTGCTGCAATTATAAACAACATTTGTCATTACTCTAAACATGAGAAGCCGGAAGAAATATGATTCTTACACAAAAGATGCAAGCTGTACATACTAGATGAGAGGCAGATGGTAAATTAGCTTGTAAAGCCAAGGTCTCTGCCATTTATTTTTATTTGGAACAGATACATAACAGAAAAAAAAAAAAAAAAAGAATTGAGCAAACAAGTGGTTATCTCTTTGGCTATTATGTAATTCCATGTAGTTCTGCCTGCTAAGAATCTGGATGGTTTTATCCCTGTACCTTCTGAAGAAAATTAAGTCTGCAGAGTGCATCTGTTTCCCCCACAAATCAGCAAAGTCTAAATGAGCTGTAAATGGGAACAGGAGCCCAGCAGTGACAAGAAGCACACATCTCCAGCCACACCATTTCCTTTACAGAATTGTTTTGTCCTCATTCCAGAGATACACAGGACTTGTCCTGCTGTATTTTACGCCACCATTCACATTCAGATCAAATATTCCCCCTGAAATCTTCTTTTCAAAGCGACAACGTGTCCAAAGGCCAAATTAAAATCAAACATCTGCACTAAAGCACAGAATTCACAAGGGAGCCACTTTCACAATAATCATTAATGGGGTATTTCAACAGGGCCCCTTACAGTTACTTGTAGGGAGTTACTGAGGTTCAAAAAGTTACTGAAAACAACCACAGCTGTTTGTGCTGTCACCCTTCTCCATCATGCCATAAAGAATTGGTAGAAGAGGGCAGTAATTCTTCCCTACATGATGTGTTGTGTATTCTTCTCATGAAGCTGGTGAAAAAGTGACTACATTGGACAATTTGTGGACCCTGAGTTTTTCCATTTCCTAATAGACTTTGTTATCAAGGTGTCTGTAAAGCTTGGTCCTGTATTTGATAAGGAACACCCTGCCAGTCCTAGGGACTAGAGCTCTGCTTGTAAATTATTTTCACAGTAGAAAACTAAATTTTCCATATGGTTCAGTCTAAATAAGGGCTGGTAGATTTGCTGTCCTCCATCCAGTGATGTTAACCAAAAAGTGCTGGGTTCAAAGCTGGCACAGTGAACAGGCAATCTGAACCACCAGCACCTCAGCTTCTTACTGTCCCAAGGCTTTTGATAAAAGGCCTTGTGCAGAAGGTTCTGATACAAGATTAGGCAGTATTAATTGCATGTGATTTCCTTTAGTAGGAATACCTAGAAAAAAAAGAGGGGCATTTTTTCATCTTACATGGATGTCATGTTTCAACAGGGTTTTAAATTGAATTTATTAAATAAAATAATCCCACAAGAAGGTACATGGCCAGTTCTCTCAGATGCCTGCAGCAGAGAAAGGGACTCTGGGCACAATGACCCAAACTCCCAATTTCCTTTTTACAAAAACTCAGTCTTATGTAAGACATGTTCTTCTGCACCTCACCAGCTGCAAGTCACAGAGGTTCTGGGGTTAAAGCATTGCTAGTTGATTTAGGTTTTGCCTCAAGGATTTTAATTTTGAGAATGAACACCCACCTTTCAGCTTGCAATGCTTTAATTATAAATCCAAATCAGTTCTTTCCCACGTGCTAAGCTACCGTGTAAATTTTGCTGGGGTTCTCCTTGCATGTTGTTTCTTGTTAAGTCTTGACTTGTTTTAATAGTAAGATGAAACACTGTTTTCTAATAGAAGACAAAGTTATCCATCCAAAGTTTAAAGGCTGCAGATGTGAATTATAAAGCAGATGTGAATTATAAAAGAGTTGAGTGAGGGCCTGCCATATTCTGAGTAGTGTCATGTTCTGTCTGTCTCCACAGTTTACCTACAAGAACAAATGTGAAGCAAATAATTTCTCAGAGGACACAGAGCTGAACTCTGAGATATTAAATCCCTTTAGAACAAAACTCTGCCCTAGAGAGCTGGTAAGCTCAGACCCCAAGGACTTCCAGAAGGCACTTTCCAAAATGGCCTAAAAGTGAACAACAAAAAATGACCTTTAATAGCACTTTTACTCGAATTAGCTTCTACTTTTGTCTGCTCTTGTGATTTCTCTTTCCTTTTAGTGAGGTTGTGGAAAACCCTGATCGACCATGTGATGTCTGAAATCTCCAGTTGCAAAATGCCTCTTGCTTCATCTTTCCTTCAGATGGATCTCCAGACCACAAAAACCAAAGTCTACTCTGAAACGTGACAAAAGTACCCCCAGATTTTGGTGCATGTTGTCTCTGCTTCCTCAACACCTCAAGCAGAGCATGACCACCTATGGGCACAGGATAAATCATAAATCCCAGCCAGCATACAGAAAGCTGTAGTGGAAGGGTGTCAGGGTGAGTTACAGCCAGCCCTCAACACATTTTCTGAGAGATGGAAACAGCAAAGACCAGAGCTCAGACTCCCAACAATTCACTGTGACCTCTTCCTGGCATATAAATTCCAGAATGCTTTAATTGATATCTCTCAAAAACCTCCTTCCTCAGCCACAAGTTTTCACAGCAGCAGTTAATAAAATTTATTGGATCAAAACATTAGCTAGAATGGAAACCAGTGAGGTCATTGTAATGTTTAGGTTTAATAAACAATACAGCAAAGAGAAAGAAGATGTTCTGCTTTAAGACTCAGCAACCAAAACTCTGAATCAAACTCAAGGCATATTTCTTAAAAAGCTCCAGGTCCAAAAAAACTCCAAGCAAACAAAAAAAACCCCCAAATCCCAACAAAAAGCAAACCCACAATAACAATGGATTCTGCTTGAAGGAAAACAAGGAATGCTGAAGTAAGGTCATACTGAGCTGGGAAACAGTAGAAGGATCAGACAAAGGGGCTGACCAAGACTTGTCCCCAATAACCTCTGTTTTACAGAACAAATGCAAGAGGACACTGGGAAGAGTTATTTATCACTTAATAAAACTGTGAACTATTCCAGTAACAGTATATTTTTACCATCTTGACACAGCTTAAGTGTTAAAAGAAAAACTGCACGGATTTTATCAAGGTTAAAAAAGAAAGCCTCTGCTAAAAAATCATGCCTCGTTCTAATTAATTTTGCCAACACTTTAAACAACTGAAAAGGAATCTATACAATGTTTGCCTGAAAAGAGCCTTTTACCAGTATCACAGTTGGTTTCAACCGGCCTAACTTGTTTATTCTCCCTAACATATGGATCTTAATTTGCACAGGGAGATGAAAACACGGTCTCAGACAAAGCAGGCAAAAAATGATCGAGAACAATACAACCCATCTGCCAGAGAGGCAAGGAGGAAAAAAAAAAAAAAAAAAAAAAAAGGGAAAAAAACCTCTCGGAAAGTGGGTTTTTTGTGCATCTTTCCCTCCCTCCTTCCCATCTTAGCAACAGAGCCTGGAGCAGCCAACCAGGCGGGAGCGCTCGGCGGGGTTACTGCAGTGCATCGCCCGGCAATAACCGCGCCGGGAGCGGGCGGGATGCGGCACCGGCATCAGCATCAGCATCGGCATCAGCACCGCTCCATCCCGGACAAAGCCACCCCTCCCGCTCCATCCCGGACAAAGCCACCCCTCCCGCTCCATCCCGGACAAACCCACCCCTCCCGCTCCATCCCGGACAAACCCACCCCTCCCGAGCCTCTGTTCCCTTTGGGTACCACCGGAGGGCAGGTGTGTGAGATCTTTGCAATGAAGGCATAAAGGAGGATGCTGCAAAATGAAGCGCGCAGCTAAATAAAGGAAGGGGTCTGTCCGAGCGTGTGCACCAGAACTAATTTCTAAACCAGCACCGAAGCAAATCAGCAAAGCCCAGGCTGTTTAAATCTCCGCTGATGGTTTGACAGCAAGTTTCCATCTTATGCAGAGAGCGGTATTAACATAATGCACAGCCCTCGGAGGTGGAAGGGAAGGATCGCGCTGTTCTGATGACACTGCCTCAGCTGTGACGGCCACTTTTCACCTTCCATGAATACCAAACAACCTGCCAGAGCTCCGTGTTCCCCCATCGGACACCTCGGAATGAGCCCGCTCCTTCATCCCCCTCCTCATCCCAAACCAGCAAAGCCAGCAGCGCCTCTCCGCTTGGCTTCCTCGGGCTTTGGGCCACCAGAACAAACCCAGAACAGCAAGAAACGCCGCGTTTTCTGCTGAGCAGGGATTTCTGCACTGCTCCTAAGCTCTCCAGAAAACCCCCCGGCTGCATTCTGCCCGGCCGGTTCCCTCCGAGGTTACTCGAGACCAAATCCTATCAGAACTTGCACTCGAACGCAACACAAATGACTCATTACAGTCCTAAAAATAACCGCGGAGAAATTTCCAACTAAAACGTTGCCTAATTAACCATGAATACTGAGAAGTGTGAGAGAGGAGGGGAGGAAAAAAAGCAATCCCCGAGTTGTTGTGGTGTTTTACAAGCAACTTTATTTCTACTTTCTTCCTGGATGCACTCAATTCTATAAGCAGAATATTTTCATTTCCATCCTATATTACAGCAAGCCCACCTAGAAACAATAGAACAAATGTCCTTTCATGGTTATATAGAGTGGATGTATCTTTTTAAAGCAAAGCTGAATGACTCTGACCTAGACAGAAAGCTCCAAAGTACTTTTCATGCCCCCTTTGTATAGAGGACTATACATAATTCATCCCCAAACCACAATTCAGATTATTTCATGGTGCTTTTAACAAAAATGACAGAGACCCGAGGCACTGACTTTTCTACCAAATCCTCTTGCAAACAGTTTTCAGGCAGTCCTGCTACGAAAACCTACGCATCTATAATTTCTCTATGAACTGCTAAAACCAATCTCTGTGTTCCTGTGATTTACATTTCAAGCTGAAGTTTAAACATACAGCTCAAAAGCCAAGACCCACTTTAATCTCTTTCTCAACCCTTAGATAAATGAATTTATGATGAGACAGTGAAACTTCAGCCATGGTTTGTTCCAAAGCTCTGCAGATCTTGCTTTTCACATTTAAGGATCCACACTGGATCTAACACAGGACTCTTTCTTTTCCCCTCCAAGCCAGCTGGGTGCCTCATCCTAAAAGCAAGAAGTGTCCTGGGACTTAGCAGCGCTATTATTGCTAATAAATGTGCTGAAGTTGCCTTTTTCTGGCTTTGCCAGTCCATCCTAACCTCACAACAGCTCCTCCAGGAGTCCTGGGGCTTTCTGAAATCATGAAACTCACTGACCCACAGGAAACCCCCAGGACATGCTTGAACATAGCCTGGATTCAAAGACTGAGAGACATTTTCAGTTCTGGAAGATCCTCAACCTCACAAGCCACTCAAAAATCTCTTTCCTTCAAAACTGAAGGAATGGTTGTTTCTACCTGTTGACCAATTCCCTAAAAGTTTACAGGGAAAATGCCAAAGTCAACTGAGACCTTCTGAAACTTTTACCTCTCTAACCTCTTCCAAATTCCCATATTTGCAACAGCTCCTACTGAATGGGATGGGTCAGACAGAGCTGCTTGGATCAAGGACTGACCTGCCATACTCCTCCCCGTTAATCCCACTGACCCCAGGGGAAATTACACCAGGAATTAATCAGCTCCAGAGTCACACCAATCTCTGCTATAAAACCTCATAAGGAGAGCAACATTTATCACATAAACCTTAAAATCAAAAGGCCCCTCCTTATATTTAAAGAGAAAATTACATTTAATAGTTTAATTAAGCAGTTTAAGGCTGAGACAAAAATCAATGAAAAATTCCAATTTGAAGTCTACTGTGGCTTATTTAGCTTCTTTGGTGTTGACAAGCAATGCAAATTCATCTTTCTTTGGGCTTTTCATGCAAAGTAAAAGACCTGACATACCATGAGTTGCATTGTCTGAACAATCAACCTAAGTACAGAACACAATGGCAGCACTACTAATTATTCCTCCTTCTGCTAATTTAGAGCCCAACCTTAACATTACTTTGCAATGCCATTTTTACTGAAGGGAATTGCTCTTCAGTTAAATTCCTGTCCAACATGCTGGCACAAATTGTCTTTGCAAAGGAAACTGTACTTCTGCCTTTGTGATCCACCACTCTTGAAAGGTTTTAACTAATTCATTACAGTTATAGAGAATGATGCAGAAATAGTAGATTTTCTTTTTCAAGCACCATTTCAGAATAGAAACACCATTAATTTAAAAGGCACATTTTTGAAACAGCATCCCTTATCGCCTCTTACCACAACCAGTACCCAAGAACAATGTGAACTGAGACACATCTCCTTTTTTTCTTCCCCCCAGCATGTTTTCTGCTACTCTTCTCATAAAAAGTGAATTCAAATATTTTACATTACAGCAATGAGAGAGACTTTTAGCACAGGGAATCCACAAGGAGTGCTGAACTGCAGCAACCACCAGTGTTTGGAGGAACAATATTGCCCTTCTCTTGGGCACTGCAAAGTCCCAGTTTCCCACTGGAACAGAAACCAGTATAATGTATTCACAATAGTTTTATATGTAATGCACTCAGCTACAAATCCATCAGGTTTGAACAGACACATCCCAAATTACACACAAAAAACTTCTACTTGCAGAACTACTAAACAATTCAAAGAATCTGAACTGTTTGATTCCTAGCTTCACTGGAGACTATTTAGGAATTTTGGTTTTCTGTTTCTCTAATGGAAAATCCTTTCTGTTAAAACCAATGTATTGAGCCAGTCCCTGGAGAAGGGAACGTGGCTGGGAGGAAAGTTTGATTCCAGAAGGTTTCTATAATCTCACCAACAACTCATGAAATGCTGAAGTGACCTCTGGAGGTCACCTGGCCCAACCTGCTACTCAAAACAAACAATCACAGCTCCAGGTCAGATCAGCCACACTCCCCTGGGCTGGAGAAAGCCCCACTGTCCCTGGGGACACATCCCACTATCCAGGGAACAGGTATTTATTATTTCCTGGTGTCCACCCTAACCCACCCAAACTGCAATGTGTGGCCATGGGCTCTTTGTGATTTATCACCTGGCACTACTGGCAGGAGCAGCCCAGACTCCTCAGCTGCTCTTTGTGGGTCCCCTGAACCATTCTCTACCCCTTTGACAGACCCTTTCCAGCTTCCCAGTGTCCCTGTTGATATGAAGCACCCAAAACTGATAAACTATTCCAGCTGTGCTCTCACTGAAGAGGAGAAGGGCAAGGACTCGCCTCCAGCTGGGAATGGCCTCAGTCACAAGATGTGATTCACCCTCCTGGCTGGGAGAGCCCTCTGGATCACAGGCACTTGGCACTGAGTGCAGACCTCCCCAGCCTGTGTCAGGTCCTTGGCAAGCAGAGAGAGCCAAGCCCTGCTGGCAGAGCAGCTCAGGACTCCGAGGCTGCCCTTGGTGGTCCCAGGAATGGCACAAGGTGTGAGACCAGGTGAGGAGGATCTGAACCCCTCCCCACACACAGCCAGGGAAGTTCAGTCTCCTTCAAATCCAAACGTGGTGACACAGTCACAGCCATATCCCAGAGTTAAATACCTCCACAGGTCATTTTCAGCTGCAGGATGTTTTGCCAGGATATTGTTTTGTTCAAGCTAAGTAACCCTGGCATGTCAGAAAATCTGAACAGAGGTTCTGGGTACAGAACCCCTCAATCACTTCTGGCCAGTGAGAAAGAGATTCAGTTAGAAATCTCAAGCTCTTAAATCTTAAATGAGACATTTTGGCATAGCTCCATGTTTTGGAGGACAAAAAGCTTTCAATGTTTTGTGCTTGTTCTGATAAGATAAAGAATAATTTTGAATGTACCAAAGTTGCTGCCAAACCAAGTTGTTCTCCTATGGACAATGTGGCTCCATGCAATTTTAGCAAATAATTAAAAGAAGGCCAGTGGGTCTACATACAGTTTTGATGTTGAAAAACCCATTAAAGCATGAAATCTGCAGATCTTTCAACAAATGAATAATTGTATGCACAGCCTGTCCACATACAGTAGCACTTTCATGGCAACAGCTCCAGTGCTTTTCATACCACACATTTTTAGACTATTGAAGCTGTGGTGTTGTGATAATGACACAATTTACAGACAGCCAAGTACTTTGTGGAACAATTTCAAGTGGAACTTTTAAGCCAGGATTTATAGTTTCAGGGCCCGTGCAGGTATCAAGTATGGCTCAGGTGAGGGCTGCACTGGCAGGGTCTTATCTCCTAAAAGAACTAAAGCACACAACCATACCAATTTACATTTCTGGGAGAGAATTCCTCCAGGAAGGGCAATTATGTCACTTAGCACACAAAATTCTCCTGAAGATTTCAATATTTTCTGTTGGGCATACTTCTTTTTGCTGGCAGGAATTTACTGCATGACCTAGTTTTCCTTTCAGAGAGGACTAGTCACACACAACCAAAAAAAAAAACAAAAAGAAAAAAACAAACCCACAAACCAAAAACTCTCTAGGAAACACACAGTTACACAAAGCAAATGAAAGCATGAAAGGAATTGATGCCAAGCAGAGGAGAAAGGACAGAATCACCTTTTAGAACTGCAATCAAAGAACCTATAAAGAAGGGAACTGAATAATCACTTCTTACTCCCAACACTTCTCTTCCTTCTCAATATCTATATTTTGGTAAGCCCTGTGTTGCAGGCTGTGAATTCTTTGCAGTGTGTATCAGCAAAGGAGCTACCCAAAGAGCATCCTGGTCCTTGGCTGAACATCAGGATTCAGTCCCAGCAACAGCCACTGATTTCATCAATGAAATTATAAGCCTAGAGAGACTCATCTAAGCTGTAGAGACCTAGAGCTAACAGCATTTCTTTTCAAAAACAGCCTTTAAAGAAAACAGTTTTTATCCTGGTGTCTAATGCCTTCTGAAATGCTGAGATTCTCGCTGTTCTGAAAGAGTAGAGGAAAAACAACCATTTCACAAAACAGCCAATTGCAGGAGTAAAAAACAAAGCCTCCTCACTTCCCCCACCCCCATCTTTAAACTCCTGCATGCTCTACCCACCCTCAACAATAAATTGTAGACAGGCAAGATCACAGGACAGATATTTGGCAGCACAGCAATACTATATTTACTTCAGATACTTAAGAATTGAACTGCTGCATTTACAGCTTCTTGTGGGTGATTTCCTCACCTTTCTTTCTCCACCATGGCCCTTCCTGGACAGAGTAGGACAGTTCTTTAAACTCAATGTTCACAGCTGGCCTGCGGGGCAGGTAGGAGAACCTGTGAGCTTCTGTCAGAGCATTGTCCACTTTTTTTAAGTGTCCATTCATGAGCCGGATGTCCTGGGGGTCTGTGCCATTGGAGACCACCTCGTCCACCGAGACACACACAGACTTTGGCTCGGCCATGGTGCAACCAGAGCTGCTGCCACCCTGCAGGGAAAGTGGAGAAAGTTCACACACTTTGGGAACACCATTCAAAACCTTCTGCATCAGAGGAATTATTCTTTAAATAGCACAAAAACTCCGGTGCTGTAATGCGCTGCAAGGTGAAAGAGGAGTAAAATAAAGCAATGTTTTGTTTGTTCTTTTGCCTGAGCCTTGACAGAAGAGGTAAAAGAGCCCCTGCAGCACGTACAGTTCCTTCAGCACTAGTTTTCCTTTCAGATCTTGCACCAGATTAATACATTTATAAGTTCAGTCCCCATTGTGTTTGGTTTCTCATGCACTCAAGGAATTCAAGGTTCTAGTTACTGATTCCAGGGCTTGGGACAGAGCTGAAGGGGGAAGGGAGCTGCCTGCACAATTATCTGTGCAGACATTTCAAAAGACAACCACTCAAATTGTCCAAGAGCTCTTGTTCCTCTGGATCAGCCTATGCTTCTGTAAAGGTGAAATTATATTTCTGAGAATTTTCAAATGTACTATTTCACGCCTTATTTTCTCCTGCACTGATAGTTCCTTGCAACCTGAGACAACAGTACAAGTTCTTTTCTGGAGGTCTTTTAGGAAAGCACAATGCTTTGCACCCAAAATCCTTGAGTGCTTTCCATGCTTGATAGTGATAACTAATGGAAATTTTATCAGCTACATAATCACACAAACCCTGCTCCAGTTCTTGCACCACTGACCCTGTAAGGTCAATGTCCTGTGCTCACAGCCATCCCTCTTGACACACTTTGCAATCACAGCACTCAGTGCAATTCCACTTGGCACTTTTTGGACTAAATCTCCTTCCCTTCCTCTCCTGACCATGACAACGGCCTTCCACCCATCTTTCTCTTCTTTTTTTTATTTTTTTTAAATTTCTTTTAATTATACAAAATCTGAATTTTTCCCCCATTACCAGCACAGGCATCTTGTACCAATATGAGCAGGATGTGTGTAAGCTCAAAAGAAAAACAGCCATGAATTTTCTTCAGCTAAACAGAATTTTGAACAGTTCAGAGACTGTTTGCTGTCATCTGTTGTTTGGTGGATGTCATAAGCAGAGCCAAACATCTGCACAGTTGTCTATTAGGAAATGTAGTGGTTTTTAATGCAGATTTGAATTGGAAAGGACTTCTGCAGATGGTTTCTGTGCTAGGCTTTCCATGCTGACACATCTGCCCAACGATCTACAAAGTTATCTCCTGGAGAGCAGATGTGCTGCACTGCTTTTCAATGCATGAACACAAACAGAGCTGCAGGTCCTGCCACTGCTTCCCTCTATTATAATATTAATACTAGAATACTAAGAAGTGACATTGCCTCCTCTCCCCTGGGCCACTTTCATTTCCCTCTCATGGTTCCTGGTCTTCCCATCTTTGCTGTAACAGCAGCCCAGCTCAGATCAGTCACTTGTCATGAATGTTGACAAAAAACATTTAAAAAACCCTCCAGTCCTACATAATCACTGAGGAAAAAAAGGTACTCCTGCATAACCACTCCACAGCTGGCACCTTCACATTCTGCACACACAAGCCCCAAGTTTAGATGAAAAAAATCTGCTCTGCTCACCACATTTTCTCAAGAAAGAGATTTTAATCGTGCTCTCAACTTACTTAGAGGTCAGGTATCCAGTAACACTAACTGTCAAATTCTTAAATAGTTGACTGCCAAGGTATGTAATTTGAACATAACAAGAGTAATGTGAAACATCTTAGAGCTCAACAATTAAAGCAGGGGAACTTCCCTAAAAACTAAGAGGAGGCAAGTTAACAATATTCTTCCCTGAATGTTTTCAAGGCTGACTTTGGCAGTCATAATCTGTTTTGTTCCGAGGAACAACTGAGCACCTTCACACAATCAGAGGGACTATCCAAAAACCAACTCTCAATGAGCAGGTCACCTTGATTATTCAGAGCTTCTCCAGTTTAGATCGATTCAAAAGGAAATTTCCTTCGGACAAGACCTCTGACTACTCAATCATCCGAGAGTATGAAGCCAAAGACTTTTGTTACTGGGACATTTATACAGTTTCAGCCACTCTGTGGAGGGAACTGCCTCCTCCAGGGAGGGTGGGTGAGGATCCCCCCGAGCAACCGGGACGGTCCAAACACCTCCCGGTCTTGGCATCACCTTCTCTTGAACAAAAACGGGGCAATCCCGTGGCTAGGACAGACTGAGCCAAGCCGTGTGTAAGGCACAGCCACACCTGAACCTCCAACACCTGCTCTGTCCTCCTCTGTCACCCCCAGCCCCGCACCCCGAGCCGTGCCCGCACCGAGCCCCGCACGCCGGGCAGGGCGAGCGCCGCTCCGCACACCGCGCTCACCTCTCCGCTGTCTTTGGGCACTTTGGGCTATTTCCCATGCAGTTTGCTGGAGCCGGAGAGGAGCCGGCAGCGCCCGGCGGGGACGGCAGCGCCCGCCCGGTCACAGCAGGACGGTCCCGGGGGCTCTGCCCGCTCCGTCCCCCGCCGGCCCCGGGCGTTATGCAAAGGTTACGGTCCCTCCGCAAATCCTCTGGGAAGCCGGCGGGGCGCAGCGGCGCAGGGAGCATGCTCGGCGATAATCCCCCCGCCTCGGCTACAGGCAGAGGTAACCAGCGGTCAAGTCCCGCCGTGCTCCGCTCGCACTCCGGCATCCTTCATCCCTCATCCCGCATCCTTCATCCCTCACCCCGCATCCTGCACCCCGCAGCTCGCATCCCTCAGCTCCCCATCCCGCACCCTCCGACCCTGCTTTCCCCTCGGGAAGCGTTTCGGGAGCTCCGCCGGCTCCGTCTCCATCCCCCAGCCCCGCACCTCGCCCGGCGCTCGCCGCGGCCCCGCGGAGGGAAGGCAGGGCTCGCCTTACCAAAGCGCTGCCCAGGGAGAAAGCCGCCATCAGACATGCCATGGGCACCGCTGCCCGCCCGGCTGCTGGCGGAGCAGCCTCCAGAGCCGCCTCTCCGCCCCGAGCGGCTGCGGGAGGCGGGCGGGCAGGGATGGAGCTGGGGCCGCCCCCGCCCCGGCCCGCCCCTGCCGGGGATGGGGAGAGCTCCGGGCTCGGAGCACCCCCGAGCACTGCCAAAGGTGGGCAGCGTGTCCCCAGCCTGGCTGTCGCTCTGCCCAAACACGCGGCACACGCTTGTCCCGGGGAATGGGACAGCCAAGGTCGCTCGCAGGGACAAAATGAGGAGGGCAACTGGCAGGGACGGGCTTCCTGACGGGCTCCCCGAGGCATTCCCTGAGGAAACGGGGAGTAGGAGCACCATTCAATATCACCCTGTGGTCCTCATGAGGACGACACAGCTCTTCTGGCCCTGGACTGCTAGCCACTGATTTATGAGCAAGCCATTGTAGTTCAGAAATGGAGAGGAAGAAAAGTTGTCACTGAGCTACGTTCTCCATCCATTTATTCCTTACATCGAAGACCTGCATTTCAGCAAGGTCACACAATCACTAAATCACAGCATGGTCAGGCTGGAAGGGACCACAGTGGGTCACAGGATTGTGTCAGATGGTTCTGGAATATCTCCAGTGAGGGACACTGCACAGCCCCTCTGGACAATCTGGTCAGTTCTCAGTCACTGCACAGGGAAGAAGTTCTTCCTCATGTTCAGGTGGAACATCCTGGCATGATTTCTACCCATTCCTCTTGTCCCATTCCTGAGTGTGGCTCATCTGACACCTCCCTGCAGGCCCTGAGGTCCTGCACATGAAGGGCAGTGTGAGGTGTTCACATGGCACTGGGGCTGAGCTGGCACTGCTGGTTTGAATCTGGATCTGTGGCTAGGCTTGGAGCTGGGTTCATTGCCTGTGCTGCCTGGGGGCAGAAAGCTCTGCCCAACCAGTTTGCCAAGAAGCAAGATGCTGAATAACCCACCAGCTATCTGAGTGTTCCCACTCCTGCTGGGACTGTTTTAGGTGTGTGCTCCCTCTCAATTCCTCTGGAAGCAGCAGAAAGTGGGGATAAAATAAGCAGGGGTCTGAGAATTGGTTTCAAAGCAACTATCAAACACGACACACAGGAGTTCATAATCTGAGAGCTTCCCAGAGTGGCTGGAACTCGTGTAGCATTGTCCAGACACGGGATAAGCCTCACAAAGCCCCTGGGAGGGAGGTAAGTATTTCACCCATGGGTGTTCCCATGAGCAGCACGGCGCTGCAGGGAGGGAATTGCTGCCCAGAACATCTGTGCCAGGTCAGATGGGGTCCCTGCCCTGCAGGATCCTCCCTCCTGACAGTGCCTGAGAGGTGGATGTGCAAACAAGAGCCTCAGCACAGGGTTGGCTTCTATCTAATGCCTCCCTGGTGCTCTCCCAGCCCACAGCTGTTCTTGGCTCAAGGATTTCTTGATGGGATTGTCTCTCCAGATCGTGCTAATAACCCTCAGTGGGAATCTCCTCCAAGAGGGATCACTCCCCCTTGGAAACATGCAAAATTTATCATCCACTGCAACCTATTGGCAGGGAATAGTGTGGAGACTCTCTAAGCTCAGCCTTGGATTCAGTCCTTAGGTGTTGCAGAAAGTTATTTACTTATAACTCATTTATTGGGGAAGAAATATCTACCTGCTGTGGAATACCACTCAAACACGGACGGGCCCATCCAGAAGTCCTCACTGAAGGCTTAAACTGTGTTTGAGTAGACATTTTGAAGACAATTATCACCTAGTATTAAGAATAAAGAGAATTTATGCCACATTCTTCCAGTGAGGATTCCAGGGTTTTAGTTAACTTGATTTAGAACATGTGTCTGTAGCACCCACAGTTTATTCAAGCTCGTCTCCTGTACTTTCCCTTAGAACATTGCAAAAGCTGCATTATCTCCATGCAGGAGCTGAAAAGGGCTGTGAAATACTGATGTGAATGTTTAAGGCATTTACAGGGTAAAAAACCCCAAAACTTAAAAACATCATTATTTTAATTGTGAGGTGGAAGTAGAGAGAGGAATCCATACTCTGATCCTAGTGAATGTGTGATACAGACCCAGCATGATATTTGCTATCTCGTTTTAACCTCCTAAAGGCTGAGAGAGAAGCAAGGAAAGAACATAAAAGCTGCAGCAGAACTGAAATGTACAGTCCTGAAATCTGCTGCACAAACCAAGTTTGAGCTCTGCCCAGAAGAAGTTTGTGGTACCATGGTGCTGTCTTCCACGAGAGTTTTTCTTGAGCAGGGATACTCGACCAGACCCCCAGGATTTATTTTTATCATGGTGGGTGCAGTATCAGTATTTACAGGGGCTTCTTGTAAAACACTGAGACATAAAACAGGTTTATCAGAAACCAAGTTCTGCTTGGTATTTTGGTATCTATTTTGATACCACACAGTGAAAAAAAAAAATCATTACATAAGATGAAGTGTGCTAAAAATAGCAGTCTCCTGCATTCCTACATTCCCTCATTAACTCTTCCATTAACTTCACAGGTGATCCCCTGGTCCCTGCAGGCAAAAAAAAAAAAAAAGATCAAGAACACAAGTCTGTGTGAAGGAAAAAAAAAAAAAGAAAAAAATAAAAAAGAAGAAGAAAGAGAGAGAGCTAGAAAACTATATTTTAAAAAATCCAGGACAAAAAAGAAAAAAAAAAGGAAGTTACAAATGAAGGTGAGGACAGGCAAGCAGCAGGCAGGGACAAAAACCTGACTCCTAAAATAGATGAGGAAATAGTAGTAGCTTCCAGGCTTTACAGCAGGATAAGCATTACAAAGACTAGACTGGTGCAGAAAGGAAAAGAACATTGCAAGCAGAAATGCACTGGAAGGGCAGGGAAAAGTGGAAATGCAAGAGAGGGCAGATGTTTCAGCAGAGCCACAGGAGGCGTTTTAGTGCAGCACTGATAGCTCTGGTGTCCCTGCAAGAACTGGTTCATGTACAGAAGTGCTACAGCCTCAGGAAATGCAAATGTGGACTTCAGTGCTGGGATACACATGTGGGAAAAGTCCAGCAAAAAGTTAGAACTGTAGAAGGCAAAATATTTTAGATGAATGTTCAATAAAAATGTACCTGAGCTTTACCAATTTGCAATTTGCCGTTAATTTAAGCTGCTCTGGGCAGAGTTTAAGGAGTTCTTTGGAAAATATTTCAGGATAAGTCTTCCTAAAGAGTCAAGGCTGAGAGCAAAAACTGTCCACTGTGAAACACTCATGCAATATTTTGCTGGAACAAAATCCCAACAAAAGAGTTTGTCATGGACAGAGGGTCATTTTGTCATTTGAAAACACTGGTTTGGATCGCTTCTGGAGTATGTTTCCTGTCTTCTTATGCCCTACCCCAGTTATTCCTGTAGGTTTATTTATCATATAGATAAATAAAAGTGGAGGGGGACAAGAAAAGCAGAGCTGAAAAAAAAAAAAAAAAAGCAAGAGCACTCATGGCGCTTGCCAATTACTATTATAGGGAAATAAAAGTGGAAAAAACCACAGGTCTGAACAGCTGAAAGATGAGGTTGAGAAAAAAAAATATGGTTTGAGTGTGAGGTTCTGGGTTTGTGGCAGCTCATAGCTGTGGATATGCACTGGAAAAATAAGGGGGTAAAAATTCAGCAGCTCAGTGAAAGGTAATAATTAACTTTAACAAAAAGGGAGATTTCTTCCCCCGAGTCCGAATTACTGATTAGAATTGGCAATCAAACGCGCTTTAAAGGTGTGAATTAACGGTTTGGACGCGCTCGTGAAATGTGCGCAGGAACTGCCTGACTCGCGTTCACTGTCTTCTGCTTGCGCTGGGACAGAACCGGTCAGATTTATCGTCGCAGGCCTGCGGGTTCGACGTTCTACGGAATCGTCGGATCGAGCATATTGCCGCGCCGGCGGTACTGTAGGGTAGTTACGGTAAGCTGATTGGCGTTTCCCCCACAGCAGGCGAAGTTTGGGTTGATGTTGGCATGATTCGCCGTGGCCGATGGGCCACCCGGCTGCGACTCCCGGTACTTCAGCCCGTGGCAGGCGCCGACGATCGCGGCTGTCGCTTGCAGGATGCGGACGCTGGCGCGCCCCGCGCGGTGCCAGAGCGAGGGGCGATCCGGTGGAGAGCCCTGCCCCGCTGGGGACGGGGACTCGGTCTCTGGTACAGCCAGCACGGTCTTTGGTGTGAGTAGTCGGTACCGGGACTCGAACACGGGGACTCGGGAAGGGAAGCGCAGCACCCAACACGCTGAACTAAGTGTTGGGGCGACTCCGCCCTCCTGCATTTGGCTGGTGATTCCTGCGGTCCCGCCTCTCCCTGCATCCCTGCTTTGTTGGGACGTTTCTCAACGTCCTGAGTGTGCCCTGATTCCCACTGTGCTGCGATGTTCCCAGTGTCCTGTGTGTGCCCTGATTCCCCCTTTGCTGGGATGTTCCCAGTGTCCTGTCTGTGATGTTCTCAGTGTCCTGTCTGTGCTGTGATTCCCACTGTGCTGGGATGTTCCCCAGTGTCCAGTCTGTGCCCCGATTCCCACTTTGCTGGGATGTTCCCAGTCTCCTGTCTCTCTGTGATTCCCACCTTGCTGGGATGTTCCCAACGTCCAGTCTGTGCCCTGATTCCCACTGTGCTGGGATGTTCCCAGTCTCCTGTCTCTCTGTGATTCCCACTCTGCTGGGATGTTCCCAG
Source organism: Catharus ustulatus (assembly GCF_009819885.2). Taxonomy (NCBI): domain Eukaryota; kingdom Metazoa; phylum Chordata; class Aves; order Passeriformes; family Turdidae; genus Catharus; species Catharus ustulatus. The sequence goes on from NC_046222.1 coordinate 119,917,673, forward strand.
TCTCCTGTCTGTGCTGTGATTCCCACTTTGCTGGGATGTTCCCAGTGTCCAGTCTGTGCCCTGATTCCCACTGTGCTGGGATGTTCCCAGTCTCCTGTCTCTCCGTGATTCCCACTTTGCTGTGATGTTCCCAGTGTCCCAGCTCTCCAGGCAGGACAGCCATGCCAGGCTGGCTGTGCTCCAGCTGCGGGACAAGGGAAGCGTGCCATGGAGGTGGCTGTTCTAGCACGGCCCCAGCAGCTCCCAGAGGAGCTGTGAAGAGAGGATCCAGGCTGGAGCAGCGTGTGATGGACTGGCCAAAACCCCCATTCCCTTCTCCCAGCAGCACTGGGGGAGGAGGCAGAGCTGGGAAGGAGGGAGGGCTTTTTAAGATCTGGTTTTATTTCTCATTTTCCTGCTCTGATTTTCTGGCAATAAATTCAGTTAACATCCCCAAGCTGAGTCTTTTACCCACGATAGTGTTTAATGAGTGGTGTCTCTCTGCACTTAACTCATTATATTTTCTCTCCCCTGTGAGAGTGAGAGTGGCTTTGATGGGCACCTGGCATCCAAACAGGGTCATCACAGCAGGTGACCCTGCTTGTGTTATATCTGATTAGAACCCCGTTTGACTTCAGCCACTAGACCTGAAATTATTTTGGGTTTTATATGACAAGAATCTGCAAACAGGGCAAAAATCATATTGGAGACCAAAATATAAGGAGAGGCTGATTTTTTTCTCCCCATATTTCACACTCATCATTTGAGTAACCGTCTATGGCTAATTTGGGATATGGCTCTTGTGGCTCTTGCTAAACCTAAGGCAGTTTGGCTAAATTACAAACTTTTAAGGTGTTAAAAAAAAAAAAGGAGGGGAAGGTATAATTTCATATATTTCAAATAAAGTCTTGTAATGGTTAAAAGTTACTGAATATCCTGAGCATGCTGACTTCAAAGTTACCCTCCCCAAAAATCTGATTTCACAGCTGTGGTCCTTCCCTATGTTTTAGAACAATAGTCATCACCCTGCTAAATTTTGTCATGTCTTTCTGCAGATGACATTAATACTTCCCTATCCATAGTGGAAATAGTCACATAATGCTGTTTGAGAAGTAGATGATCAGTCAGTTTAAACAGATCTGCCTTCAGATATATTTAATATTGAAGAACATAATCAGTCATTCCTTTCAGGTTAGATGTACTCTGTGTAATGGGTGGGATTCATCTCTAATTTTAGCTGCCTGGAAAATTGCTATCTGAGCTAGTCATGTGGATTCTCTTTCAAAAGAGTGAGAATCTTGGAGAGATTGGACAGAAATGGGCATCCCCAAAAGAAAATTCATGCTTCCCTTGTTAAATATTGATTTGGGATGGATTGGGATTCCATCTTGGCTTCCCTGTCACCTGGAACAGCCATGGCCAGTGTTACAGAGATGGATGCCACCTGAGCTGTGTCTTACACCACATTTGTCTTTGGCTGACACTTCCAGGAATAACACAAGAGGTTTCACATGTTCATTTCACACCAGATTTTATCTGTATTTTTACATCTGGGTACTGGAGCATCCCCTCCAGAGATGCACAGGCAAAAAATTCAAGGGCAGAACACCAACCTGTGCCTGACCAGTTTAGCTGCAGTTCATTTCTGTGGCTGCTCCCTGTGGTACTCATGGCAATCAGTAGCTGTACAGCCTTCCCTATGATGCAAGGGGGTTATTTTTTTATTTTTTGGGGGTGCTGGATCAAGCAAACTGAAGGGGGTTAGCACAGGGAAGAAGAAATCGTAGGGGCTTGAGATTCATTAGTCTGTATCTAGTAGCCCTCAGTTGCCAGCTGATCCCAAGATGTGCTAGGACTGAGCAAGAAAACACAGTCAGGCTTCCTGCTTGAACAGAGTTATTTTGTCAGAGATTGGGCATAATTTATATGAACTCACTGCTTTCAGCTGATGTAAACAGAGCACGGTTGCAGCAAATTTACTTTCCCCCAGTTATCACAAAGGAAGAAACAGCAAATTTTTCTTCATGCTGGAAGAAGACAAGGGCTCTAGGGAAGAGATTCCCAGCACAGAGGCTATTCTGGACATATTTCTGCATTCCTCCAGTACAGTCCCCCTCAAGTCATACTGCCCTGGTTATAAGGAGAAATGGGCACACATTGCTCAGAGTGATGACTGGAAATCACAGCTGGGCTTTAGGCACCATTTCTCCCTAGGCTGCACATTCCCAGACTGTAGCCTCAGGGTGTGGGCACAGGAGAGCAAGTGATAGCACTCAGGCAGTGATAGCCAAGGGGAAAACCTCCAGCAAACCTGTTGTGAGCAGATTAGGTGAAGAAAATATTCTCAGTGTGATGAAAAGGCTGCAGTCTCAATTCGCAGGGCAGCGTGGAAATAAGCCATGGCACCAATCTCCTGAAATCCTTTAGCTCAGCCTCCCTCAGTGCCAAGGGGTAGAGTCAAGCACCTGGGAAAGGGGGTTACACAGACATCAGCAGGAAAAGTTAGGCAGAAGGAAATGCCAGGGAAATATTCATGCCTGGAGAATTTGACTCCTTAGTACCTGAAAGCTGTTCCTGAAGGGAATTCTCAGCCATGACCCAAACTCATGTTTGTCTCACCAAAAGCTGCAAGCAGCACCTCTCCCACAGCACCCAAAACCCTGCCCCTGAACACCCATCCTGGAGACAAGAAAAGGAAATTTCAAAATCAGTCACTTCTCTGTTGCAAGAACATGCCTGATGGGACAGGACAAAGCCTGAGTCACTGATGTTAGATATTGTATGGAAAGTTTTGTGTGTCTTTCCCCTCCCAGTAGTTCTGCTTTGAAAATGCAACTAAACATCAGCTGGGGAAAGGATGTGAGTACCAGCTTCCTCTTTTTTCCTGTGTGAAGTGGAACAGCTTCATGAAATCCACAGTTTAGCTCAGGGTATGCAGCTCTTCTGCAAAGGGCAGGGGGCTCTGAGTGACCCCCCCTGCTGCAGCTTGGGTGGAGCAGAGACTGTGTCTGGCACAGATGGGGCACTCTGACCATTCACATCAGGACAAAAATGATTCCTTTTCCCAGCCTGTCTGCCTCGGGTGTTTTTGGACATGACTGGCAGCAGAAGCACGGAAGATTTGGGATTTTAGAGTGTGCCTGGTCACCAGGGAGGTTCCCAAGGAGGCAGAGCTGTCGTTAGGCAGGAGGGAGCAGACTGCAGGCCCTGCACTGCACTCAGATTTGTCATGGTTATTAGAGTGACATTCTGTCAGTTTGGAGAGATGAGCTCCTTGGAGTCCCTGGCACACCACAAGAGTGGTGAGCTTGGAATGCTGCAAATTATCTGGCACTGTCACAAAGATCACAGCCAGAATTCAGTCAGTCTCTGACTTCCTTGGTCAGTCCACAGACCTCACATGAATGCCTTTCACAGCAAGCTGTTCCCAGTTCCTGCACATTTGGCCCCTGATGGACTGGCACGTGTCACTAACATGTCACACCTGCTCATACCTGCTGATGTGGTCCCTGGAATCCCACTAGCCCTTCAGCCATGCAGTTACTCTCTGTGGGAGTCAGCAATGTTCAGCTCTCTTCTCTATCCTGGCTTTATTTGAAGGTATCAAATCAAAGGAGAGCAGGGTTACCTTTGACAGTTTTTTCCACCAGTTTGTAAAATAGTTTGTGTTTACATTTGTATTTAATCAGGTTAAAAGCCCTTTGCAGGTTGGTACTTTTCCCTCTCCTGGTCCCAGGAAACTAAATACCTCATAATAACAGCAAAGACATAATAAACTTGTGTCTTATCTTTCTTTTCTTTTTCCCTATAAACTAAATGCACTGAACCCTTAAGGCCTCCCTATGTGGCAGTTTCTCCTGCCATCCAATCCAATCATTTGTGACTCCTTTTTGCCTTCCCAGCCTTTCTTTAGAGCAGTGGATGCCAATCCCTGATGTAGTAATTCAGTGCTGATCCCACTAATGCCATGTTCAGAGTTAACATCCCCCTGCTCCTGCCCTGCTTGTGCACTGTTAATCCAAGCATCCCATTAACCTTTTTTGGCCACTGTGGGAGCTCAGGCTGACCTGCTTATCCTTCCACTGCCAAATCCTCTGCTGAATCCATTCCTGCTGGGAGATACAGCCTCCTGTTCTGGAGATGTGGCCTTCATTCCTGATTCCTAAAAGTGCATTTGGGCAGTCAGCTGCTTAAATACTTTTCACTTAAGTGAGTCAAGCTTATCAAGAAGTCAAGATCGTTGCATTGCAGCCATTCTTGCCTCTTTGTTTGCCATTCTGCATAAGTCACACACCTTCATCAGCAGAGTTGTATTTACTTCCAAATCACTGATTCAAATATTTAATCTCTTCAAGCCTAACACTGCCTCCAGCGCAATCTTAATCAAAACATGCCCACTAGAAGCTTTCCCAGTGATAAATGCCTCGTGGGATTTTAGTTTACCTGTTGCTAAACTATTTATGTTATTTTCTGATACTGTACAGTGCTGGGGAGATTAGGATAGGATACTAAGTCAAACCTCACAAGAATGCAGCTGAATCACATGTCAAATTGTGCAAGCCCCATCCCTGGAAGTGTTCAAGGCCAGGATGGATGGAGATCTGAGCAACCTGGTCTAGGGGGAGGTTGGAACTGGATGATCTTTAAGGTCCCTTTCAACCCAAACTTTATTATCTTTTCTATTCTATTCTATTCTATTCTATTCTATTCTATTCTATTCTATTCTATTCTATTCTATTCTATTCTATTCTATTCTATTCTATTCTATTCCATTCCATTCCATCTATATAGAAGAGAAACTTTAAAAATATATAAATATAAATATAAATATAAATATAAATATAAATATAAATATAAATACAATTCTATTATATTCCTCTCTGGAATCAGTGGTGCCTCCACAGCCACTGGCTTCTGATCCAATGAGACAGAAAATACACAGCTACCCTATGTTCAGCACAATGTTTTTAAAAGTTACCAAGTCAATACTTTTTAAAGATTCCAGCATTGGTTCAGCACTGACAGCTGCAGAATACAGCTAAAATCTACTTTTATTTCCACCAAGGTGCACTCTGCATAGCTCACAGACAGCAAGCATCTCTCTGTTTCCTTTTTCTGTTTTGAACCATTTAGATCGACTTTCCACTTCACCTGTGGATGCTCTGTGCACATCTGGAGTTTCCAGATGTAGCACCTGTGGTGAGAAGCTCCTTGCAGCCAGTCATGTACGTGCTCATGGTGTAACAAATGTTCCATGGCAGCAGGGTGTGTTGTTAAGGGCAGGAACACACCCTGGGCATCCCAAATTATCACAGCAGTTCCTCAGGCTTTGCTCAGATAACTTTTTTAAGTAGAAGAAGACAGACCAGATGATTATGACAACCTTCCCAGACTGATGGAAACATCTCCAGCATAATTTTATTCAATATATTCTTCCAGTTTGGTAGAGCTTTTTGTTGGGAAAGTAAAGGGAGGAGGAGAAGATGGTTAGGGAAGGAAGGAGCCCTCAGGGAAGTTTTCACTGTTGAGCTCCCCACCATCCTACTTGAAGCAGCTGCACCTGGCCAGTCTGAGCTGACAGGAAATCAAGCAGGATACTATAGAGCCATTTGAATTGAACAGTTTTCCAATGTAATGTTTTTGGCCTGGAAAAAAAGACAGCTAGTTTTGTACTCTTGAGTCTGTGTCAGAGGTAATCCCAAAACTGAAAAGCCATTTCACTCTCTTTTAAGCCCCTCAACCCTTTTAGAGCTGAGTAGTCAACTAAATAAAAAAATAAATCACCATATGTGGTGATCGTAACCTTAATGCAAGAAAGACTAATTAAAGTCATAATGAAATCATTACAGACTGCATTGTTCAATGCAGAGAATGAAAAGGGCGACTGTTCCTGGCTACCCTTGGAGAGATCATTTAATAAAGGAGAATGAGACAGAGACAATTCCAATACAAGCTGCAGGACAAAGCAGAAAACTCTGTTTCCTCATATTTAGGTTATCAGTCACTTCTGGCCATTGCACAAGCTGAACAAAATCAGATTCCTCTTTACAGTGACCCAAGAGCTTCCTTTGTTAGGTTTTTGTTTGGGTTTTTTGGGTTTTTTTTGGCAGTGGCAGCCTAGAGCATATTTTTCTGTGAGAGAACTGTAAATACCTCACATGCTTTTACACCCTCATGTTGCAAAAGGCATTAAGGACAACCTGAGTACAGAGCTGTTACAGCAAAGCAGGAACCAGTTCCTGGCATGAGACTGAACAACTCAAAGAAAAGGGCATTTTCAAGCATGGCATAAAACTGCAGATCCATTCTCTTTTCTAATTAGGTTTTTCAGCACTTTTTGCTAGAAGTGAGGAAATTTTTCTCAGAGCAGCATGAGCACACTCATTGTCAACAACAGCCAACCACAAACCTTTGTGCCTAGACAAAATATATCAAAAAAAAAGAGAAGGAGGAGGAGGAGGAGGAGGTGGGGTTTATCTGGTTTCCATCTCAGCATCAGCTGAGCCACCCGCTGCTGCCAGCTGCTTGCCTGAGGCAGGCAGGGAGGATCAGAGCAGGTGGCTCCTGTCAGGCTCTCACATCTCTGTTTCCTCACTGCTCCCAGGGCTCTGCGCAGGACTGACCTGCCACAAAGAGAGAGGAGTCACAACCCTCCTTAGTTTTCTTAGCTCAACTTAGCACTAACTTGGCATTGAAGAATTTTTCAGCTTATCCTTGCTTTAATAATTTTTTTTTTTCTGTCTTTCCCTCTCCTCCTGGGTTGCCCAGTCTTTGCCAAAACACAAGATCAGGCTGCAGCTCTGTGTGCAAGAGGGCACATTCGATAGTGCATTATCTGTAACACATGTGTGTTGAGGTCAAGATGTATTCAACAGGCCTGGGGAGAGGGATATGGGATGGAAAGACAGAAGGGATCTACAGTAATTTCACGATTATAAGCCGCATGTCTGGGTGTCAGCAACTGTCTTGGGTTACAATACAGGATGTGATAAAAGGTATCTGTTCTATCACCATCTGTTGAGGGTGGGGGCAGTGATCCTGATCTCCCTGGGAGATATTCTGCTAATGGGCCATCCATTGAAACCAGGCAGGGCATTGTTCTTTATCTTTTCACAACCCATCCTTCCTCCAGCCAGTCATTTTCTGCTCATGGCCATTGAGTCCCACTGTGGGACTGATAAAATTACTGCATCCCATTGGGAGTTGCTCCAGCCAGGGGGAAGAGCCCAACATTTCTTACCAAGATAAAAACAGAGGGTTTGGGACACTAAGGGAGCCCCTTTCTCCACTGGACTCCAGAGGAAAACCGGATTTCTCCACATCCCCACTGGAGCTCCGGAGGGAAACTGCACCTTGTACAGGAGCACTGCTCCAACTGAGCCACATCTGTCACTGCAGGAGGATGCAGCCACCATGGAATGGGACTGCTGCCAACACCCTGCCTGACGGGTGTCAGGCTGTACTCTGACTGTGTCAGGGTTTGGGGTTTGTTCTTTGTAGTACTGTATTTCTATTTTAATTTCCCTAGTAAAGAACTGTTATTCCTAATTCCCATATCTTTGCCTGAGAGCCCCTTGATTTCAAAATTATAATAATTTGGAGGGAGGGGGTTTACATTCTCCATTTCAAAGAGAAGTTCCTGCCTTTCTCAGCAGACACCTGTCCTCCAAACTAAAACAGCAACTTTTCATTCTTTGTCCATATATAAGCTGCACCTGATTATAAGCCGCACTTCGGGTTCGGACCAAAATTTTAGTCAAAATGGTGCATCTTATAATCTTGAAATTACTGTATGTCCCATCCAACAAGGACCAAAATCTGGTTAGTGAGAGCCATCCCATTTATGCAGTTTTTTTAGAACTATAGGAAGAACTAGCCTCAACTGCACCAGGGGAGGTTCAGGCTGCTCACCAGCAGGAATTTCTTTGTGGAAAGGGTTTTTAAGCATTTGAAAGGGCTGCCCAGGGAGGTGGTAAAGTCACTGTTCCTGGAGGTGTTAAGGAACAGCTAGATGTGGCACTCAGTGCTCTGGGCTCATTGACAAGGTGGGATCGGGCACAGGTTGGACTCAACGACCTCAGAGGTCTTTTCCAATCTAAATTATTCTGTGATGCTCAAAGCAAAGAGGGGAGGAAAAACATCAGTCATGAAAGGAGATGTGGTAAATAGACCCTTTTGGCAAAATCCTGGAAAACAGAGAAAAATTCAGGGCCACAGCCTCCCAGATTGCTGCTGCTGAGCTCCCCATGCTTGCAAAAACTCCTGCTCTTTCTTCATGACCCAAAATAATGCTCTGCCCAGGCCTATAATGCTACAGATCTGCTGACCATCCTCACCAGGTGCTGGCATGACAGACAAAGCTGTCTTCCAAGTCATGGATGTTGGGAATGGAATCTTTTTCTGAGGCCCTGCAGCTGTGCTACAAAGGAGGTGTTTACAAGCTGGTGTTGCTGTATTGCTCCCTTTAGATACAGGGGACAGAAACAGCCATTTCTGGGAGAGATTAATTTCTGGATCTCCATTTCTGGGAGATTTCATCTCTTCTGAAGTAGACACACAACACAGGGCACATGAATCATGTCCTGGAGGTGCTCATTTTTCTCAGCTGACAGCAGAGGCCAGCTCGAGGTGATACAGATGCCTCATCCCTGTCACAGCATCACACAGCAAACTCAGCTGCATCCCTGGGAGGAGACAAAGCTGGGATTCCTGCATGGAGGTCTCTTTCCTCCCGGGCAGGCCTGCTGGGTGGCAGCCCCAGGCCAAGAATGAGCTGCTCTTCCCAGGCCCATTTCTTCTGGAAAGACAGGAAGGAGAGGGGAAGGATTATTCTGTTCATCCCTTTGGCATTTTGGGGCTGTTCACTAGCCCGTGGCTGTGGGGTTATGGCACATCACATGTCCTATGAGCTGAGCACCACAGCAGTGACCTGTTGACATCTATTGCCAACCTTATTCTTATTCTTATTCTTATTCTTATTCTTATTCTTATTCTTATTCTTATTCTTATTCTTATTCTTATTCTTATTCTTATTCTTATTCTTATTCTTATTCTTATTTATTCTTATTTCTTATTCTTATTCTTATTCTTATTCTTATTCTTATTCTTATTCTTATTCTTATTCATTCTTATTCTTATTTCTTATTCTTATTCCTATTCTTATTTCTTATTCATTCTTATTCTTATTTCTTATTCTTATTCTTATTCTTATTCTTATTCTTATTCATTCTTATTCTTATTTCTTATTTTTATTCCTATTCTTATTTCTTATTCTTATTCTTATTCTTATTCTTATTCTTATTCTTATTCTTATTCTGTTCTTATTCTTATTTCTTATTTCCTTGTTCCAGGCATGAATTCAGCAAGGACCAGGCACAGATTTAGGCACTGTCCAGCAGAAGGGAAAAAAAAAAAAAAAGAGCTTTTCCTTAAACACTAATTAGAGTTTAATAACTGATGGCACAATATTCAGTCTCTTCTATGTTATACTCAAGAGGAAGCTCACTGGTAGCTGGTCTCTGCAGCTATCCCTGTCCTTAGACATGGGGAATGATTAGACACAGGAAATGACCTTACTGACAGTGAAGAAAAGTGACAGTTGGAATATCTAATTTTTTAATTAGCCAAAAGCTAATATTTAATTACATTTTTGATTCATGGGGTGTTTTGTTCCCAGATAATTTGGCCATGCTCATGGAATTATATCTTTTTTTAATATTAATTTACTTAAATTGCTGATTCCCTGAATCCAATGTGAAAATCTCCACAAGGAACAAGTGAAAAAATAAAGAGCCCCTAGGCTGCTTAAGCTGTCTGATTATGAGAAGAGAAATCAAATAAAGATTTCAAATTTATTTCATAGGCAATTAACCTTTTAATGAGTTGAACAGTTTATTGTAGCAATGAGACAAATAAAAGTTTAGTAGCTGCTGTCAATATCTGACCACAGTGACAAGGAGGTGGCTTTGGTATTGTCCAACAAACACATCAGTGCCTCAGGGAGAGGCAGGTGACTGCTCCTGTCAGTGATGTCCTCACTTCACCTTGCACCAATTCAGAACGTTAAAAAAAAAAAAAAGAAAGAAAAAAAAAAGTGGAAGAGTTTGTGGAGCAAAGAAAACCCTTTTTCTTTGAGTAATTTCTGAGGGTTCAGGGCTGTGCTTTAAGCTGGTATTTAGACAGGTAGGATAATGCTGAGATTCCCACAGACACCTTTATCCCTTCCTTTTTTGGCTGTAATTCCCCCAGGAGCTTAAGTGCATGTGTAAGCAGAGAGCTGCACAGCTTCTCACACCTGTGCCCACAGTGCCCCAGAGGTGCTGCCAGGGCACAGCCAGGGTGACCTGCAGCACATCCAGCTCCCCTGGTGTGCCCATCCTCTCCTTGCTCTGTGTCACCTCTCCAGAGCAATAAAACTTTGCAATTTCCCACAAATCATGTGCAGGGAAAGAAGGCACAGCTTGAAGAGAGAAATGAAGTGCACTTGAGCATTGCAAAGGCCATTGGAGGAAAGTGAGTTTCCAGGCTGCCCTGTGCTGAGCCAAAAATTTGTGAATTGCTGAAGATTTTGGGGCAAACAAGTCTTGGAGCATCTGATGCTGGAATAGGGAGCGCTATCTGGTGGCTCCTGCTGCACAGTGCAGCACTTTCTGATCCCACACCTTCCTGGATGGAAAGTTTTCCATGTCTCATCAAGGTGTTGACAAGATTTATGGAGGCTCAGATGTGGTGTTATATTCGTTCAGCCTCATATTTAAAATAAAAATTAAAATGTCTCTTTATGAAGCTGGAAGTTGAAGGAATAATTGGCAGTGAAATAGCTTTGAAGTCAGCCCACTCACACATATCTAGTTAATCCATTAAGTATTTTTTGGTCGACTGTGCACATCTGCTGTGGGATCCCACAGCTGCACTGACTCACTGCAGCAACTCAGCCAAACTGGGAGAGCACAAAAGTGCAGAAAACGAAGCTGAACTTGTCTTCTGTGAGTCAAGTATTGGTGTAGGAAATGCCTCAAACACCTGGCAGGGCCAAGGCATCCTAAAATCATTTTGAGTCATTTCTAATCCTGCCTAACCTGTGTTGTGTTGCTGCCAGCACAGGATCATGGTGAGATTAGAACAGGACATGTTCTAACATCAGAAATAACAGCTTATATATCCCTGAATTAAAACATCAATTATTGCCACAGTTTCACACATATTCAAGTGTGCTAAAGATCAGGTAAAAAGACCTTCAGTTTCTCAGGACAAACATTTAAGTGGGGCCATGGGACAGCAGAGTGGATGTGAGCTGGACAAATCCCAGCTTTCCACTGCAAACTTTCTAACCAGAAGTTGAGCACAGCCCTAATTTTTTTTTAATTGTTCAAAAACTGAGTCCTTAAAAGAACCAGAACTGGAAACAATTGGCAGATGGGTGTGTTTATGCACAAAAAAATGTTTAAAATCCTTTTCAGCAGCAGGACAGTCTGGATCTGTTCACAAAGGCAAAACTGGGTTTTCCATCAGGCAGATACACCAGCCTGATCCATCAAATGGCAGCTAAACAGGGATGTTATTGATTTAGGTCCCCAGGATGCAATGTCCTTGGACAGCCCAGCTCCCATAAAAGTGCCTACAATGACACAGGTCTGCTTGGATTACCAACACTAATATTTCTGTTCCTGGATTTTTCCCCACTAATACACTTGGAAGCTGTGTCAGCAGGTTTTTTATTCCAAAGTCAAACATGAGGACTAAGTGGCAAAGCCCTGCAATATCCTGTGCAGGGAATGTGGGCCTGAGCAGGGGGCTGGCTGATGTCTCAGCAGCTCATGCCTGTTTCCTGGCACCAGCAGCCAGACCCAAATCCCCCAGTTCCTTTTTCCAGGCCATGACGAGAGTAAAGTAATTTCATGATTATAAGCCACACCTGATTATAAGCCCCACATTACAATACAGAGTGCGATAAAAGGTATCCGTTCTATCACCATCTGTTGAGGGTGGGGGCAGTGATCCTGATCTCCCTGGGAGATATTCTGCTAATGGGCCATCCATTGAAACCAGGCAGGGCATTGTTCTTTATCTTTTCACAACCCATCCTTCCTCCAGCCAGTCATTTTCTGCTCATGGCCATTGAGTCCCACTGTGGCACTGATAAAATTACTGCATCCCATTGGGAGTTGCTCCAGCCAGGGGGAAGAGCCCAACATTTCTTACCAAGATAAAAACAGAGGTTTTGGGACACTAAGGGAGCCCCTTTCTCCACTGGACTCCAGAGGAAAACCGGATTTCTCCACATCACCACTGGAGCTCCGGAGGGAAACTGCACCTTGTACAGGAGCACTGCTCCAACTGAGCCACATCTGTCACTGCAGGAGGATGCAGCCACCATGGGATGGGACTGCTGCCAACACCCTGCCTGACGGGTGTCAGGCTGTACTCTGACTGTGTCAGGGTTTGGGGTTTGTTTCTTTGTAGTACTGTATTTCTATTTTAATTTCCCTAGTAAAGAACTGTTATTCCTAATTCCCCTATTTTTACCTGAAAGCCCCTTGATTTCAAAATTATAATAATTTGGAGGGAGGGGGTTTACATTCTCCATTTCAAAGAGAAGCTCCTGCCTTTCTCAGCAGACACCTGTCCTCTAAACTAAAACAGCAACTTTTCATTCTTTGTCCATATATAAGCCACACCTGATTATAAGCCGCACTTCGGGTTCGGACCAAAATTTTAGTCAGAATGGTGCAGCTTATAATCGTGAAATTATTGTACACATGCACTCCCTAGGCTATAAGTCAATATGTTTTTGGGATGTCCTCAAGCACTTTCTTGCTGTTTGTGGAGAGGAAAGTAAGAAGTCAAGTTTGGGGAAGGCACATTGCTATTCTTTTTGTGACTTTGACCCCTCTTGTTGCTGATTTGTGTAACTTGAGTGTCTTTAGACCCTTTAGTGTCTCACTCCAGTCTTTCTTCCAGCACACGGCAGATCCAGCTCCCTGCAGAGGGAACTTCTGGCCCTGTGTTTTTCCTGTGTTAATCCCCAGTTCCTTCTGTTCCTCTGGCACCTGGCTTGTCACAGGCTGGGGGACAGCAGGGCAGACATGGCATTCCCAGTGTTCCCCAAGCCTGTTTGGTTAAATCTGAGAGCTTGTCCTCTTTCTTTCTCCTCCCTTTCAAGGTGTTGTTCCATGATAAATCAACAATGACAAAGGCACTAAGGGAAATTCTTAGCACAGCCTAAATAATCTCAATTAGATAGAAGATGGCAACTCCCCAGCCTAAATAATCTCAATTAGATAGAAATGGCAACTCCCCAGTCTAAATAATCTCAGTTAGAAGAAGGCAAGTGCACAACCTGCTCTTCCAAGGCTTGGCTTTATCCAGTCCCAAACTGCCTGTACCCTTGGGAATGCAGTGCAACACCTGGATATGGTTCTGGTTCCAGAGCACCATGATTTTCTCATACTTGTGCAGCAAAAGCTTTTGGTTATTGACAGCAGCTGGAATAATAAATTGTGGAAAAGTGAAATTGTTAAAAAAGTCAGCTGAAGACTTGGGTGTCATGCCATCAGTTCAATAGGAACAGAACACAGTATTTCCTTAGACCTTGGCCTTGATCACAGCATGCATGAAGGGATTGGTAGGTAGCTCAGGTTTTTCTGGATCATAGTGTCAGTCAGTTCCAGAGGGGAAAAAGCAAGTCTGAAACAGGCAAAATGCCCTTTCTCAGCCACAGATATCCTGACACACAAAAATAGAGGAATTTGTTTAAATCTCACTGATATCAACAGGAACCAGCTGCCTCTATATTTTGAGTGTCTTATCCTCAGCCAGTTATTTCTCTGTCCCACTTGTGCCTCTCTCTGAGAAGGGAATATGTGTGAGGAGCCCATGTGAATGCTGTTTGGGGAGGAGGAAGAGTTCCTCTGTGGAAAGGGAAGGTCTGGCTTCTCCTGCTTTCATTTTCAGAGTTGTCAGAGTCTCCACACTGTGGTGGTAGGGGGATTTTTAGTGAAGTAGAAGGTAAAAAAGGATAGATTCAGTAGATGTTGTCTCTTGTTTGATTTACTTAAAAAGATCATCCTTCTGTGTAATCATACCAAGGTTAGCTCTGTTGTTCACTGCACTGGCCACTTTCCCCCCCTGCAGGTAGAAGAGGCTCCAAATTACATGAAAAAACAAGAACAGCAGATTCCTCCAGAATGCACATTTGTAAAAATAAAGATTTTATTTGTAAAGCATCTTTGAGAAAATTGTTTAAAATACCACTTTTTTCCCCCAAAGACATTAAATACATTTTGCATAAACCATCCCAGGACTGTTCAAGCCTGCTGTACATGGTCTCTATTTAACACTATTTACAAGGACATCAGAAAAGTTTACTGACAATGAGGATCTGCTATTCAAAGTAGATCCCTCAAAAAAGAAATATAAGAGTATTATATAAGTGAGAGCACATTTGTATTTTCAACAGAGCTCCCTGGACAACTTGTATTTACTGACAGAATACATTGTTGAGTGACTACTCAGTGAGTAGAACACCAGAACTGGCCATATTTAAAAGCCACATAATATAAGTTTAACAAATACTAACAAATTAACAAATACTCTTTCCATCATTGAGGTGTCTGTGACTCCACCCCCCAGACCTAATCAGGATAGACAAGCTGACACTGCATGGAAAGAAAGGGAGACCAGGGCATCCAAGACCCTGTTTCATAAGTCCCTGCTACTAAAAATAGTATTCCAGGCAGGGTCCTCAGCAGGGCTGTCCCAGGAGCTGTGTTAGAGCCCAGGGAAGGAGGGATGAAAAGAATAAACACTGGCTGCACACAGGGCAGAGCAGAGCTGCTTGTGCACCACCACTCTGCTGAGCTCCCACCTTGTGCTGCACTTCTGGCACCAATTTACTCCAACCTGTGCCAGATAACCATCACCTAATCCCCAAAAAACAGGGGTGTTCAGGGGGTGTGAGCCAGAGCCTCAACATCACAGGATACTCAGTGCTTCAACAGGAATTCCGAGCCTAGGCAGGCTGACAAAATATACAGATACAGGGAGAGCTGGTTTGAAATGAAACACATAAATCCTGCTGGAAATATGTGCAGCAGTAAACCGACCCTTTAGCTTCTGTTCAGCAGGAAAAACTGCACCTTAGTAGAAACAGACTGTAACTTCACCAGGACTGCAGTGAAGAGTGGTGGGAAAATGTAGAGGTAACCTCTTCTAATTGCTCTAAAGTCCATTGGACTCTACTTTAGGATTTTATTCTCAAGAGCAGGAACAAAATTGCACTATATGGCATGTCCAACCATTTTTGACGGCAAAAATAAGTAAAATAATTTTGGTTCAAATTAACTTAATGTTTGTCTTCCCCATCCAGTAATACATTGAGACATTCTGTAAAACCACACCTGTATTTAGCATGCTATACATTTGACACATATAAGCAGTTATTTCTTCATAGCCCAGCAATTAGAGAAATCTTGAATTTCTTGAAGCCTCCAAATCAAGTTTCTGGTCCACCAGACTTCTCCAGTCCACATAACTGAGATGTATCCCATTTTTCTCCTAATCAAGCTGCATATGTTAGAATACAAATTACCCTGGACTCATTCTGCAGTCACAGGAGAGAAAAAGGGATCTTTATACAGTGGTAAAAGTCTCAGGGGAGCTGAATCACCCTTGGCCAAGGGCACAAAACCCAACAGGATGACTCTGGGCTCAGCTGAGCATTCAGGTGACCTGCCAAGCTACCAGGCTCAGTCACCCTGTTTTCAGTATCACCTAAACACAGTATTGAGTAGTTTGGATCCTGTCTCTCTAGATTACCAGTGTTAGAGTCATTATAGGGGATGGGATGAAGAGAAGTGTCTCTGTTCCTCACTCTACCACGTGTACAATGTGGAAAATTCCATACCTGTTTAAAGGAAGATTCATGAGGTGTTGTTAGAAGCTCAGGAATTTGGCAATGGACATTGGGAAGGAAAGGGTAGAATTATCCTAAGTTAATATGCACAATTAACATGGGATTATAACATAAATATATTAATTTTCTGCCTTGCCCAAAATATTTAAGTGGAAGTGATGGTTTATCTTACAAGTGCTTGTAGACAAACATTCCGATGAGTCCTGAGGGTTCAACCAAGTATTTACCTGATCTTCTCCTCATATAGATGTAAAACAATATTGCCAGGAGAATCAGCACTAGTGCAACTCCAAGTAAAACTCCAAGGACAATCACTGCTACTCTCCAGGAGGAACTGTTGTCGGTTGATGACTGAACAGACAGAGCTGGAAATTTAAAACACATTTTAGGAATGTTAGCTAGAAACAGTGAAAAAGTGGGTGTAAGAAATCCTGGAGCCCTAAGTGACAGTTGTGTTTTACTGCTTGGCAGCTTTGAAACTTTGAATAATATTGAAAACATTTTTGTATGTGGTGAAAATTTGTTAACTAGAAATCTTTTCTGAAGTTCCTTGTGATCCCTTGGTGACACCCATAACAGCTGCTCTGAGGATTTGCTGGATGGAATGGTGTATCTTGAGAATCTTTAGACCCTTTAGTGTGAAGAGAACCCATCCTTTGAGTCTGGAACTGGGTATGTGTAATGACTCTTTAAATAGGTCCATAATCTGTATGAAATTACTATATGTTTGGTGAATGTTTAAATAGGTTACGTGAATTATTTGAATCTCTTAATAAAGAGAAGTTAATTTATCATCTTAATTTAACAGCATCTCTACATCTTAATTTAACCTTTAATCCCCACACCATCACTGAGAAGCTGTTTCAGCATCACTTACATTGCACTGCAGCTTCGTTCCCAAACTTGCTGTTTAAAACTCTACTCAGTTGTGCCTGTATACCATCCACATCTGTAGCCTCTTCCTTTGGCAGCAGAAAGAGGAAATCAGCAATCACACTGCCAGGTCTGAACCCCAGCACAACAACATCAGAGTGGTCATTCCCCAGTTCAGCACTCATTGCTCCAACAACCTGTGCAAGGTGAAATTGATATTTATTCCACTTATCAGTCAGCAGAGGCAGAGCAGGAATGCACACATCCTGCACATATCAGGGTATTAAATTTCCTTCACTCACTACTCTTTCAAGGTAATTGCTTTGGGATAACAAGTAAAAACACTTATTGAAAGAGGATTCCGGAGCAATGCATTGTCTGTGGGGGAAAATGTGAAATCTGAGTTTGACTTCCAAAGCTCCAATCTGTTTAGCTAGTTGTCAATGAATAATGCATTGAAACAAGTTGTCCTCCTCCACAAACCCATATGGGACCCTAACTGTAGGAAATTTGGAATCTACAAAGAGTGCCCAATATTTCTAAAGTTATGTTCAGTGTCCCCTAACTTTTTTTAACATGTGCAACTAAGCTTCAAGCGTGGTCTTGCACACACTAGCAGCACAGAACTTGATGTGAGAGGTTTAAAACTTATTTTTAATGTCACCAGATTTTCAAAGTCATGACGTTACAGAATACCTTTGCAAAGAGAGACAAGGGTGTGATTTGCCTCTCAATCATCCTGGCACAAACCAAGTGTATTCCCATGACACCAATCAAAATCCAATCAATTACAATGATATCTCCAAAAGCAGAGTCTTGCTTAGTGCTTTCAGCTGGATATAAAGCAAGAACAAGCAGTCTCCTTTTTTGAAATGTTTTTGTCAGGACTGATCTTTTCTGAAAATTATGTGTTTGATTCAACCCACTAAAAGAAGTTATCTTCTCCCTGTGGATTAATATGGTATTTTACCTGAAAAGTCTGAAAGATTACTATTTTGCATAGATGATAACAAACTTTGTTCTGAGCCACTGCTCTGTTTTCTGCCTCCATCTTTTCTGTGGATTTCTGTGACTTTATAGCCCTTTAAATTCTTTGGCCAGAGGATCCAAGAACACTTTTCTTTTCCTCACCTTGATGAGCAGTCTAGATAGGAAATCTGACTTATGCAGGCAAAACTGTAAAATTTCAAAGCTACAGCTACAGAGTGGTCGTACTGTGGAATATAAAAGAAATACTTCAACATTCAAATTGGGAAAAAAATCCAATACACTAATTATCTATATTTTTAATCATGTTAGTACAGCCTCTCTTTGATTTTGCCATTTCTTGAAGAAAAGCTGACACTTTGCATGAGGTAACAGATTATTAAAAGCCAGTACAGGGATTCCTGTTGCGTTCAGTCAGGTTGGAGGAAACCTTTTACAGCCACTAAAATAAATTTTCTATCCATGAAGTGGAGATGTTAGCATTCATAAGACAAGGTTACCTCCGAGTTGGCGTGGTGAGAACAAATTAATTACTGCTTTTGAAATCTGTGGAGTTTCTTAGCTAAAGGGTATGATCATCACACCAGAAATAGCTGTGATAGTTATTTAAAGCAGTCTACCCCACTCTTACAGTAGATTTACCTTTCCAGCAGGCTTATATACATCAGGATTCCTGAGAGGTGTTGGAATTATTAGGGGTATTTTTAGGTTTTTTTTAATGTGTTGCTAAAGGCAGTTGAGTGGCAGACTGATGCTTCTGCCTGTCTGCATTACTAACTCAAAGCTCATTTTCCCCCTGAGATGGATCCCTTGATACTTTGTCCAATCCTGCAGCCACTTCCATGAAGCAAATTGCCAATGATCTGGACTCCCAGTACACACTTGCAACATCCTTTTTTCTTTTTTTTTCAGCCTCCACAGGCACCAGTTTAGTAAAGTGGGAGAAAATAAACAGAACGGGATGTTCCTTACAGAAATAGAATTGTAAAGTGCCTTTCACTAAGTAACTTGCATTTGAGGATGGCTTAGGGAATATTGCCCTGCTCATTGGACAGCAAGCTGTCTGTCCTTGGCAGATTTTGTGCTTCCCATATTATTTTTATTTTTTCACCTGCAAAAGTCTTGATTTAACAATGCATGCAGGAGACTAAAGCTGCTAATCACAAGCCTTTCTGCAGTTCATTCATGTTGACAAAGAAGATTGCATCAACTTACGTCTCTTTTGATCCTTTCAGACATTGCTATGTAGTCTGCACTGTAAGAGTTATAAAGTGCATTATTAAATGTCTCGTTTGCTAACCGAACTTGGCAGGAAAATGCTTGGTTATCTGGAAAAAAAATTAAAAAGAGGAAACAATGACTTTAATCCCAGGATTACCTCCATAATTGATCTTTGAACTTTATTATCTATTTATTTGTATTATATTTATATTATATTTATGTATTTGTAATATGAATAGATAATACCAGAAAATAATATCATCATCATCATCATCATCAAATATATGATGTGTGCCAAATGCAGTGGCTTTGGAACCTTCAGAGCTGAATCTCTCCAAGTTTGTCAGTCCTCAACACAATCCTCACAACTTGTTCACCATTCCTGTATTATTTAGGGTGCATCCCACTCCCTAAGTCAACAGCCACTCTCCCATTGATTCCAGGAGAAGCAACACCAGTCTGTTAGACTCTGCAAGGCTCTGAGTGAGTTTAAATCCTCCTGAGTAGGTGGATGAGCCCTGAGCCAAAAGAAGAAAGCTTTACATAGAAAAGTCCAGACTAAAATAGAGCTGGAAGCTGACACTAAAGTTTGATGGAGGCAGCTTTTTCACCAAAGAAGTGTGAACTTCAGATGCTGTGTGAAGTGACATAATAAAGCAGATGGCAAAACACTCATGGGAGATACTATATTGTGAAATAATACCCCGTAGTTATGGATAAACAAATGTTAGGGTTCTATAAACTTACTGAAGCATACAATGCCTTTTAAGTCAGAACAGCCAGTACTTTGTGCTGAACAAAATTCAGTTCTTTTGAAACAGGAATCAGGATCTGCAAAATAAATGTAAAAATCAAGGTAATCACTTCTGTGCATGCATTATTAATACTAATAAGAAAATTATGGAATAGGTGAAAGTCTTTAATTATGGCCAAAGAGTCACCTAAGCAGCAGTTCTTTTGGCCCAGTGAGAACTTAGAATTTCAAATTATAAAATTGGAGCATATCAAAAGAGAGGCAGGTGGTGGGTGGGTAGGTGGTATTTGAGAACTCACTGAAATAGCATTGAGAACTCTGATTTCTTATGAGAGCTAAAGATATAGGTTGTGCTATTACATGCTTGTACAACTCAGGTAAGCTAGATGGAGTTTTCAGAAGTAAAAGTCACCTGCAATTTCTTTTGGAAAAAATATGCATCACAGAGTCTCAAAACCTCTGTATGATTGTCTGGACCTGCTAATCTGAATTATTTATGAAGGGTCAAAACCCATTAAAGGCTGGTACAGCAGGTTTTATGCAGTTAGTTCATTGGATTATATCTCCACTTCTCATAGAATTGAACATAATCTTTAATTTCACATTAAATATAGATGACTTCATCTTTATTGCTCTTTTTAATTAGCCTACAATTTGCTGGTAGAGCAGGTGGCTCCAGATTACACAAGGAAACCATTTTTTATTTTTCTTGAATAGAGAAACTAATAAAAGAAAAGCAGTGGACTTAAAAATTGAAAGATTTCAATAGAAATACTGATGAGAATTCCTTGGCTTTGTGGTCCTAAAGACTAAGAAAGAGGGTAAGTCCATCAGAAGGAACCTCCACAAGTCAACTGCCAAAATAATTGCCTTAGAAGGGTTTTGAGAATAATCAGACAATCTACTAGAGAACTCAAAAAAGAAGTCAAGTTAGATCTTTCAAGTTATAGTAAAAGAAATTGTGAGCACTTTCTCAGCCACTAGGAAAGAATGATAAAGTCCAGCACAGTTTTATCAAACTTTGATCATGCCAAAATAACCCAGTGGCATCCTTTGACAGGCTGACTTTTAGATCTCTTCCAGTGATGGAAAAGCAATAGTATACAGTGCCAAGTGGTAATTTCTTTAGTAGAAAAAGTTTTGTTTAAAGGAATTGGTTAAGAGGGAGATGGCAATCGGGAGTTCTGAAAGGAGAAACCTTGATTTAGAGGGATATTATGTGTCATGTTCCTTCAGAATCAGTTTTAGTGCAGAGACACAATAAAACTGTTTGCCCTAATGTCTATTAACCTAGCGTGAAATTTAAAAGGTAACAATGACAGGTAGGGACTGCCTGCATTCACAAGAGCATGTAGAACCTAAACTTCACACAACCAGAATATTTTCTGGTAATTTTATAACCAAAATATCCTGACTTCTGTACAGAATTATCTGGCTCAATAATACAACATGATCAGAAATTTTACAGAGCAAGCTCTTACTCTTGCAAACTCCTGTTTAATTCAAGCTGTCCTATCTAAATAAGGGGATGAGTCAAATAAATAAAAATTACTTGCAGGAATAAGAGTCTGTGATCCAGATCACATTGCAACAAATCCAATATTACAACAAGATACTGTGAGTTTGTAATAATTAAAAAGAAATGCCAGGGTGATGGAGGAGGTACCTGTCCGGACAGTGACTGAAGTCTTTTTATTCTCAGCACAAGATGACACTGCCACAGAAATGGTGTACAAATGGCCAGGAAGCAGGTTTTTAAACACAGCTTTTGTCTCATTTGTAGTTGTTGTATTTATCTTCTTTCCCTCCATGATAGAGACGTTGTAGAGGTTGCCATTGCTGCTAGTGGTCCAGGTGAGTTGTATTCCTTCTCTAGTCACATTCTGAACTTCGATGGACACCGTCACTGTAAAGTGTGAAAGTTTCGTACAGCTGAGGGCAGCTCATTTCACTTCTGCAATTCCACACATTTATTATTGAAGAAAAAATACAAATGAAACTGATATAAACTCTTGTGTGATTTTTTGGAGCTGATTTCAGTTTTCCAACTCATCCTACCTAAAGAGCAAAAGTGAACCATTTGCTCTATAGACAGAAACTATGCATTAATGCACTTTGTTTGATGGCTCCAAAACACAAATGGGTGACATTCTGCTTGCTTTTAGCCTTTGTACCTGCAGGCAAAGTGTGGTAAATGATCAGAATTCTACAATGTTGCTTTAAGATAATAGAGAATTGATGAGGATAGCTGAGAAAAACATGCGCATTCTGAAGTGGACTGATGTTTGATTTTCCTGATATCCTCAGGAAGATGGATTTTTAAAATACCACCAGGAAAATATAAATTCAGTGCAGTAGAGAGACATCTATTAAATATGCTTCATATTAGGTTTAAGAAAACTCACCTGTCACAGTGGTTTATGCCTGCAAGCAGGCACCCAGTGAACATTTACTGGGTCCAAGAGAGCTTTGCCAAGGTGTAGAAACTGCCTTGATTGATATTTGCATAATTATGCATTTTCAATAATTTTATCAGACTTCCTTTACTGAAATTATACCCAGGGATTTTACCTCACAGCTGATATGACCAATGAACAAGAATATTGTGCCTAATTGGATAATTTTCATTCTACTATTCAGTATCAAATATTTACTTACTGCAAGGTGCTGACGTAAAAGGGGTATTGAAAATGGAATTAGATGTAGATCCTGTAAATCCAGTTGTGTTGGTGTTTGGAGGGGCTGGAGTTGTTGATCCTGTTCCAGTTGTGTTGGTGCTGTTGGTGTTTGGAGGGGTTGGTGTTGTTGATCCTGTTCCAGTTGTATTGGTGCTGTTGGTGTTTGGAGGGGTTGGTGTTGTTGATCCTGTTCCAGTTGTGTTGGTGCTGTTGGTGTTTGGAGGGGTTGGTGTTGTTGATCCTGTTCCAGTTGTGTTGGTGCTGTTGGTGTTTGGAGGGGTTGGTGTTGTTGATCCTGTTCCAGTTGTATTGGTGCTGTTGGTGTTTGGAGGGGTTGTTGTTGTTGATCCTGTTCCAGTTGTGTTGGTGCTGTTGGTGTTTGGAGGGGTTGGTGTTGTTGATCCTGTTCCAGTTGTATTGGTGCTGTTGATGTTTGGAGGGGTTGTTGTTGTTGATGCTGTTCCAGTTGTGTTGGTGCTGTTGGTGTTTGGAGGGGTTGGTGCTGATTCTGTTCCAGTTGTACTGATGCTGTTGGTGTTTGGAGGGGTTGGTGTTGTTGTTGATCCTGTTCCAGTTGTATTGGTGCTGTTGGTGTTTGGAGGGGTTGTTGTTGTTGATCCTGTTCCAGTTGTATTGGTGCTGTTGGTGTTTGGAGGGGTTGTTGTTGTTGATCCTGTTCCAGTTGTATTGGTGCTGTTGGTGTTTGGAGGGGTTGGTGTTGTTGATCCTGTTCCAGTTGTGTTGGTGCTGTTGGTATTTGGAGGGGTTGGTGTTGTTGATCCTGTTCCAGTTGTGTTGGTGATGTTGGTGTTTGGAGGCGTTGTTGTTGTTGATTCTGTTCCAGTTGTATTGGTGCTGTTGGTGTTTGGAGGGACTGGAGTTGATCCTGTTCCAGTTGTGCTGGTGCTGTTGGTGTTTGGAGGTGTTGTTGTTGTTGATCCTGTTCCAGTTGTATTGGTGCTGTTGGTGTTTGGAGGGGTTGGTGTTGTTGATCCTGTTCCAGTTGTATTGGTGCTGTTGGTGTTTGGAGGGGTTGGTGTTGTTGATCCTGTTCCAGTTGTACTGGTGCTGTTGGTGTTTGGAGGGGTTGGTGTTGTTGATCCTGTTCCAGTTGTGTTGGTGCTGTTGGTGTTTGGAGGGGTTGGTGTTGTTGATCCTGTTCCAGTTGTGTTGGTGCTGTTGGTGTTTGGAGGGGTTGGTGTTGTTGATCCTGTTCCAGTTGTGTTGGTGCTGTTGGTGTTTGGAGGGGTTGGTGTTGTTGATCCTGTTCCAGTTGTATTGGTGCTGTTGGTGTTTGGAGGGGTTGTTGTTGTTGATGCTGTTCCAGTTGTACTGGTGCTGTTGATGTTTGGAGGTATTGTTGGTGTTGATTCTGTTCCAGTTGTATTGGTGCTGTTGGTGTTTGGAGGGGCTGGAGTTGTGTGTTCTGTGAAATAGAAATTTGGAGGCAGTGAGTAGAATTTATCTTGAAGTTGACCAAGTTTATACTTCTTATTTTCATAAAAAACTTTCAAAAAACAAGCCCAGAAAGCATGCTTCCATTGCTTGCCTAAATATTTAACTGAGGTACCACATAAAATCCAATCCCTCCAAGACCAGTGTACATAATTATTGTAAGATATTGCCTAAGTAGGGTCAGGGAAGGGAAAAAACCTTCTATGCAATTTTTTTAAGGTTTGGGTTGGGTTTCATAATTTACAAAAAGCAGTTATGTGAAGGAGCATCCTGCTGACAAACTCTCCCTGGAACCTGGGGACTCTGATCAGTGAATCCTTTGTTGCATTGACAGGAGTAAGTGGCTCCTACAGGGGTGCAGGTAGCATTTTGGTCACAGTCATTGAAACCTGGCTCACAGCTATTCCTTGCTACAGTGGAGTTAAACAAAACAGAGGAAGAACAAAGATTTAAGTCAGTATTGGAAAAAGAGGTAAGCCATTTACCTTTCCCACCCAAATCCCAATTCACCAGACATTACCACCAATGAAAGATACACACTATTGCTTAAACTCACAGCGATGACCAAATTCATACCTTCTACAGAAGTATTTTGAAGATCAACTTTAAATGCTGTGCTCCTGTTAAGGGCCTCTATAAAAGCATCAGAAATCTCTGTTTCTGTTATATTTTGTCCAACATCTGACACAATGTCAAAGCATGTAACCACACGCAGGAGGATAATTGAGGCTCTGGATCTTAGCCCCATGAAAAATTTGCGGTCTGACTTTAAGTTTCTGAAAGTTTGGCCTCCTTTTGCCTATTCATTTCAATATGTAGCTTGTTCATGTCAAGGTAGGTGCTCAGTGTAAAAGGGCTTCATGTTCAGACCATGAATGTGTTAGTTTCCTAACAGAAAAAAGAAAAAAATTCCAGAGGAAATACCTGTCTGAACTGTCAGGGAGGTACTGACATTCTTAGAGCACGTTGAAACATCCACGGATATTCGGTACTGAGTACCAGAAAGCAGACCTTCAAATGCAGTGCTTGTTTCATTTAGGATTCTCTCCTCTATCTTTCCCGATTTCCCCAGCAGCCTCACTGTGTAAGGACTGTCTACTGTGCCACCTTGAGGTTTCCAGCTGAACTGTATCATGTTACTGGTCACGTTCTGAAGCTGGATGGACAAAGTGACAGGAGCTGAAAAGCAAAGAGGAAATTCTTGTGAAACACGTAGTTATAATCTGTGTGTCTTTGGGAAACAAAGTATTAATGGGAAACTGGTAGCCTTGGGAAATACTGAAGACTTTGCAATGCTTTTATAAAGATAGGAAACATAGAATTGTATCGCAGAATCACAGAATGAATTGGAAGAGACCTTAAAAAGCATCTGGTTCTTCCACTATTCAGGTTGCTCCAAGCACTGTCCAGGGATTGGGCATCCACAACTATTCTGAGCAACCTGTGCCAGGGCCTCACCACGCTCACAGGGAAGAATTTCTTCCTGGTATTTACTCTAGCCCTACCCTATTTCAGTTAAAAGCTGTTTGTCCTGTCACTCTGTGCCCATGCACAAAGTCCCTCTTGTAGGTCCCCTCTAGGTGTTGGAAAGGGTTCTAAGCTCTCCCCAGAGCCTTCTCCAGGCTGAACAACACCAACTCTTTCAGCCTGTCTCCTCTGCAGAGATGTCCCAGCCCTCTAGGCATTTTTGTGACCTCCTCTGGACCTCCTCCAGCAGCTCCACATCTTTCTCATGTTGGGGACCCCAGGGCTGGAGGCAGCTCTGCAGGTGGGGGTCTCACCTGGGCAGGGCAGAGGGGCAGAATTCCCCCCTCCCCTGCTGCCCACGGTGCTTTGGATGCAGCTCAGGACACTTTTGGCTTTTTAGGCTGAGGAGGCACATGGCTAAGTCCTGCCAGGCTTTTCATTCACCAACACCCCCAAGTCTTTCCCCTCAGAGATGCTCTCAGCCCATTCATGCCCAGCCCGTGTTTGTGCTTGGCACTGCCCTCACCCATGTGCAGCACCTTGCACTTGGCCTCACTGGACTCCAGGATGTTCAGGAGGCCACCTCTGAAGCCTGTCCAGATCCCTTTGGATGCCATCCCTTCCCTCCACAGTGTCAACAGCACCACACAGGGTGGTGTCATCAGCAAATTTGCTGAGGGTGCCCTCGATCCCGCTGGCGATGTCACCCACAAAGACACAACACAACACCCACAGAGGAGCCACTCACCACTGGGCTGTCCTTGGCCACTGAGCCATTGTCAAATACCCAGTTGTACCTTTTTGTGTGTGTGCATATCTCCTACTGCACTCCATGAACACTGTCACTCCAATCAGGGAAGGATTCACCCCTTGGACTAACAGATCTTGAAGCATATTATTATGTGTTAAAAATGGAAGTCATGCTGCCTTTGTTTTTTGGGTGCAGTGTACAAAAAGGGCTGTGTTCTCCTCTTTTCCATCTTTGTTTTACTTTTTTATCCATTGAAAAATGATGGAAGGTTCATTACTGTATATTTTTTGAATATGGGCAGATAGCCCTTTGGCAAAAAAATTAAAGATATGCTAGAAAAGAATTTGTATTTAAACCAATAAGAATTGGATTAGCAAAAAAAAAAAAAAATTCAACTGGGTTCTCCTAGTGAAGGGACTCTAGTATTGCATAAAAGGAAATTTCCAGACCAAAATCAACGAAACCAACAAAAACCAATAAAAACCAATAAAAATCAACAAAAACCAACAAAAAACAATAAAACTTCCCATTGACATAACGTGGCCTATGCAGCATAACTACATAGCATTTTACCCCTGTGCCACTGCCTAACACAAGGTGTGTCCTTTCAAAAACAATTCCAGACAGGAACTGCAGCTTTTCAGGAAATAGATGCAGGGATTCATATTCCTGGGTTAAATTCCCAGCTTAAAAAAGAAGGAATTGTAAAAAGCTCAAATTCCAACCAAAAATAACAATAATGAAAGAAAATTACACTCAATTCTTCCAAAAAATAGAGCAAAATAAATGTAGGATCCTGTGTTAGAATACTCACAGCAAGTCCCAGTAGGATTAACAGATGTTGGTGTACTAAGGCTCGTCGTGGATGGCGTTGCCAAGGATGTGGAAGGGAGGGAATGGGAGGTGTTGGCAGTAGGCTCAGCTGTTCTGATCCCCTGGTTTGTGGTGGAATTCTCCCCTTCTCCAGGAGGAATCGTGGCACTGCTGCTGCTCACAGGAGGCGAGGGGCTCCCCGCGGGAGATGAAGTGGCCGTCACCTCCAGCGTGGGCTGGCCCCGTGTGAGGGCTGTGGGGACGAGCTGAGGTGTCCATGTCCCCAAGCTGCTGCCCACAGCAGGGGACAGCCTGGCCTCCGTGGTACCTGGGGCAGGAGAGGTGCCAGAGGTGGAAGCCACAGTGCTGGGGATGGCTGGGCCCGGTGTCATGGCCTCTGCTGGCCCAGTAGGGAGCTGAGCACTCGTAACGCCAGCAATGGAGGATGGAGAGGAGAGCGTGAGGGCTGTGGGTGGGTGGGATGTGGTGGCCAAGGGCATCCCAGTGGTGCTGCTGTGCTGTAGGCTGGGAGTCACAGCTGAGGAGCCCATGGAAGAGGTGCCAGAGGTGGAAGCCACAGTGCTGGGGGTGGCTGGGCCCGGTGTCACGGCCTCTGCTGGCCCAGGAGGGAGCTGAGCACTCGTAACGCCAGCAATGGAGGATGGAGAGGAGAGCGTGAGGGCTGTGGGTGGGTGGGATGTGGTGGCCAAGGGCGTCCCAGTGGTGCTGCTGGTGCTGCTCATCCCAGTGGTGCTGCTGGTGCTGCTGTGCTGTGGAGTCACAGCTGAGGAGCCCCCAGGAGAGGAGGAGGAAGATGAGGAGGAGGAGGAGTGGCTCCTTGTGGCTGAGCTGAGAGGTGGGGAGGAAGCAGTGCCACTCTCTGTGCCCATGCTGGGGGCAGTGGTGGGGCCAGCTCCTGTTGTTGTTGCAGTGCTCTTGGCAGACATCCCCGATGAGCTTGTTTCCCACATTGTTGTTGTGGGTGTAGGGCCCGTCGTCCCTTCCCCACCCACCATCATCATCGTGGAGGGGAACAGCAAGGTTGTGCCCAGGTGGGAATGGGTAATTCCGTTGTTGGACTCTTCCACAGTGCTAATTGAGCTCTGTGCAGTTCTGTTGTTTGGGCTACTCAAGACATTTTCGTGGTTCTCACCGGGGGCAGTCATTGCGTCTCTTCCCTCTAATGCCATCGTGGTACCTGCCAGAATTTCAGAAATGTGGATTATGGATTGCTGCCCTGTAATTCTGTGAAGTGCTTTAATAGTCTACAAAGTGTAACTTTGTTCTTGTGTGAAAAATTCACTTAACATTCTCATCTTCATTGTTATTCCTTTCTTTCCTCATTTCAAGTTTTATATTCTTTGCTATTCCTCTACCACCATGAAATTTCTGTTACTTCCTTTTCCATTTGCATAAATTTGAGATCTGACCAATTTCCTGGTAATACTTCTTTTCTGTATAAATTTAGAGATTTTTATTACCTTTCTATTCTTAGTCTACATATATTTTTTTTAATTTCTACATACTTTTCTTCTCGTAAATATTATTTCGTTTACAGTAAAGAAAGGGTTTAGTGATGGACTCATCAGTGTTAGTTTCAAGACTTGATCCTAAAGGTCTTTTCTGTCCTAAATAATGCTATGATCCTATGATGGCTCTGAAGTAAATTTCCTAGAGAATTAACAGGAAATTTAAAAATTAGCAGAATTCATTTTTCAGCATAATCTTCACCTTACCTGTTTGTGTATATTTATTGCTTCAATTTTCT
Source organism: Catharus ustulatus (assembly GCF_009819885.2). Lineage (NCBI taxonomy): Eukaryota > Metazoa > Chordata > Aves > Passeriformes > Turdidae > Catharus > Catharus ustulatus. The sequence continues at coordinate 119,946,332 of NC_046222.1, forward strand.
TTTTTTTTCAAAGCATTTATTCCTTTCCTAATTAATGTCTGTCAGGAGAGAACAATTTTTCTGAGGATATCTTTCTGCTGATGTTCTAAATCATATTAATCCTTGATGAAAATTCATTTCCTTCCTGTGTTTATTTCTAAATACAAATAAATTGTGACTCCTGTAGTTTGCAGTTGTGAAGGTGACAGCATTTTTAACACTCCCAAAGTTTCTTTAAAAGGAAAATCAAACCCTTTTTCCGTTGTGATTAAATAGTCAGGTTACTTTGGGCTTATTTAATTTACTTTATCTGGTAATTCAACTTTGATTTTGAGGAGTGGCTTTGTTGGTGTTAAAAACCCAGACAGATCCTTCTGCCTTATGTCAATTTTACTTCTCAGCAACACTTAACTGTAACTCTGGATCTTTGGGTTTGGCTGAACAAAACTTAGAGGATTCTCAGACAGGGTGTACTGGAACAGCCTGTCAAATTCCTAAGAACCACATTAATTAACTGCTTTTGAATCTATTCACCTGTAAAATGAAGGTGGCATTTTTATATCATTTGATGTCTACATAGCAACTTGTAATGTAAAAATACACATTTTTCAAAATTCTTCCTACAGTTTGATATCTTTTTTACACCCAAACACAATTTGAATTTTAAGATCCTGGGCTTGTATCTCTCAGATTTTTAACAGCAGGTATTGATCAGTCAAGAAACTTGTGCTCATCTGCATTGAATGACATGAAACCAGACATTAAGAATAAAATCATGCAGCCCTCTGAATTTCTAGGTTTTTTTAATCTCTTGCAGTGCAGTGAGAACACAGCACAGTTAATACAACCTAATCCATGGGGTTTTATGTGTCTTTTTGCAAAGAGTTTCAGAGGAGAGAAGTTGGCAAAATACATCATTCACAACTAAACTTAGGGGTAAAAAAAGTCGTAAAACCTGGTCAGACACTGCATGTTTGATCATTTAGATGAGTTTTCTGAAAACTTTGCTCTCATTCTTTTACCTGTTTACAGCTTTATATCCCTCCTAAAATATCTGCTGAAATTCAAGGCAGAACTCTGTAAATATTGCATGTTACTGGATTTTAAATTTATTTTTAGCAGCTCCCCCCTTCCCTGATTATGATTTGAATGTTTCTCGAGGACATCCTCTAAATGCATAGTGAGAACAAATAATGAAATCGATCTTTACTTACAGAGGAGAGCAGAGAGGATGAGATGCCAGAGGTAATTCCGAGTGCCCATGTTGAGTCCTCCCCTCCTTGCAGCCCTTGTCCTGCGTGTGAGAGTGGCATTTTGAATGGAACACTTGGGTAATTTAAACAGGGGCGAGGCTGTTACGTCCCAGCCTCTGCGAGTCCCTCACGCACATCGGGAGCGCAGCCAATGTAATGAAAATCTCACACCTGACCTGCTCTGTAATAAATTCCGTTTTCTGTTGAAGCTTTTCCTTACTGGAGCAAGGTCTGAGTGTGATCTAAAGGTGAGTCAAAGGAAGAATTTAGTGCAACACATCTGAAAACCCTTTTGTTCAGGGTATTCAATAAGTAAAACAACATTGGGTCAGGGCATGACTAAGATCCAGAACGGAGAAGCCTTGGGTCCAAAAGTCTTGCCCTAATCCCTAGATCCACCTTTTTCCCTCCATATTTTCTTGTATTATTAATTATTTAGGAGCAGAGGTTTAAATATTCAGTTTAACTTGCAACAAATTGCTAGAAATGCACCAAACAGATGCCAGTCACTGGTTGTTCGATACTGTAAAGAGACTGGAGTGGTTGTAAATCTCCATTATTCCACTTCTTTGAAGCAGGTAGAAAATACTGGATGACCAGGCTTCTCATTCTTAGCTGAGTTTATCCCCAATTTCTTTGGCAGATAAACTCATCCTAGCTACAGGCAGCTGCCATGGACAGTCCCTGCTGGTCACCAAATCTGGGTCAGTGATGTTAAAACTGCATCTGTGTGCCTGGGACTCACCAATGACTTAAACATTTACATTTTGTCACATTTTTAATACTCTACCCTGCCTGAGGTTTATACTGGTAAAAGTCTTCATTAAATTATTTGCAGTGAGATTTATTTTTTCCAATCACACCATGAGAGAGGAATGTTGTCTTGAGATGGAGTGGGGCAGAGTAAGGCCTGAAGAAGGAAGATCATTATTTACCTAATTCTTTTGCAAGTTTTTATAGACCTGCAAGACTTGGCATATCCATGAGTGCATAAATTCCAGATTTTGCTTCAGCAGCTGTTTTTTAAAATTGGTTTAATTTTGGTTTTACCCTAACAGGGAAGTAAGACGGCGAAAAATATTCTTTGAAATGAACTTAAGGGCATTGTTCTCTGGTGTGAGGCAGGAATTTCAGCTTTGTGCCTTGTTTGATGTAGAAACTCCTGACTCAGTCAGATCTTTTTTTAGCAATCACTTGTTTACAGATCTAACAGGAATTCTTAAAGAATTGTTTCCGCTTGCATAAATAATTGGAAATCACGTTTTCCTTCTATTTAGGAGGTCAACATTTCAGACTTCTCTCTCTTGGACTTACGTAAGACCAACCCAGGCTCTAATTCTTGCTCGGTTGGGAACTCTGGTGGTGTAATTCCACACACCAGGGTAGTTTTTGACCCTAAACCCCTTCCCTGACTCTGCAGGTCCCACTCAAGTGCAAATAACCTTTAATGAGCTTGCAAACTAGGGAGGACAGGGTGGGAAATGCCACTCCCAACTTTCTTAACTAGGATTTTCTGTTAAATTACAGCCATGGAAACTTGGCTGCAAAGTCTATAAAGTCAAATTCTTAATATCTTAGAACCACAGGTTTTTAGAGACACTTAATTTGCATGAAAGGAGAAGTCTCTTATGAACCAGAAGAAGAATCCAAGTTCAGATTTAGCAGCAAAAGCCCATTGTTACTAACATACAGTAAATGACATATAGCATTAAAAAAAAAAATCCCTTTTTTTTTAGGAAACAGATACAGCAGAGGGGCTGGATGTTGCAATAGAGCCTGTATAGAGGCAGCCTCTATTCTGCAGTTTCTCTTTTTCACCTTGACAATGCCCCAAAACCAAATCAACTTTTAATTCTGCTTGTCATGTACTTTACAGTAACAGTTGCTTTCTGGTAAACACAGAACAAGTTTTGCCACATGCTTTACAGGTAAGAGACTTGCCAGTATGAAACTGGTGACCCTTCTCAAATATTTTAAGTTCCTTGTGACTCATTTCATCAACCTATAAACTCAAGATTTAAATGATCACTTAATTTTACATTTATTTTTGACAGATGCTGAGGAAACACAGGTTTCACCTAGAGTTAGAAGGTGAAGATACACAAGGAAATAACAAGATTAAATGTCAAATAGTTCACTTGCAAAAAACCTTGTCATTCCTTTGGGGTGATCAAAGACTCAGGACTTTGAAAAAACCTCTCTTTAGATACTAATTTCAACATGTTGTTAAAAGTCTGTGTTTACCAAGGGTTTAACTTCTCAAACAAAAAGGGAAGGATGAAGCTAAAAGAAATAGAGGGCAGCTGAATTGGTGAAGGCAGTATCTTTTATTAAATCAAAGAAAACAATGTGGAGAAAAATAAAATTCTTGTGGGCTTCTAAGCCCCTCAGCCAGCTTGAAATAGAAAAAGCAAATATTGAGGAGAAATGCTAGTGACAGCTGAAAAATAACCCATTCTGAGGCACTCAGTTTTCTAATTTTCCCTTCTTACAGCCATCCCCAAACACTTCCAGACTCTCACTTGTCATTTTATAAGTCAGAGATGGAATTTCTTGTGAAAATCACAATTTTGGGGGAGAGGATAATACTGGTTTTAACTTCTCTTATCCTGCTGTAGTACCAAACTTACATGTACAAGAACTCCCAAAAATGTGTCAGAAGTGTCAGTGAGGATGTGCATTGAGTGATGTGCATTGTGAGTGTGAGGAATGAAGGAAAAATGGGGTTTTTAGGCAAGAACTGTACTTCCCATGTGTGCAAAAATGTCTGTAAGTTCACATAACTGTCATTGGTAAAAAGCAAAATGTGTTTCATCATCTTAGAATAACACAACAGGGCTTTTTAACCAACCTGTTCCCAAAAGGAAATGCTGGTGAAGGAAACAGCCTCAGAGCAGGAGGAACCTGCACTGTCACAAAGTGTTGTCACAATATGGAATTCAGACATTCAAATCCTCCTGTCTTCTACAATCACTTAAGATTATTATTATTACTGTTATTGTTGAAATTTTCTTTATTTTCATTATTATTAATATTAATATTGATGTTATAATTTTAATAATGCAGAATGCCAGCTGCCCTTCTGTGTTATTTACAACAACACTTGGGCAATAAGTGCCCTCCCACTGAATTTTCTCTTCAATTCCTTAGTGTGTGATTGTGATTTCAGAGGGCTCAGCCCTCTGAGCAATGCATTATTCAGAGGAAACCCCTGGGTTTGTTTCTGTATCAGCCTACTATGCATTAACTCATAACTGTAGGTTTTTATTTTGTGTTTAGTTGCTCATTAATCATAAACCACTAGATTCTCTCATGTCTAAAACTGCTTCCAGAAAAGCTACCTTTTCTAATTTCAGTGCCAGAGAGAATGTGGGAGTTTTTTCAACAACACTGATTTTTGCATTTCTAATTTGCTGTGATTTCAAACAACACAGATACAATAAATCCCAAAAGCCCCAAAATATTTGAAGTGTTTGGCTTTAAATGTGCACTCAAAACTTACAGGTCATGAGGGTTTAAAATGTTACAGGGTATAAAAAATATTTCTGAGAAACATTAAATTTAATTAGATATAAGGAAAATAGATGGTATTAACACTGGGTATTCAAAGAGTATAAATTGCCTTGGCCTGAACAACACATCATGTTCCAATCTTCCACATCAACCACACTGAAGACCTTAAAACAAGATCCAAAGCTCAGCCCAACCAGGCTAAGAAAAATCATGACTTTTTATTGGAAAAAAAATAGAGAAATGGAATGAAAGAAACAATAGACAAAGGTACCTCTATTTGCCTCCTAGATTTAGGGAATTTGAAGTTCACATTGAGGTATTTTTTAATGCATTATAAACTATTCCTGTTCACAGCTGGCAAAGCAGAGTTCCTTTTGTGGAGGACTGACAAGGCATGGTGCTGAGCCAGATAGGTGATGGGTGGGCTCTAACTTGCTCTGACTCAGTGAAACCCACATTTTCCTTCCCAGCCTTGCATTGGATTATCCTGGAAAGAGCAAATGGAAGAGGAATCAAGTACAAAATGCCAGGACAAACAGAACAGATAAACAATCAGAGATGCAGCTAGAACAAATCAATGCCCACAGGTCACAGTATAGTTTGGAGTCCCTGAGGCTTCCAAAATATGGATTTGTCAAAAATGCTCTGGAAATAAGGGTAGCAAAAATAGGGAGAAGCTTTCTGTGCAGGAGAGGAGTTTGGAAGAGGGAGGGGTGTGTGTTCTGCATTTGGGCAGGGGACAAAAACAAAAGCACAACATCTTTAGAGGATGTTGCTGCCTCACCCAGCAGCACTGCACAGAGATGTAGCTCAGACAAGAGCAGCCAAGGTGGCTCTAGAGCCAGAATTAGAAAAACTCTGATATCTTGATCTATACTAATGACACTGTGCTGTTTCTGTGACTTCATTTCTTCACTTCTTTCTTCTGTGCTGTGCATTTGCATTAGTTTGCTCTACCAGAGAATAAAGCTGTGTAGTCACCATAATTCTGGACAGAAAAATGAAGGGAAAATTACTCCAGAGAAGAAATTCCAGCTCTCCATGAAGCAGCATCACTGACACAACATCTGCTGCAGGAACCCACGAAAATACCCCACTGCCAGAGAACAAATACTCACCTTAATCATAGATCACAGGTGAAAATAGAGAAATTACCTGTGGGTTTCAGGGTAGAATTCAAGAGCACTGAGCCAGGGATTGTTGCCAACAATTACAGTATAACTTCAATAACCACAACTCCATATCAACCCTTGTGATCAATTATTTTGTTTCACCTATAGATATTGGAACAAAGAATTCATTCAATAAGCAATTTTTTCCACAGGTGTTTCAGGATGTTTTTAAGAGGGGTATTTTATAAATCCCTTTTCCCCCCTCCCTGCCTTAGCCCACAGAAGTGAGCTACAAAATTTTGAAAATTATTTGGGCTCAGCATTAACAAAGTAGCAGTAGATGTGAGAGCCACAGGAATCACTGTGTTGTTTCAAGACTCTGAACCTTAACTTCAAGACTCTAAATGTCATCATTGTAAAAAGAGCTACAAGGTGCTGTGAAAAAAAATTTTTGAAAAATTGAGTCTGAAGGAAAGTTTTGGTTGCATTAAGGCTGAACAGTTTGGTGTTGGACTCTTATCTGAATTTAAACACTTTGATTTCCCAGCTCTGTGAAATGGCAATGTTATCCAAAATACACAATTATAAAGACAAAGTAAAACTTAGTTGACAGAGCTTGGGGAAGAAAGTGCTGTGATAAGTTCTCCATGATAATTCCAGTGAAAACAGTCTACTTCTCATGGAGATTTTCTCTTCATGTGAACAGGTTTTGTTTTACAATAATCTCTTCTCACAGGGGAAAAAAATGTAGTTAAAGACCTTTCAATGGAGCAATTTTTTTGCCAGTGCCTCCTCTATGCTGATAATTTTCTTTGATATGCTTTAGGCAATGACTGTGCAAGAAAACTTTGCTCCATCTTAGGCTGCCCTATTTCATACCTACACCCTTTTCATTGTAAATAATTAGTTTTGCTTCAACACAATGTGAAAAATACCACTACAGGCAGGATCAGGGTTCCAGACTCCCACCACTTTTTTCAAAGTGTAGAGATTTTATAACAAAACAAAACAAAACAAAAAAGCAAACAAAAAAAAAATTTAAAAAAAACCACACACAAAAAAAACCCAAAACACCAAAAAGACCCACAAAAACAAACAAAAAAACCCCCCAAACCAGCCCTGTTTTTTCTATAAATGGGAAGTGAAAAAGAAAAAGAGGTGCCAAAATATCGCTCTCAACACAAATATCACTAAATAGGAGCTACAGACTGTTCCTAGGCCCCAAGGTCAGAGACTAAAATTGGCTAAAATTACACTGCTTAGAGCTCATCCCTCTAAAGGAGGTTTGTCTCGGGGAGAACCAGGGACTGAGTTAAGAATTAAGCATAGTGAGAGATCAGAGGTTCAGTTCATCAACTCTCCCTGGCCCACACTTCTTTAGATGTCTCTGGGGAGAATGTGTTAACTCTTTTTATTTAGAGAAGGCATTTTGGAAACTCTTCTCTGGTTTTATTTTGCAAGGAAAGGCTCCAATCATACATCTTCCACTGTCTCAATGACAGGTGCAAGATCTAAAAGATTCTGGGCCAGAATTCAAAGATGAGACCATCATGAAGAAAATGCTCTTGTGCTAAGAGTACGTGGGGATCTCTTTTGGCTGAGGGCTGAATGCTGATCATTACTTGGTTGCTGTGCTAAATAAGTGATTTCCTTCCAAGAATTCACTCTATACATTTGAGTTAATCAACTGTGTGCAGAAGCCAAATATTCCATGTTTGGACAGCCTTGGAATCCAGCCTGGGTTGGGTCCCTCTGCACAAATAGCACAAGGGCAGTGGAGCTGCTCCCTGCTAAATGTTCAGGCAGAGGGACTGACACTGGATTTCTGACTGGCTCAGCCTGCAGAGCAACACACAGGCAGCTAGTTCAAATTTTCTTCCACTAGTTTAATTTTTCTTTCACAAAGAATTAAAACTTTTGCTCACTAGCATGCAAGGCAGTTACAACCTGTTTTTCTGGACAGACATGTCTTCTATAGAATATTCCCAGTGAAAATCTGGGATTTATCCTTAATTGCTTAAATAGCCCTAAACCCTGATATTTATCATTAAAAACAGTAAATAAATGAAGGCATGAATCAGGTAAATTACAATATAATGAACATCTTCAAAGCAGTGAGCAAATATAAAAATGAGATAATGGGTGACTCATGTAATTGTACAGATATGACTATTGCATTTATAACACACATTACCCTGAAGGTGTGCACAACACAGAATCATGGAATGATTTATTTTGGGAGGGACCTTAAAGATCATATCATTCCAACCCCCTGCCATGTGCAGGGACACCTTCCTCTACAACAGGTTGCTCAGAGCCCCATCCAATCTGGATACAGAGTTACAGAAATTTCTGTCTCTAAAAACACACAGCCTGACTCTCCCACTCTCTGCCTATCCTCAGCACAACAACATAATATCAGTGCCAATTACTGCAATTAGTGACAAAGTTAATTCCATGAGTGTGTGGATTGTTGAATGCCTCTGGCTGCTTTTTTCTCACAATGAAAAACAGCCACGACCTTTGTGCACTTTGAAAAAAAAAGAATTAATTACCTGTAATGAGTGCTCAGTATACCAGGCATGAAATCACAATCCCTTTTTGTGCTCCAAAGCCTCACAAAAAACCTCCCTACACAACACAGGTGTGGGAACAAGAATTCGGTGACATTTGTGAATAGGTTACAGGGAGTTTAAAAAATCCTGTTTGCAACCACCCCATACATTTGTGAAAGATGATTTTGAATTTCCTATGATGTTGCTCTGGGGCAGCTCAAAGCCACCAAACTCCTTTCCAGGTTAATACAACTGCCAGGTGGGCTCAGCTCTGCGTGCCTGCTCCAGCTTATTTCTGAGAAACCACTTTGCAAGTCAGATATGAAAACAACAAGGGCTTAGCTGGAATGCAAATTATTCTTTTGGGGCCTGCCAGCATTAATGGGAGGAGGATGGGACCCATATTCTTGTTTTGTTTCATTTCAGGGCTGAATATAATGGAAGGCTCTGTTTCCCTGTTGCTGTCTTCCTTCGAGGGCTCCAGCGGGAGATCAATGACTAAGACTTGTCCTCTGCTGTTATTCCTTTCTGTCTCAGTTCCTTAGAATGCTCTTTTCTTTCCTCACTTTAATTTGGACTGGTTTGCTCTCCAGAGGGGTATTAATTCAATAATTTTCTAGCCTAGACTCTGGCTTTGGAGACTTTCTCCTCCACCAGCCTGATCCCTCCCTGCTTTCAAAACAAACACATGATAAGCTGGCACATTTATCTAGCAAGAATATACCCAGAAACAAAGGGATCTTATCACAAGCAATTGAGCTAATGATGCTTCTCTAAAGCATCAAGTTTTTAAATGAATCACCACAAAACAAACTTTCAAATTCCATTATGAGCCCTGCAAAGGAAATGTGTGTAAGAAAGTGCAAACCGGGGCAGTGGAGGGGCAGCACCAATCTCTGCTCTGTGAACAGTGACAGGGCTTGAGGGAATGGCATGAAGTGGTGTCAGGAGAGGTTTAGGTTGGATTTTAGGAAGAGGTTCTTGCTCCAGAGTATGGTTGGCCACTGAACAGGCTACCCAAAGGTGCCAGAGCTCCAGGAATCTGGACAACGTTCTCAGGCACAGGGTGGGATTATTGGAGTGTCTGTGCAGGGCCAGGGGTTGGGCTTTGGATCCTTGTGGATCCCTTCAAATCAGGATATTCTGTGATTCTGTGTTTCATGTAGAGTGCATATGATAACAAGAGGATCTAAGATCATTAGCAAATAAAACAATATTAAAATAATTTAAAATATCCATTCAAGTCCTCCAAGCTTGTGTTGACATTGGTAGTTATTTAATTTCAGTGCCTAAGAATTATGAAACAACTTTAAAATTTGTATCTCTACAGTAGCTACCATTTGAGATTTTCAGAACGTTCTGGAACCATGATCTGTCTACATTTCACAATTCATCAGCCCCAAGGGTTTCACTGAGATGGTTTCCCTTGTTTTATTAACAGAGAAATTCTGTGGTTAGATATCTGGCTGAAGTACTTCCACAAAGGTTTCCTGAAGACTACAGACACCACTCCTTGGAGACTAAAAATCTGCCCACATCAGGCACAGAAAGCTTTCATGTGAATTAGTGCAGCAGATCAGCTGGTGCCACAAGAGGTGAAGAACTGGTGTGTGAAAATTTCAAGCACTTGGAAAACTTTCAATTTCCCAGGAGAAAGCTTAAAACCCAAATACAGTAGTTTCACGAATACAAGCCGCACGGATTATAAGCCGCACCCCCGGTGCCTCGACAATGTTGCTGTCTTTGTCAATAGATAAGCCGCACCCCGAATATTAGCCGCACTTTCGTTCGTCGCGAGAATCCGTGCGCAGCTTTCACAAATTGGCCAATTAGTAACAGGATCGCGGCATAGCGGGCTTTACTGGCTCGGGGCGGGGCCAGGCAGGCTCGGCCCACTCATGGTTGCCGATGGGGCCGGGTGGCCCAGCTCAGCGCCACGGTTTGGCTGGGCTGGCCGGGCGGTGCTGCCGCCGCCGCCGGGCTCGCTGGCCCCCCTCTCCCGTCAGCACCGCCCCGCTGCCGCGTTCGCTCGCCCGGCTGGCAGGGCTGCCGCCGCCGCCGGGCTCGCCGCTCGCCCCGCGCCGCGTTCACCCCGCGCCGCGTTCGCTCGCGCCGCCGGCAGGGCTGCCGCCGCCGGGCTCGCCGGCCGCCCCCTCCCGTCTGCACCGCCGCCGCGTTTCCTCGCCCTGGCCGGCACTGCAGGCCCCCGCACCGCCGGGCTCCCCCACGCTGCTGGCCCCGATTCTGCTGGGCTTCCCCCGCTGCCAGGCAGCCCCACCCGCCGGCCTTCCTGCTTCTGCCATGCTCCCCTGCACTGCTAGCCCCAGTTCTCCCAGGCTCCCCCGCCCTGCTGGCTCAGGCTCTGCTGCCCTCCCTGCCCCGCCCTGCTGGCTCAGGCTCTGCCGCCCGCCCCCCGCACTGCTGGCCCCGCCTCTGCCAGGCTTTCCCACCTCTGCCGGGGCCGGCCGGGCTCCAGCTTGGCTTGGGGCTGCCGCGGGCTCTCACTTCCGTGTTGGCAGCTTTTAGAATTTTGTTAATGTATTAGCCGCCCCGGAATATTGGCCGCACTTGCGGGTTTCCACCAAAATTTTGGTCAAATTGGTGCGGCTTGTATTCGTGAAATTACTGTAAATGCAAGTGACTGAACAACATGAGGATATGTATTCTATTTATTTACTTTTATTTACTTTTATATAAGTTGTGAAGAGATGTAGGCAGACAGAAATAGAGAAGCTTTAGGGTTGTAAATGTATTTCCTCGAGAAAGGAAGAAATGGGTACTTACTGCTTGCTGGAGTCCTCAGAGATATATTGTCCATGTGCACATTTATTGCTCATTCTCCATCATGTGTCTCTCTAATCAACAGGTTCCTGAGGGTGAATGGAAACCAGTGTGCAAAATAGAATGGGCGTGGAGGGTGGTAAGTGCCCCTTTGTGTGGAACAAAAAAAGCTTTAGTGCTGAGGTCCTCATGACATATGTGTCCTTACAGCATAGAGAAAATATATAAACATATGCACATGTGAAATGTAAACCACAAAGGCTGTTGGTAAGTAATCTCCTTTTCTGTGATATTACTCCATGGGAGATGTGTTACTGCATGGCATTACAAAAAATCCCATAAACATTTCTTAGATCAGTGACTAGGTATTTTGCATCCAGCTTATTTCTTCCATTGTCCTTGCACTGTGATCTCCTTGGGAAAGGGACAGTCATGTCCCACAAAGGGCCAGCACCAAGCACAGTCTCTCCACTGCCAATCTGCTCCTCCCTGCTCTACTGTGACACAAATTATTAAACCCACTTGCTTGATATTTCTACTGCCTTTGCCTTCCAGTTACTGCTGAAGACACAAAAGGAGCCGTGAACTCAGTCTCAAAAACTGAAAACTGGCTACAAATTCTGAATTACTCTTGTAGGAAGCTCCTGAGAATTCAGCTTACTAGAAATATGGAGAGACACTGTTCATGAGGGCAGGTGGTGGCAGGCCAAGGGGGAATAGCTTCAAATTGGTATAGGGCAGGCTTAGATTAGATATTTAAAAGAAATTCTTTATTTTGAGGGTGGTGAGGCCTTGGCACAGGTTGCCTAGAGGAGCTGGGACTGCTCCATCCCTGGAAGTGTTCAAGGCCAGGTAGGGTGAGGCTCTGAGAGCAATCTGGAATAGTGGAAGATGTCCCTGCCAATAGCAGGGGTTGGAACTGGATGATCTTTAAGGTCCCTTCCAACCCAAACCATTCAGTGATTCACACTTCTGTGACAACTTTCTGTTCAGCTCTGCTACGTAACAGGGAAGGGGGAAATTACACCGGTGGGTGTGAAAGGGAAGGGGGAAACATGCCAAGGAAGGAGCTCCTCCTTTATTGAGCAATCCTGAATCCACACATCACTTTGCAATGTTAATGGTCAGGTGAAAACTGCCTTCTAACCTGAGTGACTCAAACAGCAGGTGAATAAAATTTATGGGAAAAGGTTCATGTACAAGTGTAAAAGAAAAGTGCACACCCTGGATATTTAAAGAAACACAATAATTAAAGTATTCTTGAAGTATATTTCCCAATGGATTTCTTATTTGACTGTTGGTTGAGTAGATGTATTTTCATAAATCTGACTCCAGTTTACAGGTGCTGTTCAAACAAGCAACACTACCTGAAATTTGAAGTAAAGTCTGTAAAATTAACCTGCAAAGGTCAGAAGCTGCATTCAGTTGAGGAGAACAAAACACGCCGGTACCATTTCAGATCTTATCACTGCAGATCTGTGTTTGCTTTTTCTTTTCTCCCTGTTCCTGGTTTGAAGTGCCCCAGCCTGAGAGCAGGATTGTTAAGGGCTTTTCCTATTGTCCATTGCTGTGGTGGCACAGTTGTGGCTGACTGCACTGGGGCAAGGTAAACCTGAGGGATGAAGGAGGGGACCAGGACTGCACTACCTGAGAGGAGATCTGGGAAGAAACCATGGCTTGGCCACAGCCCAGCTCCTCCAAACACAGAAAGGTAGATCCCAGCTAGGAACAGAGCACATCCCACTGGCACGTTCAGGTGATGTGCCAAAATTTGTTTTAGCTCTACTCACGTTATAAACACTTTGGTTTGAGCTGTGATGTGCAGATGAAAAGCATCTTTCCCCTGTCCCAAATGTGGTTTTGTAAAACCCCTGTTCTCACTGCTGCATGTGCAGCTTTAGGTCACCTGGGGCAGGTAATCAGAGCAGCTCCCAGCAGTGGCAGATCTGCTACACAGGACAAAACAATCTCCAGGCTGAAGTTCACAGCCCAGCAGGTCTCCATGAGGTCAGGCTGGAAAAGAGTCTCATTATCTGTCTGTATCTATAGACAGATCTGTGGTTGTGCTTATTTCCCACATAATAGCACTGGAAAGCAACACTTTCCCAAACTCATGCCACTTGAAATTAATAGTTATTGTTATTGCTGCCAGGACAGAAATAAAGGGGGTGGAGGGAGGAGCACTTCGTTATCTGACTGGAAAAACGTATTTTATATCCTAGGCTGGTCTTCTCTTCACTAAGTGATTCATCCAAAGATATTCTTGCAGGATTCCAGAAAGGATCCACTCTCATCCCATGAAGCCCGAGATCTGACTCATTGTGGTTGGCTCTCCAAACTCCCTTGATATCCCAAAGCTTTCCCTCCTTTCTCCAAGTAAATAATATCTTAGCTTTTCTGTGTATTAAAGAATAAAAGCAAGGAGGTTCTGGTTTTGTTGAGATTTACCACCCAAACTCTGGTTTCTTGACACCATGAGTAGGTTAACCTTGCTGTGTAGTGGATTTACCAGATACACTCCAGCCTTGCAATAATTTAGTTCTATAGTTTTTCAAAGTATTTTCGAAGTGTTTTCAGCCAACAAGCTATTTATTGGTGGCTGAAGAGAGAGAGGAGTCTGTCTACACCAGGTGAAAGGGGGAAAGAGGACAAGAGTTTTGAACGAGCAGAAATGAAAGAGCAGTTTTCAGTAGTGATGCAATCACACAACAAAATACCTCAAAAAGGCACATAGTGCACTTTTAATTAAGAAAATTTCTGTTCACCTAGCTGGTCAAAACTGGGGGAAAAAAATGAAGAGAGGAAGGACAGAAATAATAACAAACTTACTAAAGTCTGTCCTTGACTTGTCTCCCTAGCCTGGGGACATTCCCTGCAGCAATGTGAGTAGAGTCAACATCTTCACCAGATGGTTATCAACAGAGACTGGCACTATAAAAAGAGAAATTACGTCATCTCTGAGGGTCAGCTGTAAATAAATTCGTCATTGCATACAAATATGGGAAAGTACAAAATGCAAACTCATCCACCTCTGTGATGCAGTAGTTGGAAGAGCTAAAATATTGCCCACATGCATCATGTTCCAAATCCTCTTTAGGCCATGGGATGCCTTCCAGAGAGATCATGGACAGAAGGGCTGGAATGTCTCCTGAGAGGGCATTCAGGTGAATCCCTGAGAGTACATTCCAGTGCACAGCAGAGGAAAAGCTGCAAGAAGGAAGATTTGCACTGCCCCCCTCTCCAATCTTTGGACATTCACCTCTAACAGAGGTTATCCTGTGAGCTACAGCCTTTCCTCTTTGAGTTCAACCCATCTGACCACGAATTTTTTAATTGTGCCACTGGCTGCAAGAAGAGATGAGTTATTTCATAGAATCATAGAATGGTTTGGGTTGAAAATGGCCTTAAAGTTCTGAAACCCTGCCAGGGGCAGTGACACCTTCCACAATCTCAGGTTGCTCAGAGCCCGCTCCAACCTCATCTTGGACACTTCCAGGGATCCAGGGGCATCCACAGCTTCTCTGGGCAACCTGTGCCAGGGCCTCACCACCCTCACAGGGAAGAATTTCTTTCTAATATCCGATCTAAACCTATTGTCCTTCCCTTTGAAGGACAGTAGTTTGGACTCCCATTCACCCTTGGTCTATCACTGCATGCTCTTGTGTAAAAAGCATCATTCAGAGCATTATTCAGAGCATTATTCATTACTGTATTATTCAGTTAGTGATTCAAGCCACAGAACAGGATCTGTATTACAGAAGCCACTTCCACTTGAAGAAGCATAGAACTAACTGAGTTTCCAGTTTTGTAAAGAAGGTGATATATCCTTTGATTTATATGGGAATGTGTTATTTGCCACAGGGCAAGGAAAAGAGAAATCCACAGGCAATGTGTATTTATCAGATAAAGGCACACAGTGAGTAGCAACAAGCCGTGAACAACTGAATTATTGTATCTGTTTCTGTTTTAAAGGGAGAGCTTGAGAAAGGTGTGGAGAAATGAGTAAAAAAATTCTGTCCTGTGGTCTGCATCACCTGCACAGTCTTAAAAGGTCAGGCATCCAGGGAAAAATGCTCTTTATAGGTTTTGTGTGATCTCTGTATCACACATAGATTTCTTCTGCATGGCTCTGCAAATCCCTTTGTCAGCTAAAGTCACACATTGAAAATTTACATATGTCTGTGGTACAAAAGAATATGATATATAGTGTCCAGTAATAAATGTACCCTGCCAAGACATGGCAAGTCATTAAGCTTTAAATATGGCAGAAATTATAAAATACTGTAAGAAGTTCAAACTTGACATATAAGTATAGTCCCAACAGGAAAAAAAAAGAAAAAAAAACCTACCAAAGCCCAAAACCATTTATTGTTTGCTATTCTTGGGACATGGTTGCAAACTACTTTGAATAGTTATTTATATGTCTTCTTCTGCTTGGTTGATGAACAGAATAATTTGCCAGATTGCTGAAGAGTTCTCACTGCACAATGAAACACTGCACTGAGAAAGAAACAACAATTTCATTTCAGATCCTGAACAGCTTTCACCTTCTGCTGGGAAGGAAAATGCATCAGTGCCAAATCATGTGGCAAAGAAGTGATGTGACAAAGGCACTTTGTCCACATGAACTCAGTGCTGGCTCACCTTGGCATGTGTGGTACAGCTGCCTCCACCTGGTTTTGTGGTTATGAAATCTGTGAAAGAAAAGGAGGAAATTGGCTTTGCAGTGTCATACAACAGGGCAGGAGTTAAACACAGGAGATTTGTTTAGGATTTTGATGGATTCATTCAATGGTTTGGGTTGGAAGGGTAAAGATTATCTGTTTCCAACCCTCTGCCATGGGAGGGACACCTTCCACTAGAGGAGGTTTCTGAGAGCCCCATTCAGCCTGGCCTTGGACACTTCCAGGGATGGGGCATCCACAGCTTCTCTGGGCACCCTGTGCCAGGGCCCCACCACCCTCACAGCATCCTCTGCCTGTGTTGGCAGGGAAAAGGCAGGAAAACTTTCCATGAGATTTTACTTGGGCATGTTAATAATGTAAGGTTGGTTTGCAAGGGCACCACAAAGCACTTAACTCCAGCAGCTGTAATTGCAGATTTTGTGTGCAACTAGACAGAAAACCTGAGTAAACCTGTGTCAGTAATTGTGCAGAGCATGGCTAAGGGATTCTGTCAGATGTAGGTTGGCAGGGTCCATCTGACTCCCCAAGGAATTGCTGAAATAGAGACAAATCTGTTTGCATCTGTATGGAGACTGGGAAAGAAAACAAACTCCAAGCAAGGTGTCTTAGAACACAGATACAGTTTGTTCAGCTGACAGTCCCTAACACCTGCTCCTAAACAAACAAAAGCTGTACAATCACAGAAACAATTTCAGGCCTTGTTTCATCCTTTATTTTATCTCCTGCTTCATCCATCATCTGCCAAATGCAGCAGGAATTCCAGCAAGAGGCTGCCATGAAGATTTACCTCAAGTATCAGCAACTTGCACAAAAGGAGGTTGTATTTTCACTCAGCATCCCACTTCCAAAAAGCCCAGGCACCATCACATTAACTTCAAACTTCATCTCTTACTCTTAATTTTGAATTTCCAGGCCCGAATGAAGGTTGCTGTGAGGTAAATGTGTGTCACATCTTGCTCTCAGGGACAAGTGCCAGAGGCACTCACAGCAGCTGAGTGGATTTGAGTGGCACTGGGGAATTCAAAGCAGGAGCAAAGATGCAGCACACCAAGACATGGCACAAATATCAGTTCATGGATGGGAAGAACTTCTATCTATGTTTACAGCAAAGGAAGGCAGTGAGTCCATAGCAGTGGCCACCACAGGTGTTCCTTTCTTTGGTGTGTATGGCTTTATCCCATGAAAATCCCAGTATCAGTTTAAGAAATGAAAATTTGGGGGAAGTGCTAGAAATAACAAACCTGGGAGATGCCAAACATGTATTTTCTTAGGGAAGCCACACAGCCTCCAGTCTGTATAGGGAGCACCAGAAGAGGTACATGAAGTGTTTCACAAGAGAAATGCAGGATACAGCACATCCAAGATGTAGGACAGAGACACAGCATGGACTTCTGGCATAGACTTTGGCTTTCTCAGAACTCAGGTGAGAGTTAGATGTCCTTTCAGAGAAGAGACTAAACTTCACAAGGTCGTGGTTCTCACAGACCTTTCAGGAAACAGAGAATTCAATGTCACAGCTGTAGCCAATCAAGTGAAAAGGAGGAGAAGAGGCAATCAAATAAATGCTAACAGGTAGTCAAATAAATGCCAAGAAACTCAGGAAATTTGCAGGAGTATCTACCATCTCCTGCGACCAAGCCAGCTGATTTTTATATAGGCTACAAAATGTAGTCTCAAACAACTTATCAGCTGAAAATCTTTCTGGGACAATAAGAACATGCCCAAAAGCAAATAGCATCTTGTTCAGCTGTAACTGCTGATGTATTCCTTACAGACACACACAAAGGTGGGGCCTCAGAGCTGCTCTGTGAAAATTAAAGTTGGACTCAGTAAACATGACATTTGAATACCAGTTCCTCCATATTTTCACATTTTTGGCTGAATAACCCAATGAACAACTTTGCTCAGTGAGCAGGTATGATACAGAGCACAATTAAATGTGCTGGAATAATCCTGAGAACACTATTCATATGTAACACTCAGTAATTAGCTCTCAAGGTTGGCACCAGAACAAACACACCACCCTTCTGTCTCCATGTGCCAATAATAGCTGCATTTGTCCAAAATATTGCTGTGAATCCCTTCCTTCATCTTTTCAAACTGCCAGATGCCAAAGGCAGCTAATAAATGAGAGCACTGTTTGTGGCCAACATTCCTTATCAAAGCTGCAGACACTCTGAGAGGCAAAGCCAGACAATTCCTGAGTGGATTTGCAGAGTTTCAGTGTCACTAAGCATGAGCCATGAAGAATCCCCACTGTCAGTAGTGTCAGTAGCTGCCAGCACATTCCCAAGGATGCAGGGATATTGTTTGCTGGAATCATTATACCTGAATGAAAATTCTACCCAGATGTCTCTGACAGGAAGGCAGCCTCTTCTTGGAATTCAGAGCCACCTTCACAGTCCTGGAGGGAGTGAGGTTTTTTGGGATGGATTTTTGTCAGCCTGCTGAGAATGTAGCTCCTCATGTCCTGCTGAACCATGTCTGATCTGCCTCCAAATACCAGTGAAAACAATTCCATAATACCACCAACCATACCTGGAGGTCCCAAGCACTCCTCAATGCTTACATCATTTTTCCCTTGGATTTTCCCAAAGGCTTGATCTAGGTGAGGTAAAAGTCCCATGCAGCAATTTGCCCAATATTCCCTGAATCAGCAATGAAGTAACCAAAGTTTATTTTCTCTTCTCATTTTCCTTAGGTTCCAGTCCTACTCAGAGCTACAAAACCAGACACCCAACAACTCAAAGAAAAGCAGCTAGCAAATGATTCTGTTTTTTATGGGTTTAAACAGAAATATCATGGAAGAGAAATGGCACTTCCCTTTTGAAATTGATTACTTCTGTAATAAAGCAGGAAAAGGAGAAAAATGCTGTTTAAATAAAGCTTTATTACTTCACCTATTCCAGAAGGTATTAAATATTTTTATATGTGACAAAATTACCTAGGAAAAAGAACTTTTACTAATATTTCCTCTGTAAGGACAGGAAGAGGAAAAGGGAAAAAAGTAAGCTCAAATTGATCTCTCTGCACTGTAAAATTGCAGTATTCCTAAATGTGCTTAGCTTTCTCTAACACACACCTAAACATACAGAAAAGATAATCAGATAAAACTAATATTTGTCATTCTTTACAGTTATTATTTCACCAAATCCAGGTTCTAGGCAGAAACATTAATTTATCCTGACCATCCTAATTTTTAGCTTTCATCATAGGGAGGATTGAGCCCCAGCTGATTTAAAGAGAATATTGTGAGTGGATGTTTTGAGATCCATTGCAAACACTACAATAGTGTTTGATTAGTGAAACTTCCATAAAGAATTTGAACTTCATTACTCTGATCTTTTCCTTCCCATCTCCAAATATTCTGGCGTTTTCTCAATTCTTCTTTTACACTTGCACTGTGATTGTTTTTAGTGTGTAAATATTTGTGTCTGAAGCTTTTCCTTCTGTGAATTTCAGAGGAAAAATCACTGGGGAGAGGAGGGCAGGAGAGGCAGGGAAGGGAATTTTCTGCCTGTGGATCAGGGAATCCATTTGGTGGCTCTCTGCTCTAGGCTTTGGACTAAATCAAACTCAACATCGTGGTTTTAGATCAATTGCAGCCAAACTTTTTCATTTCCTTTGTTTCCTTCCGCAGCCTGCAAGAAAACTTTCCAAGCAGGCATTAAAAACCTGTCTTGTTTATAGCTCAATGGATGAGGAGATTTTTCAGTATCTCAGCTTTTTCCCAGCCCCACTGGGACCAGAATTTGGCAGCATTATAATATGGGGGAAAGGAATAGTGATGAGTGTTTTGCTTCAGGTATCAGCAGTGAACAAGGGGGACATTAGATATGCACACCTCTGGTCTAAAGTGGTTCTTAGGAAATAGGAAAATCTTCTGTGCTACATATTTTTCATCCATTGCTTTAAATAATTATTTAGAGCCAGTGTTTCATTGAAAGAATAATAAACAGATTTTTGGCTTTGAAAAAAGGAAAAAGGGAAAAAGCAGCACAGGGATCTGAAAGGAATCCATGAGGCTCTTGAACACAAACAAGGTTAATTTCTTAATCCAGTGATAGTATTATAAAAAGAGAGGAAGCATTACTACACCTCTTGCTTACCAGCATAGATAAAATAAATATTGGGGGTTTGTTGTTATTTACTGATATGTTTATTTATTTACATTTATGTTTTTAAATGGCAGAGATGTCAATACTGGCAGCAGCCTGGGCAGCAGTGAATCATGTGTGGGTTTCACAAGCCTGAGATAAAAAGGCCAGGCAAAGAGTCAGAGCACTGAATTTTAGAAGATCAAACTTTCAATTGTTTAAGAAATCCATGGCTGGGACTCTCTGGAAAACTTCCTTCAGGGATGAAGGAGCTGTACAGAGCTGGCCACTCTTTCAGAACCTGTTTATTCAAGCAAAGAGGACTCAATTCTTGTTTTGGAGCAGCTGTCAGAACTGTGCAAATTAAACACCTGGGGAGGCTGATGTGACAGTAGTTTCAGATTGAATCAACACATTGCTGCAATAAATTGGACTGGGAATGCTGAATGCTGTTTTGGTTGTCTCTGCTGAAAAGGAATGAAACTAAAGATGAAGAAACACCCTGAGGAGGTAAACATATATGGTTGGTGGTAACTGCGGTCACTGGGGCTTGGATAAGGTCCTGTGTCATGTTTTCTGTGATTTCTGAACATTATACTGATACTGGAACAGCTCAGAAGCTGCTACATCCACCAAGTACCTGTGACCAAATCACACAGGAAAACATAACAGTACAAAAGTCAACAATAAGCTACAAGATGCTTTTATTTAGATATCAAAATTCCTATAAACACAGTCACAAATAACAGTTTCTGCTGAGCATGCAAGGTATCAAACACAAGCTACTGGTTCACATTTCATCCTGAGGAGCAATGCTCAGCTTTTGAAAATGGCATAACTCCAGCAAAATCAACAGGCAGATCTCTAATCCTGTCACCTCCAAGAAGGTCAGGATTATAAGTACCAAAAACTAGAAAAATATTTATAGTAAAATAGTTGATCCTGTCACTGAGTGCAGAAGGCAAACACATTCCACATTTGAGAGCAAATTGAGCAAAAGTTAAGAGACTCCTGCATAAAAACAGAAATAATTATGTTGTTGTCCCAAGAAGTTATGGACTCCCCATCCCTGGAAGTGTCCAAGGCCAGGCTGGATGGGGCTCTGAGCAACCTGGGATAGTGGAAGGTGTCTCTGTCCATGGCAGGGACTTGGAGCTAATTGGTCTTTAAGGTCCCTTCCAACCCAAACCATTTTGTGATTTCACGTTCATCACTCTAAGACTACAAAGAAAAATGATAGTTTAAATTTATAGTTTTACCACTTACAACTAAATGGATTTTTGTTGTTTTTGGTTTTTTTTTAAGATCAGGATCTGGTAACTCTTATTTCCATAAGGAAAAGACAAGTCAATGTATCTTACTCCTTATATAACTTGAATATAAAGCAGAATGCAAATGATTACTCTGAAATTTATTGATATATTTAAAAGGTATGTATAAAAGCTCTAAAATCAAGCAGTACAACCTTTTGCAAAATGTGGAAGTCCTTTACCCAGTAATCTTACTACCTAATAGAAATTAGACTAGGAGGAGAGAAAAGCCACTTTCTTATGCTATTCTGTACCCAAAAATCAGCACCTCAGTGCCATGGCTGCTAGAAACATTCATAACTTCAAGCTAAGGACCAACTTCTACTAGAGTTATTTATAATGGTGTCCATTGAGCTTAAGGAGGAACTTGTTTTTTATAAATTACTAAATTAGATGTGACCCGGGCACAGCAGCTTATCACTGTGCAGGAGGAGTGACTGCAGCAAAAAGAACCAAGGGCTGGTGGGACAAGTTAGTGACACCTCTTCACCTCCTATCTTCCAACACACTGAGGTGGAGATTTGGGGCAGCAGAGAAGAGCCCTGCAGGAGATGCTGACTGTGTGGAAGAGATTTTTGTTCCAGTTTATCCAGCTGAACAGACTGTTGTTGTACCCAATGGACCGTACAAACTGAGCCTTTGCTGCTGCAGTCATGGTCTTGCAGCCAGGCAAAATTCAGGTCAAATTTATAACTCTTCATTTGCAATTTGAGAGCTCTCACTTAGGTGGGCAGCACTGTGTGCTTGACTGCACAATCATTGGGATCTAATTAAGCAGAATACATAGGTACCAATTGATTTATCTGGAAAAACATGGGCTGCCAGCAACATAAATAGTTTCTTTTTTCTTTCTTTTCCACTGAATCCTTGTCAATTACAGAATTAATCAATTTAAAAACTCATGCTGAAGAACACCCTGAGTAGGTTAAGCCCCAGATCCACACTGGCTCTTCCTTACTTGGTGGCAAATCCAATGCTTGTTCCCCAGTTTCTGTATGCTTAAGGCATTGCACAATTAGGTCTGCAACGCTGCTGCAGCTCAAAGTTTCAACCTCACCCTGAGTAAACAGCAAATTACAAACTGAAAAAGAGATCTCTGATGGTTTACTGATTTACTTCCTTGAATATCAATGGAAACAGGCAGCTTGTCAATATTAATGGCACAAGTGATGCTAAGATGAGCACATAGTGATAAGTCACAGGGAGAAAAACAGATCTTGGAACTTGAAGAGGGAGCCAGATGTCTTTGTTTTCTTCCCTTCTACTTTATTAATGGAAAAGCTGCCAAAATTCACTTCAACCTGGAGCTGTTGTCACAAAGAGTTCTTAGGATACCAGGGAAAAATCAGATTGCAAAGAAAAAAAAAAGGTGGAGGGGAGAAAGGGGGTATAGAAGCCTTTTACATGTTACATTAATTTAAAAGAGTCAGTGTTGTGTAAAGCAAGGAAAGCCAAATGTTGAGTGAAGACAAACTTCAGTTCTCCATGTGATATGATCCCACTAGGAAAAAAAAAATATAAACCAAATTAATCAGGATTGAGCCAGGTAATCAACTCCCTTCCAAGGACAGTAAATACATGGGAAAGAAGAGCTGAGTAGTTCCAGCTCCAAAAATGAGCCATTAACTGAGACTCCACCATGATGTAGAAGTGTTCTGAGCCTGACAATATCCTTCATGCTACAACCTCTTTGCACAACTCCAGAATTCCCACTACTAGGAGGTATTACTCAGGAGAGTAGAATGATGACTGCAGGAGAAGCCATTCTTGCTCTGTGGAGAGACTCAGAGATTTCATGTGTAGGTTTTAATTCAATAAACCTTGATATGCCATTTCTGCTGGGTGGTGGGATTTGTATCCCTGACGGAACTACAGCTGCTGGAGCTGTACCAAGGAGTCCTGGGTACCTTCCCTTGGGACTCCTGACACATCCAGCCCTTGGGAAGCCACCAGAGCATCACCCTGACCTGCAGCCATCTCCCAGGAGCTGCCCAGAGATGGATAAAAGATGGAAAACAGGAAAATAGAGCTGAATGGAACCGCTCCAGACTTAAAAGCAGGAAGCTGGGATAGTGTTCCCTGCCTTTGCCTGAGGTGTATATTGAACATTACTGTGCTCAGTAAATGCAATTGAATTATCTGCAAATGCCATTGGGATGTGTCCAGTGCATTTACTGAGGTCATGGCATTGTCCTGTGGGAGGATTCCTGCACCAGGGAAGGGTTACTGACTAACTCTGGCAATAATAGCAAATAAACCTGTGTCCAGGAACAGAATTTGATCCACAGCAAACATCCTTGAGCTGTGAAGTGGTGTTAGGTGTTGTTTCTCAGCCTGTCAGCTTTCTCACTTCTCTCTCCTCCTCTTAAAGACACAAGCATGCAAATGATGCTGAGCAGCTAGAACAGTCTAATTTCACAGAAGTGCTGAATCCTGTGGTATCCTGAAAAAGTGTTAAATTCCCAAGTTTCAGAGGCAGACCATGTGGAAGTGGTTAAGTCTCCTCAGAGCTGTTTTCAGCCTCTTTGCAGGCACACATCAGCACTGCTTATACATTTCAATATTTCAAGCTCTTTATGTTTAACATCCCACTACTTTCTCAAAAAACCTCAAAAAATAATAATTAAACCCAAGCTTTTGCAGAAAGGGATAACTTCTGAGGAAAATTTATAAAGAGAGTGGTAAAGTTTCTCTGCATTATTACACTAGTCACTGGTTTAAACCCAAAAATTATATGGCTTTTTTTGTGGGAATGCTTATTAGTGTTTTCTAAAGTGATGTGCCATTTACTCTGACTGAGATCAAAGCCATGAAGGAAGATGAAGGACACAAAGGCGTCTTCCTCCTCTTGTAGTTTGCATAATTTGAAAACAGGGAAGGACAGTAGGAATTTCTTTCTTACTTATATGCTCTTTATCCATAGCAAAAAGGACAACAGGTTCAAATAGTCTCATATAAAAGATGGTCATCCAAAAGTATTTCACCTTTTCAGGAAGAGATAAACAGCTAAAAAATGCAACTGATCATAATTCAGTACTTACATGTGATAACCTGTCAATTACTAATCGTAGAACACTTGGTAGCTGAAGTTGTCAGACTTGATCCTGTGGTTTTATCTTCTCGTCTTTCACTGGTACTGGGAAATTAGAAGGGTCACAACTCCCAGCACAACACCAAACATAGCAAGGGCTATGAGGATGGTGTATCCCATTCCCATTCTAGCTTCCTTCTCTCTCTTTGAACCAGATGCTAAAAATAATTTTTAAAAATATAAAATCAAGGGGTAAAAGAAAATAAATTAAAATTCCTAAATCTTTTACTGGGGAGAGAAACAAGACCTGCATATCAATAAACCAACATGCCAGTACAAAACTGTGCTATAGATGTGTATCAGCCTTCAGGGGAGGGTGACTCTCATGGAAAGGATGTGAGGACAGACCATGTTCTCTTTTTACAAACCACTGTAGGGTCCCTACAGACACGAATGTGATTTTCAGCTAAAGCAAGAATTAAAGAATGAGTACTGGTGGCTTTTTAAAATGCTGCCTTACTTTCAGAAGTACAGTCATTTCACGATTACAAGCCGCACCATTTTGACTAAAATTTTGGTCCGAACCCGGAAGCGCAGCTTATAATCATGTGCAGCTTATATATGGACAAAGAACAGAAAGTTGCTGTTTTAGTTTGGGGGACAGGTGTCTGCTGAGAAAGGCAGGAGCTTCTCTTTGAAATGGAGAATGTAAACCTCCTCCCTCCAAATTATTATTATAATTTTGAAATCAAGGGGCTTTCAGGCAAAGATATGGGAATTAGGAATAACAGTTCTTTACTAGGGAAATTAAAATAGAAATACAGCACTACAAAGAACAAACCCCAAACCCTGACACAGTCAGAGTACAGCCTGACACCCGTCAGGCAGGGTGTTGGCAGCAGTCCCATTCCATGGTGGCTGCATCCTCCTGCAGTGACAGATGTGGCTCAGCTGGAGCAGTGCTCCTGTACAAGGTGCAGTTTCCCTCCGGAGCTCCAGTGGGGATGTGGAGAAATCCGGTTTTCCTCTGGAGTCCAGTGGAGAAAGGGGCTCCCTTAGTGTCCCAAACCCTCTGTTTTTATCTTGGTAAGAAATGTTGGGTTCTTCCCCCTGGCTGGAGCAACTCCCAATGGGATGCAGTAATTTTATCAGTGCCACAGTGGGACTCAATGGCCATGAGCAGAAAATGACTGGCTGGAGGAAGGATAGGTTGTGAAAAGATAAAGAACAATGCCCTGCCTGGTTTCAATGGATGGCCCATTAGCAGAATATCTCCCAGGGAGATCAGGATCACTGCCCCCACCCTGAACAGATGGTGATAGAACAGATAACTTTTATCACACTCTGTATTGTAACCTGCGGCTTTTAATCAGGTGCAGCTTATAATCATGAAATTACTGTACTTTAGAGGTGAAGCATTCTCCTATCTTAATCCTGCCTCCATTCCTCTGTGATTATAAAAATGACTTGAATTGCTTTTATCATATGTGTAACTGTTCCTCAAGCACAGAGTGTTTGGGGAAGGATTCTCTGTGTGTGCTGGGTCTCTAAGCTCCCAGCTGAGCCAGCAGAGATGTGGCTGGGCTGATCAGTGGAGTGGCACTGACTTGGTCACTATGGGCTCAATGCTGCGCCTGAGCAGTCACTCAGAGCCAGCTGAGCAGCCCAAAGTTGTCTCCAATGTCTGCACAAGCCTGGCAGACAGGGAACAGGACCTGCAGGAGACCTGTGCTCTGCTGCAAGAGCACCCAGACTCAGAGGGGAAGGAAAGAACAAACCAAATGCCCCAGAGTGGGCAAGAGTCAAGTCCCACATTGCCAACTGCCTCCACAGATCACAGACAGAAAGTGTTCTCCTGGTTCCCTTTTAACCACTTCCATATATTCATCTAAATCTGCAAGCAGAAACCCCTCTCCCTTTATTTTTATACCTCTCTTCATGTTTGTACAAGTTTTTACAACTCCTTCCTGCAAAGGCTCCATGCACCTACAAAAACATTTATTTGTTTGCTTACATTTTCAGGACAGCACTTATTTTACCAGACACTTGTGTGGTACCTGAGGTACACAGAACATAAATACCTTGTAATGATACTACACACATTCCTGCAATTAGAGACAAGATTTTTGACCAAAGGGCACTGCTGGCACCCACAGGGGTCAGTAAGAGCAGTGCTCAAGCTACAGAACACCCAGGGCATCATTACAAGACAGGCCAAAGCAGTGCTGTGTAATGTATTCTGTCTCATTTTTGAATTTCAGCATAAAACAAAAGAATAAAGGAATAAACATGCACAGTGGAAATTGGATCCTGTAGTCAGACACAGAGCAGGCCCTCCTGAGGACGTGGAACTGTGGCCTTTGCCACGTGTGACCAAGTGTTGGCAGAGCAGATAAAGTTTTTCATATTTCACTGCAGCACTGACACCTGTTATTACCTGACATCATAACATTATCCCATTCAACACAGAGATGTAGATCACTTAAAATGTGGTGTGATTACCCAAACTAGAAGTAAGAGACAGCATCCAAAAGTGCAATCTTGCCTAGAAATCAATTTAGCACAACGCAAAGAAAGGTCCCCTCACCAGAGGTCCTTTCGGAAAATGGTCATTTTTCAAAATCAGAAATGCATCAGGATCTCCAGCAAAAATGGGAGAGCTGCTTGTTGTAAGAGCTAAACAAAGAAAGCTGCAATAATTAACTTTTTTTTTTTTAAAAGAACTAATTCAGAAATGAGCACTATTCAAACAGACCATGTAATGGAAAAATATGCATTCTTCTAAGTCAAAGTCAGTTCCTAGGACCAAAAGAACATTATGAACTTTCTATCCATGGTATCCACGAGTTAAGTCTCTGATATTGGTGAGTCAAAGCAGTCTTAATGAGTGTTTTATGTTAAGAAGTTATAAATGTAGTGCTAGAGGGGGACAAAAGACTGAAAACATGAGAGACCAGAGGTTCCCTTGAAAGCATCACTCAGGTTAAATGCAGAAAAAGCAGGTGCATAACAAATTAGACCTTGCTTATCCTTAGTGCTGGTGTTTGCCCTCAATTAACCTGTGCTGCACCAAATTAACCAAGGGTGCCATGCATCAGCTGTGCTCTGCCACTTCCCCTCACCGTGGTAATGAAGTCAGTACCAGGTAGCCAAAGGAAACACAACAATACAATCTCTTACATCCTTTAATTTGGGACTTCAGAGCCCAGAATAATTGCAGACTAACAGCAGTGTAAACACTTGGAAAACCGATTGCAATCTGAAAGATCGACTCTGCTTTCACACATTACAATTGAAATAATTGTTTGATTTCGTGGTTGTTGCACTCGTTACCCTTTGCAAACAGCCACACAAAAGCACTTCATCTTCCTTTCTAC
Organism: Catharus ustulatus; assembly: GCF_009819885.2. Classification (NCBI taxonomy): domain Eukaryota; kingdom Metazoa; phylum Chordata; class Aves; order Passeriformes; family Turdidae; genus Catharus; species Catharus ustulatus. Next base: position 119,974,025 of record NC_046222.1, read on the forward strand.
ATTCCCTTGACAACCTGACACAGTCCCTGCTCTGAGGAGGGCACCTGCTTCTCCAAGCTGCCACGTGGCTCCAGCAGGAACACCTGTTCCCCAGGAATATAGAGGGGCACAAAAACCCTGTGTGTCACAGGCCTTCAGGTTCCTTTGGCAGCACAAAATACAGTAATTTCACGATTATAAGCTGCACTAAGTATATGCTGCACTTCCAGGTGCCAGCAACTGTTCATTCTTTGTCCATGTATAAGCCGCACCTGATTATAAGCCGCACGTTACAATACAGAGTGTGATAAAAGGTATCTGTTCTATCACCATCTGTTGAGGGTGGGGCAGTGATCCTGATCTCTACATGAGATATTCTGCTAATGGGCCATCCATTGAAACCAGGCAGGGCATTGTTCTTTATCTTTTCACAACCCATCCTTCCTCCAGCCAGTCATTTTCTGCTCATGGCCATTGAGTCCCACTGTGGCACTGATAAAATTACTGCATCCCATTGGGAGTTGCTCCAGCCAGGGGGAAGAGCCCAACATTTCTTACCAAGATAAAAACAGAGGGTTTTGGGACACTAAGGGAGCCCCTTTCTCCACTGGACTCCAGAGGAAAACCGGGTTTCTCCACATCCCCACTGGAGCTCCAGAGGGAAACTGCACCTTGTACAGGAGCACTGCTCCAACTGAGCCACATCTGTCACTGCAGGAGGATGCAGCCACCATGGAATGGGACTGCTGCCAACACCCTGCCTGACGGGTGTCAGGCTGTACTCTGACTGTGTCAGGGTTTGGGGTTTGTTTCTTTGTAGTACTGTATTTCTATTTTAATTTCCATAGAAAAGAACTGTTATTCCTAATTCCCATATCTTTGCCTGAAAGCCCCTTGATTTCAAAATTATAATAATTTGGAGGGAGGGGGTTTACATTCTCCATTTCAAAGAGAAGCTCCTGCCTTTCTCAGCAGACACCTGTCCTCCAAACTAAAACAGCAACTTGTCGTTCTTTGTCTATATATAAGTCACACCTGATTATAAGCCGCACTTTGGGTTTGGACCAAAATTTTAGTCAAAATGGTGCAGCTTATAATCGTGAAATTACTGTAATCTTGGCATGATGGTCTGTTCACAGCTCACCAGCTGATTTACACAGGGGGCCCCAGGATGTTCTGTGCAGGGAGATTATTTCTCCAGCCTTCAGGAGCTGAGCCCTTGCGTGGCATCACTGCAACGATCAATTCAAACTCCAACAAGTCCTGTGGAGTGCTAATTCAAAATACAAATCCTTCTGATGAGCTTGTGGAAGCTCTCTCACCACTGGGCTTTTGTTTCTTAATGTTACGCTCTGTTAAACTGAAATTAGCACTAAAAGAAAGTCCAAAACAAATGGCATCAGGGAAAAATCAGTATAAAATCTGTAATTAGTCACACAGGAACACACTACTGTGAACAGACATTTCACACAGACAACCTTTTAATTAACTTTCTGTCTCTTTTAGAGAAACCTCTTGGATGAATAAATTTATCACTAATGCCAGGGTTTTGCACTTTTGTTTGGATGTTTCTGCTGCCCATAGCAGGCAGGGCAGGAACTGCAACCAGCACCAGGAAAAGCAGCAGCAGCTTTCAGACCTGCTGAGCTGTGTGTCATTCTGAAGCTATCCACAACCTCAGTGACATGTGGACCACTAATCTGGGACTACCAGGCTGAAATCCCTGTCCTGTGGGTGCTGGGGATCAGCTGCTTTAGCTCTGTGTGAGCAGCACTTGCACAGGCATTTTCTGAGCCCTTCTTTTTTTTTTTTTTTTTTTTTTTTTTTTTTTGGTTTGTTTGTTTGTTTGCTGCCTTTTTAAGTTGCAGCCTCAACGTCCCTGGTGGGAACCAAAACCTACTGGCATTATTCAAAGGGTACTGTGGTTCTTCTGAAAGGGCACAAAACCCCAGAGAAATAGCAGCATCATATCATGACCAACAAAATCAGCAGGGTGTCTCACCAGCTTGTTTGGACCAGAATGTCTCACCAGTGTTACCAGTTTGGCTGCACTGGAAAATCTCTGCAATCCACTGCCAGCAAGAGTGTCTTCAGCTGGGTCAGTCCCCAGAAAAATGCCCAATGTGGTTATTTATGACTTTGGTCTGCTCTCAAATAGCTTTCCCAGGTTGGCACTCCATTACAGAACACATTTATGTAGCTGTTTCCTTGATAGCAATTAATTTTTGGTTCCACATGGCCATGGAGCAGCCATGTTCCACCAAACATCTGCATGGTGGTGGCACATCACTCCTCTTCCCATTCAGTCATTTTTCTTACTCATTTCTTACTACTTTTCTCCTCAGTCAGTCAATTTCTTTCCAACTGTAAACTTTAGAGCACTTTATTCTCTTCCATAGAGAAAACAAGGAATAACTAGACTGAGCAAGAAGAAATAACACAAGATGTAAGCACCAAGTGTGTGGGTGAAGAGCTGAGCTAAACCTGCCCTGAAGCAAGTCATTGCTCCCAGCGTAACAGATCAGGGGGTCAGATCCCAGACCCAGAGCACTTCCCAGCCATCTTACATTATTTACAAATATCCTCTGTTCTTGCTCATCTTCCTTGCTCTTTGCACCTTCTGCAGCTCCTCCTCCCTTTGTAAAAGCCATTGCTCACCCTGTGTACATGTGCCTGGTACTTCCTCACATCACAATCTAGCCTTAATTGAAGATTAATTGAAGAATTGAAGAATTCACTGACTTCTCATACAGGTAAATTTTGCATAGGAGAAAGAACAGTGCATTCTGTATATATTTATATTCATACTCAGCTGCAAAAACTGGAGCCATCTTACCATTGTCAGTCATGTTTCCTGTCCCTACTTTTTTGTTGTTTTTTTGTTTGTTTGTTTTAATCTGGAGGAAGCCTTATACTTTGAGAAAGGAAACAAGCATCTTCTGGTAGCCTTCTTAAATCCTTTAGGAAAAGATCATTTGCTTTATAATGGGTTTAAACTGTGTTATTTAGAGCTAGAGGAAAGTGTTAAACAATGGGGGAACACCAAACTGCTAATGAAAACATCCTTGATAGGAAAAGAGCAAGAAGGTTGGTAGAGGAAGAGGAGAATTCCCAAGTAACTGCTAGTAAGAAAAAAAAGCCATCAGTTAAACATATTTTTTTCTTATTATAAAGCTGTGTATCACTGCAAGTAAAAAGAAACAATGCAATACTTTGTAGCAAAAGACAATTAAAACCTGCAGTTCTTATCAGAACATGGCTAAGTTTATTGCTTTAAAAAGCCATAATAAACTCTATTAAAGTCACAGCCCTGACACTGAGTTTCCTTTCATGGCACCTACACTCTCAGTTGAAGAAGCAAATCTGTAGGGGATAAGAAAAAAAAAGGACAGAAAAAGATATAAATTTACCCAGATATTCTTCTGACACTGCCACTCTGAGAGTTCCTATTTGAGACTTCCACCTGAGCTGATACTTTTCTACCCAGTCTAATTTCATTGCTTTTTAGTCATCCTTAAAATGAGTGAAAGGTCCAACTCTGGGCAAGCTTCATGCTTTTTTTTCTAGGAGGATGAGCAACAGGAAGAAAATCTGACCCTTCCACATGGTTGTAGTGTTTTCCCACTCCTCTCTGCTCTCAGCAGAGAACAAAGGAAACCTCAAAAGTTTCTTTTAAAACCTTGTTTGGAAACATTACTCCTTCCATTCCATTGCAGGACTCCATATGACACTGAGAAAAATATATTTTTGGGGAGGGGAAAATGAGCATATCAGAGCAAAACAATCCTGCAGGTGCTTCCTGGTGACTCCATACAAATATGAATTCTACAGTGTAAGTAAAGCACAGAGTTGTTGACCAAGGATAAAATTTTCAACTTAAACTGAGTTTTGCTCAAATTCCCATTTTCCAGCAGCAGGGTGTAAGTATTTGGGATGGGACAGCTGAAAAGGGAGACAAAAGCCACGCAGAGCAGCTAAGGCTAGAGAAGGCAGGTTTTGGTTACAGCACAGAACTTGGGTTTTAAGGCTTTTTTCCCTTCAGGAAGTCACACCAGAGCCTTCATGAAGCAGCTCTGGCAGTGCAGTGGTGATAAGGGGTTCTTTGCTGCTTTATTCTCAAGAAACCAAGTAAAACAGGAGAGTGAGAAGGGACTGGAGAGTTGGAGAAGGGAAAGAGTAACAGGATTTAAACTTGACTTCACTAAACACAAAATGGAAAAAAAAAAAAAAATCAAATTTAAAGGACTAGATTTTGATACTGAGCAAAATTATTATCCTCTATTTTAAGGTGGTAGGTGAGCCTAAGAAAAATAACATTGGGTTTATATCAGGGATGCAGAAAGGAACAAACATTTTCTTTCACCAGAGGCTGCTTTAATACCATGTGTGATTAATATTTCTTGGTTCACAAAAGGCACATAAACGCTTGATAAAGCTGAAAGTTCTGCACTTCTTGTCATCCTACTTGCTTTTAGTGTTTTCACTCTGTTTCGGAATTTTTCCTATAAATTTTAAACCATTTAATTTTTTTACAAAGATCTCAACAAGCTCTATCTTTTCCTTTCTTCTGTGATTTCAGGATGTTATTAGGTGTAATTGTAGCAAGTTGTTGTCCATTTCCATGCACTGCTTGTCATCCCATTCATTTTACACTTTTTCCACTTAGTTTCAGAATTTTCCTTTTCTTTCCCTTGCCATTTCATTTTTTTTAAGTAACTGCTCAACAGGCTCTATTTTTTCTTTTACTCCATGATTTTAGGATGCTATTTGGAGTACTTTTAGCAAGTTTAATCCACATGCCTGTACTTCTTGTCATGTGAGGCCATTTCACCCTGGTCACCCTATTCCCATATTTCCAGGTTTTTACCATCACATTTCATTTCATCATATCTCCTCTGCAGAGGGCTTGTCAGACTTTGTCCTGCCATTTCAGGATTTCGTTCCTGAAATGAAAAATTTCCTTTCAGGAAGGGGAACGAAATCCTGCAATTTCAATGAACATCATTTGGCCAAGTTTTGGTCCATATCCCTGCACTTCTTGTCATCCCATTCACTTTTAATGTTTTCACTCTGTGTCAGAATTTCCCGATGACTTTAACCATTTCATATTTTTACAAACATCTCAACAAGCACTATCTCTTACTTTCTTCTGTGATTTCAGGATGTTATTAGGAGTAATATTAGCAAATAAGGACCAAAGCTTGCCCCAATGATGCTCATTGAAATCGCGGAATTCGTTCCCTTTCCTGAAAGGAAATTCTCACTTTCAGGAAAGGGAATGAAATCCTGAAATGGCAGGACAAAGTCCGACAAACCCTCTGGAGAAGAGATATGATGAAATGAAATGCAATGGAAAAAACCCTGGAAATATGGGAATAGGGTGACCAGGATGAAATGGCCTCAGATGACAAGAAGTGCAGGCAAGTGGACCAAAACTTGTTAAAAGTACTCCAAATAACATAAAAAAAACATGGAAGAAAAAACGGAGCCTATTGAGCAGTTGCTAAAAAAATTAAATGGCAAGAGAAAGAAAAGGAAAATTCCAAAACCAAGAGAAAAAACAAAAAAGAATGGGATGACAAGCAGTGCATGGAAATGGACAACAACTTGCTAAAATTACTCCTAATAACATCCTGAAATCACAGAAGAAAGGAAAACATAGAGCTTGTTGAGATCTTTGTAAGAAAATGAAATGCTTAAAAAAGTCATGGGAAAATTCCGAAACCGAGTGAAAACACTAAAAGTGAAAGGGACGACAAGAAGTACAGGGATATGGACCAAAGCTTGCCCAAATGATGCTCACTGAAATTGCAAGACAAAGTCTTACAAACCCCCTGGAGAAGAGATATGATGAAATTAAATGCGATGAAAAAAAAAAAAAAATGGAAATTTGGATATTGGGTGACCATGACGAAATGGCCTCAGATGACAAGTGCAGGCAAGTGGACCAAAGCTTGCTAAAAGCATTCCAAATAACATCCTAAAATCATGGAAGAAAGAAAAAATGGAGTCTATTGAGCAGTTACTAAAAAAATTAAATGGCAAGAGAAAGAAAAGGAAAATTCCGAAACCCAGAGAAAAAAAAAAAAAAGAATGGGATGACAAGCAGTGCATGCAAATGGACAACAATTTGCTAAAATTACACCTAATAACATCCTGAAATCAGAGAAGAAAGGAAAACATAGAGCTGGTTGTGATCTTTTTGAGAAAATGAAATGCTTAAAAAAGTAATGGGAAAATTCTGAAACCAAGTGAAAACACTAAAAGTGAAAGGGACGACAAGAAGTACAGGGATATGGACCAAAGCTTGCCCAAATGATGCTCACTGAAATCGCAAGACAAAGTCTTACAAACCCCCTGGAGAAGAGATATGATGAAATTAAATGCGATGGAAAACAAAAAAAAATGGAAATTTGGATATTGGGTGACCACGACGAAATGGCCTCAGATGACAAGAAGTGCAGGCAAGTGGACCAAAACTTGCTAAAAGTATTCCAAATAACATCCTAAAATCATGGAAGAAAGAAAAAATGGAGCCTATTGAGCAGTTACTAAAAAAATTAAATGGCAAGAGAAGGAAAAGGAAAATTCCAAAACCAAGAGAAAAAACAAAAATCTAATGGGACAACAAGCAGTGCATGGAAATGGACAACAACTTGCTAAAATTACACCTAATAGCATCCTGAAATCATGGAAGAAAGGAAAAGATTGAGCTTGTTGAGATCTTTGTAAAAAAATGAAATGCTTAAAAAAGTCATGGGAAAATTCCGAAACCAAGTGAAAACATTAAAACTGAATGGGACCCCAAGAAATGCATAGAAACACAGGGGAGGAAATCCAAAGGGTGGTCCCAGCAATAGAAACAGGGCAGAGAGACACACCTGAGTGGGGCAGAAGGGGAACAAGACTATGAGCTCTCTGAAAGCTCAAAGAAAGGACTGTGAAAGCTTAGTGCAGAAGAGCCAAAAAAAAAAAAAAAAAAAAATCAAAGAAAAATCTGAACAGAAAATGAAAGGCATGAGAAAATTATAGAGCTCACACAAAGGTGAGTTGAGAAGACTTTGGTGGGAAATGGAAAGACAAACACAATCTCTAGACAGGGCTAGGAAACAGAAACTGGATTTGGTGCCAATAGTTTAAACTCTATGACAGGAAAGAGAGGAGGTGCACTTGTATGAAGGGAGGACACTCCCCATCAGAGAAAGGCTTGTGCTGTCACATTTTCTTTCAGCACAGCATTAACTTTCTGTGAAGTGTGGCTCTGATTCCATATTTCTTAAAGGTGGGGCCTTCCACAACAAAAAAATATTTGCATTATATATCTTCTGTTTTTTCAAGTTGACCAAATAGGGATTTGGGGGGGGTTAAAAACTGCCATTCTCAGAAGCCACATAGCAATCTGCAGGCCACATCAGGTGGAAAGAGAAAGAATTGGTATGTTCCAAAGGTGGGAAAATGCTGTTATTGCTACAACTATTTGCCAAGAAAGGCAATGAGGAGACAGAAATTCTATTTCCTGAACCAGCAGTTCCCAAAGGTTTATTTTCACCTGTGGTTTAGCCAGTAAAGGCCAAGCTGGTTGGATCTACTGGCACATTACTGGAGTAGGAGAAGCACACAGCAGGGATCTCCTTGATGCCTTGGACTGGCTACCTAGGACAGAGGCAGGACAGAGTTAGAGAATAAAGTGGATATTTATTAAAGACCTTTAACACATACACCTTGGGCAGTGCAGGAGCCTGGCAGAGGCTACACCCAAGATGGTCACAAGATTTTCAGACAGATACAAGTTTGGTCTGTTTGCATATCAGAGGTTAACAGTCCAATTATAGCTTCAGGTAATGAAGTCATCCCCCTGGTTTGCTTCCTCCCAATTCACCTTTGTTTATACCTGAGGCTGTGATGGTGACCTTGATTCTTAGGCCTGGAAGGACTGTTTTGTCTGACCAAACTGTGAAGAGAGCTCACTGACACTCTACATGGAGTTCAGAGTTATACACTAATGGAGCATAGGAACTGAAAAATATAAAAACTAAAACTTTAAGGCATCATTCTGAGCACAGGACTCCCAGGATGGCAGACTGCTGTCACTGTACCTCTGGGGGTTTTCCCAGTGCAGCAGCACACAGTCACACAGCAGAATTTCAAAACAGAGAGAGTTGTTCCTCACCCTGAGGAAGTCAAGACATCGTTTTGACACACACAGTGCATGGGACTGGCAACATTCCAGTGGTGGATTATTCCCTGAGCAGAAACATCATTCTGAAGGCTGGTTTTCACCACAGTAGTAGTCATGTTCTGCAGCACAGAAAGGAGAAAACACATCACTATTTCCAGGGTTGTACCAGAGCTTTCCAGTTTCAGGTGCTTGGCTGTTCTTCTGACAGCAAAAATCAAACAGATTAAACCTCCAGTACCTTTGGTGCTGTACAGGGAAGCAAAGAAAATACACCAGTCTTCCTCCTTTTCCTTATTGCCATAGCATAGAATCACAGAACAGCTTTGGCTGGAAGGGATCTTTAAAATCATTAAGTTCCAAACCCCCTGCCATGGGCAAGGACACCTTCCACTAGACCAGGTTTCCCAGAGCCCCATCTAACCTGGTCTTGAACACTTCCAGGGGTGGGCAGTGATCATTCCTTAGCAGTGGTCATTGCTCCAGAAGGGAGTTTGTGTGCTTTGGCATGGTCTGACCATAGCCATCGGTTTGGGATCCAAAGAGAGCCATCACTTTGCCCCCACTACTGGTAGCCATTGAAGTATTCATCAGCATGAGGTGATGAAATTATTTTTAAGAAAACACAGCTGCAAAGGGAAGCCAGAAGAGGCATGGGAAATGACTCTCAGTTTGGAGAGGTCCTTGAATTTTGCTGCCTGACCTCAAAGATTCCCTTCTCTTTGGTGCTTCTCATCACAAATTGAGGTAACTTACCATTACAGGAAGGGGATTTCTTTCTCCAAAAGAAATTCAGCAACTAATAGACTGTACACATAGCTAGGGATCTGCCACTGCCTCTCCCCTCCTGAAAGAGAAACAGAGTGCTCCAGAGCTTGTTGGCATTCCCAGTGGATTTACAGTCTCAACTTGGGTGCCACAGTCACTCCATCTCACCTGTAGCACAGCATGGGTGCCACTGCTGGTGCTCACAGTGCAGCCAGGCTGCCCCAGGAACAGGGAACTCTCTGGAATGGACTGATGCTGCAACAATCTCTTCTGGATGGCAAGGACCATCCTCTCAATTTCACAAAACACACTCACTGTGTCTTCAATGGAATCCTCTTGGGTGGGTTTGACAAGAGGGGTTGGAGAAGCTCAAGGAAAAACATCAGGAGTTGCCATGGGATCCATGGTGAGAGGAATTAGCACTGTGCTGGAGAACTCTGTGTCCTCCAGAGCTTTGTGCTCAGCAGAAGTCCAGTGAAGCAGGGGAGGAAACATGAGCTGAAGTTTGCAGAGATGTCACAGGTAAAACTGTGCTGTGCACAGGTTTCTTATCCATCACTGTTGCCTTCTGGCTGAAGGGAAGTGCTGAAGAGTGCCAAAAATAAAGTACTGTTGTACAGTAATTTCACAATTATAAGCTGCACCATTTTGACTAAAATTTTGGTCCAAACCCGAAGTGCAGCTTATAATCAGGTGTGGCTTATATACGGACAAAGAATGAAAAGTTGCTGTTTTAGTTTGGAGGACAGGTGTCTGCTGAGAAAGGCAGGAGCTTCTCTTTGAAATTGAGAATGTAAACCCCCTGCCTCCAAATCATTATAATTTTGAAATCAAGGGGCTTTCAGGCAAAGATATGGGAATTAGGAATAACAGTTCTTTACCAGGGAAATTAAAATAGAAATACAGCACTACAAAGAAACAAACCCCAAACCCTGACACAGTCAGAGTACAGCCTGACACCCGTCAGGCAGGGTGTTGGCAGCAGTCCCATTCCATGGTGGCTGCATCCTCCTGCAGTGACAGATGTGGCTCAGCTGGAGCAGTGCTCCTGGACAAGGTGCAGTTTCCCTCCGGAGCTCCAGTGGTGATGTGGAGCAATCCCGTTTCCCTCTGGAGTCCAGTGGAGAAAGGGGCTCCCTTAGTGTCCCAAAACCTCTGTTTTTATCTTGGTAAGAAATGTTGGGCTCTTCCCCCTGGCTGGAGCAACTCCCAATGGGATGCAGTAATTTTATCAGTGCCACAGTGGGACTCAATGGCCATGAGCAGAAAATGACTGGCTGGAGGAAGGATGGGCTGTGAAAAGATAAAGAACACTGCCCTGCCTGGTTTCAATGGATGGCCCATTAGCAGAATATCTCCCAGGGAGATCAGGATCACTGCCCCCACCCTCAACAGATGGTGATAGAACAGATACCTTTTATCACACTCTGTATTGTAATGTGCGGTTTATAATCAGGTGCATCTTATAATCATGAAATTACTGTAATTTACATGTTCAGGTTGGTCTCATCAGGCAAAAGCAAACTCTTGGGGGGAAACTCACATTTTTACTAGCAGGAAACCAGCTTCTTTTGTTTTCTTAACCTGCTCTACTTACTGCCAAAGCTGGGGTGCTTTTTGGAAAGAAGCCCATGAGCCACATGAAGTGCCCATCAGTAAAGCTGAAGTGCTTTATTTCCTGGCAGCTGCAATAATTAGTGTGCAACATATGTACATACAGCTTTTGGAAGATCAGTGCTTGCACAATATCCCTCACTGGAAGTTGCTCAACAAGTGCTTGAATGTTTTTGCCTGGAGCTGTAGGAGACTGCCCAGTTCTGGCTGAGGGCATAAACAGGAGTTTGATACACAAAAACAACAACAACAAAAAAAACCCACAAAAACAAACAAACCAAAGAAAACCCCACAAAAACAAAAAAAACCCCACAAAAACACCCCCCCCCCCCCAAAACAAAAAAACCCACCCCACAAAACAAAAAAAAAACCCCAAGGCCCCATTTGTGACCAGTTACTACCCAAAAGATGGGACCTTGAGTGCTTTGGAAAACTCATTTTGGGGGATGTGAGGGACAAACCTCACGTGGCAGCCCCATATTGCACATGTGCCCCGAGAGAGATGAACAAATGTAATGCAATCTGTGATGGTTCCAGGAAGAAAAAACTGGGGGAAATGGGAAGCAAAAGTTCAGACCAATGTGTGTGTCAAACACCCAGCATTACACCCTGACTGTCCATCCACCACTGGCTGAGAGAGAATCCAGACAATGAATTCCATTTGCAGGGAAGCACAAACAATGTCTCATCACAAAAAACTTCTCTTAAATAATTTTAGTGGCCTAAATATAAAAATGCCACCTACTTCCCAACAATATATAAAATCTGTACACATATATAAATTTTTATGGAACTGCCCAGTTTCCAGAAATGCCCCAAATTAAAAAGTCATTGATTTGCACAATAAAGGAAGGAAAATAAAAGTTGGAGCTCTTCCAGAGCTGGATTTCCCAAAAGCTCATTATCACATTAATATCTCAGTTAAAACTGAACAAAGGTTGGTATCAACTGACAAATCATTGTGACTTCACTAAAAAATCTTCCATATCACTGTGGTTACAAAACCAAAAGTAAATTACAGAAGAAGTCTAAAAGAATTTAGGAAATTAAAGACCCATCATAAATCAGCTAGCAAACAACCTGAGGAAAGAGAGAAGTCAGATGAATCAGCTCATACAAAAATGTAGTTTGTAATACCAGCATTTCCTCCCTGCTGCCATACAGAGGTCAAGCCACCTTTCAAATACTTTGTCATTTCCTCTATTACCTCTTCTGTCCCCTCTGCTACTGCTAATGAACATCACAGAATCTTTACAATCTTGTCTAATTTTTGGTGACAAATGTGAGAAACAGAACTGTTAAAAAAACCTTGCAGCATTAAATATTAATATAGTATATTCCCAGTCTTAAAGTGATCAACTGCCCAAGGGGATGCTTCTAACCCCAGGGACATTTTCAGTTTTTCCCCCCATTTCACAATTCTGAGGAAATGCTGAGTGAATGCCCAGAAGGCTTGTGTGACTGGTCCAGACTGCAGTCTTGGTGCTGTCTTAATTTTTATCTGGCCAAAATCTTCATTTTTGATAGAAAAAAAAGCTTTTACTTACTTTCCAAAGTCTAAAAACCAGAGCAAACCAGACCATAGGTGGGACTCAAAGCAGCACCAGGCACCTGCTCTTTGGGGACCTGTTCCTGAAACAAACCCTTTGTTTTAGCAAAGCTTTGAGGGGGCAGGCACTCTACAAAACACCACCACAAGATAGTTGTGATCCTACTAATTAGCAGGATATGAAATTTTCCAGATTTACAACTGTGAGTATAACAGGCCCTATTACAGGGCAGAACATAAATATATTCCTGAAGTAATTTTGTATGAGATTCCAATTCACAGCTTATAACATTCTTTGGACAAATAGATTTGGGGTCTTTTTTGTTTTTTTCCAGAAGTGACTTGCAAAACAGAATTCAGCTGCTCCTAGGAGTTTAATTTTTTTGCTATTTACTTCAATTACATATAAAAGAAAAGAAGTTGTACAATCAGCCATCAGGGTGGGTTTGGCAAAGTGTGGGCTTTCACCTCAGCTCCAGACCCACAGGTGTGTGAGGAAAACAATTACTCCCAGTGAAGAACTCACATGTTCATTTATTTATTGGGATTTCCATTTCATGGAGAAATTATCAGTGCAAAGCAGAGAGCAATGTGTTTAATTTATTCTAAACAATGCTAGTTATAGCTGTGTTCAAGGACTCATTTCCACTGGTAAACCCCTCAATCCATGACCTCCAATATCTCCTCAACTTTTTCCTCTGTAAAACTGATTCTAGATATTGTCAAAAAGACCAGAGGGTTTTGTCCTTTTGGATCAGTGGTGCCTCCCTTCCTGTGTCATCTGTGGGTGTTGAGTTCTCTGAAAAAACTTAATGGATGGATAAGAAGGAGCAATATAGGGAGAGAGAAAGGTTTTTCATCCATGTGTTTTACAAATACTTTCACCTCAGAAGACACAGATTAATAATAGCTTTTATCATCTGTCTGGCTCTGAAGAATTACAGTAATTTCACAATTATAAGTCACACTGAGTATAAGCCATGCTTCCAGGTGTTTGCAATTTTTCCTTCTTTGTCCATACATAAGCCACACCTGATTATAAGACGCACATAACAATACAGAGTGTGATAAAAGGTCTCTGTTCTATCACCATCTGTTGAGGGTGGGGGCAGTGATCCTGATCTCCCTGGGAGATATTCTGCTAATGGGCCATCCATTGAAACCAGGCAGGGCATTGTTCTTTATCTTTTCACAGCCCATCCTTCCTCCAGCCAGTCATTTTCTGCTCATGGCCATTGAGTCCCACTGTGGGACTGATAAAATTACTGCATCCCATTGGGAGTTGCTCCAGCCAGGGGGAAGAGCCCAACATTTCTTAGCAAGATAAAAACAGAGGTTTTGGGACACTAAGGGAGCCCCTTTCTCCACTGGACTCCAGAGGAAAACTGGATTTCTCCACATCACCACTGGAGCTCCGGAGGGAAACTGCACCTTGTACAGGAGCACTGCTCCAACTGAGCCACATCTGTCACTGCAGGAGGATGCAGCCACCATGGAATGGGACTGCTGCCAACACCCTGCCTGACGGGTGTCAGGTTGTACTCTGACTGTGTCAGGGTTTGGGGTTTGTTTCTTTGTAGTGCTGTATTTCTATTTTAATTTCCCTAGTAAAGAACTGTTATTCCTAATTCCCATATCTTTGCCTGAGAGCCCCTTGATTTCAAAATGATAATAATGTGGAGGGAGGGGGTTTACATTCTCCATTTCAAAGAGAAGCTCCTGCCTTTCTCAGCAGACACCTGTCCTCCAAACTAAAACAGCAACTTTTCATTCTTTGTCCATATATAAGCCGCACCTGATTATAAGCCACACTTCAGGTTCAGACCAAATTTTAGTCAAAATGGTGTGGCTTATAATTGTGAAATTACTCTACTGGGGCACAAGCTGCTCCTCACTGTGCATGGAGAGGCTGCCCCTGTCAATGGTGTTTGGAGTTTGCAATCAGGAGCTGTGTTCCAAAGCCTCACAAAAAGTGGGGATGACATGGTGGACACCCACTTCTGCAAGCAACAAATTGAAACTTATCACTCTGCTCCCATTAGCAACACTCCTTACCAGCACTTTAATCAGACCAGCATCCTTCTGCTGGAGCACCTCGAGGGGCAGAGATTTTTGCACCTGGAATGAAAACAATGTATGTGGGGATGGGCAGATGGAGCAATTACATTTCAGGCTGTGTACACTGCTCAGAAATGAGTGTTGTGCTTCCTGCTCTGGAGGAAAGCAGCAGAAAATTGACCTTTTGCTTTGTAACATTTTCATTCCAGAGCAGCTGAAGGATGTGGCACATGTTTAACCATGAATATTAAACAAGCCAAGTGATGAAGATATAGCTGTCATTTAGCACAAGCCCTTGCCTCTGGTAACAGAAAGGCAGGGAGGAGACTGCAGGGAAGCTCTCCCCAAAATGCCTCTGGGGAGAGGAGCAATCCAGCACAAGGAATTGCTGGTGGAAATTAAGGTGCTCCTGACACTCCACATTGCCTCAGAGGGCTCCCTCAGCCCAGGAACATCACAACTTCGAGCTGGTCACCTTCAAGCTTTGCTTTGCAGCTGATTTCTCACCAGAGCCAAGCAAAATCCACCCCTCTCCAAATGCCCAGACCAGAGTATTAAGGGACCAGGGTAGGGGCTACACTGTGGTCACCTCCAGCTGCATCTTCTTCTCCCTGATTTCTGCAGGAGATACCTGGAGCAGCAGGGCTGGATTTCAGCCATGAGTTTAAGGCACAGTTTATTTCAGTGTGTAATACTTGGGGATGCCAGCAGTGGTTCCCACCAGGAAGAGGCAAGCACTGGGAGCCACCAGGAGAAGCAGCCTTGTTTGCCTTGCACCCCTGCACAGAGCTGGGGCATTTAGTGCTGGATTCTCACAGCTCTTGCACAGCCCTGTGCCCTGCCTGCCGTGCATTACCCAGCCCTGGCTTCCCCACTGGCTGCAATCCAGCCCTGCAGATGGTCTCAGGATTTGCAGGTGCCCTGCAGCCCTTTCCTGAGTCACCAGAGCTGATGTGTTTGAGCTGGGTGCCAGGGCAGCAGGCACAGAGCAAACCCCCTGTGTGCCCCTGGAAACAGCTCCCATGTGCCTGCAAGTCCCACACAGCAAACCCTGGAGCACCCCAGCAGAGCTGGGAGGATGAGACAGCTGACTCCCCTCTAAAAACCCAGGCAGAACATAAACTGTCCTTGTCAGACCCCAAATCTCTCAGGACAGGGACTCTTGGGCTCTTCCTGCTCTCTCTTCTGTTTCACAAGCGAGTACTGAAAAGTCAGAGGTCAGACCTGAGTTTTCACCTTTCATAATTTTTGTCTGAACTTCTCAGCATTAAACACAGACACCTGTGATAGCCTCTTAGCCTGCTCTATTTTCATCTTCTCCCTATCTGAAAATTTTATTAGTTGTTTTTTCACAGAATCACTGAGACCTCCAAGATCATCAAATCCAACCTGTGACCAATCCCTACCTTATCCCCAGGCCAGAGCACTGAGTGCCACATCCAGTCGTTCCTTGAACACCTCCAGGGATGGGGACTCCAAACCTCCCTGGGCAGCCCCTTCCATGGGGAAATTCCTCCTGATATCCAACCTGAACCTCCCCTGGCACAGCTTGAGGCCATTTCCTCTTGTCCTGTTACTTGTTCCCTGTGACCAGAGCCTGACCACAGCGTTTGTTTATTTTGTTTCTATCCTTATTCCTATTTTTCCTCCCAAAGCAGGGCCCAGAGCTCGAATAGTGTCAGGGTATGTTCACAGTATTTGTTTTTAGCCACTAGGTGACACTATAAAACCCTTTATCCAAGAGACTCTTCCAACAGGTACCACACCCTGGGTTATCCAAACAATTCTTGATGATGCAGGGCTAGGAAAAAAGTGGGGGAGGATGGAACTTTTTGGAAAGAAATATTCAATATATAATACCCTTGAGTATGGGGGTGGTTCTTACAAGAGAAATTATCTTCAGGTCCGTCACTGCATCTGCAATTTCTGTAGCACACGAAGGAAACCTAAATAAGGAATGCACTGACAGGCTGGGGACTGGGAATAAATAAAGGTACAGTAATTTCAACAGAATATTGTTTGAAGACTTTTTTCACTCAGATTTTAAAAAAAACCCCACACCTTCCCATTGTCTGTGGTTTGGCTGCACCTTCAGGAAGAAGGTACCAGAGCACACATCTGCCCAGCCACCATCACCAGCAGCTTCCAGGAAGTGGAGGTGGATAAATGGCTAAACGCAAATAAACAGAATGGTGAAATCACACTGGAATTGTGAAAATTCCTTAATCCCAGCTCCTACACCCATTCCACATCCATATAGCTTCAGCTACAATCATTTAGGTGCATTGAGTCACACAAACACAGGCTATGTGCCTTCCAAATGAGGGGGTCACCTTCATAAGGCATTATCATTTATTACTTTCACAACTTTTGTTACTCAGCTAAATTTAAGACACCCAAGTTCAAAACAAGCTTTCGACTTGGGAATTTATTGCACTGCAGTGAATGTATTTTAAACTCAAACCTTTTGCTTCCCCAACTGATTTTCTTGAGCACAAGCCCTGATATTCTTCTTGGGATGCTGCAAAACACACGCTGAACAAACCCCAAGACATAAATACTTTTTTTTACCTTTAGCTACACTATTTTTAATTTACATTAAAAGAAAGATGGTGAAACTTGTCTGGACAATGACAGTGCAGGATGTCATATCAAGTTTTTACCTTCTTCTCATTATTTACAGGATGACATTTCCACTTGCTGTGCTGCCAATTTAGCCACGTGGCACTTAGGTGCTGGGGCTAAAGAACATTATACACATTAGGATTTATAAATCCTCTGAATTGTAGACTGTGACTCAAAAGAGGCTGAAAAATCTCTGGCAAACTGTACTTAACTGGAACCAGAGAAAGCTTTTAAAACTCATAAAACTTTCCTCATTTACTTTAAAAGATTCATTTCTGGCCCTCATAACCTGAAAAGAAAATACACAGATCTTTCTGGTCTCCTAAATTTTCTTTGGCATCTAGAAATACAATATTTGTAATATTATTTACAGCAGCTATGCAATTACAGCCCATTTACAGTGGTTCAGAAGTGAAAGGAATCAACATTAAGATCTCTCCAGCTGATCCACAAAACCAGAGTGCCGGGAAAAGGTTCCTTATAATCACAAGTGATAATTTGAGGCTCAGGTAAAACTGACACAAAACTTAGTTTTGTTCCTTTATGCAGCCATTTTACAATTTTTCCTAATTATTAGTACCCATGATTTTCTGGACTAAGAGACCTGACTGAATGAAGAAAATACAATCATTTCAGTCCATTTCAACACTGTGCTGTTCTGAAATAGCCTCGGGCAGAGCATGGTGCTGAATGAGAGAGGTCACTGGAGAATTGCTCCCTTTTCACTTTGCTAATCACATCACTCTCGTTTTGTCACAGTTTTCCTGATGTGACAGCTTGAGGCCAAAACAGCTCCAAGGAAGGCTGTGCTCTGCTAACACACCCAGAAAGGTGCAAACCAGTTGTGACCAGTGGGAGCTGATCTGGTGTCCAAGAAAGATGAATGGATCACCCCCTCCCTCCCAGCAGCTGTCTGTGACCCCAGGCTGGCCTGGCTGTCCCTGTGCCAGCTGTGGCACATCCTGACTCTGTCCCCAGCAAGTCTTGGGAGGCCCCTGCAGGATTTGAAAATCCATCAAACTGCCAGTGATGGATTTATCACCACACTTATCAAGGCCTCTGAAAACACAGACAGTGAAGGGGAGATAAGGGAAGCAATAAAGCTGCACAGCATAACCAGTGATTTTCCAGGCATGGGTGTGTTTGAAGAATAAACTTCTGGCAAGTTCACTGCAGTATTAGACACTGTCAAAGGCAATGCCTGAGAATCCTGAGAGGGTTAAAGGCACAGCAGATATCATGTTGTGCTCTGATATCCTGCACTCTAATTAGAAGTGAGGGCAGAGGTGACTTTTCAAGAAACCATTCCCTTTCCAGATATGGGGCCACAAAATCCAGAATGATTGCAAGAACTGTCAGCCTTGAGGTACTGCTACAAAGGATAATGACAATCATCTAGTTAATTAGGATAGTGCTGTTCAGGGCAAGGGTATCAGAGCACTTTGCTACTTCCATTAACTTTCCACCACACCCCTTGAGGAGATCAGTAATTCAGTGTAACCAGGTACAATAAGTAAAGGAGATAGAGGTATACTAGAGAATCCCCAAATCCTCTAGAATATTCCTGTAAAACACAGCTACACACTTATTCTGCAGCCTCAGGCAGTCAGGGGAAGCCAAACCTTACAAGTGTGTCAAGGGACACATGAGTTATACAGGCTTTGGGTGGGGAAAAGACCATACAGAGGGTTTTATTGAGACAGGTATCATCCTTCACCATTTATTTCATCAATAAAGAACTGTGCCAAGGTTTGATATTCTTCACTGCTTGTATTGTTAAAGCCTGGGGAGTATTCCATGTTTGTTATCCAAACTGTGCCACTAGGAGTCCGGAAGGGTGCAAGGTAAGGAAAAACACAATTTCTAAACATGTTTTATGGTGTGCCACAGTCCCCATCATTCCTGGCCACAATGCAACAACTCATAGAAGACCAGTCCTCTGAAATGTAGCCCAAACCCCAAAAGTCTACAAGTAAGTCATCCAGCATCTTCATCTGCTCTGCCTGAGCCTCAGATGATTCTCAGGAAAGGCACTGACCTCCCATAGGTCTCATATCTGCCAGCTCTGCCTTGGATGCTCAGCGATATCTGGAATGTTGCTCTATTCAGGCACTGGAATTACTCTTCCAGGCTCAACTGGTTGTCCCTCCAGAGAGGAACCATTGCAGCACTTAATCCTCCCTCAGCCTCAGAGGAAGGCTGGGCAGCTGCCTGAGCTTACACATCTACACTTTGGACAGCTGTGGTGGCACGAGATGGTTCCCAACAGGGTGTGCACTTCCCCCTCAGCTCACATCTGCTGAGTGACATTAAGGCAGACTCAAACATTGGAGTTTATTTTCTGATTTCTCTGTGTTTCCCAGTATCTCTGGGTTTGGCATTGTACTACAGACACTGAAGCAGTCAGAGAAAGGGTTTCTCAAGGCATGGGTTGTGCCCCAGCATCCTTTTAGTGATGATTGTAATCATCCAATGCTGGGACCATCGCCAGCAAATTACCTTTGCTCTGCCCCCAGCTCCTAACAAATCACTCCTGGCACGGCAAAACCTAGTGTTTCAATGGGGTCTATAAATACAGGATGGTCTTCACCAAAAACTTCAAGAACTTCATCATCTAGCTAAGGATTCAGTTTAAAATTCTGAATCAGGTTACCAGTCTTTACTTTCTGGTGTAGCTCCCTGCTTTCCTCCCTGCACCTCCACAGGGCATCAGGTTCCAGCTCTGAAACTGTCAGACTCCTGTATTCAGTTTTAATCTGCCGTTTTAGCTGCTTTCTTTGAAACAGAAAGAATTGCAAAGCTCTGCATAAACTCTGTGAACCACTTTACATCCAAGTTGGGAAAATAATCACTTGAACTAGGATAGGCACTGGAGGAAAAGAAATAGTAATCAGGTGAAGCTTTACAGGAGAGGGGAGAAATGCCTGCTTGAAGCAGGCCACTGGAGGAAGGCTCCTTTATCCCAGCATAATTCCAATCCCAGTCCTCACCCCAGGCAGAACAAAGGATTTGGGGTTGCTTTTCGCCATAGCTTGTCCTGTCACATGAACACAGGTACTTAGGGGATAAAACACACTCAGTTGTCTCAGGTGAGGGGAAAATGTTCTGAACAATTCTCCAACAGTAATAAAAAAGCCCCCTGGTACTTAACAGACTAGACTATGAAGAGTTGGTTGAGGCTGAGCCTCCAGGTCAGAAATGATGCCACAAGGAGGAGCTGCATATGAAATTTCACCAAACATGTGCTTTTGCCCTCTGAATCAATTGCCCTGTGCTAGTGAGGTGCCACTCTGATGGCTCCTGTTCTTATTCCTTAGGCATAAGCCCTTCCCCAGCAAAAGCACTTGGCTGAACATTTGAGTCATCAGGAATATAAAAAAAGTTTTTATAAACAGGACTTCTTTTGTCTAGAATCCTTCAGTTTTTTTCCAGCTGGGAAGAGCCTTTATGAGGCTTTTTGGTCAGTTAAAATCAGCTGATTGCATACTTTAAAAAAATTGTTTTAATGTAAAACAAAACAATTATTTTTTTTAGGAAGAGAAAAGACAGCAACTGAACAGGGCATTGGCACAGCTGCCCAAGGCAGAGCAGGTTTGAAGGAGGGGACATGGGATGAGCAGGGCTGGTGGGGGGACAAGAGAAGCTGGAGAAGCAGCAGAACCAGCCTGGCTGAAAAAGGCATTTTCCAGGGAGAAAGACATGAAGGAGCACCAGAAGCAGGGCTGGATGAGTGGAGACCACCAGGAATGTCAGATCACAGGAGAAGGGAAGATAAGAGAGCAGAGGGAAGGTGTGACTTGGGATCAGAGAGATGTGGAGCGTATAAGAGACAGACTAAAGACAAGTAGAGACAAAACTGGAATAGCCAAACTGAATAGTGACACACCACAGAAAAAAAAAAATACATTTAGTGGTGGGCAGAGACAGCAGCACTCCCATCCCAAACAAAACTGTAATTTTAAAACCAAATCTCTCTGAAATATGATTCAGCTCCAATCAACAGAAAAAAATCCCCTAATTAGCTGCAACACATCTGCCCAAACCCAAACAGATTAAACCTTCACCAGCCTTGTTGCTCTCAATTACAGCTCTTGAAGCTGTGTCTCCCAGGTTTCCAGGCAGCTCCTGCCTCACAGGGGATTTGTGGAGGACTCTGACTAATCACCCTCTGCTGAGCAGGTCCTTTTTCTCCCTAAATTAACTCCATAGACAGCTGCTACTGCCATGTCCTGGTGCCAGAGGCTACAAGAAAAACCAGGATGTGCAAAAAGACAAGCAGCAAAAGTTGCCATGAGCCATGCTTAGTGCACTCTTATCTGCTTCCTCCTCTTGGAGCTGAAGAAATGTGACATCAATAAAAGCAACTGCTAAATTGCCAGGAAGAGGAATCACTTTCACAAGCTGATTCAGCAAAGAGAAAGTGCCAATTGCTGCAGAAAATATTATTGATGTAGAAAAAGTCGCAGGCACTGAGAAAACCATTTTGGCATTAAAAAAATGTTGTAGTTATGTTGAGACAGATACAGCTAGTATCACCACCAGCACATTAACTAGGATCACCACCAATTCTTTATTTGAAAAGCACTATATGCCTTCTTCTCTTAATAAATTTCTTTCACTCTCACTCCTTCTTTCATAGACACCTCTCAGGTAACTTTGACACCTTTTCTTATAAGCAACTTCACACAGTACTGATTCCTTCTTTCATTCTAAACTCAACCTATCTCTTTCCCAGCCACCTTACCCTGACTGTGTCTCACACATCTTCTTACCTTGTCCGTCCCTTGCATGACCAAATATCCCTTACCTCCTCACAACACAGCCAGCAGACCCCAAGTCTCAATCTCTAGCTGCAAGTGCCAGCTAACCAGTGGCCAGCTAACTCACTCTTTTATAACCCCCCAAACTCATTGACCAGACACAGATGTTTCCACTCCTTGGTAATCAGTACAGCTGCAAGTCATAGGGGAAGATTCCCTCCTGCACTATCCTTTCCACAAAAAAATTATTTTAGGTGCCTTTTTCCAAACTCTGAGCCAGGCTTTGCTTCTCTCCCAGGTGAATTCCCACACATGGGATGGGTGCTCACTGAGGTCTGGACTGAGGGCTGCAGAGGTGCCTGGCAGAGCTGGTGACCCCAAGGCTCTGATGCCAAAGCTCAGACCAAGAGCTGCTCTCCCTCCCCTCCTCTCCATCTGCTCCCAGAGGGGCAGGAATGTCAGCATTCCCTGTGGCTAGCAGAGCTGTGTCAGGGCCAGCTCCAGAGCTGGCTTGGGGCACTGCAGCAGCTGTGTGAGCCCTGCTGGCAGCTGGGGTTCTTTGAGTTGGAAACAGCCAAACTGAGCTGGGGCTCTTTGATTTGGAAACAGCCAAACTGAGCTGGGGCTCTTTGATTTGGAAACAGCCAAACTGAGCCAAGCTGCTCTGGCCTGGCTGTGCCCAGGGTGTGCTCAGGAGAGCAGCCTTGGCCATGGAGCTTTGCTGCCATGGGCTTGTGGCCTCTGTGCCCATGGCCAGAGCCCTGCTGGGGGTGACCCCCGTGGCCATGGGGGTGCTGTCCCTGCTGAAGCTCATCTGTGGGGCCAGATCTTCTTCCCAAGGGTTTGGAGGAGCACTGGTGGGACTGTGGGACAATTGTTTGCCACCCAGGGCAGCAGGGAACAGTGCGATGAGGGTGGTGACAGTGGCAGCAGGGCCTGCAGGCCTTCTTTCTTCAAGAGCAAAGTCCGTGCTGTTTCTTATTTCAGGAGCCATGGTTTCAGTGAGAGGATCCACAGCCTCACCTGCAACACAGCAAACATACCATGAAAGGGGCCTGAAAGGACGAGGAGACACCAGGGCCTGGCCTGAAAATGGCAGCGAGGCCGCTCAACCACCCATGGCAGCATCACAAAATGTTCATAAACACGTTGTAGAATGATTTCTATGGGGTTGCATCTGGTTTGTGCAACGCAAAAAAGCAGATTTGATTTCTGGGTCTCCTGTTCTGGTTGGCAAGGCCATGGATCAACTCGGTGGGAGGAAATCAGCCACAGACACAGCAAAAGAGAGAAAAATACTTGTTGCAGTTATCAGACTTATCAAGGAAGACCTCAAAGACCATTCACCAGAATATATTTATTTTTATAAATCTATGTGTATTTATATTTTTATACATTTATATTATATAAATTATATATTTGTGTACTTATGTTATTTATAAATATCTAATTTATACATTTGTATAGAATATAAATAAATATTTATATTTATAGTTAAAGTTATAGTTAGAGACAGGTCATATATACCCCTTCAGCCACAGATGGCAAAGATGCTACAGTACCCCACCACTTATTTCAATGCTTCATGGAAAAAACAATCAAACAACAACAAAAAATTACATTATTACATGCCAGCCTTTTTCTCACCTTCACAGTTTCTTTCAGGTTGGGATGGATTGGTATCCATGGTTGTCTTGCACCTGCACGGGTAGGAGCCCATCAAATTGACACACTCTGCAAACACAGAGCAGTCATTCTCAGATTGGGAAGCACATTCATCCCAGTCTGTGGAACCAAAACAAGAGCAAGGTCAGAGAGCCTCCCTGCTGGCTGCATTAAGCTAGAAGTAATCAGTAAGTACAGTAATTTCACGATTATAAGCACCATTTTGACTAAAATTTTGATCCAAACCCAAAGTGCGGCTTATAATCAGGTGCGGCTTTTATATGGACAAAGAACGAAAAGTTGCTGTTTTAGTTTGGAGGACAGGTGTCTGCTGAGAAAGGCAGGAGCTTCTCTTTGAAATGGAGAATGTAAACCCCCTCCCTCCAAATTATTATAATTTTGAAATCAAGGGGCTCTCAGGCAAAGATATGGGAATTAGGAATAACAGTTCTTTACTAGGGAAATTAAAATAGAAATACAGTACTACAAAGAACAAACCCCAAACCCTGACACAGTCAGAGTACAACCTGACACCCGTCAGGCAGGGTGTTGGCAGCAGTCCCATTCCATGGTGGCTGCATCCTCCTGCAGTGACAGATGTGGCTCAGCTGGAGCAGTGCTCCTGTACAAGGTGCAGTTTCCCTCCGGAGCTCCAGTGGGGATGTGGAGAAATCCAGTTTTCCTCTGGAGTCCAGTGGAGAAAGGGGCTCTTTAGTGTCCCAAACCCTCTGTTTTATCTTGGTAAGAAATGTTGGGCTCTTCCCCCTGGCTGGAGCAACTCCCAATGGGATGCAGTAATTTTATCAGTGCCACAGTGGGACTCAGTGGCCATGAGCAGAAAATGACTGGCTGGAGGAAGGATGGGTTGTGAAAAGATAAAGAACAATACCCTGCCTGGTTTCAATGGATGGCCCATTAGCAGGATATCTCCCAGGGAGATAAGGATCACTGCCCCCACCCTCTTGTACTCTGAAAATCATTTTCTCTGATTAAAGACTTTTAAAATAATTGTTTTTAGAGGTAATTACATTAAAAGTGAAAAACTGCTGTGGGTTTGTACTACAGTGATATCAAAATCACTCACTATACCAAGTTTTGTGTACAGCACCTCCAGATATATTATGTAATTAATAGATCTGTTACCTCTAGCTACCAGTAGATACAACATTAAATGGAGACTTAATCCAAATAATCTTTTGCTTCAAATAAAAAGTAAATGCTAGTAACTCCCAGGGGAAGCACTATTCTCTTCTTAACAGAGGAAGTGCTAAGGGCAGATTCTCTTTTTATACAATTTTTCATCTTAACAGTAATGCTGTAAAACTGTGACCCTCTTTCTGGTAGTGTCAGAAAAGACTTCCTGATTCAGTAATGCATGAAGAGACTCTAAGGATGTTGCTTATGTCCAATTTCAGCTGCTCTCAATCAGTTAGAGATGCCTTTTCATGCAGTTATCGACCAATTTTATTGCTGAGTCTCTTCTCTTTTGAGGCATTTGTATCTGGAGCGTTGTGTTGCCATTCACACCCTGTTCCAGCAAATCTGCATGGGCTGAGTCCTTTGGATAGGAATAATTCCATTGAATCCCAGGTGAACTGTCCCTGTGTAAATGCCTCATGCACTCATCTGCTGTCTCAGCCCTGAGAGAGGGACAGCAGCAAATGAGGCTGAAAACTGTGTCCTGTGACAAATAATTCTGATCAGAGGCTGGAAAATTGTTCTGAGTAACAAATTAACCTAAGTACTTGTTCTGCAAACCTGCAGATTAATGATGGTGATTATTTATCTGAAACAAAGGAATGTCCCATTCCATGTGCACGCACGTACATGCACTCATCTTTCTGCTTAGTTTTCCTTCCTTCTAGTTAATATTTCAATTATTTTTATCTTTTTTTGTCATTAGGTAATTGTTGTGTCCCTCCATTAGACAATTTCATGTGCTTATGGCCAGCAGTTGTCTGTTACATTCCAGCCTAAGCCACTTAGAGGGAATGCAGAAGTGTGCAGGAATGACTGAACACCAGAGACGAAATCTTGTTAATTCCTAACTGTGCTATGAAATAATTGTGACCCTTGGTGGCTTCCAACACCATCTGAGAGATGCTAATTGCCAAATCACTTACATTCACTGCCTCCATTGTCTGAGGGTTTCCTTTCTCCTCACTTAGCACGGCTTTTTAAGCAAATTCCTTCACCTCTGATGGCCACAATCAATCATGCATCAGGTCAGAACACTGGCACTGGCTGCTGCATCACTTGTGCACATCCACACACTGAACTTTTTTCCTCTCTAAACCATCACATCTCAGCCAAGGTCTGCTCTGAGCTCTCTTTCTGCACTCTTGGCACCTCTCTGGCCCTTCACCTTTGGCACTTCCCTACACACATCTCAACCAACAGTCCTAGTCCAAAAATTATTAAAAAGCCACCTTTGTGTTCACTCTGATTACCTATTATACACCTGTAAGGGGTTCATGCAAAGGGTCAAAATCTGTGAAATTCCTTGCCAAATGATGTTGCAGATGCTAAAGATTTATCTGATTTGATGGGGGAGATTCATGGGGGATAAACAAACCCTAAGAAATCTCTGTGGATTCAGGGAGTCCTGGAGATAAAAACAGTTGTTGGCTATGGGAATTATTAGTGGGAGGTAATGCCTTCTCCAGGAATTGGCTCCTGGCTGGGACTGGGGCAGTGACATTGTGCTAGAAGGATCTTGGGCCTGACCTCTTCTCTCTTCTCTTTCTCTTCTCTTCTCTTCTCTTTCTCTTCTCTTCTCTTCTCTTCTCTTCTCTTCTCTTCTCTTCTCTTCTCTTCTCTTCTCTTCTCTTCTCTTCTCTTCTCTTCTCTTCTCTTCTCTTCTCTTCTCTTCTCTTCTCTTCTCTTCTCTTCTCTTCTCTTCTCTTCCCCCACATAACAAATTTTATTGTCTCTATTCATCATGGGAATAAACTTAATAATTTATGGATCTTCAAAGCGATCTGGTCCACTCCTTTCAGTTGTGCTGTGTCCCTTCTGACCTGTCATCCCTACTTTTCACAGTTGGATGGACAGTCACTAAGCCAAGCACAAAGCCTGGTGGTGGCCAGGCTGCAGGGAGGATCCAGGGGACAGAGTCTGGGTGAGCTCATTGCCAAAGATCATGTCCTGGGGCTCTCCAGGGTCAGGAAGAAAAACACCCCTTTATACAAATCCTTCCTTCCTGTGTTTCACTCCTTATTTTCCACTTAGGAAAGTCATGTTGAAGAGACTCTTCTTTGGGTAAAGCTAAGAAATAAATCCCATTTTTCAGCTCCTAAGGAGGAGTGGAGGTGTTGGCTGTGCCCCTGGATGTGTGTGGTGCTACTGGAAGCCACCTGGTTTTCTGGAGCTGAAGTGACAGTCCAGAGCTATCACCTTCTTCTTCCTCAGCCTTTTGGTCCCAGGATCAATAACATTTACAAAGTATTTTGGCACACATCAGCATCTTGCAATTCAGTCTCAGCTGCCACTGTGATATTTGTCTCCTGTATTGTTCCTGTCCTTAACCTCCATATGCTCTGCAACTCCAAATGGAGATTTTCCTGCTCTGAAAGGCTCAATACACCAAGAGAGAAGAATAACCCATTCTGCTGGCTTTGGCAACTTTCTGAATTGCCAGCTGGGAAACCTGAGGACAGAACTCAGTCCTTTGAAGATAGAAGTGGTGATGATTGAAGATCAAAGAACAGGTTTCACATAAATTCCATGCATGTTTCTTCAGTCCTATTCACAATGAGGACATTTAGGAATTCCTCTGGCTGGGTTTCTAGAGTGAAGATGTTAGATTCTTTAAACCTTGGCCCAAATATAGTCCCCCAGTCTTGGAGCACAAAACTGTCTAGAGGGTGTGTGTATCTAAAAGCTACAGATATTCCACAGTAATCCTGTCTGCCACTCAGCTCAAGAAAGACATGGCAAACTTCCAGCTGGGGACAGAGAGGAAAGGGAGGAAAATGAACAGGGAAACCAAAGGCTCCACCTGGGTTGAACACAGTGACGGGAAGCAGTGCCTGCAGGTACCTGGGGACAGCCAGTGCTCCTTTGTCTGACCCTTCTGGCTCATGGATAAAACCCCTGAAGAATTCTCACATCATGGTTTTCTCTTCAACAAACCACGTCCTTTGTTTCTCTATTTTGTGAAGAATATTGGTGATACTGCACATGATCTAAACACAAATGCTGCTTCCTTCTTCAAAAAATTAATAACAAAAATTACCTTCTGCAGTGTTTTCCTGGTCCACCACAATCACAAAGCCATTGTGCAGGTAGCAAAGCACTGGGGCAAATGTGGAAGCATCCACTGGAAACTTGAGATCCTGCACAGTGATTCTGAGCCTTCCAATGATGCTTCCTGCTGCCAGGGATTCAAGCTGCACTTTCAGCTTCCCAGATTTGTACAAGGCAGAAATGTTGGGTGAAATAAATTTTCAAGCTGAGCAAAAGGAGAGAACTATTGACAATTAGGGAACCAACAGATACCCTTTTAAATATTTATATAAGCACAACATAGAGGGTGCTGAAAAAAGAAAAGTTCCAAAGTGTTTCAGAAATTTTATTTTTCAGAGGTAATTGTGGCACAAAGTAATGAGTCTCCTTGGTGCAAGCCTGCAGAGAAGGACTTGGGGGTGCTGGTGGATGAGAGGCTGGACACATCCTGGCTGTGGGCACTGGGACCCAGAAACTCTCTGTGTGCTGGGCTTCATCAAAATCAGCATGGGCAGCAGGAGAGAGGGGGATTCTGCCCCTTCAGGTGAGACTCCACCTGCAGAGCTGCCTCCAGCCCTGCACCCAGCACAGGAGGGATGTGGAGATGCTGGAGCCAGTCCAGAGGAGGCAAGATCAGAGCAGCTCTGCTGTCAGAAAAGGCTGAGTGAATTGGGATTGTTCAGCCTGGAGAGCAGAAAGCTCTGGGGAGACGTAATTGTGGCCTTCTAGTAGCTAAAAGGAACTTCCTGGAAAGATGAGGGACAGGATAAGAGGGAATAACTTCAAACTGACAGAGTAGGGTTAGATTAGATACTAGGAAAAACATCTTTACTGTCAGAGTGGTGAAGTCCTGGCACAGGTTGCCCAGACAAGCTGTGGATGCCCCATCCCTGGAAGTGTCCAAGGCCAGGTTGGAGAGGGATCTGAGCAACTTGGTCTGGTGGAAGGTGTCCCTACCCATGGCAGGAGTTTGGAACTGGATGATCTTCAGCCCCTCTTGTATGCAAACCATTCTATGATAATATAATTCTATTATACCTCTCCTGAAAGGGAATGAAACCTTACAACTTTAAAGAGAATTGTTTGGGCAAGCTTTGGTCCATATCCCTGCACTTCTCGTCATCCCATTCACTTTTAGAACTTTCACTTGGTTTTGGAATTTTCCCTTTATTTTTGTAACCATTTCATTTTTTTAGCAACCTCCCAACCAGCTTTTTTTGTTTTTTCTTTCTTCCGTGATTTTTGAATATTCTTTGGAGTAATTTCAGCAAGTTTTGGTCCATTTCCCTGCACTTCTTGTCATCTGTGGCCATTTCATGGTGGCCACCCTATTTCCAAATTTCTGAGTTTTTTCCCATCGCATTTCATTTCATCATATCTCCTCTCCAGAGGGTTTGTCAGACTTTGTCCTGCCATTTCAGGCTTTCATTCCTTTTCCTGAGCGGAAGAATTTCCTTTCAGGCAAGAGAACAAAATTCTGCAATTTCAATGAGCATCATTTGGGTAGCTTTGGTCCACATCCCTGCACTTCTTGGCATCCCACTCACTTTTAGTGTTTTCACTCAGTTTAGGAAATTTCCCATTTTTTTTTTAACAATTTCAATTTTTTACCAACCTCTCAACACACTCAATTTTTTTCCTTTCTTCCATGATTTCTGGATGTTATTAGGAGTAATTTTAGCAGTTTTGGTCCATTTCCCTGCACTTCTTACCATCCCACTCACTTTTAGTGTTTTCACTTGGTTTCAGAAGTTTCCCTTTGTGGCGAGCTGGGGTAGTGCAGGAGAGAATCTTCCCCCAATGACCTGCAGCTGCACTAATTACCAAAGAAGAAACATCTGTGCCTGGCCAATCAGTCTTCAGGATATAAAGGAAGAGGGCAGTTTTCTTTCACATATAGGCACTTGAAGATGCAGTGGGATCAGAAGGCTGCTGGTTGTGCAGAGAGGAACCAAGGGACATGTGGTCACCTAAGGGCTAGATAAGGTAAGGATATGTTGTACAAGGGACAGTCCAGGGCTAGGTGGCTGGGACAGCCTTTGACTTTGCCCAAAGCAAAAATATCTATGTGGCAAAAGAGTTTAGAGGTCAATAAAATATTCCACAGCTGTAGCCAAGCTGGGACTTAAGATATGAGCAAAAGTACTAATGATGGATATTCCTTGTTTAATTGAGCCATGGAATGACTCAAAACCCCAACAAAAACTGCATCAACATCAAAAAATGCAGGGGTGCTTTTTGTTGGCCAGTTTGCTCATTGAAGGTGATCTCCTGTGAGGGCATGGACTGAAGGTTGGTCAGTGTTGTTTGGTGATTGGTCTCTGTTGGAAGGAGTTGTGAGGGGGTGAATGAGGACAGGTCAGAGTTAAAGGGTAGCAGGAGATCTAGAGACATGGCTAGCTTATGCAGAATTTGTTTGGCATTACTCCCTGAATTTTTCTGCTAGAAGTCATAAGCTGGGCTGTGACAGAAAAGCTTCCCTGAACCAGCATCAGACCACAGCTAGCCATGCAGAAAGAAAAATCCAGAGCCATGGAAACTGATATATGTAAAGGAATCAGCACAAGCTGCTAATAAGAGAACGGAGTCTGAATTACCAAGGAAATCTGTAAGATAAGGAGACAGAGTTGTACAGAATTAACAGAGAGGCTTATGAGAAAAAGAGACAGTATTGTATAAGAAAAAGGCATGTAGAAGAAAATGTGTTGAGTTCAGAGTTGTGTGAGAATAAGGACTGAAGATGCCACCATGCAGAGTTTGTGTGTGAAGGCTAGTAAGGAATGGCAGTGCAAGGGCTGATGGTGTTACTAGCCCCATCTATCTTGTCTTAGATGTGATATCCCTTGATTTTTTTGAACCATTTCAATGTTTTAGCAACCTCTCAACAGGCTTCTTTTTCCTTTCTTCCATAATTTTAGAATTTGTTTTGGAGTAATTGCAATAAGTTTTGGTCCATTTCACAGCACTTCATGTCATCACAGTCCATTTCATCCTAGCTACCCTACTTCTAAATTTCCAATTATTTATTCATTGCAATTTATTTGATCATATCTCCATTCCAGAGGGTTTGTTAGACTTTGTCATCTGATTTCAGGATTCCATTGCCTTTGCTGAATGAAAGAATTTCCTTTCAGGAAAGGAAATGAAATCTTACAATTTCAATTAGCAACATTTGGGCAAACTTCAGTCCCTCTCCCTGCACTTCTTGTCATCCAATTCACTCTTAGTGTGTTCACTTGCTTTTAAAATTTTCCCTTTATTTTTCTAAACACTTCATTTTTTTAACAATGTTTCAACAGGTTCTATTTTTTCTTTTCTTACTGGATTTAAGAATTTTATTAGGAGTAATTTTAGCAAGATTTGGTCCATTTCCCTCCACTTCTTATCATCCTATTCAGTATTAGTTTTCACTCAGTTTTGGAAGTTTCCATATTTTTTTTAACCATTTCAATTTTTTAGCAACCTCTCAACAGGCTTTTTTTCTCTTTAATTATTTATAATTTGATTTGCAATAATTTTAGCATGTTTTGGTCCATATCCCTGTACTACTTGTCATCCCATTCACATTTAGTGTTTTCACTTGCTTTTTGGAGTATTCTCTTTCTGACCATTTTTTTTAAAATGTCTCAATGGCTCGATTTTTTTTCTTTTCTGTGATTTTGGAGTATTCTTTGGAGTAATTTCAGCAAGTTTTAGTCCATTTCACTGCAATTTTTGTCATCCCAGTCCATTTCATCATGGTCACCCCATTTCCAAGTTTCTGGGGTTTTTTCATCGCATTTTATTTCATCCTATCTCCTTTCCAGAGGGTTTATTAGACTTTGTCCTCTGATTTCAGGATTTCATTCCTTTCCTTCCTTTCATCTGACCACTGATGTTACAAACCAAGTTCCAAATTTTGGCTCAAGGGAGCACGAGTGCCTCTGGTCCTGCAGCAGAGCCTTGATGTTATCTCTATATGTCTCATATACATTTTGTTTCATTTACAAGTGGGGCAGGCTTAGTTCCCAGGGAGCATTTGACACTCATTTCAATCTGCACCTGAGTCAA
Organism: Catharus ustulatus; assembly: GCF_009819885.2. Lineage (NCBI taxonomy): Eukaryota > Metazoa > Chordata > Aves > Passeriformes > Turdidae > Catharus > Catharus ustulatus. The sequence goes on from NC_046222.1 coordinate 120,005,496, forward strand.
GTAACAAAGAAACCAGGATTAGAGAGAAGAAAAATGGGGGTGGGTGGCTTCATAAAACGTGTTTGAGACAGCAAAGCTTCACAACAGTATCACAATTACATCATGGTAATTACCAAACCAGTGAGCAGTCACTTCAGTTGAACAAGTGATATTATTGTGAATATTGAAGCTGGCACAGTGCTGTCAATATTTGAGCTGTGCAGGAGCCAGCAGGTTTTCCTTGCATGTCTAGAAGGCAGCTCCTTGAACCTTTTGTTCCTTCATACACCTCAAAACATGTCTTCGAGCACAAATTGGAGAGCCATAAATTAGCACAGCTTTGTTCCCATTCAGACAGAGCTTGTTCTAAAAGATTCCTACAACACACTGTTTAGCTTGTGTAAGCTCACACCAGGGTGAATAGGCAAGGAAATGAGGAGAGAAGAAAAGAGAGGAGGATGTTGTGCTCACAAACACCCAAGGAGGCAGAAGCAACACAGATGGGCAATGCTCCTTTTTCTTCCCAACCCATTGAAGCCAATCAGGTCTGCATTAATCTCAGAAATCTCACTTGCCAAACTCTTACTACACAACAAAAGTGAACAATTTGCAACTGTGGGAAATAAAACCATGTGAGGAGGTTCAACTAGCAATTCCTGTTGGGCATATGCCTCTTCTCTGCTGCCCTTGAAAGTATAGCTCATTATTGTTTGGGGTTTTTCTCTTGCATTGTCCTAGTTTGGAGGACAGGTGTCTGCTGAGAAAGGCAGGAGCTTCTCTTTGAAATGGAGAATGTAAACCCCCTCCCTCCAAATTATTATAATTTTGAAATCAAGGGGCTCTCAAGCAAAGATATGGGAATAGGAATATCAGTTCTTTACTAGGGAAATTAAAATAGAAATACAGTACTACAAAGAACAAACCCCAAACCCTGACACAGTCAGAGTACAACCTGACACCCGTCAGGCAGGGTGTTGGCAGCAGTCCCATCCCATGGTGGCTGCATCCTCCTGCAGTGACAGATGTGGCTCAGTTGGAGCAATGCTCCTGTACAAGGTGCAGTTTCCCTCCGGAGCTCCAGTGGGGATGTGGAGAAATCCGGTTTTCCTCTGGAGTCCAGTGGAGAAAGGGGCTCCCTTAGTGTCCCAAAACCTCTGTTTTTATCTTGGTAAGAAATGTTGGGCTCTTCCCCCTGGCTGGAGCAACTCCCAATGGGATGCAGTAATTTTATCAGTGCCACAGTGGGACTCAATGGCCATGAGCAGAAAATGACTGGCTGGAGGAAGGATGGGTTGTGAAAAGATAAAGAACAATGCCCTGCCTGGTTTCAATGGATGGCCCATTAGCAGAATATCTCCCAGGGAGATCAGGATCACTGCCCCACCCTCAACAGATGGTGATAGAACAGATACCTGTTATCACACTCTGTATTGTAACCCCAGACATGCATTTAAATTCACACATGATTGAGTCACCCTTTGTTTTGGGGAAGCCTTGTTTTGGATGGAGATCCCAAATCCTTTCTATGGGCCCTGTTCTGTGCAGCAAAACTGCAGGAGATTGCTCCACCTGAAACCTCCCCCTTTTTTGGGAAGCTGAGAGCTGGCACCAGACTCTGTGACTCAAGTTTTGTTTCTGGCTGAGTTCACCTGACTGTGGACAGTGGCCACGTGTGCAGGTAAGGAATGCAGTTGAAGAAGAAAGCCTGATCCAGATACTTTTCCTGAAAGAAGAAAGAGCTTTGAGAGGAGCAAGACATTTATTGAGCAGACTGTGCTGAAATGAATGCCAGGAATGCCATTTCAATAATCCATTAAAAAGCCTCAAGTTAATTTACTGTGAATTTATTGCCAAATTAAACATCCAAGGAAAGGAGCTGCTGTTGCATGCCTGTATTTATAATTCCTTCACTCTTCTGTAGGGGAAAATTCTCACTGGCTTCATTGCTAACAATGCCAAGGGATTGATCTGTCTGGGCAGTTGAATTTTCTTGTAACTATAAAAAAAGGTCACAGGAAATAGTATGCTGATTTTGAAGGAGTATTTCATCCAGGCCTAAAACCCTCTACTAGATTAAATAAATTTTACTTTGAAAAAAAATATATTACCCAGAGATATAGTAATTTTACCTCTGTAAGCAACAGTCCTGAAAATTCCTCATATGCTGAGCTGCTGGAATTATGGAAATCATCAGTGAGGCTGTAGTTGAGAATCCTCAGAGTAACATCAAAGATCTTGGCCTCTATAGGACACAACTTTAAAACACACTGACAAAGCCAGAAAAGATTGTTAAAACTAATGTACCTGTACAAAATCTCAGCTGATGGAAGAAAGGAGGACAAGAGTGAGAGAGTTCAGTATTAAATAAAAAAAATAATGCCAATAGGCTCCTACAAGCTTCTGATACACTGAGAAGATGCACTTCTATCATGTCTAAAGAGATATTTTGGTGCCTAATTACAACTGCTTGAGAACTGGGTGTACACATACTTTATGTGTGGGTTTACACCTACCTGGGCCTGCCTCTACATAACTCCTGCCTTGAAGTTACACCCAGGGTTGAATTGCTTGTGGGCTCATCTCTGCCCCACCAGTCAGAGTTTTTTATTTATTTTCCTGATCTTGGTAGTGGGGATAGTAAATATATTTTTAAACTGAAAATGGAACAAAAAGCTGTGCATGCACCTGACTGATCCTGTACAGAACACAGGAGCCAAAAGCAAGAGCCAAGGAATCTCTAACTGCTTTGTCCTGTATAAACACTCTGAGGCTGTTACTCCTTGGACTGATCCTTGGAAAACTTCTTTTTCTCAAGGGCTCCAACTTTGTACTCTGAAGTTCAGCCCTCTGTTTTCATAACCACTAGACCTCCCATTTTCCCTCCTCAAAGGGAGTGACTTCCTCCTGACCCAAACTGGAGTCATCCCTCCTCTCATCAAAGGGAAGGCTCTTAGGGATAAACATGAACAGCAGCATTCCCACTGTGGTCAGTAATAAATAGTTCACTGCCTGCCCTTTGAGAAAAGGGGGAGAGATTTATTTCTTTGTTTGCATGGAGGCTAAGGAAATAACTTTGCTTTTTCTCTAGTCTTAAATTATGTTTGATCAACATGCTAGGACCTCAGGAAGCTCCCACCACCAGTTAATTGAACAGAACTGGGCAGGTAGTCTGAAGCTTTATTACTCAGTCCTTGCAATTTCCTTTAATCCTTTATTCAGCAGAATCTGCCCTTCCTCTGGGCACTCTTGTTGGCTCAGCTGAACCCTTGACAAACCAGTTGCCTGCATTTCCCACTGGCCACAGCCATCACCCAGGAAAAAGCCAGCCTGCTGGGAGATGGACAGCAGCAGGAAGCAGTGCCAGATACCAAAGATATAAATTTTTTAAAAATAATTGCAGCTTAGCTTAACATCTATAATAGTCTAATCAGCTCCAGCACTGCTTTATATTTAAGGCCAAAGCTCTGCTGCCTGATATTCTGGATTGGATAAATACTGGAGTAGATGAGATGAAAAGTGCTGAAGAAGGTGGGAAATGTTGCTTAGTGGGGACCAAAGGATCATTGCTGAACTGTGAGTGAGGATAGAAGGGAGGAGATAGGAGACACACTATGTTATATATATATATATTTACCTATTTTCACATTTTGACTGGAGATAATGTTTTTTCCACAAGTTTCATAGCTGATCTCTACTGAATACATCACGCCTATCTCCAGGTGAGACACATCCATTTGCATTTCCTCTGCCTTCAGTATTTGCACAGCTTCATGGCCCTTGGAAAGGGTGGTTCAGAGTGGAACTGCCAAGCCAGGACATTTCAAAGCTGCTGCTGGTAATACTGAGGATCCCATGGTTTGTAACTGCAGAGGGATCTGTTGCAGTCCTAGGAAGAGTTGGCACAGAAAAAGCAACATTTCACTTTTAAAGCCTTGTGCTGTTCTAAATCCAGTACAGACAAGCATTGTGACAGTCAATAGGGTAAGGTTCCCTCTACATCAGAATCTGCCCCTCTCACACTAACAGATCCTCTCATCCATGAACCATCCCACTAGAGTGACTAAATTAGTGTTTAACCTTTTTATTTCCTTTTATTATATGTGTTTCTGTTGAATCATAGAATCACAGAATAGTTTGGGCTGGAAAGAACCTTAAAGATCATCCAGTTCCTGTCATGGGCAGGACCAGGCTGCTCAGAGCCCAGTCCAACCTGGCCCTGAACATTTCCAGGGATGAGGCAGCCACAATTCCTCTGGAGAATCTAATCTCCAGTCACGTAAATAATCACTCAGTGAGCCACAGGTGCAAGAAACAGGAATAGGTTTGGAAGAGTCACTCTGGGTACTTTTCATTTGTTGACACCTGCTTGTCCTCCTGTCACTTTAATCATCAAAATGCACCCATTCAGACAAAAGTTGCCTGGATTTATCCTGGAAACCCCCCCAGAGCCCAGACAACAACCTGGGGAAGAGTGGCATGCAGCACTTCACCTGTTCTTCCACTCCAGTCCATGCAATGATTGTCATGTCAATGGGAAAAGACAGAGCCCTTCAGGGATGATTCCTCTCCTGGGAGGAGGAGCTGTTTAAATTGGGTGGATGAGTTGCCCTGCAGCAGAGCCAGTTTGTCTGGCAAGAGAGAGAGAGAGCCCAGACAAGAACCTCTGCTGGAGAGAGCTGGGGCCAGGTGAGATGAGCATCACACCCCCTGCTAGCCCAGAGCTGCTGCCACAGCTTCAAATCTTCCATGCTGATGGTTAGACTAAGGAAAAAAGGTTGTTTTCATAAATTGCTTCAACAACACAAAATTGTTTCCAGCACTCTGAGCCAGGTGGCAGCCAAGCACCCCCAAAGCCAATCCCCCCTGCACTAGAGGGGCCTCAGTTTAATTCCTCTGGCTTCAGCTTCAATCAAGTTGTGCATGAAGATCAAGAATATCTAGCCTGAACTCTCAAAGAACAACTTAGATCTGTTTCCTCCCACAGAAGAACAGGGTGTTGTTAAAAGGATTGTAATAACTCTTGTCTGAAAGGGCTGGATCACCCATGTAAACACAAATTTACTGAGGTTTGTTCCCCTCACAAATCAAGAAAACATTTATTAAAATCCAAGGTTACTTACAGCACCCAGCATCATAGATTGGTTGATTATGGACAAGAGGCTTGATTTCCTTATAGAAGGAGAGCTACTGCCAGTGTTAACAGCATTTACTGAAATTGGAGTAGATGCTACAGTGCCATGGGGAAAATCATATTATCAAATAATTAGAGTATTTCTAAGAAAGCAAATCCAAAGTAATACCAATAATGTTTTCCACATGAAAAGCAACAATAGAAGAGTATAAATAGAAAATAAAAGTATTATCATATCACAAAAGCATAAAGTAATGCATTATCCTAATTTTTTGAGATTAAGGGATTGTAAAATTGTTTTCTAACTAAAGCATTGTATCTGCAAGTGGTTATTCATCTCATTATCTTAAAGCCTATTAGCAGGCCCATTGATGTCTGTGGGCTGTAAGTATATTTTGCTGAACACGAGGAATTATTTCAGCCAGTGCCAAACTGCAGCAGAGGGCTCAGCAGCAGTGCAGCAGCTCAGGGTGGGATCATACAAACACTGAGTCCAGGCTGCAGTCAAAAAAGGAAAAAGGAAAATTGCAGAAATAATGTAATTGTTTCTCGAGAGGCTGGGGAGATGCACTGACAACAAGTGAGTCACTCTGAGAAGCAGAAGGGTCTGAAGCTTTAGGGTTTGGTAGGTGAGTGAGGATAGATGTGGCTGAAATAGAGGAAAAAGCAAGGGACTGTGAAATAAATACAGTAGTTTCACGAATACAAGCCGCACGGATTATAAGCCGCACCCCCGGTGCCTCGACAATGTTGCTGTCTTTGTCAATAGATAAGCCGCACCCCGAATATTAGCCGCACTTTCGTTCGTCGCGAGAATCCGTGCGCAGCTTTCACAAATTGGCCAATTAGTAACAGGATCGCGGCATAGTGGGCTTTACTGGCTCGGGGCGGGGCCAGGCAGGCTCGGCCCGCTCATGGTTGCCGACGGGGCCGGGTGGCCCAGCTCAGCGCCACGGCTCGGCGGGGCTGGCCGGGTGGTGCTGCCGCCGCCACCGGGCTCGCTGGCCCCCCTCTCCCGTCAGCACCGCCCCGCTGCCGCGTTCGCTCGCCCGGCTGGCAGGGCTGCCGCCGCCGGGCTTGCCGCCCGCCCCGCGGCCGCTTTCGCGAGCGGCGGCGCTTTCGCGAGCAGCGGCGCTTTCGCGAGCGCCGCTTTCGCTCGCCCCGCCGGCAGGGCTGCCGCCGCCGCCACCAGGCTCGCCGGCCGCCCCCTCCCGTCTGCACCGCCGCCGCGTTTCCTCGCCCTGGCCGGCACTGCAGGCCCCCGCACCGCCGGGCTCCCCCACGCTGCTGGCCCTGATTATGCTGGGCTTCCCCCGCTGCCAGGCAGCCCCACCCGCCGGCCTTCCTGCTTCTGCCATGCTCCCCTGCACTGCTAGCCCCAGTTCTCCCGGGCTCCCCCGCCATGCTGGCTCAGGCTCTGCCGCCCTCCCTGCCCCGCCCTGCTGGCTCAGGCTCTGCCGCCTGCCCCCCACACTGCTGGCCCCGCCTCTGCCAGGCTTTCCCACCTCTGCCGGGGCCGGCCGGGCTCCAGCTTGGCTTGGGGCTGCCGCGGGCTCTCACTTCCCTGTTGGCAGCTTTTAGAATTTTGTTAATAGATTAGCCGCCCCGGAATATTAGCCGCACTTCCGGGTTTCCACCAAAATTTTGGTCAAATTGGTGCGGCTTGTATTCGTGAAATTACTGTACTCTGCATTTCCATCAGAAATAGGTAACAGGTTTATGTGGCATTTTCTCCCAACAGGAGGAGAAGGGGCACTCATGCTCCAGAAATTCCTGCAGGTGACTCCTGAAAGGAGCACAAAGTCCTGCAGGAACATCCTCAGCACTTCCCAAGGTGAGACCTGCATTTGTTACCTTCCTTCCTTGGGCTGAGCCAGGGAGGGATGACAGTGGCCTGTTCATGCTGAACCCTCCAGGTTTACACAGCTGCTTTTCCCAGGGCAAGCACTGAATTCAGAATAGGAGCATTCATTGACATCTAGGAAAAACAACACACCTTGCACAGGTGTTGGGAGCAGCATCAAGAGTGATCTGCACTGTGTGTAGACCAGACTGTGGCTATGATAAATTCAGTGTAAATCTGCAGCAATGCTGTTAAAACCATTCTGGATGTTATCACCTGTTGGAGCCCTGGTCACTGAGAATTTTAAACTTTCTGTGCTGACAGGCACTGACCCCCAAGAAAACACTGCTTTTGACTTGAAGCCATAGAGAAGGCTTCCAAAATTAAATTATAGAACCAGGATTATAAGTGTGTAGGTTGAATAAAAGTATGTAATATCACATGGTCAAAAACTTAGATTTTTAAGGTTTTAGAAAATAGTAATATATATAAAGCAAAATAGAAGTTGTAGGGTGGAGATTTGTCTTTCTTCTTCACCTTCTTCTTCATAGGTTTGAGAGATCTTGTTTAATTGAAAAGTCCACATTGCAGGCCACAGGTAATTACTTATTAGGTTAAAAGTAAAAATGATTTAGGTGTTATTTCGTAATTAGACAATTGGTCCTTAAAAAGCCTTGTAGAAAGAAATATATGTCTCCATTTTTAACTTGTTAGCTTGAAGTGCACTAGAATTCACAGTTTGTGAGACTGTAATATAAATAAGAATTAATAAACATCTAAGTCCAAACAAAAAATACTGCCTCATACATTTAATCCCAGCCTAATATAAAAAAAAAATAAAACACAATAACCACCCTATCACTTTTTACCTCAATTATTTCGATTTAGGGGACAATTAGGGGCAGCTCCAGCTTACACCTGGAGGATGCCATCCAAACCTGGGTTGTCAGCACAGGAGGAAGGAGAATTACCCAGTGATTTCACTGAAAGCTGGACTGAGTAAACACAAAATAAGGAGCATTGAAAATGGTGCTTCTGATTCATTTCTGCATAACTGCAGAGCAATGAGTATAAATAATTTATTTGGCATAATTTAAAATTAATATATTAAAATGTTTATGAAACATTTAGAAAGTATATAGTAATAGGCTATAGTAATTAACAGACTATAAATATTACTTTTTTCATACAGGCTACTGGAAGTAACATGGCAACAGAATATATCTGCTTCCCAAGAAAACAGGTTTTTTAACAGTCTGTTTAGTACAACTAATGATTGTGGTGCAAATAGGCACATATTTGCTTTTTAATCTGAAAAACTGCATTATTGGGAGAAAATAAATTTGAGGGTTCAGAAGCATTCCCTTCCAAACTATTCACTCCAAAATAATCATTAACTCTCCATCCTCCACCAGAAAGGTCAGGGCTGTGTTTGCAAAGTTTGCAAGATCCTCTGTGCTACATTTGAAAGCAAATTACAGTAATTTCAAGATTATAAGCCGCACCTGATTATAAATCGCATGTTACAATACAGGATGTGATAAAAGGTATCTGTTCTATCACCATCTGTTGAGGGTGGGGGCAGTGAGCCTGATCTCCATGGGAGATATTCTGCTAATGGGCCATCCATTGAAACCAGGCAGGGCATTGTTCTTTATCTTTTCACAACCCATCCTGGACTCCAGAGGAAAACCGGATTTCTCCACATCCCCACTGGAGCTCCAGAGGGAAACTGCACCTTGTACAGGAGCACTGCTCCAACTGAGCCACATCTGTCACTGCAGGAGGATGCAGCCACCATGGGATGGGACTGCTGCCAACACCCTGCCTGACGGGTGTCAGGTTGTACTCTGACTGTGTCAGGGTTTGGGGTTTGTTTCTTTGTAGTACTGTATTTCTATTTTAATTTCCCTAGAGAAGAACTGTTATTCCTAATTCCCATATCTTTGCCTGAGAGCCCCTTGATTTCAAAATTATAATAATTTGGAGGGAGGGGGTTTCCATTCTCCATTTCAAAGAGAAGCTCCTGCCTTTCTCAGCAGACACCTGTCCTCCAAACTAAAACAGCAACTTTTCATTCTTTGTCCATATATAAGCTGCACTTCGGACCAAAATTTTAGTCAAAATTGTGCGGCTTATAATCGTGAAATTACTGTAATGGTTGTATAAATGAGATCCCAAATGAAAAGGGTGAAACCCCCTAAAATGAGGCAGGATTGCAATCAGTGACCTTGAACTTGTGTGTCAATCACTTTACACCCACATTTCACCATGGCCTCCAGGGAGGAGGAAACCTCTGCCAGGGCGCTGGGTGGTGCATTCCAAGGAGAAAAGAACCTGGGATGCCCCTGTCCCTGTGCAGATGTCCCCATGCCACTCTGGATGTGGTGCACAGATGCATTCAGGGGCTGCAATGCCCCAGTGACCTGGAAACCAGGGCAGCAAACACTGGAGCACCTTGGTCATTTCCCAGCACGTGAATTATGCAATGGTTGTTATCATAATCAGAGTGTGGAATTCAGAAATGCAGAAAGCATGGTGAAGTGGTGACATTCAGGTCTGTATTTATGTGAGTTCTTATTCTCACATTCACAACACGTTTATGTTACAGAGGTACAGGCTAAGGGGGGTGTGGAGCTGATCTCAAAATGCTTTGGCAGAAGGAGTAACCCAGGAAGAGGTGGGAAAACCCTGCTTTGCAAAGTCTCAGTGGATTACAATGCATTACACAGGCCATGACAATTCAGCTGCAATGAAGCTGTCCAACACTTCTTACTCTGAACAGCCCAATGGACTGCTGGCAAAGGGGATAGGAAGAAAAAGAGCAAAAGCAATAAACTCAGGATGAGGGGTGGGATTAAGAGCCACAGAGAGACCCTAGAGACACCAAACATCCCAAATGAGATTCAGGAATGAGAGAAGGGATCTGCTGGTGGGCTGAGCATGAAGAGTCAGTGGAACAGACAGCAGGACACTGAACAGCTCAGCTGCCCATTTCTAGAGTGTTTGACTTCCACACAGCTTGTTTTCCACCAAAATATAAAAGCCTTGGTGGACCCTGCCCCTACTCCCTGCTACACAGCACCAGGACCAGGGTTTTTTGGTTTTTTAGGATATGAGAAGGAGAAATCTGACAGGAGGATGAATTACACCCATGCTGTCATTTTTTCTATTTTCCTGCCCATCAGTGCCAGCAGATTATGGCAGATAGGTTTGTCTTGGAAAGGCTTAACTTAAAATTCCATGTCAGAAAACCTTTGAAGGTCCTGAAGTCTGGTCCCAGTGTGTCATAGACCCAAAACTGAACTGACACAGCCCTGGAGCAAGCACTACTTCAGCAGGAAAACCCCCTTTTATTTCAGTATGCCTTTAAACTGCCCTTGGAAGAGACCTGAAAAATTTGCTTAAGAAGCTGATAAATCAAAGTTACAGTAATTTCACGAATACAAGCCGCAGCAAGAAGACTAAAATTTTGGTGGAAACCCGGAAATGCGGCCAATATTCCGGTGCGGCTAATCTATGGACAAAAATGTGATATCTGCCCTTACCTAGTATCATGCTGGTCCAGTCCCGAGCCAAAACAGTCTGAAATCCATGGTTTCCTGTTGTTCCGACGATGAACCAATCAGAGAACAGCTTATTGCCTGCCTGTGGATGGCGGCGTTACTGAGGGGCGGGGGTTGTTATTGGGGTGAGTTACCTCGGCAGTTCGATAAAAGTGTGTGATATTTCTCTGTACTTTTTAAAGTGTTTTCAGTCTTGTGCGGCTACGGGGCTGGCTGGGCTCGCAGGGAGAGGGCTGGGGGAGCCTCTCTCCCCGCAGGGAGAGGGATGAAGCGGGCAATCGGCTCGCAGGGAGAGGGCTGGGGGAGCCGCTCAGCCCGCAGGGAGAGGGGTAGAACAGCCACTCGGCTCGCAGGGAGAGGGCCAGAGCGGCTGCTCGCCCCGCGGGCCGCGAGGGCTACAACGGGGCCGCTTGCCCCGCGGGGCTGCGAGGGCTACAACGGCCGCTCCCCCCGCAGGCCGCGAGGGCTACAACGGCCGCTCCTGTGCCAGCACGGAGATGTGGCTCCGCTCGGAGCTCAGCTGCCTGCCCGCGCAGCTGAGCAGCTGTTTAAAGGCAACGCGGATCCATTGGGAATGCTCGCAAAATGACCACACTATTGTTCCTGTCTTTTTCGGCTTGTAAATAAAGGGTGTGTCTTTTTTCACTTGGAAACAATGTTTCCAAGGTCAGCAGTAAGCCAGTAAGCCCCGGCAATCCCGCAATTGTGTTACTAAATGACGACTTTGTGAAAGTTCGCGGCGAACTAAAGTGCGGCTAATATTCCAGGTGCGGCTTATCTATTGACAAAGACATCAATGTTGCCAACACACCGGATATGCGGCTTATACTCCGTGCGGCTTGTATTCGTGAATTTACTGTACTTGAATTGCTTAAGGATGCAGCTGGCATTCAGTAATCAGAAATACAGAAGTAATCAGAAATAGGGCCAAAAAAAATCAATCTGGTAGAACACAGGGGTGAAAAGAGTGGCCTTTGAGTACCAGAATTATGGGCACACTGAGGGAAGAGTTCATTTTTGTACATACCATGGAGTGCAAAAGGCAGGGATGATGCAGAAGGTGAGAATCCACCCGGATTAATTCATTAAAATCCATTTCCACAAGCACTGTCACGTTGCACCAGAACATCCTCCCTGCAGCACAGGCAATAAAACAGCCAAGTCATCTGAGGTCTGGTGCTACAGAAGGTGACAGAGCTTCAGGGAGGCTCTGAGGGAACAAAGCAAGATTTAACTTGGCAAATGTGAGGGGCCCACGAGCAGCCACCAGCTAGGGGCTGGTTTGCCATATGCCAGAGGCAGAGGAGGCAGCCAAGGAGGAGCTCCAGGGAAGGTTTGCTGGACCCACAGCACCCACACAGCGCTCAGTGCTCATGGAATATCCTGGAGTCCCTCCAAGGCAGATTCCCATATTTGTTTTAGGAAGAGCTATGGTAACAGTTTTGCTGCCCACTCCCACCCTCAGGAGGGAAAATTAAGGATGTTTCTATTAGAATTTATCAGTAACATACCCTCTGGCATGGGATCCACACAGCCTGCTCCTTTGGATGAGCTGCAGCGTTTTTTCAGCCCTGGACATTCAGTATCGAACGTGCAAGGATAATCAAATGTTTCCATATCCTTCACTGGACAAATACCAGGTCTTGAGGCAAATACACTGGATCCATTGAGTGCTAAGTAACAAAAACATTTCTGAGAACAAAAATACAGACAGTTGTTTCCATTAAATTGTGATATTTAATTTATACCAAACACCTCCTCCTCATTTTAGAAGCGTGCCTGTTCTGAGTTTTTAATGGGAAGAAAACAGCAGCCTAAAATATCATTATTTCATTTCAAGGGTGTAAATATTCTCAGATCTTTCTCTTGTCCATGACATTTCTGTCACAGAAATTTTGAGTTTTTAACTTTCCATTAATAATTATGGATGGATGGGCTCATAGTTAAGTTTCTAAATGTGGAGACACTGAAGCACTGCAAAACAGAAAATGTGCCTGATGTCAGCTGTGACTAATCCAAAAAATACATAATGATCAAAGAAAGCAGGTACTGTGTAAGACTGAAATTGAGAACTTTCATTTAACATTTTGTGGCACAAGTATAACCTTAGCTGCAGTAATTCTGTTCCAGCTGGCCACTCCAGGAGGTTTGGTAGCCCAAGCCAGAGAGCCCTGCAGAGAAGGCAGCTGAGGCAGGAGGATGCTGCTTCCCAAGCCAAGGGCAGACAGTGGTTCTAGGTCAGTGCCAGCACAAAATCTCTTCTCTGGAGGAAAAAAGAAAATATTTCCAAGCCCTACAAACTCACTTTTGTACTCACACTCTCAAACACAGCTCCAAGTAATGCTCAACTCTGATTTTTTTTTTCCATTAATTTTGCACCTCCAGGTTTTTGATCCTTTACTGGGCAATTCAAGTCAGCCAGGAGAAAAATGAACCTGATTGTTGCAATAGAAACAGTTGTGGTGCAGAAAAACCACATTTGACGTAGTAAAAGCCATAGCAAGTGGAAAGTCCATGGCAAATTATAAATCTGTTATGAACAGTCAATTTTTCTGTGGGTTTACAATTTCTGTTATCCCAAGGCTTTGGATGAGAGTAAATTTGAGGTTTCTAAGAAGCAGGAGGGGATATTGAATCTAGCACTTTTGGCCTCAACAAAGTAACCTTTTTAGCCAGGGAAATTATTTTGATTAACCAAGATTTAAACTAAATCTATGTAACTTGCTGCCACATGCACATTCCAGGTCCTCCTCTCTCTGGGGCTGCCACTACAGGTGGTTCCCCCCAGAAACATCCTTTCTGATGTTCAAAGCCACATTAAGGTGTGATACAGCCTTAGCTGAGTCTCACACACATTCCCAGCCTCAGTGATTGCTCCTTCCCAGCCTCCTGTGCAGGGAGCTAAGCAGCCTCACACTGGATTTTGCACAACCACAAGCACCAAGGCATCTCCCTGTGTTAGAAAATTCCCTATTCACCAGTGTTCCTCACTGTTCAAGCCAGGTACATCATGGCCAGCTGGACCCAGACGTGGAAATTCCTTCAGCCCTGAGGTTCAGGTGCAGCTCAAGCAGCTTTGAGGGTCAAAGCAGATTTTTTCCCACCTGGGTCTCTTTTTTTTTGGTGTGTTTAACTGCAGTGTAAATGGTTTAATGAGTCACATGCAATCTCAGAAAACACTATTGAATCCTGGCAGGGTGCCACAGTAGCCATTTATCTGAAATCAAAAGGTCATCGTTTTCAGATCAGCGGAAACAGAGATGGATTCACTTCACATTTCTGTCTAATTGTACCAGATGCACTTTGGAAATTCAATTTATGCCCTTCTCTTCAATCATGCTGGGGACAGTCACCTACCAAGCAAGCAGTGAGGAGCAAGCCAGCCAACTCCTGTGTCATTTGGATGAAGCACAGGCTTTTCTCCTCCATTATTTACATAAATGTATGGAAGCAGAACTGCAGCTTAGCAACCAAAGGTCACTTGCCAGCCTGCCTCTGGACAGCTGCTGGATCTGCTGTGACTGCAGGATGGGGATCTGCCAGGAGATTGATGCTGAGGGACAGCATTAGCTCAGCCATAGCCCCCTTCCTCTCCCTCCTTCCTTCTGGAAGGGATGTTTTCTTCCAGAGGGTGTGGCAGAGCCAGGCACCAGCACCCTGCATTTGTCTCAGGTATCAGAAGGTGGAGACAAATCTATGAAAATACAGAGAAAGCTCCTGGGAAAGTGTTCCAAAGGCAGGCTGGCAGTTTTCATCGTACAACCCTGGGTTTGGTAGGCTTTACTTGCTCAGGTGGAGGCTTTCCATTCTGATTGCTTCTCCAGGGGTTTAATTGGGATTTGTGCTGATTTGCAGCATCTGACAAATATTTAACACCCTTCCAGGGTGTTGCTTTTGCCTTGGAGGGGAGAAGGCTGAGGGGGATGTGATCAAGGTTTATAAAATCCCAAAGGCAGGGGGAAAGGTGAAGGTGGTGATGGTTTTCACCAGAACCCACAATAATAAAATGGATTAAATAACTCCTTTACCCAAACAGGAGGGAACTTCTGCAGTTTGTCAGCACAGGGGGTGTGGAGAGAGACAGCTTCAGTGGGCTCAAAAAGGGACAAAGCAATTCCCAGACAGGATTCCCTGTGGGAACAGGCAGGGATGCTGATAATCCCTTTTCTGCAGCTGCTGGGGGCACACCAGGGACACAAACTGCAGGGCAGCCAGTGCCCCCTGCTTCTGGGTGAAGTCCCAAAGGACATTCTGGCACCTTCCCACCCAGGCTGATGCTGCAGTGCTGCCCTGGCACAGCTGTGCCTCAGCTCCTGCTGCTCTGGTTACAGCATGGGAACATCTGCATGCCAGCTCTGAAGGTCCCAGCCCTGCTGAGAGCTGCTTGGACACCTACAATGAGCATTTTTTACTTTGTAGTTGTTCTGAAAACCTTTAGAAGTTGTCCATATGAGGCACACTGATTAAAGCATGACTTTAACATTGCAAATCAAGTGCTCTCAAGAAACTACAATTAAAATTGTCTTGGACCTTCTTATTTCAAGGTATTTTTGTACATGAGTGCTTAAAAGCCAGCCTTCATCGTGTGCTGATGCACTCTTTCCCTCCCTAGCTGGGGATCAGGCAGGGTTAGATGGCAGATAAGGAGCTCTCTGCTTTCATCTTATGCTGGAAAGTGGGCAGCAAGCCAGTCACCAGGAGAAATAACCATACCTTCCACTCAGGCAGCTGGAAACAAGCCTGGAGAACTGCATCCCATCTCTACCTAAAAGACAAGATGCTGGGAGAAGTTTTATATGGTGAAACAACCTTTCAGAGCCATGGGTTTCACAGTCCCTGAGCTTGACCTGCAGCCCCGTGCCTCAACCATACAAGTGGTTAAAAGCAGCACTAAGCACCATAAAAATCAGAATGAATTTATGAAAAAATTTAAACTGCACTGAAGGTATCTGAAACCAACACAGAATGGTTTGATCTCAGTTTCTCTGCAGCTCAGTTGCCCCTCTGTGAAAGACACAGAAGGTTCCCACAGCCTCTGTGAAGACAAACTGCTGCCTGTGGATCCCCCAGGATCACCTTAAGAGGTGATAAATAATTCTCTGCTCAGTGAGAGGCTGGGCAGAGCATTGAATGTGGAGGTCAGGATGGCACACAGGGAGCTCCTCAGAGGGTTCCATCATCCCTGGGCACTGGGAAATGCTGGATCAGGTAATTAAGAGTTCACTGATCTGCATGCATGGCCAAAAGGAGAGAAAACAAAGGTTGGTTTATTTAATTCTGCCTTAAGAATTAATTCCAGCCCTTCCTAACTTTAGATATTTAACTTTCCAGCTGCTATTTTAAAATGTTAAAGTCATTTTGTGTGTACCTGTAACACTATCCCAATGGACAGACACACAAGTAGTGACAACTACCAGAACACTTTGACCAGTGATCTAGACAGTTTTTTCCCAACAGCAAAGCAATAACAAAAGCAGGGCCTGCCATATCCCAGGCAGGGGTAATTGTTTCCTTCTAGGAAGAGAAGGTGATGAGTGGCCAGGAACAGGCTGCTGTGAAAGGTCATGGAGACCTTTCCACTCCTGGCAGGATGGGGAGCACACCAGCATGGATAACATCAAGAAGAAAATAACAGTAGTTCAACAGTGTGCTGTGCAGTAATTTCTGCAGTTCCAGTTTCTCTTCTCATCATTTATTTAAGACTGTGTCTAGACAGTGCATTACCATTCACAGAATTTATGACTAATGCCCTGAAAAGCAAAGATACCAGAATAATGTAAACATGGAAATCACCTAGAAGCCATAGAAATCCTTACATGGTTTTAAATATTCCCAAATTAACTTTGACAGGAAAAAGTGTCAGGGTGACCAAAGTATTTCATGGCCAAACTTGCCCAGAATGCCCATCAGCAACATGGCAAGGGCAGGGTGGAAATTCTGCAGCTAAGCTTTACAAGAGATTTACAGATTTGTTCATGTTAGATGAAACAGAATCATCAACAGCTCTCAAGCCTAAAATATCCCTAGAGATGCTTTTAAGAGACGGAATTATACTGGGAAAAAAATATTTCAAGCGTTACCAGGATGCTTTTTTTTTTTTTTTTTTTCCATACAAGAAGATTGTCTTGATTTTCAGAGAATTTCTTGTGGAAACAGTGACAACCATGGTGACTTTTCCACATTTAGCTGTACAGCTCTTTCCTTGTAGTTCAGAATTTAAAAAGCCATTTTCCCTGATTGCCATTTGATACTTACAGGCACACATGTATGCACATGTCTGTATATCCAAAAGACTTCACTGAAGTTTCTTTTCAACCATAATTAGATGTACTGGAGATTTTCCCCAGCATGAAACTGATGCTTGGAAAATAGAGATGATCCTTTACCTGTCTGACAAATGTGCTTGGGCTCACAGTAACCTGCAGCTCAAATTCTGCTTTGCTGGGACTCCACAACAGCCATGGAGCCAAACAAGAGCAGGATACAGTAAATTAGGAATTATGCTTTAATCAACCATTTTTGTGTTGCCATCCTTCTGTTAAAATCCTGCTAGACAGAATATTTTACCTGTGACTGTGGAGAAAATGCCTGGGGAATAAAAAAGTTTGGAAGTACTTTTTCCACAGCTCTGAAGCAACTGAAATGTGGGATGGACACATTGTTCTTGACAGATCCCATGACAGGACATATGGCTCATCCCCCTCATGCCACGTTATATGATCCAGGAGCAGGTTTGGGGACATTCCCACAGATCTGAGTCACCCAAGTCTTATGACCCAAAACAAGGAGCAGAAGTGCAACAAGACCTTTCCTCTCAATCTGCTGCTCCTGTGTGAGATCATGTACGTGCCCAGGTCCATACTGAAAAGTGGAAATAGAGAAAATGCTATGTCATACTGAAAAAACTGTGCCCTGCCGAACTTTTCTGGATGACAGAACAGTTCAGTGCTGGTTTAGATAATTCCAGATGCCTGTTCAGCTTAAAAGCAGACCAATTTATCCACTGGAAAAAGAAAGTTCCTTTTCCCCAAGGAATCCTCTCCATCTGTGTCTCAAGTTCTGATAAAACTGGGAATTTCTGATTGACAACAGGTAACTCTGATGTGGGAAGGGGAAAAAGCATCCATCTTTAGACAAAGGTGATTACAGTAATTTCACGATTATAAGCCTCACCATTTTGACTGAAATTTTGGTCTGAACCCAAAGTGCGGCTTATAATCAGGTGTGGCTTATATATGGACAAAGAATGAAAAGTTGCTGTTTTAGTTTGGAGGACAGGTGTCTGCTGAGAAAGGCAGGAGCTTCTCTTTGAAATGGAGAATGTAAACCCCCTCTCTCCAAATTATTATAATTTTGAAATCAAGGGGCTCTCAGGCAAAGATATGGGAATTAGGAATAACAGTTCTGTACTAGGGAAATTAAAATAGAAATACAGTACTACAAAGAAACAAACCCCAAACCCTGACACAGTCAGAGTACAGCCTGACACCCGTCAGGCAGGGTGTTGGCAGCAGTCCCATTCCATGGTGGCTGCATCCTCCTGCAGTGACAGATGTGGCTCAGTTGGAGCAGTGCTCCTGTACAAGGTGCAGTTTCCCTCCGGAGCTCCAGTGGGGATGTGGAGAAATCCGGTTTTCCTCTGGAGTCCAGTGGAGAAAGGGGCTCCCTTAGTGTCCCAAAACCTCTGTTTTTATCTTGGTAAGAAATGTTGGGCTCTTCCCCCTGGCTGGAGCAACTCCCAATGGGATGCAGTAATTTTATCAGTGCCACAGTGGGACTCAATGGCCATGAGCAGAAAATGACTGGCTGGAGGAAGGATGGGTTGTGAAAAGATAAAGAACAATGCCCTGCCTGGTTTCAATGGATGGCCCATTAGCAGAATATCTCCCAGGGAGATCAGGATCACTGCCCCCACCCTCAACAGATGGTGACAGAACAGATACCTTTTATCACACTCTGTATTGTAACCTGCGGCTTATAATCAGGTGTGCCTTGTAATCATGAAATTACTGTAATTCTTCCTGAGTCTTATTAACATTCAGGTGTTAGATCAGATCCACCAAAAAGTTCCTCAGACCTCCCACACAGCCATAGGTAACGAAGCAAGTCCTAAGAAAATGGGTCCTAGTGTAATTTTGGTTGGAAAACGTCTGGTATCAAGTTGCCTTGAAGTCACAGGTTGTTTTAAATGTGAACCAAAACTGGGTTTGCATTCTTGGAACAGGCCTTGCTCCACATCAGAGGAGATGTTATCCCAAGTGCATCCTGAAATACTTTTCAGGAGAAAGCTCCTAGTGTAAATGCAGGCAGGCTCAGACAGTGAATTATTGCTCTTGGCCAGGATATTGGCCTGAACCTGGCCAGGTAATGAGCCCTTGAGGGCTAACAGCAGGAGCCTTCCTCAGGCCCCCCTGCAAGTTTGGTGAATTTGTGACTAGAGGTGGCAAAGAGCAAGAATCAAGAGCTTTAATCTACTCTGTCTACTCCTTGCCATGTTGGACAAAATTTACTGCACATTTTTTTAAACACATTTATTTAGTGAATAGGAACCTATGGCCCTGAATTAAGACTTTACACATCTCAGCTGAAGTGAATCTTCTTCCATAAGAAGCATTTATTTCCTCTTAATCTGACTAAAACTTACCTGGAGAGCAGTAGAGTCCAACTTGTTCATATCCTCACAGCAATCTCTGAGAGTGATGGTTTCAGGGACCTCAGCACTGTGAAATTCTCTTCTGTGGTGTGTCTGGGTTCACACCATCCATGGGATCCACCCTCCACAGGATGTGTTCTTCTCATAGGACTTTTGGTAGGCAACCATTTTAAACACACTTTTGGTCAGGGTGGTACCCTAGCAAAGGGTATTTCCTTTTTTCTAGGAAATAGAAACAGGAAAGAAAGGGATCAGCATTTTGTCACCCCAGAGCAGAAGTTCCCTGCAGTATCCAGTGAAAAACAGTGTTAGAAGAAAGCAGTGACAGATCCAACACAGATGAATGATTTCCAGGAAGGCTGATGTTGGGAGGAACATCACTTCAAAAAACAGACACAAGAAAGAATTGGTAGTGACTGCTTGTCATAGGCATCACTTTGGTCATGAAAGAAGGAAGATTGGCAGAAAATTCAAAGAGTTCTTGGTGCCTTCAGGTTCCAGGTGGAAAAAGAGCAATTTAACTCAATATTAAGGAAATTTACATATGTTAATATGAATTAAGAGTAGAGCACAATAGGCACTTCCAGGGCAGACTCATCCAAGTAGTTGAAAATCCCACTCCAGGCTCCTGCTGCCAAAGCCTTCATCACTCCACTGACTACAAAGGGAACAAAGGCTCAGGAACTCAAGGGCAGATGAGTCACAGTAGATGTCTGGAATAAGACATCCTTCAGACATCACCCCAGGCTAAAGCTGGGTACTCATACATCACTGGGAAGCACTTCAGGTATCTGACACAAAAGGTATTCCTGGAGATCTGCCTCTCTGCATTTGTAGCAGACCTTGTTGATCACACCACTGGAAACCTGCAGTGGCTAATTGACTTTGAGTATAAATTAAGTCAGTGGTAACTGACTGGCCATTAACTGCATAATTCCACACAGGTCTGGGGATGGAGCTCTGTCTCTCTCTCTTCAAGGCCTTTTAAGGGTAAACTGCCCAGTTATGAAATGCCACCTAAATTATTTTTACTTTTAACCCAATTACCAACCATCCATGGCCTGCAATGTGGAATTTTCTACCTAGTGACACAATATCACCCAAACCCATGAAGAAGGTGATGAAGAGGGACGAACCTCTACCCTAAAACGTCCATCTTGCTTTCTATATATTACTATATTTGAAACCTTAAACTCTAGGTTTTCCACCATGTGATATCACACACTTCTATTCAAACTGCACACCCATAATCCCAGTTCTGTCATTCAGTTCTGGAAGCTTCTCCATGGCCTCAGGTCAAATGCAGAGTTCTCCTGGGGGTCAGTGCCTGTCAGCACAGAAAGTCTCAAATTCTCAGTGACCACAGAAAGTCTCAAATTCTCAGTGACCAGGGTTCCAACATCACTCAGCTTCCAGAGTTCTGAAACCATTTCTGATGAGGAGCGAACTTGTTACGTGCTTTACTTGAAACTGAAATACTTCAGTGGGGATAGGGAAAAAACCCCAACATCAAGCAACACAAATAAACCCTCAAAACAGCAACAAAAGCAGATGGAATTTAAGAATTAGCAGTAAGCAACCTACAGTCATGTCACAGACATCAGGCTGGCTCCTAATGAGATGTTATAGAAGCCAGAGGGGCTGAGTCACCCTGTGCCCCATTTGGGAAGCAGATCAGATGGAATTAAAATGCCTGTATCATCCTCCAGCCAAAGCAGAAGAAACTTTAATAAGGATAAATATGAATTAGCTGCAGAGATTCAAATATAGCAGGACTGGGTTTTTTTTCTGAGCTCTGAGGGCATGAAGGTCAAACAACAGACAGACTGAAGCTAACACAATATGCACAACAGGCATAGAATTAAAACACTTACAGCTTATCTTATTTGTACAACTTATCTCCTGCCTGAAAACATGAAACATGTTAAAACAATTCAAGAAAAAAAAAATTATCAGGCTTTTAGGCATCCTGTGCTTTTATCACATTTAGCTTTCCAGCTAAACAAAAGACATTTGTGCAATTTGAGCAGGACTAGAAAAAGAGCTCTGAAGAGGAGAATCCATTTGTAGTGCAGAAGAAAACGTGGAATAGACTTGGTGTCTAGAAATGGCCTGTGGGAGCCCAGCCCTGCTGTGCCTCACTCATCTGTGCCTTCCTGCTGCAGCAAAAGGCAGAGCTGATGCTGGGCTGTGCCCAGGGAGCGCAGTGTCAGAGCTCCCAGCAGGCTCCAGGGAATCTGTGCTGCTGCTTGGAGCAGCTCAGCAGGAAAATATTGAGAGTGAGGGCATTGCTGGGAACCCCAGTCCCTGCTCCTTCTCCTGGGCAGGGCACCTCTGTCTGCTCCCTGAGGCTCTGGGACAGACCTGGGAGGTGCCCACAGCCCTGACAGGCACCAGGGATGCCCTCTGTCCCTGAGCAGGGAGGGGAAGGAGGTGGCCAAGAGGCACAGGAAGACACTCAGACTGTCTCAAAGCCTGGCTCAAAGCCTGGCTCAAACCCAGACCCTGCCTGGGGCAGGAGAGGATCCCAGAGGCTGGGATGGAGGAAGGGGAAGAACTGAGCCAGAGAGAGCAAGGTGACCTCTCCCTCTGGCTAACTTCAGGATAACTCTGGGAGAATGGGAAAGGAAAACAAACGTGGGTTCTGGAGCAGGAATCAGAGATCAAGGGCTGCTTTTTATTCAGTGGGTTTGATCCATTAACACCTCACATGAGGCACAAGTGCCTGACGAGAAGCAGGCAGCTGTCATTGCATTTTGGAAAGCATTCCCTTGCCATGTGTTAAGACTGCTCCAAGAATACCTTTCTCTGCAAATGCTTCTAGGCATGTAGGTGTGGGGGGAGGAAAATCTTGCTTATGCTTTTTTATTTGTTTTTCTGGGTTTTTTAAAATTAGTTTGTAACCTGAATGGCTAAATAACCAGAGTGGAACAGAATTAATACCTAAATAATTTTGGTTATAGCCTTTCCCTGGAGAAAGTGCACAAACATCTCTTGTGACCAGGAAGGAGGCACAAGCAAGACAAATATTGTTTTATGAAAACAAGGAAGAGAAACTCCTGCATGAAGGAATCAGACTGCTATAGTATAAAATCAGGTTAGAGGGGAGTAGACCTCAGCCTTGTTCCTCATCCCTATGATCCCTCCTTTTCTCCAGAGCTCATGTAAAGCCTGGCAAGAGCAAAGCAGGGACTGGAAGGGAAAAAATGAGTAAGGAGAGCACTGAGGATTCGTGCTGTCCGTGCAGAGCTGAGGCTGCAGCAAGGACGTAGCACTGGAAAGCTAAAAATTCCAGTGTCAGCTGAGCTGGCTTAGTCTCTACAGCAATGTGCAACATAAATACAGGTATGAAACTGAGAATAAGATGGTGTAGAATTAGACACAGTTTATAATTGGAAGCTACAGCTGTCAGAGCAGATACGAAGTCATATTTCATACTTAAACATTGATACCACATACATATATATATACACACACAGAGTAGGTATAGAATGAGGCTACCAAAGCCTAAAGAGAAGCTCTGAGACAAGGCTGTGGTGGTACAAAAAGATGCCCTCAGTGCAGGAAGCTGGACTGAAGGTGTCAGGGGAAGGTGCAGCACCACCAACCTTTGCCCCATCCATCACTTCCATACTGTTCAAAACAAGCTTTGACACTCACAGAGTTCAATTATTTTGCTGACAGCAGTTTGCTGCTGAGCAATGTGGCTTGGATCAATCTGGGCTCTTTAGCAAATTGGCTTTCTGTTCTCATTGCTCCCCTCCATGGGATTATGGCACAATCAAATGGAATTAAAATGCACTGGCTGTTGTTCTCAAAGACTCAA
Source organism: Catharus ustulatus (assembly GCF_009819885.2). Lineage (NCBI taxonomy): Eukaryota > Metazoa > Chordata > Aves > Passeriformes > Turdidae > Catharus > Catharus ustulatus. Next base: position 120,028,494 of record NC_046222.1, read on the forward strand.
AGCTGAAGTCAATGGCACAGCAGAAGGAGTCACCTGCCATTAGAATGGATATGTTACACCTATCATTTCTGGATTTGAGAATTTTGTCTCAGAAACCACCAGCTTTCAGGGAAAATAACATTTTTTTTTAATGTTAAGCAAGAGCATAAACAATTAAAGCAAACCCTTTATTAATAGAAACAAACACTGAGAGGATAGCCTGGAAGCAAAGGCTGCACAGGAACAGGCTCCTTGAAACTCAAGGTTAAACCCAGATCAGAGCTGAGAGCACAACCAAAAAAAACAGCAATAAAAATGTTTTATAGCATTTATGCCACAGACAGAGCTGCAATTCTGGAAACTTCACCACTCAGGTGCCACAGGAGCCACTGTGAGCTGGGATCTGCAAAATCTTTCCTCACTGGAGAGGGTAAGACTGCAAGATAAAACCCCTTTCTTATCTTGACACAACCTTAAAAATAAACTGCTGGAACAGATTAATGGAGGGCAGATTCAAGCTCAGTTTTGAAATGTAAAAGCTTCAAAACATTTAAAAAAAATGGATCAGAGATTCGATTTTTCTACAAATTCCAAATTTTAAAGTCAACACCATTTACTTTAAATGGCACTAGGATGGGAGCTCTATTGCCCCTAATCTCTGCAAACCTCTTTTAAGCTGTGGCTCTGACAGAATAACAGAAAAGTCTCCAAGGTTCTAAGAAATATGGTTTGTATTTAACTGAGACTCACAAAACCACTCAAGTAAAGAAAAGCAATGAAGAGCACTCAAAAATCACAACATTTTCTCATCTAAATGAATCAAACCAGAAACAAAAAGTAAATGAGGGTTTCATTTAGCAGTTACAGTTGGGTTAGGGTTTTTCAAAATTACAGCCCATGCCACAGATGAAATTTAAGCATGTCTCCTACAGCTGCATCTTATGCACCCCTAGGAATTTGCCAGGCACATTACTACATCATTTCCTGCTAAAGCTTATTTTTAAGACAATTTTCATAAAAATTAGCACAATACTGAATTCAAAGCAGAAATTCTCCTTGTTAATGTCTGGCACAAAGGAAATGACAAGGATTTTTGCCTGGGGATGAAAGGTTGGGGACAAAGGTTTTGGTTTTGCTTGGTTAGATTTTCTCTGTTCAATTATCAACAGAAGATCCTTAAATGATCACTGGGACATTGCCAGTTCTACAGAGAGTGGCAACCTTGGCAGGTTTCTTTCAAATAAATATCTACCCAACATCCAAACTAAGCTGTGCTCTGGCCAGGTTTGCATCACTCACCTGTAATTTCATCTCCCCTTCCCTGCATGGCTGCCCAGAGGATGAGAACAGAAATAAGAGTGATCCTGGCCATTGTAGGGCCCATCCTGGATAAACCTTTCTTGTCCCTTTGTCTCCAGGGTGGCAGAGCTTGGTTGTCCTTACAGCAGCTTTTGGATTAGGGGAAAAGGTGCTCTGGGTTTTTTTACCTTTTGCAGGGAGGTGATAACAGCTGGCAACAGAAACAAAGATGCTCCACTGGGAATTTTGCTGGTTCTCTCTCCTTCGTGTTCTCTCTGGGGAATCTGCCTCTTCTGCCTCTTCCACTTGGTTCCCCTGGCCTGACTTTGAGAAAAAGGCATTTTACAACTGCTGGTTTAGTCTCTGTTTATTCTTCAGAGCACTTATTCCCTCTCACACCTTGAACACTCAACATTTGGGAGCCAGACTTACACACCTCAAACACCAGGTACAAACATCTTGAATTCAGTTCCTGTCCACACATCAGGTGGTGCTACTTTGAAGGTCTATAATTCTGTGCCTAAGAGTAAAAGCAAATATCCATATGAATGTTTATTCCTGAGTTTAGGCTGCTTGTCCAGTTGCTGTCCCTGTGCTCCTCATTTCATTTCACTGCAATTCCAGCATCCCCTAAGACAGAGCAATGCCAGGCAATCAAGAACCTTGTTAAGCAGGGTGTGAATCAGGTCTGAGAAACCAAAAATATTTTTTTTTCGTTGTCTGAATAATCAAGGCACATTCCCAAGATAGATGTGCCTGCAGCTTTCCAACACATGACAATAACTTCAGTGCAATGTCACTTGGCTCAGGCAAAGACAAGGAGTGAACACAGGATGGTGTTTTGTGAGCTGACACTAAAGGATGGAAAATCACAGGTACAGCTCTCAGAGCTGAGGCAATATGTTCAGAGAAGCATTTAAATTTGTATCAGTGCTGCAGACAGTTTCATGTGGCTGAAAGGGATCTGGAACCACTCTCATTTGGGAATGTTCAGGTAGCACAGCTGGAGCCTTGTGTGGCATTGAGGCACTTGGGAGCTGCTCTTCTGGTTTGAAAGAGCAAATATCAAGCTCATCAAGGGGAAAAGAAAATTAAAAGGAAGAAAAACAAAGGAAAAATAAAGCTTGCACAGGGGAAAAAAAATAGAAAAAAAAAAAGAAAGAAAAGAAAATCAGTATTGTTGAATGCTTCAATATATATATTTTTTAATTTAAAAAAAATTGATGTGGAAACATTTCTGCTCTAAGGAAAATGTGCACCTTAGCACCAGGATGTCTTTCCAGGCTTTATCCACAGATGCACCACTTACATCTCCTGTCAGGAAGGCAAGAAGAAGCCCCTGGCTGAAGGCTGGACAGAGAATTCCATCTGACTTAAAAACCACACTAATAAATAAATAATCATAAGAAAGAGACCTTAAGTCTGTGAAATTCAATGTTCAAATATAAATATTTCTCTCCATGATTTTTTTTTTTAAACTACCTAAATTTTCAGGAAAAATATCTTGGTTGAATCTTTTTTTGCTAGCACTAACAAAAACCAGATCTTTAGCCCTTAGAAATTACTTGGTCCCTCCTATAAAGAAGTATAGTTTTATCCAATTTCAAATATAGGTGATGCCAGACTGACATGGGAATTGGATTGCATCTGAGTTGGAACTCCATTGCAACAGTGAATTAAATGGTTCCTAAATACAGAATGTGCAAAACCCCCTTCTCAAATAAAAAATTTGAGAAAAGTCAGTGGAAGGTTAATCCAAACAAGAAATGGATACAGAAATCATGTGTATTTCAGGATTTACCTCCCAATTTGCAAATTCTTTGAGGTTCTGATTTATATCAGCATTATTTCTTCAGTTAGCATCAGTTAGGCTCATAGCAATTTCCTTTTTTCAGTAATGCAGACACTAGAAAAGACCACTCAGGCAATTAAGGACGCATCCTGTGCCCTGAGCAGCCCTTTTCACATCTGCCAGCCACATTCTTGTCCTGTATTAATTGCAGAGAGTTGAAGATTATGTCCTGCACCCCCTGCAGCAGCACATGCTGAGATGAGTTGCACTTGCTCAGCACAAGCCAACACAGTCTCCTGCAGGGAAACTACAGATTCATCAATAATTTGGGTAACTGAACATCTGTACATGCATGGATGACCACATTACTACATTTTTAGCTACCATCATTGTATTTCACAGATAAATTGTTGGTCTTTTCTCCCTTACCCTTTTAAGTAAGGAGCAAGTGACAGAACAAGAAGAAACAGCCTCAAGCTGCTCCAGGGGAGGTTCTGGTTGGACACCAGGAGGAATTTCTGCATGGAAAGAGTTGTCAGCACTGTCAGGGGCTGCCCAGGGAGGTTTGGGGTCCCCATTCCTGGAGGTGTCACCTGGATGTGGCACTCAGTACTCTGGATGGGGACAAGGTGAGAATCAAAGTTGGACTGCATGACCCTGGAGGTCTTTTCCAGCCTCAATAATTCTGTGATTCTATCTCAGGACTCCAGCAGAAGATTTGCCCACTCTCTCTTTGGTGGTGAGGAAGTGGAGAGAGGAACAGAGAAGGAAAAAGATGTTCAGAATAAAAACCCTGGTTGCATGGTGCTGGAAGTGAGCTGGACTGCAGCTTGTCCTGGCACAGTCTGGAGCTGATCAGTTCTCCCAGCTCTGTTGTTTATACTTTCTGCAGTTACATTTCTAATGTCTAAACTGATCTAAAGTTTGCCATTTATACAAGGAAGGGGTAAAAGCCACATCGAAATCCATTTGTGGATAATGTTACAGGATCAAGAAGCAGATTTTTGGAGATGGGATTTGACTCTCCTAGACTGTACTATCAGTAATTGAAATATTGTGGCTGACAGCAGGCTTTCTCATCATACTTTTTCAGCATTTATTGCTTCAGACAGATTCACTTCTGATTTAATTAGCCACTTAGAAGATCCTGATCTTCTCTAGGCAAGGGGTTTAACACAGAAAGGTCATTGCTGGAACATTTCTTTCTTGCTTTGTATTATTTTGTCTATAAAGAAATCATTATTTCAGAGGCAGAAAATGGTCATGACATTTCCAGACAGACTGATATGCATGAGGGGAACAGGACTATGGGCTCATTGGGAATTTATATTTGAGGAATATATCGTTGGGAATATAACAAAAACTGCTCTGTGCTTCAGAAGCCAGCACATCTTCCTGCAGATGAATAGGATCTAAAGCTTGAGAACTATTAAATCATTTAACCTAGAATCATGGAATCACAGAATGGCTTGGGCTGAAGGAACCTTAAAGCTCCTCCTATTCCAAACCCCTGCCTTGGGCAGGGACACTTTCCACTATCCCAGGTTGCTCCAAGTCTCATCCAGCCTGGCCTTGAACACTCCCAGGGGTGGGACATCCACAACTTGTCTGGACAACCTGTGCCAGGGCCTCACCACCCTCACAGTAAAGAATTTCTTCCATATATCTAATTTTAAAACAGTTTAAAAACATTTCCCCTTTTCCCCTCATTTCTCAGCCATATAAAATAATACATCTCCTTCCTTTTTATAAGCCCCCTTTTGTCACTGAAAAGTGCTCTAAGTTTTCCCCAAAGCTTTCTTTCCCCCAGGATGAGCAACCCCAGCTATTTTAGCACTTCAGCCTTCATAGCAGAGGTGTTCCAGCCCCCTGATCTTCATTGCCTCCTCTGGGTACACCCTGGGAGGTTCCTTCTCATGGTGTTGGAATCTTGAGATCTGGGAGTTTTAAACTTTCTGTGCTGTCTGGCACTGACCCCCTGGAGAACACTGCTGTGACCTGAGGCCTTGGAGAAGGTTCCAAATTCGAGTGATGGAGTTAAAATCACAGGTGTGTAGTTAAATAGAAGTGTGTGATTTCACATGGTGAAGGGTTTGGAATTTGGGGTTTTAGAATATAGCAATAGGTATGGGACAAGATGGAGGATTTGGGGTGTTGTCTCCTTCTTCCTTCTGTCCTTCTCCATGATTTCAGGTAGTACTTTTTGGATTGGATGGTTAGTACCACAGTGCAGGTCACAGGTGTTTGGTTATTAGGTCAAAAATATAAATAATATAAATATTAGTTTTTAATTAAATAGTTAGCCTTTAAAAGACCTTGTAGCTAGCTAGATTCACCTCCACTGACTAGCTTATTAGCTAGAAGTGTTGCAAAACTCTCTGTACTATGAATAAAATCTAATAAATAACTAAGCCCTAACAAAAAAAATCCATCCCTTGAGTTTCAATCCTGACTCTGAGTGAAAGCAAAATAAAAAAGAAGCCAGCCACTAATATGTAGTACTGCTATCAATGTGGGGACCCCAGAGCTGGGTGCAGCATTCCAGGTGGGGTCTCATGAGGGCACAGAAGAGGGGCAGAACCACCTCCCTCCACCTTCTGGCCACTCAAAAACCTCTCAAAATCAGCTGTCAGTAAATGCTAAGAGACCTCACCAGGCTCAGCCTGATTCCAGCCTGTCTGAGAAAGTGCAGGCTATGGCCACAGCAGGCTGTAGGGATGGATGGAGCCCATTCACCAGTCCTGAAGGTCTCACTGTGGAAACAAATCCAGGTCAGGAAGGCAAAGCCAAAACCATGCTGCCAATGAAGGGACAAGCAGTTCAGAGACCTGATTTCCATCTGATGTCTGCATCATGACTGCATTTTCTGGTTTTTCATTTTCTGCCCTGTGAATTTTGTCTCACCATCAGGGCAGTCTTAAAACTGCTCCTGCTGTGGCATTTCAGATGTTTAGCAAGGGTTCAGCTCAAGCCAGTCTTTCCCTTAGTGGGGCAGTGCTAAGGTTTCTTCCCTCTTCTACATTCCCAAACTTCACAAAAACCACAAAAACTTAATTGTCTTTGAGCCTGCAGCTGATCTGTCAAAACTGTCTTAAATCAATCAGCAAGACCAATGGGTCTTAGAAGAGAGGAACAGGCTGACTTAGCCAGAAATAACCTTTGTGCAGCCAAATACAAAAAAGCCCAAATAATTCCTGCCATCAGGATACACACTTATTCCTGCTCCTGAAAAATGAATACATATAATGAACACCTTAATGTCTACTCCTTACAGAGAAAATAATTTCTCAGGAACTACTCAGGTCTCAGAGTTGAAATGCTTGTCTGTGATCCCAGGCACTTACAGTAATTTCACGATTATAAGCCGCACCATTTTGACTGAAATTTTGGTCCAAACCCAAAATGTGGCTTATAATCAGGTGCAGCTTATATATGGACAAAGAATGAAAAGTTGCTGTTTTAGTTTGGAGGACAGGTGTCTGCTGAGAAAGGCAGGAGCTTCTCTTTGAAATGGAGAATGTAAACTCCCTCCCTCCAAATTATTATGATTTTGAAATCAAGGGGCTCTAAGGCAAAGATATGGGAATTAGGAGTAACAGTTCTTTACCAGGGAAATTAAAATAGAAATACAGCACTACAAAGAAACAAACCCCAAACCCTGACACAGTCAGAGTACAACCTGACACCCGTCAGGCAGGGTGTTGGCAGCAGTCCCATTCCATGGTGGCTGCATCCTCCTGCAGTGACAGATGTGGCTCAGTTGGAGCAGTGCTCCTGTACAAGGTGCAGTTTCCCTCTGGAGCTCCAGTGGGGATGTGGAGAAATCCGGTTTTCCTCTGGAGTCCAGTGGAGAAAGGGGCTCCCTTAGTGTCCCAAAACCTCTGTTTTTATCTTGGTAAGAAATGTTGGGCTCTTCCCCCTGGCTGGAGCAACTCCCAATGGGATGCAGTAATTTTATCAGTGCCACAGTGGGACTCAATGGCCATGAGCAGAAAATGCCTGGTTGGAGGAAGGATGGGTTGTGAAAAGATAAAGAACAATGCCCTGCCTGGTTTCAATGGATGGCCCATTAGCAGAATATCTCGCATGGAGATCAGGATCACTGCCCCCACTCTCAACAGATGGTGACAGAACAGATACCTTTTATCACACTCTGTATTGTAACATGGGGCTTATAATCAGGTGCAGTTTATAATCGTGAAATTACTGTAAATTCCCTGCCACTGCCCCAGAGCTCTTGGGCTGTGAGTCACACAGGTCAAATTTGCAACTGCTAAGAACCAAGGGGATGGGAGGGGGCAGAAATCCCAGTATTTAAGACCTTTTAAGAGTCACAGCTACAACAGTAAAAATTTGCTTTTGTTTATGTCACCTGAGAAGAAAGTGGAAGAGAACAAATACAGTTTTGCCACATTTTAGGTCTGTGTTAGGATGGGCACAGCTAAACTGGCAAATTTTTAATGGGGTCATTGTTTCCCTGAGCTTCAGGCATCCAAAGAGTGGAAGAGTAGCACTGGTGTTTTTCACTGTTGCATTTCAGAGAAGAAAACATTAAAATGAAGGGACATACACAAATGACAGTGAAAAAAAATCTCTGACAGCCCTAGGAGCTCATTAACTGAACTGTGCAGGCAGAACAGCCCCTGACAGTACCCAGTGATTTGTTCTGTCTCACCAACAAACAGTTCCTCAGAAAATCTTTGGGGTTTGTTGTTTCTTTTTTTTTTTCCCTGAACACACACAAACTGTTTCAAAGTGACTCATGAGGAAAAAGTTCTTATTGGTAACAGGAGGGAAAAACATGAGTCAGGCAGAGGTCACGCTGAACCTCTGCCTGGCCCTGCTGCTGTGACAGAGGAGGTTGTGCAATTCCAGCACAGGGAAGTTCTTGTTCCCTGCAGCACTTGCAGGGCAGGATCCCACCCTGAATCCCAACAGGAGCTGGGCAGGAGGTGAGATGTGATCACACCTCATCCATGATTTAGGGATGCTGCAGGGGAGTAAATCCCATCCCAGACATTACATAGCCTGCTTCTTGTTTTTAGCTCTAAACTCAGGGGGGTTTGAGGGAAAGCAGCCTGGGAGGGGGAATTACTGGGAGAAGAGCCAGAGGGTTTCCTGCTCAGCATCCCCCAGGGCTTACAAGGGCCACTCCACCTGGAGGTGCCATTCAGGGGGGCTCTGACCTGTGTCAGCAGCTGCTGCTGGAACTGAGCCCCTCCTCACTCTGCCTCGCTGGCTCAGCCATCAGATCCCTGCAGGAAAGCTCTGGGAATGGGCTCTGACACCAATCCCACATCCTGGCTCACCCTATGCCACAGGGCTCACAGCAAGCACCAGTGACCAGCCCAAAGGTTTGGCCCTGCTTCACTGGCTGTGCCCTTGCTGCTGCCAGGGACACTTTTTGGACTGAAGGCACCTGCTGCTCCTCTGGGAAAAAGGATGAGTTCACCTTTTCTATCCCTCCAAATGCTATCTGGCATACAGCTGAGATGCACATGGGAGGGACAGAGGGTTGTGCATGCAACTGGAAATTCCACTTGTGAATCCATCTACTGCACACAAATGCAAAACCTGCCTCTGCTCAGCAGATCTGAAGCACAGAATAAACCAACCAGAACACACAATTTGCTTTTTGCTGTTGGTCAACATAAGATCTAACCCTCACTGCCAGCTAAGAGTTACAGACACAGACCCAAGCACACATTTCTTATGAGAGATTTTCCTAAGTTGTTTCAGAGGTGAATCTATAGTCCAAACCCCAGAAGTTGTTTCACAATTTCTGTCAGAGTTTTTATTGATGCATTAAATTTAAAAGTTTATAGGAAGCTTCTCATTTTGAAGGACCTGTTGTTGTGTGTGCTCCTGAGGCAGCTCAACTAAAAGCAGAGCAGAAGGAGGAGGAGCCCTTCAAAGCAGAAACACTGGATTTAGGGATTCTAAAATACAGCCAAGGTATGGGATAGCATCCTGCTCCTACTGTGTGAATCCTGAAGAAGGAATTCGGTCAGGTTTCCAAAAAGCAGCACATTTTAACGTGGTTTTAAGATACTAACATCTAAATAGAATTTTTTAGAAGAAGGAACACAGTAAGTTGTTTGAGGGAGGTGTTTTGTTTCTTTTTTCCTCCCTGTTCATACCTGCAATTGTGACTAACCCAGAACAAATACTGGATTACTCAGTACAAAGGAAGTGAGGAGTAAAGTGGGCAGAAAAGCTCCAGATGACAGAAACAACAAATTATTAAAACCAATATATAATGAAAGTTTGAGGTACAGGGAAAATTGGGCTGCAAGGATAAGAATACATGTTTTAATATTTATGTCAGGCAAGTCATGAACCCAAATCCGTGTCTTTGAGGGGGTTCTGAACAAACAGAAAATTCACTGGTGGCATCACAGATCTCACTCTACACACTGAGGAAATGCATTTTTTTTTCTCCTTTTTAAAAATAAAATCCTGGCTGGCTGTCAAGTGTAACTGTTGCTTTGAAATTTATTTTTTTTTAGATTGATACTAAATCATCCATGCAATTAAAATCAAAGCATCTCTGTGTTTTCCATGGCCTTGCTCATACTCTTCCCCCAGATAAAGACTGCAAACTCCTTGTAAGAGCCCCTGCACCAGGTGCCTGCCAGGAACAAGCCAAGCCTGAACAAAAACCCAGAAGGCAGCGCTGGGCTAATCCACCCTGGGGATGGCTCTGCAGCACCAGGCTCCTGCTGCTGCTCTGACTCTGCATTTTGACACATTTCTTATGGAAATCTGGGCATTTGGTTTCACCCACCCAGTCACTCTGAAGCATCTGCTGAGCTGAAGCTGCTGCAGAAACAGAGGAGGGCAGAGCTGCAGCTTGCCCAGGGCTCCCCAGCTGGGTTTGTTCCATCAGCACTGGGAGCCCAGAACAAGCCCACAGGTGTCTCACAGGGAGGGCACCTCCAGCATGTGCAGCTCCATCCTCAGAGCAGGAGTTTCACACCACCCTGGGGAAGAGCTTTTGTCTCCCAGGGGTTTCTCAGCACTGCTATTTCCACTTCTGATGCCAAGAAATCTCCACACCCTCTCCAGAGTGCCTCAGTTAGACAGCACTCTTGGATTTTCCAGGTACTCAGGAAAAGAAAATCATTCCTACCTCCTAACGGAATCGAGTGCTGCCACAAACTTTGGCAGCTTCTTTATGATACCAGACTGCAGAAAGGAGAAGCAGAAATGTAAATGCTTCAGAATAAAGATTATATATTGCATCACTGGTTTGGTAACCCATGAAAGAAACCATGGGTCACCTATTTTGCAAAGCTGATCAGGAAAAAGGAGAGATGCCTGGCAAGGAAGTCCCAGATTTGCAGTGCCAAGAGACTTCACACCAGGTTTTGGCATTCTCAGGTGAAGAGGAATATGTGGCCATGCACTGTAAAACAGAAGGAAAAGAATTTTTGTGATTTTTCTTTCCACAAAAACCCCAACTAAAATTATTTCACTCTGATTAACTAAAAGAAAAAAAAAAATCCACAACCAATCTTATTTTGTCAGATATTGAGAGCTGATATGTAAAGCTCACAGGAGATGATTTTCAAAATGTTTATTGGCTTGAGAAAGCAGTGGGTTATTTACTGAATCTGTTCTGCACCCTTAATTAGCACAAATGCCAGTAGGGAAACTTCCTGCATGCTTTCTCCCATGCTGACCTTCTGCATGAGAAAAAAGTCCCTAGTGAAAATAGATTTTAATTCCCTCCTTGAAATCAAACATCTGGCTTTGGTTAAGGAGACACACAACCCTGTCCTTTGTGATATTTGGACTGCAAGAGCTCTGAGGCAGGGAGGATTTTCTTTGTTATTTGCTGCTGACAACGACAGGAATTTCAGTTTATGGATACAATAATGCTAATGCTGCCACTGAAGGATGATGAGAGCATGACTGTTGCTGTGATTAACATTCATTTATCTCTAAAATGCCAAGTATAAATATCAGCACACATATTTCATCGCTCTCCATCTTTGCAATTAGTTTCTATCATGTTCTGAAAACTACTCAGCATTGTCCAGTGTGAGAGACAGAGCTCACAAACTGATCTAAGGCCTCAAATTCCTATGGAAAGGTGGGAGCCAAGGGTGTGCCAGCCTCCTCCAAAAGGCACCTCTGCTGATTTAATTACCTGAATCAGTGAAATCAGCTTAATGAGAGATAAGAGATGTGCATGCCTTCAAAAGTGGGAGGCAAATGAAATAAGTCTGCATCTATCACATTATTGTTTGGTTCACTGCTCTCCTCAGAGATCTGATGGGGTGGGTGGACTGGGACCCAATGGCAAAGTCACAAAAGGCTTTAGGACAGTCTAGGAAACTTCCATGCCTTTGTTGCAGTTAATTTCTTAAATAAGAATGCAAAAGCTTGGCTGATGATGAGAATAAATGAACGCTGCCTAAATACTCCTGTTTCTAACCAAAAAGAAAAACATTGAAGCAACATCATGCTCTGCTTGCAAAAGATTTGGTTTTGATAGACCTTGTCCCTCCAGAAGCAAAAGGGACAAAAATTCTAAGAACAATTCTAGGCACTGGAAAAGTTCACAGGATGAGCCCTGAGGGCTCATAAACAGCAGCAGATGGGTAAAACCTTAATCACCAGTCTGAGAAAATCACCCTGATGTCAGTGCTGGTATTTGATGCTTCCTCAGGATGTGGTGAAGGTGTTTCCCAACCAGCAAGGTGGAAACCTCACGCTGTGGAAGGACACAGAAAAGTTTCCTCATGGTAACAAGGATATTTTATGGATAACAAGCGTCCAGTAAGAAAGGATTTCTCATATGATCCACAACTCAAGCAACATTTCCATGCCAAAACCAGCATGGCTGAGGCAGTTTTGCACTCTGAAGAGCTGCAGCAAGAGCTAGGAAGCAGCCAAAAAACTCAGCAAATTACCCGGAGTTTAATGCACAACAAAGGATGATGTACACCTGAAAAAATGTGTGTAATTCTCTGCTCCTTGAGGCAGAGAAAAGAAGGATTAGTCAGAACATTTTTGCTTGTCAGATGCTGCTGAAACACACTCCAAGGCAGACATGATCAAGAGTAGGCAAAGTCAAATTCCACTAATTCTTGTATTCCCTTTCCTTCTGCTGCACCAACAACGAAAATGGGAAGCCCAGCTTCATTTTTTTGAAAGCAAACATCCACATTTTGAAGAATCATATGCCTGTGTTATGCAACTACCTCTTCCCTAACAAAATGGGCTGGTTTTCTATCTAGACCTGTCTAAAAATAAACGTGAGAGGACTGTTTTCCCAAAAGGGCAAGGGTTAAGCACACAACTCAGTGTCCACTTGGAAAATCTCCTCCGCATTCCTACGAGCAGCACTAACGATTATCTAAACAGAAAGGTCTTTTTCATCTCATCTACTTTTAGGCCCTCTTCTGTCTTCCACCTTTTTACATTTCTATCAGTCTGAATATTAAATGCAGAATAATGTTTTGCTTAGGTTTGCTCCTTTACATGCCTCTGCCATTATATACATTTATTTTTATATACATGCATGTCTATATGTGCATATCCATAAACACAAAAATATATTTGCTTTGTATATTTAAACAAATACATATAGGCACCAAAAAAAGCATATATAAATGGATAAACACATCCATGCAAAGATACAACCCTTGCTAGAGGAATTGTGTTTGATTCAACAGTGTTAATATTTAAATTTAATACGATGGAACTGCATCAACCTGTTGAAACCTGATCTTGCAAACCCCACTTTTCAACCACGATTATTACATTCTTTAAGCATCACTTTTTTTTTACTGAAAGCAAATATGATAAGGATGAGAAAAAAAAAAAAAGAAATGGAAACAGTAGGTTGTAACTGTGTGCAATCCATGCTCCCTGCATGTTGGGTGCTTGAGCTAGAGGCTGTAAACACCCTGTAAAAGCTTTTATCAGTTTACTTTAAGCCTCTATCCTTAACAAGTCTTTGCATGTGCATCATAAAGGCAAGTCCCACAGCACCTCATTAAGTTGTTTATTCTTTCCAGCCCTCTGCATTCAAGCTAAATCACATTATGCAATTAGCTGCTATGAAAACAAATGAAACTTATTCTGTTTTCCTGTGCTGAAGGAGTGGTTCAAAATCTGTCCTCTTCAAAAAGTATTTAGCAGACTGAGTTGGGATCAGTTTGATGTCTGAATTATTTTTTTCCTGTACCACAAAAAGAAGCTGCTGCTGAGGTTATGCTTAAAACCATCACAATGCTGCAAAAGAATCTGTGACTGGAACAGTGAATTAGGACAACTTAGACAACTTCATCACCTTTCCCAAAAGAATAAAAAAATTAATTATTTTTAAAATATAGGAGTGACAGGGTGGTCTTGACATGCCACTAAGTTCAACTAGTTGCATATTGATATTTTTTTTTCCTTTGAAAGGTCTTGCCTCTAAATTTCAGCGTTGCAGTGATTCAATTATTAGAAATTTCTGCTGGCAAGAAAAGGGCAGCACATCTCTGCTGTGCTACATGACATTCATCTGTATGGCAAGAGGAAAGAGACAGTTGCCATGTAAACAAAAGGAAAACAAGAACAAAATCTCACTGGCTCTGTTGAGCTCATCCCCAGCCAAGCCTCATTTTGATCAGCTCTCCTCCATCAGCAGGATCCTCTCCGATGGAATTGTCCGTAAAAGGAGATTTGGGGGTTACACTTATCACAGGGATTGAGCAAATATTAAAATACCAATGGGGACAAGAAATTCAGAGTATTTTAAACTGTTTATTTTAGCAGGCATTTGCTTTCTAAATGTGCAATAGGTGACAGTGATCAGAACAGCTCTGGATGATTTATTTTACAATCTTCTTTGTGGAGTCAGTCCATACAAGCCTCTTTCCAGTGTCAATGCAATGTATTCCCCCAAAAATGCAGGCTGGGTCTATCCCAGGTCATAGGAAAAAATTATTCCAGGCCAAGAAACCATGGAGGTTTCTGTCCCCCTCTTAGCAGCATACTCTAGGAGGAAAAAGCAAAACAAAACAACAAAACAAAACAAAACAAAACCCATTCAATTTATCTTTTTTATCGCTGGGGCTTAATTCAGTCACTAAAATATCCCAGTCCTACAAGTGATAATAAATACTCTTGTTTGGGGGAGATACAGCAGTGTACTTGCCTGAAGGATATTATGAAATTTGGATCTTCAGATTCTTCTATCAAGCATAGCACATTGAATAACATTCCCTTTAAACCATACCAAATATACTGTATGGTTAATAAAATGTCATCTAGAAATACATTAGAAAATTCCTTATTCCTCCATTAAAAAAATGGGAAAAGATTTTTGCTTGCCACGTGAAGACAGGATTATTAAAAAAGGAGTACATAAAAATCAACTAAAATGTAAATTGTGCTATAATAAGCTGTTCAGAGTAGTTTCAAACTAATTCCCACTGAAAATAAGTGGGATGAATTGAGACAACACAAGTCTCTGCATAAATATTTCTGGAAATACAGAAGGAGGAATGGAAACTTGGTCATAAATTTGCCAAGATGAATAGAAGGTGTCATTAATGTTTGCTCTGTCTGTGTGAGCCATGGGTTCTTCCTCTTGGGGGAATCACAGTGGAAAACTGTAAACAAATTTTTCTGCACAGCATCATAAAATAAACTCCCAGCTCTGTATTCAGTGCCAGAGACATTGCCAGGCAACAGAAAATTATTGCTCTATCTTGAGAGAATGCCCTGAATTTATTATTTTTAGGTCATCCGTTAGTGACACAACTCAAAGTTTCACCCAGGTTTTGTTCCACTGAGCCCAATCCTGAAGCTAAACAGATGTCCAGAAATTTCAGCAATTCAGGAAACTCCAATCTCCTTGTGCACCAAACTCTGCAGGTACTGAGTGACAACCATGGGGAGGCAGCTTAGCAGGAATTAAGAGTTTGGCTGTGCCCACTCAACATTACCTGGAAATGTTCCTGAGCATGAAGGACTCTCCCATTTGGAGCTTCAAGGGATCTGTGGGGGGAAAATTCCCTGCTCAAATTTTCTCACAGGCTCTGGACACAGCTGGGGAACACACTGGGCACAACATCCACAGGAGCCCAGTTTTGGTGACACGGAAGTCACCACATCCCTCAGCAAATTTTTCCAGTTCTTAATTATCCTCACAGTTAAAATAACCCTCCTTTTCCTTCCTTCTTGAATTTATAGCTTCCAGTCCTGGAAACCTTAACATTAATTACCTTTTTTTGCTTAAAATATTTTGAGAGCAAATGCTTATTCTTTCCTAAGTTTTAATTGGAGAGAGGATGACTTTGAAAGGTTCAAGTCTTTCAAGCAAGCAGAAAAGGCACAGCTCTACCAGAAGTTATACATTTAGTGCAGGGTTAATGAGGATTATTTACATGCAGAGTTGTATTACATGATTGTATTAATTGTCCTCTTTAACTTCAGGATTTTAAAATCCCAAACAGAAAGTTTCTCTGTGAGTAGCAATGACAAATTTCTTCCTTTTCAAATGCTTCCTTTTAACTGTGAATATGCACAGCACTTTTGAACACAAATCTAAGAAAAATTAAGCCTCATGGGTGGCACTTTTAAATATTAAACGCTCTTCTTAGCATCTGATTTTGTTCACCACTAGCTAAAAACAAGTTTCCAGCCGGATTTTTCAGTTTAGGTGGCCAGTGATTATCTGCTAAGCTCTGGTTAACTCCAGCACTTGCCATGGTGTCTCCACACCCAGCAGCTGCACCCTGCTGACATACGGAGGTGCAATTAGGTTAAGCCCGGCTCTTAATCACTGTACACAGAAGCAAGTGCTGGCAGACACTCGGGTGGGGGCTGCTCTTGGTGTCTGCAGGCACCTGGGTGGGAAAAGGTGGGAAGAAATGCAACCATGACACAATCTGTGTGCTGGGACCTGCTGCTGAAAATGAGAACTGCTGATGTAGTATCTGAAATAATCAGTAAATGTGCTGGTCCAGGGCATCTCCTGACAGCCTTTACCTGCAAGGATTTTTGTAGGGACCTGGCTGTACCTTAAAACAGCATCAGGAGTCATTTGTGGTTAAAGGAAACGAGTCACCTTTCAGCAGGAGGGTGAGTGAAATCCAGCTCTGAAACCATCCCTGAAAAGCTGGGCTGCAGCAAAAAACAGGAGGAAAGAAATCACCTGGGACTGAGGAAGGTGAGGAGGGGGCATCAGGGAAAGCAAAGGGAGGAAGAGAAGAATCACAGAAAGGTTTGGATTGGAAGGGACCCTAAAGGTCATCTAATTCCAACATCCCCTGCCATGGAAGGGAGGAATGAAGGGAAGGAAGAAATCTGTATGTTGTTAGAAATAGCATTGACAATTCTATACAGACTGTAATGACTCTGAAAGAAATGTGTATGTTGTTAGAAATAGCATTGACAATTCTATACAGACTGTAATGACTCTGAAAGACCCAATTAAGGCAATGGAAATGCAGAACCAGTAATGCAGAGATGAATCATCTGACCTAAAATAGAGGGAATGATGAAACACACGAGGGAACAAAGTGTGTCATTTTAGCTTTTACAGCAAAATAGTTCCAGACACAATCTCTCAGAAATATTTGGCCAACAGAAACTATAAGACAGTGTTGGTTACTGCAGCTCTATGCAGGTACAGTGGAGAATTTATCTCTTAAAGGCTAACATGGACAGTTCTGCCCTTCTGCAGGTCTCAGACACAAAGGCCAGGCAACTCCCAAAGTACCACACATGGCAGCCCATCCCCAAGAGTGACACTGCCAGCTAAAGATACAAAATAAATCAAATAATCTGTTTATCATCTTTTTAAAAATAGGATGTCAAATACACCATGAATTACCAGGTCCCACTCTCACTTTCTCTCTTCCAGTGTAGCCCTAATAAATAAAATGAGACCAGAGCAGCTCTCAGGTCCGCAGCAGTTGGGAGGCAATGGGGAAGAAGTTTCAAATGAAGAGACTTTACATATTCACAGAACTTTTACAGTCCTAATTTAAATGAAAAAATCTCCAGTTTAAGGGGGGAAAATCCCATATCCAGGCTCCTCAGCTACTGTAGATTGGCCTGGAAAATGCAAATCCCTCCTGTGAGTGTGTCAGGTTCCAGCTGCAATTCCCCTCTATGCCATCCTTGCAGCATGACACCTTCTGCCTTTTCCCACTTCATCACCCACATGCAAATGGAAATTTGTATTTTCACCATGTCTTCTCCAACAAGGAACTTTTTGTATTTAAAGACAACTGTACTAATACTTTGTGCTACTCTGGAAATAGGAGGAGACCTCAAGAGGAGAAAGAACAGCCAAAAACACTGAAATGCCCCAACTGAGGCCTTCTACAACACTCTCAATATTTTCTGTACTTTAATTAGCCATTCATTGGCCAGATAAGTGCCATAATCTTTCAGCCCAGCACCAAAATACACCTGCATAAACCTGAAGACAATTTCAACTCAAGGCCCAATGTCAGTAAGTTTGTCCTAGTCCTGAGTAGTTAGCTCTCACAGCTAGTGAAATGTGCAGTACAGACAATGATGCTTCAGACACACAAACACCACAAAGTACAAAAATAAAAAAGCTTAAAGCCAGATTTGTCTGTGTGTCTTTATCCTTTGTGCAATTTCTCTGATTAGCTCTCGGTGGATGTGGACAGTTCTGCCCATTAAAACCTTTTTATTTTTTTTTAAGGTTTATGGGGTTTTTTCCCCTCAAGAAGGTCCATGACAACACCAAGGAAGGTGCTGTAAGAAGTCATCAAGGGTCTCACAACCAAACCAGTGCAGCTCATGTGTGGGATTTTACCACCAGGGTTGCTTTCAAACAGAAACACTTGTGCTGTGGCTCTCCAGTTCATATTCCTCTTGTAGTGGTCACAGGTGACCCAGAGCTATGACCTCTGTGAACATAACTAAGAAAATGTCATTTGTATAATTGAGAGAGGGGAAGCCAACTATGTAATGGCACAGACAAATTTTGTCTCTTCACATTCAGCATTCAAACTGTATGTGCACACAGGGCTGTGTAAGCACATGTAGCTCCCAAATCCCTGGAATTAAACACATTACAGCCAGTTTGGTCCCCAGCAGGATGCTGGTTGTGGAGAGGCAATCAGCTTCTCTCTTGTGTAAAGAGCTGTCACAGGGAACTGGGGGACAGAGTGTTAAATTGACAGAAAAGCAGGTCAGGCAAAAAGGCCTCTCCCAGTGCACTGCTTCTATCTTTCAGAACTGTAAAGCAACACTTACTAAATAAACCCCCATTCTGTTTTGGGGACAGAATTCATCATACATAGAATGTACTTTTACAGTCCAGAATAAACAATAAATTCAGTCAGCAGCCTGAACATAAAAACATCACTAATTCTGTATCTTGGCTATTTTTGCTATGCCACTTGAGCTTTCCCCTCAGTAATGAATGAATCCATGTGGAGATGACATCAGAGTGCCCAGGCCATGGAAATGCACCCTGACCTTCAGCTGTCACAGGGCAGAACTTCTGTTCATGACCCGAAAGCAAGTGTTATTTCCTCCTTTCACACCATGGGCATGTCTTTATAGTGCTCAGAAAGGCACAAGAGTAAGTCTGAAGTTGTTATAAATTGCAAATTCTCCTTGAAATACACATATTGTCATCTAAGAACCAGCATGTTAACATCAGAGATTAAAATTACTGATACAACAGCACCCTGGCACTATCTGATGGAACAAAGAAATGAGAACATATTTTTTCAGCATGCCATTACCTTTACTTCCTAACTTTTGCACTTTTTAGTAGACAAGAACTTACCACAAATCACCTCTAACACTTAGATACAATTGCTGAAAAGAAAAATAATCTACTCAACATATACCACACTTTTCCACCATCTCAGCTGTGCTTGAACACGAATGGACTCACTGAAATTCTGTAAATTGCTGTCCATCTCTATGGAATCTTTTACCCCAGAAGATTGTCATTTGAGGCCAAACTGACTGATAATGAGGAATGAAAGCATCAAGCTCACTTTTCCAGTGTACCATAGCCTTAATAGATCCTTGGTGCTCTCTCTGATTCACTTACATGAACCTTCTCAAGAACTGAGGCCACAGCCACGCTGCTTTCTGCCAAGAAACTTAATCCCTAAAGCCACATTTACAGGAAAGCAAGACATTAACAGCATTACTGTACTAAAGCAAAATTTTGCACTATCATTCCCTTTGTTCTTCCTGGAAATTAACTTCGTTGAACATGAACCAAAACATAAGCCTTCCTTTTTTCTTTTTTTTTTTTCTTTTTTTTTTTTTTTAATTTTTTGATAATAAGCATCAGAAAATTATTTTTTCTTGCTTTTCCTTCTTGAACTTATTGTCTGGACAGAATTACAGAAAATGCTTGCCATATCATCCATCTTTCCATTTGGATTTTACTGAATTTCTTTACATCCACAATGAGCTGGGATGAACACATTGTAACTAGGAAACCAAAGCTACTTTTTAATATTCTTACACACTTCGACTGTAATCAGAATACTCAGGATTTTAATTTTAGAAGGCTCAGACACCAAACTCCAGCTGAAGTTACGCAGAGCTGGGAGAGCTGCTAACACAAAATTGCACAGTATCTGCTGTGCTGTGACAGATTTTCTATTTCAGTTGCTCCTGCAGCTTTTCATCAACGTGTTTTTTAGAAATACCCACGAATTTGCCACCCCTTACTAGCTGCAAATGAGATTTTTTATGCTTTAAGCATAGTAACCCGTGTCTGTCTGCCCACTTAGAGAAAACATGCACCAATATCTGTGGCTTATTTGTCTCTGAATCATTGTCCAACCTGTGGAACAATCACCTTTTTAAATAAGAATGTGTTTCTTGCTATTTAACAGCTTTCTAGGTTAATATTGCCACCCAGCTAGTCAATGTCTGGCACCATTTAGCTGAACCTGTCCGAGCTGTTGCATGTAGGCTCCAAGTGGAAAATATTAACTAGATTGTGCTATTTGCAGAAGAATGAGGCTGACAGCTAAAAAAGCTCAAGACTTGGCACTCAGAAGCAATACCAGGAATGAAGGCAGTTTTACATTATTCTGCATTATAGTAATTTTCCTGGTAAAAAATTTACATCTTCAGGAAGAAGTCTCTGTGCCTTGTATCACACCACTAATGGAAATGCTGCAATTTTTTTAATGTTCTCGTGCATCTCACTGTCTGTTTTTCCCTCTGAATAGTGGGAAGTGTCTCTGCTTTCACGACAAGTGACAGATTTTAACTAGAAAAAGTAAGATTCCTTACTTACCTGCTAGTATTTGTTATAGGAAGTGTGATCTGAACACATGAGAAGAAATAACTAAAAATCCAGGCACCCTTTTCCATGCACAGCTGTCAGCAATGAGAAACTGGTGGAAAATTCTGTGTTTGCATTTTGGCAAGTCATTAAGTTTTGGCAGAATATTTGGAATCAATAAAGCAAGACCTCTGGAGTTCCCAGGAACATCTGCTGCATTCAGAGGAATGGCTTCATTCAAGTGTGTTCTGTGATCCCAAGTAACTGTGCTCCACATCCCAGAAGTTCTGGGATAGAAACTGGTACCTGAAGGAATGGGGTACCAGCCACAGAATTTGCCCCATTTATAAAATTTTCAGGGCCAGAGAGACAGAAGGCAGTTTCTCAGAGATTATCTCCCTCTGCAATATGTCCTTGGCAATAATCAGTTCCAGAGGATTTGGTGAGGAACAAGAGACAAAACCCTGCGCTGGGGTTTTGCATTTCCGCTTTTACAGCGATTACAGAAGCCTGGAGCTGCAAAAGCCCCACTGCCAGGAGAGAAAGAGTGCTCCAGCAGGATACACTCCCAAAGCCACCCAAGTACAGAACAGATCTCTCTACATGGGCAGAAGACTCAAAGAAAATTTACCAAGATGAAAAATGTTAGCAGCTCCATCTAGTAAAGGTTCCCCCACTGAAATGAAGCAGCTGCTTCTGTCCTTATCCTCTCTCCCTCTTCATGACCAAACCCCTCTCTGCAAAATTCTTTCCCAGCTGTTAATAGAGGAGTGCCTCAGGGTATCTGAGCTACTTCTAAGGCTCTCTGCAGGAAAAGAACCTGATGTCATTAGATTTAAATTAATCACACAAAGTCCAAATCTTCATTAAAGAAAATTTTAGGGTCTCGGCATGTAAAAGAGCTGACACTACAGATCTAAAAAAAAAAGACAGATTAGGTCCAGGATATTACTTTATTCAACTATTTTTATATTGAAAATGTTAGTGCTAAAACCACTGAACTATTCAGAGTACACAATTTTTGCCCTTTAGTGCAGTATTTACACTACAAAAACCAGTAATTCTCATACTTTCAACCAATCCAAGTGTTTTAGCATTTACATGCTAATTTGTACACAATGTCCATGTATAATCATCCTTTATTTTCTTTAAAATTTCTTTACATTCTACATTTTGCAGGGGCTAAGTTTCTAACAAAATTCCAGTGATCAAGCTTGTTGGCAAGTATGACCCAAAGTTAATCTGAACAGTTATTGGATACTCCAAATGGAGAACAAACCTTATACTTTAACAAACATGCACCTGGTAATAACAGCTGCAACCACACATACAGATGAAAAATATATCAAACTAAGCCCCCATCAAAGCAGCTAAAATTAGAGATGTTGGAGAATATGTTCATAAACATATTTGGAAACACATTTTGTAATCTTGAAGAACCACAATACATTCAAATAATTGGGAATGGTACATTTGACAAGGTTAACCTACTTAGAGACAACTTAAACCCCCAATAATTCTACAGAATGAATTCCTTCCCTATATTTCATTAGAATCACAAAAAATCTGATTTACAGGAGTATAAGGCATCCATAAACTTTAAAAATATCAAGTCAGTCAGACTATCATGAAATACAGTCAAATTATGTCTTTTGAATCACAGAATCTTAGAGGATTGCACTCAAAATTTTCCCAAATCATCTGTTTGTAAGAACAACAAAACTACAGAATCATAGAAAGTTAAGGGGTTGGAAGATCATCTCATCCCACCCCTGCCATGGCAGGGACACCTCCCACTGTCCCAGGCTGCTCCAGCCCCAATGTCCAACCTGGAACTGAACATTCCAGGGATCCAGGGGCAGCCACAGCTGCTCTGTGCAATCCCAGGGGCTCCCCACCCTCCCAGGGAAAAATTCCTTCCTAATATCTAAACTAAATTTCCCCTTTTCCAGTTTGTACCCATTCCCCCTTGTTCTTGGGTCACTCCAGTTCCTGATGAAGAGCTCCTCTCCAGCTTCCTCGCAGGTCTCTTCAGATTCTGAAAGGTGTTTTGAGGTCTTCACACAACTTTCTCTTCTCCAGGCTGAACACCCCAACTTTCCCAGCCTGTCTCTGCAGGGGAGGTGCCCCAGTCCTCTTATCAACTTTGTGGCCTCTTCTGGCCTCGCTCCAACAGAATTAAACAAGCCACTGCATGGGCTCTGCTCTACTGGCTGCACTTTCACTAGGCAACCTGACAAATTAAAAATACTGGTAATAAATACCTGCACAGCAAGACACACACGTGTGTAAGAACACCTTTCAGCAGGGTAATTCTGGGACAGAGATCCTCCATCTGTGCCACAGGCCCTTTTGGAGAAGCATGGATGAGGAATTATGCAAGACCAGTTTCTGCTTGGCTGAGAAGTAAGTGAGTACACATGAGAAGAAAAAAAAAAAAAAAAAGAAGAATAAAAAAATAGTTATCAGGGCTTTGATTTCCCAGCTCAGGTTAGCTCCCCAAATCCTTCCCTGCAGCACAAACTGGTTTATGGGAACAGATGCAACTGCTTCCCCAGTTGTTTGTTCCCATCAGCACAGCAGCCCCTGTGCCAGAGCAGCTGTCTGCACACCCAACAAACACAGCAAACCAGACCACAGAACTCTTCCAGACAACACCAAAAGCCTTGCTGGGGTTTTGTGCTGGCTCACAGAGCCACACTCGTGTCAGGGCATGAGTCCCTGAGTGAAAAAACCCCATTCTTTCACAAGCAGTTTCCCAAGTTTCCAAAGCTACCAAAAGAGCCAGCAATGACAAAAAAAAAAAAAAAAAAAAAAAAAAAAAAGAAACCCACAAGATCTGGAGAGGGAAAAAAGGAGCCAGACCCAGTAAGCTACATCGCCTTCCCTTACGTGGGGTTTAGCCCACTTGCAACAAAACCTTGTCAAAAAAGGTTTGAACGCATCCCTAAACACATTCCAGGGATTCTACAGCTGCTTCAGAGTATTTGTGATTTAGGTGGGATATCTAAAAGCACACTGAAAAAATGGATGGGATTAGATGCTAATCTCTAGAGCTGTCCTTAATGAAAAGATAAAGCGCCAGATTAGCTTTTGACAAAAACAAGAGAAATCTTGTAATTCTTAATTTCTATTTTAATACTTCCATTTTGACACATAAAGCCCCATTCAGGTATTTAATTCAAAGCGGATAATCACGATGAGAAGCCAGCCTAAAGCAATGATAATGGCCATTACAATTTTTTTTCACATCACATCGAGACAAGAGAGCAGAGCAGTTACAAAAACTGAGCCAAAACCCGCCAGGATCTGGGCATGTGTGTCTCTGGTGGCAATGGAGGGTGGTGGGCTGGCTTGTGAGGGACAGTGGGTGGCTTGTGAGGGGGACAGGGTGGCTTGTGAGGGACAGTGGGTGGCTTTTGAGGGGGACAGGGGTGGCTGTTGAGCAGTTGGGGGTGGCTTGTGAGGGGAATGGGGGTACTTTAAAAGGACAGGTGTTTTTTGAGGGGAATCGGGGGTTTTGAGGGACAGTGGCTGGTTTTTGAGGGGAATGGGGGCACCTTTGAGGTACAGCAAGTGGTTTTTTGAGGGGAATGGGGGGGACTTTTGAGGGACAGTGGCTGGTTTTTGAGGGCAGCTTGTGAGGGGTTCAATGTGCTGCTTGTGAATGGGACAGTGGGTGGCTTGGGGGAGCGGGTGACTTTTGATGGGGACAGTGGTGGCTTGTGAGGGGGACAGAAACGTGAGGGGGACAGAAACGTGAGGGGCGGGTAGCACTAGCACGGTGCTTCTTCACACGGGCCTTACACTTAAAAAAAAAAAAAACACTACACGAAAATAATAACAACAACAATAATAACCGCAATAAAAACTCACGACTAAACAGTCACAAATTTCCCCCCACTCGGTGTCCCCCCACAGCCGCAGCGCACGGGGGGCGGTGGGTGCGGGTGCCCACAGCGGCACCTCCCGCACCCCACCATTGTTTGTCTGACTGTCCCTCCGTGCGTGTCCCCGCCATGCCGGGCCACCCCCACACGCGCGGCCGCTGCCTCAGTTTCCCTGCGGCGGGGCGGGCTGAGGGCGGCGGCCGGGGCGCTGCGGGCGGCGCTGCCCGCGCTGGAAGGCGGCGGAAGGCGGTGTGCCGGTCGGTCAGGCGCTCGCTCGGGGGATCCCCGTTCCCGGTTCCATTTCCCCGTTCCCCCCTCCCCGCCGTGCCCCCCCCCCCCCCCGCCGCGCCGCCCCCTCGCCCCCCGCTCCCCCCCGGCCCGGCCAATCGCGGCGCCGCGCACGTGACGAGCGCTCCCCGCGATGACCTCATCCCTCGGTTGTGGGATGACGTCAAATTCAAGATGGATGGAATCACGGCGGCGGCGGCGGCAGCGCGGGCTGAGCCCTGAGCGGAGGCGCCGAGGGGGGCGAGCAGGGGGGGGCTGCGGACAGGGTGAGTAGCGCCCGCGTGTCGCGCCCGTCCCGGGGGCTGCCCGCGCCGCGCGGGTCTCCCCGCGCACAAATCCGTCTTTTCCTGACGTAACTCTGAGGTGGTTTTTTTTTTTTTCTCCTTTTTTTTATTATTTTTTTTTCTCTTTCCTCCTCCCCCCCCCTTCCTCCAGCGAGCGGGGATGCGGCTCCCGCGCGCATGCGCCGGTTACGAAACTCTTCCCCCCCCGCCTTGGCGGGGCGCGGCGCAGGCGCCCGGAGCGGGCGGGAGGTGCCCGCGGCCGCCGCCACATCGCCCGCCCCGCCTGGGCCCGAGCCCCGAGGGGGAGGCGCGGGGGAAGCGCTCAGGGCGCATGAGCGCGGCCGGCAGCGGTGGAAGGAAGGAAGGATGGATGGATGGATGGAAGGATGGAAGGCGGGGAGAGGCGGGAGTGGAGTGGGGGGAGAGAGAAGCGGCGCGCCGACCTCCGGTTTGTCCGGGCTGCGGCACCTCAGGAGCCCGTTACCCGCTGCAACGGGCGGGAGGGCCGCGAGGGTCCGGCCGGCCCGGGGCGTGAGGGACCGGTGGTGTGAGGGGCGCTGGGCACCGGTGGTGAGAAGGACCGGCCGGAGGTTCCAGGCTCTTCCCCCGGCTCCGATCCGAGCTGTAAAACACGAGAGAGGCGCCGGGAGGGCCGTGGCTCGCTGACACGGCTCCTCCCCGCTGTGGCTGGAAGGGAGAGCGCGTTTCATGTTCCCCCAGCGAGGTCCCCCGAGTGCAGGCAGGTACCCAACCTCATCAGTGTCTGTCAGTATAGAAGGGGAGGTGTCAGAGCATGGACCGGGCTCTGCTCCGCGCTGCCCGGCAATGGGCACACCCTGATGCACAGGAATTCCACCTGAACACAAGAACTTCCCTGTGCAGTGGCCGAGCTCTGGACGGATTGTCCAAAGAGGCTGTGGAGTGTCCCTCACTGGAGATATTCCAGAACCATCTGGACATAATCCTGTGCTTTGGGATGACCCTGCTTGAGCAGGGAGGTGGGAGCAGGTGAGCCACTGTGGTCCCTTCCAGCCTGACCCATTCTGTGGTTCTGGAAAAAAAAGTGTGGCTTTGCTGGCCCGAGCACTCTTGGGCTGGATTATTCATCAGCAGGATGAAGCACATTTCACAGCCATGTGGGGAAATCCTTAGTGCTGTGCCTGTGCAGAAAGTTGTGGAAGGTGTTTCACCTGGTCACAGCTGTCAGAGAGAACTTTACTGTAAATCCTCCATAAAGTCCAAGCTGATGTGCTCAGGTTGGATGAGGCTCGTGTAAATAAACAGGAGAAAAACTTAAAGAGTTACTATTAGACAGGAAATAATTATGGAATATGTGTGAGCTGAGTAAGCTCATCTTAATAATTAAATAGTAATTGCTTTAGTAGCTCTTCCTTTATTTTGTAGTTGGACACCCAGTGGAAGTAAGAGGTAGGTAGGCTGTACATGCAAGAAGAGACTGTGATGAATTACACAGTCACAGAGCTTTTTGTGAATACACTGAATATCTTGTAGTTAAATTGAAATTAATATTTTATCCTTAGATAAATTAATGTGAAACTAGATTTTTTTAAAATGTATTTTTGTACAGGAAGACTTTTGATATTAAATCAGGAGTTGTAAATGCACACTGTACAGGTATATGTAGTACTGGTTTGTGTGTAGGTTTAGTGTTCTGTTCTGACTTTGCTCAAACTGACAAAAGTGCTCTGACTAAAATTTTCCACAAGCGTTATGCTGATCCTCTTGAGGGGAAGTTTGGAGTAAATTTAAGCAACTGTTTTTATAAACCTTTATAAAAAAAACCCCAAATTATGTGGCCATCTCTTGGGTGAAAGGGGACCCAACATCCCTTTCTCTCAGATGTGCGGAGTTGTAATTTCTTGGGAATATTTTGTTTACCTGTGGAAAGTCCACCCACCCTGACTGGATGGTGACCATTTCAAGAGTTGTCATTTACATATTCTCAGTAGGGGCTGGCAGGGAGGTGTCACAAATTAGAACCTCTGGAGTTTTCAACTGCAGAGCCACACCAGGATTCCTTGGGGATTTCACCACCTGTGAGCTCCCCTGATTCTGCTTTAATGTTCAAGGTAACATCCTTTGGCACATACTAGCATTCTTACTGAATATAAAACAGGCAGCAGCTTTTAAGAAGTTCCCAAAGTCCTTTTTGTGGTGTGCATTCAGTGATAAATGTGAACTTTTGTGCCTCCTGCTGTGTAGGTTCCAAGTGCCAGGGTGATATTCTGCCACATCCATCTCACACTGAGAACCCTCTGCACCAGTAGAAGCTGGATACTACTAGGAAATTCGGTTTTCTGAGCTCATGGGGTGGGGTTTTTTGTGTGATGCTAGAGAATACTTACACACAGAGAATTAAATGCTCTGATCATCTTTGTAGTGATTGCTGATCACACTTTCCTCACAATTAGGGACAGGTCAACATTTGGATTTACAAGGACAACTTCACAGAAAGCCTCGAGCTTTCTTGCTGTATTGAAGTTGTTTTGAACTTCACGATGTGTGAAGCAGTTACTGTTAAAGACCAACCCTCTGTAGCTTTCAGGGTTTTGAAATTCACTTTTATCTGCAAAATGGTGATAAGTTCGGTGTGTGACCAAGTGTGGACTCAGAGGGGAGAGGAAGTTGGGCTGTAATCAGCACAAGGTTTGTTCTGCACTGGGAGGGGCTGGGCTCTGAGTCACATGCTGCAGTTGCAACAATTTCATCTCTCATTAAACTTTTGAGCAACTCAGAGCCTTCATTTTGAAATCTGTCTCATGTAATGATCTGAGTTCCTCAGAAGGCTAAAAAAGTCTTTAAAGGCAACAAAGTCATTTGCTGCAAGTGGAAAGATTGCAATATGCTCTGCTTTAAAATAGGTGTCTGTGCTGGGGGTTTCCTTCCCAAATGTTTGTTGTAGTTTAATATTAGCCTTTGTACTGTAGTGTTTCAATTTTTTCCCTACTAATAATATTAAAGACATCAGTCCTCTTATATTTTCTTTCAATCAGCAGTGAAATAAAAATAAATTTGTTGTGTTTTCTTGTTGACTGCTTTATGTATTTTGCTGTTCTGGAACAGTTCAGCATATTTTATGAACAAGGCAAGAAAGTATTGAGCAAATCTTCAGTCTTCCTAAGCTCCTTCCATCTCCACCCCCTCATTTCATCAGTCTTGCTGTCCATCATAAGTTTTAAAATCCCCTGGACCTGATTGTTGAGGGGTTTTCCCTCTGAGATATAGTGAAACACCACATCTTTCTTGTGCAAATTCTTTCCATGCAGTCTGTGATGAAAAGACATGAAAAATCCTTTGGCCAAATACATATTTTTTTAGATGCTGCAAAACTTTTCCTTTGATAGCAATTTGTGTACAGATTAAATTGCCTTCTTTGGGAAAGGGAGAAACATTTTTCCCTGTTTTGTCTGAGAGCATTAATTTCTTTATCCAAGGTTTACTGTGAGTAATATTTAGGTTTCAATTCATTCTCATCAACCCCTGACAAGTTGTGGTTACTGCAGGGACATTTCTGACACAGGGCTCAGTGAGTGTCCACCCCCTGACAATCTGCTTTGGACACATTTGTGAGTATCTTCAGAGCACTTCTACAAAACAGTGTGCTTGGGACAGTAAATATGCCTCACAAAGCCCCTTTTCAGTCTGTCATAACCTAAAGGAATTTGTTTTTTCTGTATTGAGCACTCTGAGTACAGTGCTTGAGCTGTTGACATTAAAGACCAAATTTCCTGGAATTCCAGTAAAAATATGACCATCTCCATTCTCATAAATACTTTTGAAGAGTAAAGAAGATACAGTGCTGTTGTTCATGGATCTGGATTTTTTGATTAATTTTTTAAACTATACAAGACATAGCCTACCTTCAGTTGCTTGTGGCCTTGGAGTAAACTGTAAATCTGTGTGCTACTCATGAGCTTGCAAGTCTGTTAAGATAAAACTCAGGTAAAATTGCTGTTGTCTTTCCTGATTCCTGTGTCATCTTCCCAGTATCAGTGATGGCTGAATGACATTTTCTTTGGATCCCTTCAGTGGGAGAAAGATACCTGCATTCCCTGAATAGTAACTTTCTTGGCAATTCTTTAGACTCAGCTTTTATATTCAGCACTTTCCAGATTAAATATATGACCTTTCCCCCTCGTTTTCTTAAATAAACTTTAGTGTAAACACTATTCTGTTGATAGAAAAGTACCTTACATGGGTATGTGGCTTCTCTTCCCATCCAAAATATGCTGTGCCTGTAAAAAGCACCATTATAGTAATATAAATACAACCACAGTTTGGGTTTGTCATTTTTACTACACCAGCAAAATTAAAAGCTGTTTGTACACAAGTTTTTATTGTGCTAGGCCAGTTAATGTGTCTCATCTAGTAAAGCAGGTGACATTATTATTCCATTTGATAAGTATATCTCAGCATTGCCAATAAAACAATAAAGTCAACCTGTGGAAATAGTACAAGTGTACACATTTGGTCTAGAGTTCTTCAAATTTCATGCACCTCTTACCAAAAAAAATGACAAGAAATATTTCCAGAAATGAGATTTCTGTAGGTGTTTAAATTTGATAGCTGTCAGGCCTTTCAGACTTGTTCCATCAGAGAGTTTGTTTGCAGCATTACAAAGCAAATGTTGCTCTCTATTTTGCATTACAGAACAAACATTTCAAGGGAATGAAAGATGAAGAACTCCTAGAGAAAAGTGTTTTCAAACGAGTTACGCACGTTCTAGTCGAGGCATGGAGACCAGGACAGATACCAAATTATGTTTAATGTGATTTATTCTTCACTGAATGTTTCAGGAAGAGCTCTGAGAGCTCTCAGCCAGCATTTCCCTGTCGTGTCCCTTCCATCCTGTAGCTGAATCCACTTCCTGCTCTGAACCAAGGCAGCCCTTCCTCGGAGTGGGAGGAGACACGGGCTGCTCCTTGCAGGAGCAATCCCTCCTTAGACTGCTCTGAGTAAGATGAAATTGCACCCTGAGCTGCTGCTGGGCTGTAAACAAGAATGGGAATGACAAGAGGAGCTTTGTACTCTGACATTCTGTAGTTAGCTGCACGTCAGGGGGAGCTATTTTAAGTGTCAGAACGTGAAACTGAGGGTATGATCTGAATGTGAATGGTAGCCTCTAATTTCTTAGTGAACTTCATGTCTGTGTCAGGGTAACTGCTAATTATTTGTCTGTAGTGCAGGGCAAAATAGACTGCAGAATATTCAAACTGAGAGTAGGTTTAGATTACATATTAGAAAAAAATTCTTTACAGTGAGGGTGGTGAAGCACTGGCACAGGTTGCCCCATCTCTGGAAGTGTTCAAGGCCAGCTTGGCTGGGGCTCTGAGCAACCTGGGATAGTGGGACCTGCCCCTGCCCATGGCAAGGTTAGAACTAGATGATTTTTAAGGTCCTTTCCCAAACCATTCTGTGATTATAAAATTTCGTCTTTTTCTGTCCTTAAATTTCTGCTTTTACATGTGTGGAGGATAAATGCGTAAAAATTAGTCCATCAATTTCACACACTAGCAAGCATGTTATTTATCTGATTTTATGCCTGTCTTCAGAGCAGCGAGTCTCTCTGTGCTGCTGACCTATTGGAAATGAGAAACATTTGTGTTTGTGGAGAAAGTTCACAGTGCTGTCTGCAGTGGAAAATAGCAATAGCAGTGAGATCTCATTTCATTAAACCCAGCAAGACAGAATCCCCAAACTTACAGCTAGAGATTGTTTAAGTATTTAGATAGAAAAATGTGGGTTTGCAGCTTTTACCTACAGGTTTTGGGGGATGTGTAAATCTGTATGTGCTGTGGGAGAGTATCTGTGTTGTGAAGGCTGTTGATGAGAGAAGAGACGTTTTATAAACTGTAGTCAAACTCAAATCATAAAATCCAGCATGGGGTCCTTGAGTAGAAGCTGAAGCAGTGTAGATTCCTTTTTCATCTGGACTTGTGACAAGTAGGGGAACTTTCTACTCTTCTGGTGTCTGAAGAAGCACCAGAATTGTCAGAGCCATCAGATCCTCAGGAAGGCACTCAAATGCAACATTCCTGCATTTTCCAGGGGATGCTCCAGGAGGTCACTTGTATTTTTTGGCTGAGTCATATAGTCCACATTTCTTTGCTTTCCTTAGTGGGTTTATCCCTGCCATGTTTCTTGTGTGTTTTCCTTGTTTAAACCCATTCAGTCTCTGTCTCTTCTTTGTGTTTCCTCCTCCATCCTCATGTTCTCTGCTTCCACCTGCACTTTCTCACAGCCCTGGCACCTCCTTACTGCAATACTGCATCTCATTGACGTTTTCAGAACACCATCCATCAACATCTCTTAGTTCTCATGTATT
Source organism: Catharus ustulatus (assembly GCF_009819885.2). Taxonomy (NCBI): domain Eukaryota; kingdom Metazoa; phylum Chordata; class Aves; order Passeriformes; family Turdidae; genus Catharus; species Catharus ustulatus. The sequence continues at coordinate 120,059,632 of NC_046222.1, forward strand.
TGAGGGTGTAGCTGTTACAATAAAACCACACATAAATATCTGCCTGATTCTGTCTGTAAAGTCTCAGCTGTAAAGTCAGTGGCTCCGTTGTTTCTAAAGGTGAAATTTCAGATGGAGGAAGCTGATGGAACAACTTTCTGACAAAGAATGGGCAGGTGCATGGCTTCTCTTGCTGGAACCCTGATGCTCATTTACCTCTCAGTGAGCTGATTAAGCTCCCTGTCTTAGAAAATAGGAAACAGATCTAAAAATCTGGAATTTATTTGTTTATTTCTTTGTTTTCTGCTTAATTATAAGGAGTTGAATCAACTCACTGGGAGATCAAATGAGAGCAGAGCTGGTGAAAGGGGCACAGGGCTGTGGGGGGGAGATGTGGGAATAAGGAGCAGAGGAAAGGCAGGGGAACTACCACTTCAGGGGGAGGTTGCCCTTGAAGATCAAAATGCTGTTGGGACTAAGATTAAGCTTTTTCACTCTTTCCTTGTGAAGAGCTTTCTTGAGATTTATTTTGCAAAAGTTATTTTGAAGTAGTAGAGGCATCTTTTTCAGTCCTTGTTAAAAATGTAAAATAAAACCAATCTTACAGCAAATATGGTACTTTGGCTTTTGAAATTTTGTTTTCTGAGATCAGTGGAGGGCTGTTGAAGGAGGGACTTAGAGGACTGGAACATCTCTCTTGCAAGAGAAGGCTCTGGGAGCTGGGCCTGTCCAGCCTAGAGAAGGGATGACTGAGAGGGGACTCATTAATGTGAATAAATGTCTAAAGGGGAGGTGTCAGGAGGATGGACCAGGCTCTGCTCCATGGTGCCCAGAAACAGGACAAGAGGTGATGGGCAGAAATGATGCCCAGGAATTTCACCTGAACATGAGGAAGAACTTCTTTCCTGTGCAGTGACTGAGAACTGGGACAGGTTGTCCAGAGAGGCTGTGGAGTGTCCCTCACAGGAGATGTTCCAGAACCATCTGGACACAATCCTGTGCCTTGTGCTCTGGGATGACTCTGCTTGAGAGAGGTGGGAGCAGATGAGCCACTGTTGTCCCTTCCAGCTTGATTCTGTTGTCCCTTCCATCCTGTGATTCTGTGAAGGTTGACACCAAAATCTCTTATTGGCCTCCCTGCACTGGCCCTTCCTGGGTCTGAAGCCTAAATTTAGTCACTTTTCCTCCTGAGGACCAGAAGCTGCTGTGGCATGAGGCACCTGCATACAACAGTTGGAGATTTTCTGATGTGCTCCTGCTGTTTCCATGATGTCACCTGAACATCATGGAAGAAAAGAAGAAAACCTTGTTTCCAGTCAGTAGTGAAGGTGGCTGGAAAAAAAAAAAAAGGTTAGACAGAGAATAAAAGCAGATTATCTGGAGGAAAGATCTTAGGTAGCTAATCACAAAACAATCTACAGCTGAGAAGTAAACACCTGGTACCAAATTTGGTATTACAGAGACTACCAGAGTTGGGTATCCTACACATGGTGCCAGGGAAACTTGTGGGGGGAGTTAAGCACAGGCAGCCAAGCACTGACTTTTGGGAGCCAGTTCTTGTCTTCCTATGGCTGTTCCTATTGCTGCCTATTGCCAATGCAATAGTTCCTGATGTGGTTTACTATGGGAACTGAGCAGCATTTGAAAAGAAATTATGTTGGCGGTTTATTTATTGTCTGTTCTGCTACGTCATACAGCCTGCAAATATTTGTACTGGCACAGCTGAAGGAGAAGTGACCTGCAGTGCACAGGTAGGATGAACACAAGAGAGCAGGGATGACTAGGATCAACTTTGTTACTGAAAAGTATTCATGTCGTGAGATTTTAACATTGTACTCTGACTCAGGTATCCTTTGGGTTGATTTTTTTCTTCTAAGTATTTCAGGCTTTCACATGGTCTGAGTAATTGTCTTTAAATGGCCCTGTAAAACAGTTCTGGTGTGTTTCTTGCTATTGTTTGTTTAATTTCTGTCTGTTGTGTCTAAAGGCTATTAAACTGAAAGTCAAGCGCTTGAATTAGGAAATAGCAGGATTAAAGCTGCCTGTGGAGGGTTGTTTTAGTCCTTTGCCATTTGTGTACTTTGCTGCCTTGGTTACTGTTAAAGTGGCAGAGTTACACTGCACCAGAGCCTCCTTCCCTGTGCTCTGAGCCGGCAGGGAGGGATGTTGATGTCTGCAGTGTTTAATGTGATGAACTGAAGTTGTTGTAGGAATGAAGAAGGAAACTGGCCAGAAGGATGGGGGACTGTTGGATTCTGCTTTAGTCCTGCAGATTTTACACCACTCTCTGCTGGTTACACTGCATTGCTGTGTTATGTGGGCAGAGGAACACATAGTAATTACATGCTGTTTATTCTGCTAGTTTTAAAAACAAACGAGCAAAGCAGATTAAAATGAAAGATCTTAAAGTTTCAAAACATTTGACTAATACACTCTAATTCCATTGTGTCACTGAAGTGTGGGTTATGCAGCAGCTTCTATTGGGTGTCTCTACACCACAAAGTTTCCTAAGCTCTGTTGATCTGCTACCTCCATTTACCTTCTGTAGCTTGCATCCTAGAGTTTGCAAAGTCACTTTCTTCCAGGTGAAGGGAAAGGGAAAGGTGCCCTCCTGGAGCACTTATAACTCTGTAAGTGTTAATGGGTGCTCAGACCATGAAACTGGATTAGAGCCAGTCACACTCTGCCACTTCAAATTGCAGAGGCATCCACAAAGGAGGAGGGTAATGAACAAACATTCTCACACCACCTCCTCCATCCTCCCAGTATTCTTAAGTAAAACATAGAAAGCAAAACAAACCAGATTGCTTTCTCAAATTAAGATTGACTGCACTGCTTTTTATAGATGGAGGTGTGGGGGAAATTATGCATTACAGCTATCTAAGGTGAATTAAGGATAAATTAGTGTTTATGAAATGACACTGAAACACTCAGTAAAGACTGATCTGGTGAGGAAACAGCATTCTGGTTTTGTTGTTGCCATGTCACCGTGAACTCATTTGTATTTTTAGGTGTAGAAGTGGTAGCTGAGTCCTCCAGTGCCCTGAGATGCTGCATGCAGCATCCTTTAAGTCATTTCTCAATAATACATTTTGATCACTTATTTATATTGATTAGTTTTAAGATTTACCATCCTCATTAATTAACCATGGGGTTATAGGTTCTTGGTATTGTTTTTTTATTTTAACAAACTTTACAGTAAGCTTGTAAGCTGATGAACAGTGAAACCTTTTTGTTGTGGTGGCATGCATCATGTACAAATGAAACTAAAAAGTAGTTCTTCAAATAAGCTGTAAAAATAAGAGAATTGCTTTTAACAGACACATCATTCACTTGTTTTACAACCACCAAGGAGGTAGTGTCAAGAGTGTCCATGAAAAAAATAAGATAATTTAATATTATTGATTCCTCTGTGTGTTCTTATGCACAGATTCATAAATTGCAACTCCTGCCCCAGAAGTTCTTTGCTTAACTTAAAACCTGGTTAACTTCTTTTGTTAAGCTCTCATCAGGAGCAGTATATTGAGTTATCAAGACATCCTGCAGTATGGAGTGGGCTGTGTTTTGAAACACATGGATCATGGAGATTTCTGCACTGCAGCTTATTTGTGCTTACTGTACTCTTGGATGCAGCCAAGGGTAACTGTTCCTCAGATATATGGGTTGTGGGCATAAAGTGCTCTAATACTAATGAATGAAATGGGGATTTCAGTTCTCTGATTGCTTTTCATCCTGAGCAAAGCAATGCAGGGATACTTCAGTGAAAACTGACATTTCCCAGAAACCAGATCCTGCCAGTGCAGTTTTAAGTGGCACATACAGTTAGAGGTAGATATTAACAGCACTTATTAAGCATAAGTAAATATGATGCATTTAGATTACAGACAATAATCCTGTTTCCTTCTCCCAGTATTAATGCCCTTTCCATCATCCTATTAGAAGTGACAGCAAAACCCCCTTAATTTATCTAGTCAGCAGGAGACTGTCAGGGTTGCTTAGCATCAGAAAGGTGAGTTGCTATAACTAATCTTTAGATACCTGATCCAAGAGTTTATCAATCCAGTTGTCAAAATAGATCTTCATAAAGCTGAAGCAGAAAAAGAGATGATCAAGAGTGAAATGATTGAACTGCTCCTCCCTGTGGAGAAGAGTATTACAGGATGTGAACACAGCCCGTCCATCCATCCATCCATCCATCCATCCATCCATCCATCCATCCATCCATCCATCCATCCCCAACTGAGTTAGGTGTAATGATCTTGGTGTAAGATTAGCAATGAAAAGGATATTTGAAAGTTGGGAGATGAGCTGGTTCTTCCCAAGCCTGTGCTTTTTTGGAGCTGCCAGTGATGTTTTCATTCCCAAACCTTTCCTTCACACAATCTGTTTCTTCAATCGCTGTTTGATCATGTTTAGCCAGTTTACAAAGTACAGGAGATGTGTCTACTTTGTCTCTAACAGTTCATATAAGACAACCTACAGCTTTGTTGTTGTTCTTTTTCAGGGACATCAGAATCATGGAGGGGCTCTTGCATTACATAAATCCAGCACATGCCATTTCCCTCCTGAGCACCCTGAACGAGGAGCGTCTCAAGGGACAGCTGTGTGACGTTGTGCTGATTGTAGGAGACCAGAAATTCCGAGCTCATAAGAATGTTCTGGCAGCCAGCAGTGAATACTTCCAGACTCTGTTCACAAATAAGGAGAATGAGTCTCAGTCAGTGTTTCAGCTCGACTTTTGTGAACCAGATGCTTTTGATAATGTGTTGAACTACATTTATTCTTCATCCTTGTTCATTGAGAAAGGCAGCCTCGCAGCTGTGCAAGAACTGGGCTACAGTCTTGGAATATCTTTTCTTACAAACATTGTTTCCAAGAGTCCTCAGGCTCCTTTTCCTTCTTGTCCTATTAAAAAAATACTCTATCAAGATGAAGATGAAAGTAGTTCTCAGAAGAGAAGCGTCATCGTCTGTCAGAACAGAATTGAAGCACAAGCGAAAAACGTAAATCAAACACAGCATGACTTAAGCCATACTCCTAAACCTTCACCCTCTGTGGCTGTCAAAGCTGGCAGCAGACCACAGGTAACAAAACCAACTGAAACCCTTCACAACTTAGCACTGACTGAAAGGAGGTGGCTGAAAGAAGGCCCTGTGAACTATACAAAGGTTCATGAAACTTGTGCAACTGTGGAGGATCAGAGCAGAGGTGCTTTAGTGAAAAGGAACATGGTGCTGCCTCAGATGTCTTTAATAGAGAAAGAAATGGCAGGCGGCGATCCAGGAAGCAGCGCTCAGCTTCTGAGAGGAAAAGTTGCAGAGATGGCGTTGAAAAGACCGCGTCCACCAGTCTTGTCTCTGCGTGGGGAATCCACGTTTTTGTTGCGAGAGGCAGGAAAAGGAAATGGTCAAGGGGAAGACAGGAATTTGCTCTACTACTCCAAGTTAGGGCTGGTAATCCCATCTAGTGGGTCTGGCCCAGAAAACCAAAGTATTGACAGAAGTGGGCCCCTTGTAAAAAGTCTCCTTCGAAGGTCACTGTCCATGGACAGCCAGGTTCCTATTTACTCACCTTCTGTTGATCTGAAACCTGCACAGGTATCCTCGTGCTCCTCGCCGGGAACTAACGATTCCCAGAAGACATTTAATGTTGCATCCCAAAAGTCATCCTCGAAAGAGTCGTCGGAGAAGTCCGCCTCGGATGAGAAGCCACAGGTGGTACACCCACATCGCCTTAGGTCTTTCAGTGCCTCTCAGTCAACGGATCGGGAGGTCGCTTCCCCTCTCTCGGAGGTGCGGATCAAAACCGAGCCCAGCAGTCCCCTCTCAGATCCTGCTGAAATCATCCGAGTTACAGTGGGTGATGCTTCAGCGTCGGCAAACAGAGACTTTGCTTTTAAAACTGAGGATGACCGGAAGGAACTGAGCAGGCTTCCAGCAAAAAGGAGGTTCCAGGACGATAGGAGGCTACCGTTGAAGAAGCTGAAGGCGGATGAGCAGGGTTCTCCTGGCTCAGAAGAAAACTTTGAGGAAGGCTCAAGTCCCACACACCTTGATGCCGATTTCCCTGATTCTGATGTCAGTAAAGATGAATACAGCGAGATGGAAGAAGCGAGACCAAATAAAAAATTTAAATGTAAACACTGCCTTAAAATTTTCAGATCAACAGCAGGTCTTCATCGCCATGTTAACATGTATCACAACCCAGAGAAGCCCTATGCTTGTGACATATGCCACAAGAGATTCCACACCAATTTCAAAGTGTGGACGCACTGCCAGACACAACACGGAATCGTGAAGAATCCCTCACCAGCTTCCAGTTCACACGCCCTCTTGGATGAAAAATTCCAAAGAAAACTGATCGATATAGTGAGGGAGAGAGAAATCAAAAAAGCTCTGATTGTGAAACTGAGACGTGGCAAGCAGAGCTTTCAGGGCCAGTCTGCTTCACAAGCACAACAAGTCATCAAAAGGAATTTAAGGTCGAGAACCAAAGGAGCCTATATTTGTACCTACTGTGGGAAAGCTTATCGTTTCCTCTCCCAGTTCAAACAGCACATAAAAATGCACCCTGGGGAGAAACCCATTGGAGGGAACAAGGCTCCTAAGCAGAAAGATCACATTCACATTGAAAACCCAGTGGAAAGCAAGGAGGTTTATCAGTGCCGTCTCTGCAATGCCAAGCTCTCCTCGCTCATTGAACAGGGAAACCATGAGAGACTCTGTAGAAACGCCACTGTCTGTCCTTACTGCAGCCTTAGGTTTTCTTCTCCAGAGCTGAAGCACGAGCATGAAAGCAAGTGTGAGTACAAGAAGCTGACTTGCCTCGAGTGTATGCGCACCTTCAAATCATCCTTCAGCATCTGGCGTCATCAGGTTGAAGTTCACAATCAGAACACAATGGCTCCATCAGAGAACTTTTCTTTGCCTCTCATGGATCACAATGGAGAAATCACCAGTTCGTCACGGCTGCCCCCGCAGTCAGAATCCAATAAAATGAACAATTTTGTTGCTGCAAAGGAGGATGGCGTGTTCAGCGATTCGTCAGAACAAATTAATTTTGATTCTGAAGACTCTTCATGCCTGCCTGAAGACTTAAGTGTTTCCAAGCAGTTTAAAATCCAGATCAAAGAAGAGCCTGCAGATGATATAGAGGACGAGGTCACCGAAACGAGCAGGGAACCTAAGGATGTAGTGTCCAAGAAAGATCCCAGTTTGTGGCCCTGTGAAAAGTGTGGGAAGATTTTCACCCTCCGCAAGCAGCTGGAGCGTCACCAGGAGCTGCTGTGCTCCGTGAAGCCGTTTATTTGCCACGTGTGCAACAAGGCCTTCCGAACGAATTTCCGCCTCTGGAGCCACTTCCAGTCTCACATGTCCCAGGCTGCCGAGGAGTCCACAAATAAGGAGCCTGAGATATGTCCACCAGCTAATTCCCCGTCACCCCCACCCTTACCCCCACCCCCGCCACTCCCCAAAATCCAGCCTTTGGAGCCCGACAGCCCCACGGGCTTGCTGGAGAGCTCCAGCACTACTGAGAAGCTGTTCGTGCCGCAGGAGTCGGACACGCTCTTCTACCACGCCCCGCCGCTCTCGGCAATCACCTTCAAGAGACAGTACATGTGCAAACTCTGCCACAGGACTTTCAAGACGGCTTTCAGTCTCTGGAGCCATGAACAGACACACAATTAGCTTTAACAGAACCCTTGCAGAGCTGGTTTTGAGGGGGCTGTGTTCAGGATCTCAGAGGCCTGCCACATAGACTGCGAGTTTAGGAGGATCAAAACGAGGATGATGGAAAATCTGGAATTTGTGATGCTGCTCGGATTTGGAGATTAGGGAAAGCTATAACTTGGTTAGTAGGTAGAAAGCAGAGTAATTTAAAATACGGTGGTCTGGGATCTAATAGTAACAGAATAAATTTTATTTTATTTCGTTTGACACTGAAATACAATTGCATCTGGATTGTATGCATGGATCTTCATCCCGTGATGTTGGTGTGTGCGTGTGAATTATATATAAAGTTACATATTAAACGAAAGAGAAACAACAATTTGGATTCTAACTGTGAGCTTATAGTAGTGAAATACTGCAACCAACGTCATCATTTGTTTTTCAAAAAGAAACCAACACACACAAGCTCCATGTAAGTGGTTGCCATGCACTGGCAGTTTGGGAGGAAGTGGATGGAGTGTCTTGCTGTATTGACTTAGGTCTTAGAAACCTTTAGCAATAACAAATAAACCTCAAGTTTGAGTAATCCTGATGTTATTGGATACGAATGTTTGCTATTTTAAGGGAACATAGAATTGTTTTGTTGTTGTATGGAACTTGTGCAAATTAAAATAGAATCTAAAGTCAGCAATATTATTACTAAGATTTTATATAAGAAGTAGCAGCAAGCCTGCTTTCAGCCATTTAATTATAACTTTCTAAGGAAAATTGAGAGAGGGGGTACTTTGCTTTATATAATGTCCCAAAGACTAATTTCCTATGGATACTGGGGTAGCTGAAGTCATTGTGTAACAGCCATCATAATGCAAATGGTACTGTTTATAACATGAACTGAGGTTGAATGGATGTCAGACAAGTTTCACAGTTTTGTTTCCACTATTTGTACAACTGTTTGTAATTTTAACTACAAAGGAATGTATAACTACTAAGTGAAGAGAGAACTCATTAAGGGACAGAAGATGAGTTGTGTTTCTAAACACAAGTAAAAAGGCTCAGCCATGAGTACAAAGATATGTTTTAACAAAACCTAAAAATGTAAATATTTATATAGACACCTGTATAAATGAGGAAGTATGTATTTGAAATTTGTATTAAGCGTACATATCCAGCTCAAAGCAGAGGAGAAAATCACACTACAATCACTGCATTTTATGGATACAATGCATATAGAGTAGTTCTTTCTGCCGCTTTCTATCATATGTGACTGTGTTGCAATTTTCCAATTTGTTGAAAATTGTGGTAATAATGGGCTGCAGATATTCTGTGTGGTTCCGTTATTTTACCTCAAATGGCAACTGGAGCGTTTAGTGTAAGTAGGATCACACATATTTACCAGGAGCTGTAGTAAGGGTCCAATTTTTTCTGCAAGTCAAGGAAATATTTACCCAGAAGTAAGAGGTGAACCAACAGAGAGAAATTCTTCTGCTAGAATTTAAACTTAGTGGAGGGGTGGTGGGTTAGTGTGAACATAAATGATGTAAACAGTGTTTATGATCCTGAACTTTCCAACATCCATGTTTATGATCCAACTTTCTCCCTGCAGGGTTGGGAGAAGGGGGATGTAATTCCACACTGCTGAGTCAGAGCCCAGTCTGTGTCCACTGAAACCAGCAGGAGTTTGGTCACCAGTTTCAGGGGGAGCAGGAGTGAGGCTTGAATTCCCTGTGTAACCATGTGTGTAACTTTTTTCAGTATCCTAAGTTCAAAAGGTAGAACTGCAAGCTGATGCTGAGATTCAGCAAAATCAAGCACAAATTTAACTCCTAAGAATCTGAGGATGGGCACGCTTAGGCACACACCAGATTTTTCTCAGTGATAGCCAAGTGTGCCAATTTTTTTTTTCCCAACAGATATTTAATTATTTTTCCTGTAAGTGAAGTTTGAAAGAATCAGCTCAGGATGGACCCCTGATTTTTTTTCAGCTACCAAAAAAATTGCAATGTTAGTTTCAAGCCTCTTCTTCATTTTTACTACAATCTAAAATTGCTACTAGACACCTCTAAAAGTAACATGTTGTTCTTTTTGTCCTCTTTCAGGCAAACTGTGGCTGAGTATGATTGGGCTAATTTGCTTGAGTATCAGTTAAACTCTTTCAGTGGCATTGCAGTTAAAACAAGGTACTTGCTTAATAGTGACATTTCCAGTTACTGACTTTTTTATTCCACCTAATAAGACTATAAATTTCTTTCTTACCAGAAACAATTTCAAAATGAAATGGTTATTGCACTTAAACCTGGTTTTAAAAATCAGAAAAATATGAAGCCTTGCTAAGTACCCTTCATATATATTTAAGAAATGTGTGTGTATAAAATACAAATGTGTTTTTGTAGAATGGTTCCTAAGTTTTCCCCAGTGATTCCTCTGCACAACAGCCTGAAAGTTGAGCTATAGCCTTTTAAAATTCAGTGTGCTTTCTGAAGGAAGGTGGCAACCAGCTCATCTGGGTCACAGCCATCTCACTTCCAGCTGGGATTCTGCTCTGTGCTATGATGATAAATTCTACACACTTTAAATCAAAACCTTGTGCAACATCTTTGAAGAAATCCTGACCTTTTTCCTAGTGTACTAGGTATTATAAAGAATCCATAAAATATTTTTGGTGTAAGTAGCCTCCTAAGTTTTTGTTCAGTTGCTTTGGTTTTTGGGGGGTTTTTAAAGTTTTGTTTTCCACTTTGAGCATGTTCTGTGTGATTTTTTTTTTTTTTTTTTTACGTTTGGTTCCTGTTGTTTAGTAAAGGAATTCAGGATCTCTAAAATTTAAATATGAGATGTTTATATAGCAGTTCTGGTTTTCTATTAGCTTTTATACAGTATCTTAAAAAGCCCTTGATAGAAGTGTTTATTTTGGAGGATACGGAATAAATATGCTTCCACTTATATAACTTTAATATATGTCTTAAAATTTAAATTATGGGAAAAAATGTTAGTTGCTTGTTTATAAATAAAGGTCTTTTGAAGAGTGTCTAGTTTGGCCACAGCCAAAATAAAAGGCAAATTTATTGATACAAAAGCCTGTCTTCATCATATTTTGTTTAATTTTATAGCTGTGTATTGAAGTGACACAAAGTTAGAGGTCTTGTTAAATATAAAAAAGTGGTTTTGCTTTTTTTTTCTAAAATTTGTGACAGAAATGTGCAGATGTTTTAATATATAGATTAGAATCTATAATTCTGTCCTTTTTTTGCTATTTTTATAACCTATCAGATAAATCTCAGAGAACTATCCTGCTTCAGTGGGAGTGGAAACTAGTGTTGCATTTCAGGGGAGCAGTGTTGAGCCATGAAATGTATTTTGGTTTGGGACTTTTTTTTTTTCCCTTTCAGGCACTGTGTTGGCAAAGCCTCTAAGCCTATCTTATTTTTATTTTTTTTAAATTTTTCTGTGCAAGTTCTTTGCTGAATTGGGACCATGACCTGCCTTGACAGTGAGCAATGGCAGCAAAACACAAGAAGCAGTAACGAAGCTGTCTCTAGTTTTGGGTTATTTGGTAAGGGAGAGTGAAACCCCCCGTGGCAGGTGATGGAGGAGATAACCTGGTGGAGTGGGTGCCCCCAGAGTTTGTCTGGGCTGTTTCAAAAATTAGATTTTGCGTTATCTGTGACCCCAAACAGCTCTAAGAGGCTTGGCCTGTGTTTCCTGTTTAAGCAGGAACATCCAGGAGGTTTTTTTGCCTGATGTTTGTTTTTCCCCCCAGCAGGACGTGTGGGTTTGCTCCAAAGCTCTGCACGTTCTCTGTTGCTATTCCAAGCTTCCAGTGTTCAAATGAGTTCCTCCCATGGGATAAGGACAGACTATGCCTAATTTTATGGCTCTAAGAGTGAGGGTGCAAATAACTGGCATGAGCCTGTAATCTGGCATGTGCCTATACTGTTCAATAAAATTGTTTACATTTTCCTACCAGAAGATTTAGATAAAAATCAAAACAAGCTTAGGGGGTTGTTTTTTTGTTGGAGGTTTTTTTGTTTGTTTTGGTTGGGGTTTTTTTAGTGTTGCTGTTATTGAATCAGTGTTAAAATCTTTTTTTTTTTCTGTTGTTGCTGAACACAGCCTGATAGTATTTTTAATGTTATTGATTCTTGTTTATTTAAAATGACTTGTGAAAAACTGTACTGTAACTGCTCTACGAAAAGGGACACTATCAAGAGAAAGGCTGCATACAGAAAAATGGACATACCTATCTTAGAAATACTTTATATTAATAAATAATATTGAAGATTTTTTTTTAAGTTAGTCATAGCACTTGAGCTGCTTGGGCATGAAAATGCTGTTATGGGCAGCCTCAGTTATTGCGAGGATGTCTGAAAAATGTAACTGAATTCTGTGAGTTGGGCTGATTTTTCATGTTGCTTTTCCTCTCACTGTTCCAGAATAAAGGACTCGATTCTCTTTTTCCATTTCCAGTCTCTCAGTGGTACACATTACCTTTTAAAGACTTCCCACTACTGCAGCAGCAGCTTTAATTCAAATATGTACAGAAAACCAGAACAAACCCTCTTTTGCTGCGTTAAGTGCAAAATACACATGAAGTACATCTTCTAAGGCTTATTCTTGACAGTGTCCCTTTTTAAAAAGCAGGAAAATGGGATCACTTTAAGTGCTTGGGTACAGGGGAATAGTTTCCTACTAGAAATTGGAATTATCCAGTATATTTTCTAGAGAGTTTTCCGGTTAGTCACACAAAATCACTTGTCATTTTAAAGGATTATAGAGGTAAGACAAGCAACTCTGGGTTTATAATCCTGTATACCTTATACATTCTATATCTGTTCAATACACCAGGATGGGTTTTTACTTTTTTTAGGACTGAGACTTAATAGCTTAAGGCAACTTTTTCTTTAATGTAATGTAAATCCATTGCTGCTTTGTACAACTTTTTCTACTGTGTGTTTTCTTTACTTAGATCTTGACTAAGAAATGTTGACGTCCAATAAACTTACACTTTGTTTCTTTTGAGTCACTGTGTCTTCTACTGGAATCTCTTGGCAGAGGGTGGTGTTATTGTACAAACCATTGTGTCTGTGGGGTAGGAAGTGAGTTTGTAAAGGAGCATCTTTTGTTCTGTTTGTTGGATGTAAGTGCTACTTGTACATTACTCAAAGAATGAGGGTTTGTTTGTTTTAGTAAATGCCTCACTAGTGGAACCTTTTTACTGGAAAATACCGGAAAAACCAACTGCTCCAGACAATCTCTTAAATTAAAACTTGAGCACAGCCCAAATCCTGCTTCGTGTGCAATCAGTGATTTGTGGAAGGAAGTGTCTCCATCTAAAACTGGACTGAGGCAGATGTTTGAAAAGACACAGCAATGTTCCTGGTGTTTTGCAGTGCTCTCATCCAAAGCAGTTTTGCTGCATGAATTTCCCTCTTCAAAACCCCCTGTGTGGGAATGTAGTGTGTGGATTCCCATAAAGCAGAGAATGATCTTTTTATCTTTTGGGAATGGGGTTTACTCAGGTCCTCTCTTCACACTAGGTGTGATCTGTCTTTGAGAACACTTGGGCCAGTTTTCTCAATTTCTTGGACTCCACATTTGCATTTTTGCATTTTGCTGTGTGGTTGGACCCACTGACCAGTTTCACCCACATTTAACAGGAGGCAAGGTCTCAAGAGTTAATGTCCCACAAGTTTCATGCAAATCCCTGCCTGGGTGTCGAGGAATGGTATCAGTGGGACACCACATTATCTAGTGGGAAGGATAAGATTTGCACAGAGAGTGTGCTGAGCACTCACCTGGACATTTTACCCCATCACTTGTCACTGTGTGTGTGCACTGACCTCTCAGAGGGAGCAGGGCAATGGCTCAGGTGGAACAAATGGTTGGATCAGGGGTTAAAAGGGCACTCAGAGCTCAGGAGGATTTGGGCCTCTCCTTGAAAACAGGGACAAAGGGCTCATGGGCTGTCCCTCTGTGGGGTATCCCTGCCCCTCACAGGTTAGGGGAGCTGTGGAAAAGGCAAAGAGAGGGTGGAGAGCTGCTCTCTAACCCATTCAAGTCTTAAATCCCCAAAGATTTGGCTTGCTCTTTCTCCTTTCAGATAGAAACTCCTCCAGCTCTTCCTGCATCCAGTTAATATTGACACACATCTCTCCATCACTGTTTCAGCCCAGACTCTCTGCTAGAAAGGTTCACAGATTAAAGCCTGTGTTTGACATAAAACTCAAGAAACAAATCAAAATTATTAAAAGTTACTGATAATGCCATGAGCATTGCACCTGGTTTTGTGGTTATTTTTGTTCTAATTCCAGCTGTCCACTTCTAAGACAGTTGGGCTGCAAACAAATCCAGCAATATGTACTTCTCCATTCATAGGGTATTTCCATCTATCATTCAAAATACAAACACAGGAGCATCCTTACTATTAGAGCAACAGGGTTAATATTTTAGTTTCCAGCCCTGAAATACTCTGGCAATAAAAATTTTCAAGGTGTTGATTGCAATGAAGCAACACACACAACTTTTATTTCACTTTCATTTTGCATATGTTGAAAGAGTACATTGAAAGTCAGTTTCTGCTGACAAAGAATTTGCTTTAAATTACCTCTGCAGTTTTGATAAACCCTTAACAATTTATTAATGTCTTGTCAGTCCAGGATCTGGGATGGATTCAGCTCTGCAGTGTCGTGGTTGTAGTCATCAGCTTGAGCTGATAGTTGAGGGCTCAGGCTCTCACCCAGGCACGTGCATCTCCCCAGTGAAGTCCACTGGTGTTAAAAACCTGCTGGGATTACTGACATCCAGGGATGCTTCTGCTGGAAGGAAGAGACCATGCTGGGGTTTGCAGGCTCTGCAGGCAGGTGGCTGAAGGAACAAAGGGCAAGGGGCCAGAAGAAGAAGTCAGAGAAAGTACAATGATAACAGCAGGAGAATGTAAGATATAGAAGAGAGCATGCTGTGACCCTGCCAAAAAGAACAGCAAGGAAAAAAAAACAGCCTCTATTTTAAGGTGTCATTTGTGATTAATATGGCTCTTTTTGGTTCCCACTTACTCCTTTCTTCCCTAATGAATGAGGTGTTCCTGGGGTGTGACACCTCTAACCCTTTTTGGCTGACAGAAACTGCATCCATTACTCTTATCATCCATTAATTTATGCTATAAAGTCTGTGAAACAGTTTATGGGGGGAAAAACTCCACAACCCTAAAGATATTTAATAATATTTCCCCTACAGTCTTGCACCAGGGGAAGTTTTGGTGCTCTTGGAACAGACTTTAAAGACTGCACATCCTGTGGGCTTCCCCAGGTGTGACAACTACAGCTGTGCAATATTTGCTGCTGCTGCTTCTTTACTCATCAATCATCTGAGTAGCCAAATGCCACAAGAAGAAAATTTTGCCTTGTTAGCTCACATTCAGGTTATTTGTTTGGGGAGAAATTTGACAGAGGTCTGTAAAGGCATGTAAGTGCATTTTTTTTAAAAACATGAGGAAAAAAACTTGTAAAAATACTAAATTCTAAGTCTGGAGGAGATTCACACATACTAAAATGAGATTTGAAATTGGGTGTATTTTACCAAGTATTTACTACAAGGCTTAAGAGAGTGAGAATCACGTAGAATCTGTTTTATAGAGATTATTATAATCTATCGTGTGCCTTTAATGCTGTGTACAGGCATCAAGGAGGAGACAGAAACCAAAGACTGCACCATCACAGCCACCTCAAAAGCCACACTCGAAAGCATCACACTGAAGGTGAAGCCCTCTCTCCGTAATACATGCACAGGTCCGAGGATTTTCTTATCTGTCCAGCTGAACTGGAGCATTTTCTCTGTTCCTCTGGAGGAAGGCATTTTTCAAAGCCTGTTGGTTTCCTACAAAATTCCCTGAAGTGCTGCTGCTTTTGCTACTTACCAAGTCTTTTCTTCTTTCTGATGTCCCACATTCCCAAAGCCAGCTGGTCTGAGTGTCCCCAAGCATTTGTCCAAGGGGTTTGTGCTGCCGGGAGAAGCGCGCATCCCTGGGAATCAGCATCAGCATCTCTGGGGATCCTGGCGCTCTCTGGTGGAGAGAAAAGAGCCAGATCCAGCAGGGAAAATAAAGGGAAAAAAAAAAAAAAAAAAGGCAGCTTGGAGTGTTTTCGTTTCTAAAAACTCAGGGTATTTCACTGAAGTTTTGGTCAATATATTTTTGAAGAGTCATCATCATAGAAAAAATAATAGTCCCAAAAATAATTTTCCTTTTTTTTCCATTGCAGTGCCAGATGCATTCCAAGCAAAATGTCTGTTGTTAGCCTTTGTCCCTTTTGCAAAATTGTGAGCACTTGGAGTAGATTAATTACAGATATGGAATCCCAGAATGGTTTGGGTTGGAAGGGATCTTAAAAACCATCCAGTTCCACCCCTGCCATGGGCAGGGACACCTCCCACTGTCCCAGGCTGCTCCAGCCCCAGTGTCCAACCTGGAACTGAACATTCCAGGGATCCAGGGGCAGCCACAGCTGCTCTGAGAGCCCTGTGCCAGGGCCTGGCCACCCCCAGATGGAAGAATTTCTTCCTAAATTCTAATCTTAACCTGCTGTCTTTCAGTTAGAAGCCAGGTTTGGAAAAAGGGAAAAGTGCGATCCTACAGGGAAAAGCAAAATTATTATGTTTTAATAATGACACTTATAAAATTAGTGAGGGGTATACAGGTGGACTATGGTTAATACAAACACCATGGTGCCATTATTTGTCTGTTGCTGGTTTTTTCTTATTTTCTGGTTTTGGGTTAAACCATGACCCCATGACAGGCTGTATTATTGGTGCATGAAGGGCTTCAAATGTGAGTACAAGTATCCAGGGTGAACCAAGTTGGGTCAATTCAAATAGAATTGAAACATGGCTCTGCAGCTTTGCTTTATATCTAAATACATAACTCAAAATTATGATTGGTCAAAACAAAACATTGTGACCCATCTGCTCTGAAACTGAGCCAATTTGTCAACAATTACATTCATAGGGCATGGTTGTTTCTTCAAGACATTTTTAGGACCAGACCTGCATTTTAATACCAAAGCTAATTTCCAATCTAATGAAACATTCAGCTCCTGGCAATGTGTCTTCTTAAGCAATTAAGAGATTACAGGCATTTGGGCAAAGAAGAACTAAATGACCTTAAATGAATTGCAGCTTTTCTGCTATGAGGTCATGGTGTACACATCACTTTTTCTTCTACAGAGATTGTTTGGATAGATCAGGTGTCTCCTGATTTTGCAAATGAACTGAAAGGAAGAGCAGTTAGTTGAAGTGGAGGTCTGATGATGTCATCACAGCTGAGCTTTCTTTGCATGGAGCAAGACTTCTTCATTAAGAGGAAGATGTTCTCTGGAGGACACGAGTTTGGGGGTTATTCCAGATCAAGAGCCAGATGTGTGCCAGCCTCCTCATCCCCACACCAGCTCTAAGTCCTGGAAGCTTGCTTGGTGACACATCCCTGGTGCCAGGTTGCTGAACACCTTCCAAAGAGGCTCCTGGGCATCCCACCTGGCCCTTGCTCCAGGTCTGTGCACACCCATCACCCTCCTCCTCAGACAGCAGCCACAAAGACTCTCCAGGTTGACTCAGACAGGATGGGATGTGTCACACGTGCTGTCTCACCTAGAAAGGGGCTACAGAAAACAGGATGGAGAGTGCACATGAGGGCAGGACAACATGAGGGACTAGTGTGCTGGCTTTGGCTTTGTGCCTCTCCTGGTCCCACAGCTGCTGGGCAAACCTGCCACAGCCAGCAGGCAGGACAGAAGGCCTGTTTCCTTTTTCTGAGAGAAAGGCTGAAATGCTACATGTAAAAGGGAAAGTGGTCCCCTCTTCCATGAGGAGCAACATGCTGAGGGATCACATTTCAGAAATGAAGATTTCCAGGTCTGCTTCTGCCAGCAGAGCTGTCAGTGAGGAGTGTGCAGTGGTTCCACCACAGGCTGAGGCTGTAAAATCTCAATGAAGACATGGTTATAGCCACCTGGGAGGTAAGGCTGGCATCACACAGAGTCCTGGAATGCTGCAAAAAGCTCCGCTGGCCAAAGTGTAGTTTTGACAAACCAAGCACATTTTACAGTGTTACACTCACCTGACAAAGCACTAGTTTCAAACCTCATGTTAGACTCTTATGAACCATTCTTCCTTTCATGTGTAGAAAACAGACTCTGGAGCACAGAGGCAGAGAATCATTCAGAAAAGTTTGTACTGATTTTATCTTTTTTACAATGCATTTGCTTTTGTGTTTGTTATTTTAATTGCAGTGACTGGACATACTCCTTTCTTTTTTGTAAATTTTTGTGTCCGCAGCTTTAAAAATGAAATTTATAAAATAACTATGATTAAATTAATTAACTATGATTGATTAACTATAAATACGAATAACTATAAGCTATGATGCATATTACTGTAACTTGGGACTTGGTGTAATCTCGGATCCAACACCCTCCAGTGCTGGGAGTGGCTGGGGAGGCAGTGCTGGTTTGAAGGGCTCTTCTGACCTCGATGAATCCGGGACTCGGGAATTGCCCTGGGCCAGGTGCAGCACCTGGACCTTGGCCTTGTGGGACCCTTGTGGTTCTCGTGGTCCCACTTTTGAAGCTTGTCCAGATCTCTGTGCATGGCCCAATCCTTCTGTGCTGCCCCTGCCCTGCTCAGCTTCCATCCCCTATAAATGTGCTGAGAGTGAGCTGGATCCAGTGTCTGTGTCACTGGGGAAGCCATGCCAGAGCCCTGGGGCCAAGGCAGAGCCCTGAGGGACAGCCCTCATCCCCAGCTCCTTGCCCGGCTGGTCAGAAGACCAGGCCCTGAGTGAGAGCTTGGTGGGGACAATGGGTGTGTCAGAGACTGAGGAGGAAGAGTGGGAATCTGACCTGGATGATGGGAGATGTTAGGAGCTACCCAGAGCTCTCTGACTGGGAAGAGTCTCTTGAGCAAGAGCTCTCCAAGGAGGTGTCAGTAACTGTGGAGAACTCTCCAGCTGGGATGAGGAGAGCAGGAGCTGTCCCAGGGAGAAGCCCTTTGCTACCAAGAGTTTTCCGACTGGGAGGAATTCAGGAGCAAGGGCTGTCCCAAGGAACAGTTGGTAGCTCCCAGAACCATGACTGGGAGGGCTCTGGTGACCAAGAGCTCTCTGAAGATGAAGACTGTGTTGGCCAGGAGTTGTCCCAAGGCAATGGTAGCTGAGCCTCTGTGCAGTCCGGTTGGGAAGGTGACAGTGACCAAGAGTTTGCTCAGCACAGTTGGGAACACGTGAGTGCTCACAGCAGTGGGGTCAAGGCCTTGCTGCAGGAGAAGGACGTGGGACAAACCGAGCTGCTTTGAGCTGAGTGAAGAACAAGGGGAACAAAGCCCAGGAGGTTTTGCAGAAGACAAGCTCCCAGTGCCTGTCCCTCAGGAGGCCCGGGCTGAGCACAGGGCAGCGGAGCCGTGCTGCCAAGGGCCGCTCTGGGCTCGGCCTGCCCGCCTGGCAGCCCAGGGCCCCTCAGAGCAGCACGGCTTCTCCTGCCTGCGAGGAGCAGAGGCAGGGACAGAGAGCCCGGAGCCTGCCCCGCTCTGCTGCTCTTTGTGCTTTTCCCAGCCAGGAGCCCAGGCCCTCAGGGAGCAGCCGGCTCCCCCCAGGGAACGCCTGTCCCGCGCCAGGCGGGCGCTGCGGGCGCTGCGGGCGCTGTTCTGCTGGCCCTGCCTGAGGCCACAGCCGGACAATTAGTGCCCACAGCCTGCCCGCTGTCACACGGGCTGCCTTTGCCTGCACGTGTCCCTCCAGGCTGCTTGGCATCCTCCCAAGGGAATCTTCCCAAGGCCTAAAGTTACCAGTGTGGCTGGCCCCAAAGCAGCAGCCATGGGGGACACTTGGTGCCAGGCGGCTCAGGGGCGAATCCCAGAAAATCATCAAGGTGGGAAGAGACCTTGACGGTCACACATTCCCACAGCACCCTGACATGGCCATTGTCACCCCAAAACCGTGTCCCCACATCTGGACAACTCTTCAACATTTCCAGAGACGGCAATTCCACCACCTCCCTGGGTAACTTCTTCCAGTGCCTGACCATTGTTCAAATATTTAATCTGAACCTCCCTGGACATCTTCTTCCAGTGCCTGACCACTGTGTCAGGGAAAACTTGTTCAAATATTTAATCTGAACCTCCCCTGGTGGAATGGAAGGCCATTTTCTCTCATGCTGAAAGGATTACATGCTGGTCCTTTGGGATTGTGCCCATAAGGAGTTGGCACACATGGAAGGTGTTTCTCCAGGGACGTCACTGCAGGACTGCAACACAAATGATTCTTCCAAGACAGTGAAGGTTGAATTGAAGAAACAGGATACCAGCAAGAAAAGAAGACCACAACCTCATCACTCACAAAAACCCCTAAAAATAAAAATAAAAATAAAAAATAAGAATAGGAATAAGAATAAGAATAAGAATAAGAATAAGAATAAGAATAAGAATAAGATGAAGAAATAATAGTAGTAAACAAGATCAAGAAACAGACTATGAATACTAAGTTGAACGAGAATTATGAGAAGATAAGGAGAAACAGTAGTCCTAGTAATAATAATAATAATAAGAAGAATAGTAAGAAAAAGAAGAAAAATAAATAGTAGTAGTAATAGTAAATAATAATAATAGTAAAAAGATGAAACAGTTGTAGAAGTAAATAATATTATCAAATTAAAATAAACATCCAGACATCTTCTAGAACCACAGAAGGGAAGGACCATAAGGTCCTCTAGTTCCAACTAGTTATCTTCTGCTCTCTCTGAGACATCTTTCCTATTTCTTTCAATCACTCTACCTCCTGATTCTTGTTAAACAAAATCCATGTTAAATAAAATATGTGTGTTGTCCTCACATGGTGTCCTTTGCACCTTCATTGGGGCAGAGGCATCTCTCCCTCATGGGCTCTTACACCTGTGCAGGTCCCTTCCAGCCACAAGCATTCTGTGATTCTGTCTGCTCCTCTCTTCCCTTTCCTTCTTGCCTCCATTTGAGCTGGGAATGCGCTTGAGAATGTCCAGCAAAGAAGCCTTTGCTGTCTGCTCTGCGAGCCCACATGGCTTTGGGACCTTGTCACCTGCACCTGCACAGCTCCCTCCGCAGGCAAGGTAGAACCAGCACCCTGAGAGCCTCTGGAATTCCCCTCTGTGCTCCATGGCACACACTGCAATGGTCTGGAATTCCAGTTTCCAGCAAGGAAAAGATGTTCCTGCCCTTTAAGGCAAAGCTCTGAAGCGGCTGAATGCCAAATGGAGCAAGATCTTACAATGACATTGCATGATCAGCTTTCATAACTTAATCAAGGATTGTTCTGGATTGGGTAAAGATATTGGGAGAGTCTTTGGCAGGGAGCTGGGAAACTGGGTGTCCCTTCTGTGTCCCCCTACCCTCCAAGGTACTGAACACCCACTCCGAGCCCTTCTACCCCCAGGAGTACCGGGCACTCCCCCTGAACTCCTCTGCCTTTGGGGCACAAGGAGCTCACTACGGGCCCCTTTACCCCAGGGTACCAGGTGCCCATCCCGAGCCTCTCCATCCCCTTTACCCCAGGGTACCAGGTGCCCATCCCGAGCCTCTCCATCCCCTTTACCCACAGGGTACCAGGTGCCCATCCCGAGCCTCTCCATCCCCTTTACCCCAGGGTACCAGGTGCCCATCCCGAGCCTCTCCATCCCCTTTACCCCAGGGTACCAGGTGTCCATCCCAAGCCTCTCCATCCCCTTACTCCATGGTACCAGGTGTCCATCCCGAGCTCTCCATCCATCCTGAGCTTCACCATCCCCTTTACCCCAGGGTACCAGGTGCCCATCCCGAGCCTCTCCATCCCCTTTACCCCAGGGTACCAGGTGCCCATCCCGAGCCTCTCCATCCCCTTTACCCCAGGGTACCAGGTGCCCATCCCAAACCCCTCCATCCCTTTACTCCAGAGTACCAGGAGCACATCATGAGCTTGTCGCATCCCCAGACGCTCATCTCAAGCCCCTCTTACCCCCAGGGGCACTAGGTGCCCACCCCAAGCCCATCTATCCCTTTCTATCCCCGGGGCCACCAGGCGCCCATCACCGCCACTACAGGACTCGGCGGGCAGAACAACATCGCCAGCCCCGTTCGCCGCCCGCCAACCACCCCCGCGCCGGCAGCGCTGGGCAGGAGCCAGAGCCGGCGCCGGGGCCGTGCCTGCGGCCGGGGCCGGGCCCCTTCTCCACCGCCCCGGGGCGGGGACTGCGCCGCGGGCGGGCGGGGCAGCGCGGCGCGTCCCAGGGCAGCCGGGTCGGGTCCGTGCGCCGGCGCCCGCGGGTCGAGCGAGCGCTGCGCGGGGCTGCGGCCGCCGCTCCCCGCCGGGCGCGCCTCGCACGGCTCCGGGGTGGCGGCCCCATTATGGTCAGCCATGGCGTGGCTGCCGGGCGGGCTGGCCGAGCTGCGCTGGGGCGCGCTGGTCGCCCTCTTCGTGGCGGCGCTGGCCACGCTGGCCGTGTACCTGGTGCAGTACGCGCTGCTGGCGCTGCGCAGGGGCCGCCCGGCGCCGGCGGCCGCCGCTCCGGCGGTGCAGCGGGACGAGCTGCTGGAGGAGGGCGGCTCGGTGCTGGCCTGGGCGCTGTCGCGGGGCAGCTGGAGGCGGCAGTGGCGGCGGGCCTGGGTGGCGGCGCTCCGAGCCGAGGCGGCGGAGCGGGTGGTGAGTGGCGGGGTAGAGGTGATGGGTGGGCGGCAGGAGGGAAGGGAGGGGAAGGGAAGGGGGATGCCCGGCGGTGGCTCCCCCGCGCCCGCCGGGATGGGGCCGGCGGCTCCCGGCCGTGGGGCATCGCTCCGTGCGCTCCCCGCTGCGAGGAGCGGCTGGCGGGGCTCGCTGCAGGGATGTAGCGGGTGTGTGTTCCTGACCTTCCGTGTGTGGGTTTGTGTATTTGCACGTGTGTGTCTGGTGGCTGCTTGGCAGGGATCGCAGCGGGGAACTGGCCGGAGGCACGGAGGGGGAGCAGGGAGGGATGCGGAGGAAGGAAAGCCCCGACCCCCCTGGCGGGGGTTCGCTCCTCCGATAACATTGTTCGGGCGTGGGGAGGAGGAAACAATGGAAACTTCCTGGCCTGGGCCTGCGGCCCGTCCTTCGGCAAATAATTCCAGAGCTGGGCTTCCCCAAGCTTCGGGCCCTGCTGAGCCCGTTTGTGTGTGTGCTGGATCTCGGAGGGCTGCTGGGCTCCGAGCCCGCGGCATGGTGCACGGGATGCTCAGGGTCTGGTCTGTGAGCCGGTCAGGGATGATGCACAGAACGTGCCATTCCTTCCCGTGCCAACCTGCCCTTCCTGAGAAAGGCTCGCTGTGGCATCCTGGCGTTGGTGTGTGATGGCATGCCCGGCGAGGTGAGGAGGTTAGGTGAGGCTGTGGCAAGCTGATTTCCTTGTCCTGAGGACTGAACTCTTGTCGTGTCAGTGCAAAATGCTGAGGATAAACTCTAGGAAGTGGCGTGTCCCCAGGTCTCTGAATTTGCGTGCGTCTTTGACCAAGAGGTTCCTTATTTACATGTCAGGGAGCAGGCTGGGGAAGAAGGAAGAGTGGGGCAGCATGTGTGTGTGAAAGATAAGGAATAAAATTAACACTTCCCAAATATCATTGTAAGTTGGGCAGCAGAAAGAAAATGTTTCGTCCGCCCTTTGAAATTGCACAGTGCGGTTGAGAAAAGAGTGGGTTGTGCTAAGAGGTGAAGGTTGGTTTGCCCTGCACTTGTGGGGTCCAGACAGCTTGAGCACAGGTGCTGGGGACTGAAAATAACCAGATCCAAGTGTCAGCTTCCCATCCCTGAGCAGAGGGCACAGCCCCTTGGACAGGGACACACACACCCTCCCTGCCCAGGTGAGCAGGGAGCCCGGAGTTCAGCGCCTGGCACTGCGCTGTGGCGTCGCTCCCGCTGTCAGCCTCCCAAAACAATGTCAGCAGCACCGAGCTAATGAAATTCCTGCGTGCAAAACAGCCTCGGGTGATGAGGGAAGCGGGGCTGAGCGCTCCGTGTGGGTAGCAGGTGAAGAATGCAGTGCTGATGCTTCTGAAGGTATGACCTCAGTGCCCAAAGGCTGCCTTCGCCTTGCTGTCTGTGCGAAGACTGAGTGGCTGTCATCACTGTCTGCCTTCACTGATGAGGAGGGCTGGGCAGGGGAAGGCTTCTTTCCTCGCCTCTGCAAGATGATATTTGGGGTTTCTTAGTTTTGGCATAGCCTGCTGCAGTTGTATTAGTGGGCCAAGCCAAGCACACTTTTCAATCTGCAGCACTGATAAGTCTTTGCTGAAGAACAGCAGTTTCCCTGAACCCTGTTGCTGTTCGTGGACTTGGCTCTGCACTGTGTACCTTGATATTCTACTGCATGAAAGATGAGTTATGATTAGGCCCATAGTTATGTCCTAAGTATATGTTTTCAGGCACTACCCTGTATTATGTAGTGAGGTGTCATGCAGTTAATACGTGGAAGTTTTGACATTGCATTTGCAATTCCAGGGACTTGACTGGCAGTGCATTTTTATCACTTGTTTTCATCGGATGGGTTCATCACCTAATGATGCTTCTTTTTCTTGTTTCTTAGGATTCTCAATTGCTCACATTTGAGGAAGATGACCCAGCAGAACCACTTGAGCTAGCAGTTAAAGAAGTTAACAGTGTTGTAAAGTCAGCTGGAGAGAAGGTAAACTTCGGATTTGTTGCCTTTCAGTGTACTTTGGGTCAGGAAATGTTTTATTAGTGTCAGTGGAAGCTTTATTTGTCAATAGATTTGTACCCTTGACCTGTGTTTGTTGAAGCAGGTAAGAGGCTGCCTCTCTAAAGAGCCTGTACAAACTCTGCATTGATTCACTTCTGTTGCACATTGTGAGCAGAATGTGCTCCAGGGCTTCCACCAAGTGCACAATAACCAGGGTTATGCCAAGTTTATAGCTACACCCTCAATGAGCTCATGGAGCAGCCCTCTCCCCCACCTCCACAGTCCTGATGATGGTTCCCCATCCTATTGCTGAGGTGTGCATGGGAACTCCATTGAGAAGAAAGAAATTTGTCTCCTGGGACAGGCAAACATCTCTGTCTGCCTCTTGCTGTTTGTGTGGCTGATGACAGGTTTGCTTCCTAAGTGGGAGCTGAGTAAGGATCAGTGGAACAGGTGCAGAGTCCTGAGGGTGAAGTCTTGACTCTGCTGGACCCTGTATTCAGTGAGGAGCAAGAGATTTCTTTCCTCCTCTCCCACTGCAAATACTGGGATGTGATTCAGTGCCTGTGAAATTAAAATAAAGCAGAATTGTGTGGCTCTTGGAACAGTAAAATGCATTAAAAGGGGAAAAATGTATATATGTTTATTAGCAATGATAACTCCTGCATTTTTGTCCTAGTGACTGTAAGTACTGGTTACATTAGGCACCTGCTTCAAATTAACTTAATGCTTTCCTTTTAGTTTTGCTTTCTTATTTTGCTTTGCTCGTCTGATTTAGATGCTAAGCAGCTCTACTATGATTCCTTTGAAAACTATGCATGCTTATCTGCCTGATACACAACTTAGAGGCACACCCTGACTGGTGGCAGCTGGGGATTATTAACATGTAAAGCTGTTTGTGTACTTATTTTCTCCCATTTTTAAGAATTTATTTCAGTACCAGTGGTCCCTTTCCCCAGCAGTGGGACTTGGTAGGGCTGAGGGGTTGGCACAAGGGTTACCCTGTGCCACTGGAAGATGCCACAATGGGAATTTGTAAGGAGAGGGCACTGCTAGGTCTGAAAGTGATGTGCTGTGTCATGTGTGAAGCCAGGACCCGAGGGAGAGCTGCTGCAAATAAAAGCTGGCAAATAACAGCACAAAAAACTGATGTCTTGCAGTGCAGTGTCTAAAATGTTGCTGGAAGGGACAGGCCAGGGCTGGGTTGAGCCATTCCAATGTCTTAATCGAGGTATTACACTGCAGACAGAAATCTGATGTGGTTTCAAAACAGCTAAGACCAATAGAAGCACATTTTAAAATTTATTGGAATAAAACTTGGTTTTATTTCATACACTGGGCCAAAATCCATTTCAGTACTCTTGTGCACAGCTGCTGGGAAAAGTTCTCTGAATCATTCTTACCCTTTCAGTTAAGGTACAACCTGAATTCTTATTTGGGTTACAGGATATAATAACCTTAGAATGGCACTCTGGTAGCTACTTTTCCTTCTTTAAATGCATACCTTTCTCTAAACAGCTTGGGAGTTCTCTTATATGGTAATTGTGTCTTATATTTCCTGAGGTAATACCAAGGGTGTTTGGTTTTTTGGGGTTTTTTTGGTGTTTTCTTTTTTCCCAGTCCTCTTCAAACTCTTAATGTTTGCATGTGAAATGGAAATCTCTCTCTGCAGCTTGCCCCAACTCAGAGTTCTGGCAGAAATTGGTGTGTGCTGCACAGTGCAATGCTGCAGACATGGTAGGAATGCTGCTGCTTCTCAGCTTGGCCCAAGCTGTGGTGACAGGAACAGAGCTGCTCTGTGGCTGAAGGTTACACCACACTGCCCCTTGATAAAGCCTCCATTTATGTGTAGCCTTCACTCCAATTTTGGGCCAGAGCCTAAATATATAGAATGAAGTGGCCTGTTTTCATTGTGTGGTATTGGTTGTTTTGGTTTAATAAAGTAAACATTAGAAATATTCTTAGTCTTAGCTTTTTCTGCCAGCCTTTCCTTTAGTGCAGCCTATTTCCAGAAGACTTGAAATTCACAACAGAAACAGCAACAAAAAAAGCCAACAAAAACGAGGATTCTCTTACTGGGGGCTTGGCACAGAGGGTTTGGATGGAGCAGGCTGGGACAGAAGTTTCCCTTCTTTTTCTGCTTCATGCTCAAATGGAAAGGGGTAAAATTTCTTCAGAGTGCCATTCCCTTGACGTCACTGCTGTACTCCTAACTGGGACCATTCCTAGTTACAGCCATGTGTTTATTTCTGTTTCTTTTTGGTGGGGTGAACTACCCTGACTGTAATGCACAGTTCCTGTTGTCTTTTAACTCCCCATTTTGCTTCAAAAGCCATCCCATATCTTTACTTCTTAATGACTGGGGCTTTTTTACAAGCCTAGGTGGAATTATGACCCATGGAGATTTTTAGTTTTTGTACTAATATAATCCTTTCTTCTTAATACGTTGACTCTTCTTCCATGGTGCTTGTTGTCAGTAAATGTATTATGAAGGGATTATATTTCCTTCCAGCCTTTGTTTAGCTTGCCTACATAAGTTGCTCCTTAAATCTCCCTTTACAATGCTGTCCTGGCTCCTAAGTCTCTCCTATGCACCCATTCTCAGCAGCAGCTCCAATTAAATTCATCTTTTTGAACCTGATGGCTGAAGGGTCACACAGCCCTACAGGTAAGGTCTCACAATGCAAGGAGGCAGCTTCTTTTAGTCTCTGGAAGTACTTTCCTGAGAGGTTTTGGGCTCCAGTCTCCCTCTCCTGTGGCTGCTTCACGCTGTGAGTGCCTTGTTGCATCAAGGTCTCTCTCCCCGTGGTGCTCTGCAGTGGTAAGCTGTCCTTTGTGTGAGCAGCACTTGTTAATTCTTACACACACACTATGTATTTTGAATTGCATTCCTCTCCTAGGTTTCAAGGTCTTGCAGCTTTCCTGTGTGATGACCTAATCTTCCTTTATGCTGCTACTTCCCAGCTTGCCTTCCTGAGCATCACATTTTCTTTCAGGCTTCTCCTGGGGTCTTTTGGACTTTAACTGTGGGATGGGTTTGGTGCTTAAAGAATCCTTGGTGACCTGTTTCTAGCTCACTGTGCTGTCCTTTCCCTTTCAAACACCCCAGCCCACCCCAATGGGTGAGTGATGCAGTACAGGATTCATTATTAGTAGGGCGAGGCTACAAAAGTAAACAAGACAACATTATGATGTAACCTTCTTCAGAACGAGTGCCTTGTCAGAGGGAGAGGGTGGGGGTTTGTTTGCTTCTCTGGAGGTGATCCTGGGTTTGGCACTGTGTCTTCCAGCTGCTGCTGCAGATGTGTGTGGGCCTCCTGTAGGCTTGTGCCACGTCTGGCAGCTTGGCACAGGGACCAGGGAAGCCTTAGCACCCCGACACAGGGGAGCTGTGTAAGTGAATTATTCTCCAAGCTACCACAGCACAAACTGACAAACCTCTCCCAGGGTTTTTTCTGTCTCCTCTTGGTCTCTGTGCCTTCAGCTGTGCTGTGTCTCTGATGGTTTGGAAAGGCTTGCAGGATAGTGAGGCCAAACTAGCAATTCTAGTTCTGGTATTGATTTGTATTCCCCTTTCTGAAATATAAGTAATGCTTCCTGTTTTTGCAATGTTTGATGTTCATTTGAACTTACTAGGTAGATTGAAAATTATTCCTGTCCTGTCTCCTTGTACTCCCTGCTTGTTTATTTTATTCCCTCACTCCCCATTTTTTCCACCTATTTGAATTTGAATGTGTTGGTCTCAAAGGAGTGGATAAATTCACATGTTCCATCAACTTCTGCTTTGTTTCTGTTGCTGACATAGAAACTCCCTCTCCTGCACTGAGTCCATCCCTCACCCTGCCTTCATCATGGTGTTTGCCACCATTTGGGAAACTGGTCTGAGGTTTTCACTGTATTTACAGGCAAATTCAGTTTGGTACAGGCTCCTAAAAATCCACACTTGCCTGTGCCTGGGTTAGACATTGCATTTGTCATCTCCCCTTTATTTGCTCTGGTCACTTGGTCCAGTTGTTTGGGTAAACAAGGAGTGCAGAAGAAGCTGGAGAAAACCCCTCAAGAAATGAAGGAATTGACTCTGGTAACCAAGAAGATAATGTTGTTCTTCTGAACAGCTGAGTGTTGATGACTGCCAAAAGGCAGAAGTTTTTTGACTTGAAAAATTTTCTTGTGGTGACGTTTTCAGCCGAGCACACAAACTGTCTGTGTGGCATTGACAAGATAAGGTTTCTGTGCCAAAAATAAGAGGCTGCTCATAGTAATACACTATGAGACATAGGGGAAATTGTGAGGGTCCTAAATGTTAAATCAGGGCAACTTTCACTGTGTGAAAGCCTCATGGTTAATTCTGATTTTCTTGTGAAAATATTAAATATTTCTATTACTTACATACTACTGAGTAACCTCAAGTAACCTGCTCTTTGTGGAAGTAAATACCAAGTGCAGTAAAACTAATTTCCTTCTAGAAAACAAACAAAAAAGGCAATCAAGGCCCCTGCTGCTGGGGGTTTTACAAACACGTGTGGTGTGGTCAGGGCCTGGGGAAGGTGGGGGAAATGTTCCCCATCAGAACTTCCCCCTGAAGTCACAGCCCTTCAGCTCAGGGAGGGAACCTGCTGCTGCACTTGGGGAGGGAAGGGAAAAGAAAAGGGAATGTGAAATGCACAAATTAATGGAGTGCCAGTGCCAAAAGTGAAACCTCCAGGCAAGAGGACACTGTGTGTGAGGAGCAGGGGCAGCTTCTGCTGCTACTTCAGGATGGAAAAATCTGAGATTTTGATGCTTATCCAGAGGAACTGCAAAGGGAAAAAGTCTGGATATAGAGGGGGAGGGCAAAGCAGGGGAAAGGTTTTGATAGCTGTGAGTACACAAGTTTGGACACTTGACTTTCTCAGGAAAATAGTCTTGCTCAAACCACAGTGCTTTTTCAGTCTCCTGTGTTCCTGCAGTTCTTTATCTGGAAGATAATTTTTTTTTAGGATACTCAGAGTTTCAGATACGTGTGAGCAATTTGTGTCACAGCATCTGCAGCTCAGAGGAGCTGGGTGCCAGCGTTTTGCAGGTGAGGAACTGAGCCCAGCCAGGTCTGGGAGTTGTGGTCACTGCTGCTCACCCCATCATGAGGATGTCAGGTCAGGGATGAAGAGGAGAGGCTGGAAACAGCAGGAATAACCCTGGCAGTGGGGTGATGAAGTACCATCTGTGTGTGGGGAGGGATGGCAGAGCACAGAGGTACCTGAGGAAGGGCTGGGATCTCCTTCCATGGGAGATCCCCAAAGCACATGGAGAGAAAGGTGTTTGTGCCAAGGGAGGTGCTGGAGGGACAAAATGCCTTGGGCTTGGTTTCTTTGTGCTGCTACTTCACCTCTCCCTATTTTTGCTAATTTAGGAGATGTGCCTTGTCTGGGGTCACAAGAGGGAGCTGGGGGTGACCCCTCTGGGAGTTCAGAACCAGCTGGTCCCAGCTGCTGTGCAGGGCTGGATTTTTCAAGAGCAGCTTGTTATAAAAGTGTCAGGTTTTCCAGACTCTAAACCACAAAGGGTTGCTGACTGGGGATGTCTCTGGTAAGGGGAGTGGGAGAGAGAATGAAGAATGTAAATGAAATTGCAGGTGAATTATCTTCCTATCATCCAGGTTCCTCTGTTTTCTTGTGGACACCCATCCTTCCTCTTTCTCCCCCTGCCAACCAGAAAGGGGTGCTTTGCCTGGCCCTCCCTTCTCCAGCTCTTCACCTGTGCAGAGAAAATGAATTTGAGGAAGAAGGTTGGAGTGAGGCAGGGGGGAAAGGAGCAGAGCATGGGAGGCTTCAGTGTTTTTCTTTGTTTGCTTACCGTGGGGGAAATGGCCTACATATTTCTGCTTGGGTCTATCAAAATCACCTGCTACACTTCTAAAGACATGTCACTCAGCAAGGGAAGCAGCAGTTGCAGTCTCTTGAATCACCTTTTCACCACTTGTGGCAGCATCACAGATGAAAACAAAGCTGCTTTCTCTTCAAATTCTAACCCAGAATTCTGCTTCTCTCAGTATTCTGACTCCATCATCCATCCTGCTCCCAGAACAAATTCACCTGCCATAAATACATATTATTCACATATTATTTTTGCATTTACAACGTGGAGCCACTCCTTTTGATGATTGGATTAAAAATTGACAGGCAGCTGTATCTGAATGCCACAATTTATCAGTAAAAGTGAGGGCAGAAGGGGAGTAGGGCTTAGTAGATATTGTTGGCAGAAAATAAATTAATCAAGGAGATTAAAAGTCCAAACTCCACTGGTCTGGGCTTTGAAATGAAAGGTAAAAATAATATAAAAATAAAACATATAAAAAACTGATTTAGCATCTCTTGACAAAATGCAGAAAGAAAAATGAAAGTTCCACCACCTGCAGTGTCTGTTTCCATCCTTTACTTGGAATTAAACATGATTAAGAGACAAGTGGCACATGAACTCATCTGCCAACTCTCTGGCCACACTTTTATTTCCTTTAAAAACATTAATCAACCACATACCTGGCCACCTTGGCTCTTGGACATCCAGAAATTCCAGATGAATGGCTCTGCATTGCATGTGCAGCCAGTCCAACTTGTTCTGAATGCATTCAACTTCCTGTGGATGTGAGGAAAAAACACATATGGATGATAAAACACTGCATTTAGGATGTGGAAATGTCAGCAGTTTTTGTATCAGACCTGTCCTTTTCCTCCTCTTCCCTCAAAAAAGAACTTTTTCCTTTTCAAAGTCTTTAAAGAGTCACAGTGTCAATTACTTTGAATGAAAGGAATAATTCTGTGTTTCATTTCAGCTGCAAGTAAAACAAGCAGCTGGAAGCAGCTGGGCTCTTTGTTCTTGTTAGCCATTAAAAATCATTTCTATTTTACCATAATTCTGGATGTTGGTGTTGTTTGTGTGGGATTAAGGTCAGAATTCACTTCTGAAGGAATCTGGACTTTGGGAAAGGGGAGAGGTGAGGAAAACTCATTTGTCCGCTTCTAAACTGTAATTTGCAAAGACATAACCTGAAAAAGCAAATCTTATTGCTTGTGGGTGTGGTTGGGATTTTTATTTGTCATATCCACCTCCCCACTCCCTGCTCCTTTGTAATTAAGTCTCTGCTTTAATGGATGTACTCAGGCCCTTGATAAAGCCCTGGCCATCCCTAAAATGCACCCCAGAGAGCCCAGGGAGATGAAATGTATTTAAGGAGAGCCTGATAAGGATCTTCCAGGAGGTCCATGATTCCTTCCAAAGCTTTCAGCTTCAATTCCAGTGCCCATAAGTGGAGCAGTAAGTGCACAAACACAGTTTAATAGCACCATGCAGAGATTTTGTCAGACAAACCTTGCAGGGAGTTATTTGTCTGTGCATTGCATTGACCTGGTTCCCTCTGCCTGAGTCAGTGTCAGGAGAGCCCAGCTGTCCTTCCCACAGTGGGGCTGTGGGGACAGTAACCACAGAGGGATGGTGACAAGCAGCTCTCCTCAACCAGCAAAACAAACATGCCTCTGTGGTGTGATGAATAATTTCTGACTTCCACCCCATGGGCTTTCCTGTGCTGCCAGGAGCCCTCCAGGAATTTCTGCACACTCCAGGAATTCTGCATGGCAGCTCCAGCAGTTTGCAGAGGGGAGGGAGCAAAACCTCTCCACTGTTTACAAACTCAGTGTGATAACAAGTTAAATTACTGCTCTTAAAAGTGTATTGCAGTCAAGTGGCACTCAGATTTTTTTCCCAGACATTTAGCTTTGTCACCACATTTCTGGGCCTTTCTTGGCTTGGTCAAAGGCTTGAATAAATTCTTAAAGGTTCCTGCTCCTTTCTATCCCACTGGGAACTGGAATTAGATAGAATCTTCTGCTGTAGCAGCAGGTTTATACCAAAGTTTCACATTTGTAGGGTGCCTCTAAGCTAAAGATTGTGTGGTAAATCAGCTGTCCTGTTGTAGGCTACTTAGAGCAGAAGAGGAAGAAAAACATCTTTGCCCTCTTGGAGCTTTTTGTACATAGATCTGTGAAATGGAAAGGACTCCTTGTCCTTAGGTAACAACAATAAAGAAATTTTGGGAAGTGCTATAATTTGCAGGTATTAAATTTCATGTACAGATTTGAATACTTGAACTATGTGCTTTTAGAAGAATGTGCAGAAGGAGCAGGAACATGAATGGAATTGCTTAGAAATTTCCCACCTATGCATCTCAGCACAATTCTGCTAGCTTAAATCCCTTTCTTATTTTCTTTCTTGCCTTCACCAGACCTTCTGAAGACTAATTTGTTTTCCCCTTTGTTTCCCCTCATCTTTTTCCTTTCTCCAGGTGGTTTCTTGCAATGTTGTGGGAGATTCTGTTAAATTCCTCGTTGCTGTCTCAGCCCCTCCGCCCGCGGCTGCCGAACCTCAGTCGTATTTTGTGAAGCTTTCCCCAGTCCACCTGCAGGTAAAATCTTAAGTGTTGTTGTCTCTTCCTTTTGTTTCCCCTCTGGGGCAAGTGGTAAATACAGAAATTAAGCTGCCTCTTCAGGAGATTGGGGATAAATAACATGTTGGGTAGACTACTTGGATATCTAGAACAATTCCCTTTTTTTACTGGCATGCACACTCTTAAAGCTTAAGCAAATTCTGCTTCCTTAGAGTGTCACTTTGAAGTTACCCACTCAGAAACTGGTGTTATTCTTCCTGTGCTGAACCTTAGCGTGGAGGTTGACCTACAATTTCCTTACAGAGCACCACAACACTTACAATAACTCTTTTCCTGCCCACAGCTTCAGCTCTATGTGAAAGACAAAGGAGAAGATGTCAAAGTTGAGTGGTTCCTCATTAACACCGATGACATCAACTTTGAAATCCAGCCAGCAGTGCAGGAGGTCAGTCAGTAAGTTGTATTTGTTGTAATGGTAGAGCAGGTGGGTCTCCATCCCTTTGGTCCAAAATGCAGCTGCCATGGATAATCTGTCAAACCCCTACATCTCTGAAATCCAGAAACACCTCCCAAGATTACTGAAACAAGTCTGTACTTGACAGACACATGACTCTGCACACATCTTTCACCCAAATTCAAGGTGTGAAAAATGTCTGCTCCTAAATATCTTCTCTCAGAACACTTCTGAAATAATGAAAAAAGACCCAGTTGTAATGGTGTTTCCATCAAAGCAATTAAAATATTGCTCCTTCCCTAATTTTAATAAGTTTTGAAATTTGGCAATGATAGATGAGAAACAACTGTAAAAAATACAGTTATTTAAGGAAATAATGGATGGCCTAAAAATATTTTGATGCTTTTGGACTTGCACCTGATCTTTGTGTACTTTGTATACTTTGAGCACTGATTTTTTGGAACATCCCTGCAAGAGTTTAAACTTGACTGGGATCCTCTTCTGCCTTTGACCCTTCACAGTTTTTATTTTTGGCACAAATGTGGTGATTTAACTGTTTCTTACAACTGTGGGGGAAAGTTTGTTTGTGTTTTGTGAAGTTGTTTTCTTGACTGAAGGCCTTATTAAAAATTAAGTTTATTGTAGAGCTGCTTCTAAAGACCTGTACTGAGAGAGCTACAATAATAATAATTAATTACCACAGCTTTTGTCCATAAAAATGTGAAACTCATAACTAAAGACAGACAAACCTTTTGAAGTGTGTTTTAATGTAGGTTTTACCATGCACACATAGCATGTAAATGACCTTCATATGCTGGGGTGGCATGTTGATTATCCACATTTGAACAGTCATTAAGTATTAAATCCTTCCTGACAAACACAGATGACTCTGGTGCAGTCACTGGGCTTCACAATCAGCTTTTTGAGAGGTGCCCAGGTCCAGCTTTGCAGAGTTGCACCTGTTCTGCTTTGCCTGCATTTTTAGAATGAGCCTGTTAAGTTCTTTATTTGTTAGAGGGCTTTATTTTCACTTTGAAGTTTGTATTAGCACTTATGGAAGAGGAGAGGCAATAAACAAAGGGCTAAAATCTGTGAGCAAGCTGCACCTTAGAAATTGCTTCAGCTCCTAAACTTCCATGTCAGCTTTTGTGTCTTGTTTTTTTCCTCTTCTGGAAGCAATGCTGTGTGTACAAATAAATACCTTTAATTACTTGTGATTATCTCCACAGTGGTTTTGACATGACACAAGCTGGGATAATAACCCATTTTCTCTTGGTAATGGCTGGGTGAACCTGAGCAGTGTTGGGCAACCTGGCTGACTGGTAGGGTTTGGATTTACACAAGGGTGACTTCATGTGCTGATGTGCCCCAGGCTGGCTGTGGTGTACACCCCTAGCCCAAGTCAAACCCCAAGTGAAACCTGTTGTCTTTATCATTTTGGGGTGGCAGTTAAGCCATGGCTTGTCTTGTTGAGGAAGTTGTGGTGGGGAGTTACTTTCCCAAAAAAAGCATGGCTAAAAATGAGGCAGAGCTGACAGGAGGCTCTTTAATCAATCTCCTTTCCAAATAACTATGGAAACAACAGCAAATACCTACAAACAGAAGTCCAGTGACTGAGGTTGCTGTTGTTACTATTAAATAACAAATGTCACATTAGGCTGATGGCAAAGCACGAGAGGCAACTGGGATTTACAATTTAGGTAAGAGCAGGGAAGGGAAATTACCTCCAAAACAATGAAGACTAACCACAATTTATCTGCTTATTTAAGCAACTTAAATAATGAAATTGCTGTTACTGAGACTTTAAAAAGCCTAATTTACTGTGATCTTTACTGAAGTGAATGAGTGTTATCTGCTTCCTTGGTGGTTATTTGAGGGCACATGCTGTAAATGCAGCAGATTTTTGTGGGACTGGCCAATGCTGTTGTATGTTTTGAGCATGTCATCAAAGGCCAGTTAGGTAAGCAGGCAGTACAACAGGGATTTCACTACACAGCATTCCTGGGATTTTTTGTAAAACACCCTAAATATTCTGTAACACCTGGGTAGTTGGGAAAGGGCTGTTACTCAAATCTGACCTGTTGTGCAAGGTGCACATCAATAAAGTCTCTCAATGTGGTATCAGATGAGAAATGATGGATGGGTCCTCTGTTTTTAGGTCAGATCTTTGTCTCCTACTTCAGTCTTTCCTTTAGAAAAGAAACCTCACTGAGATTTCAGAGCTGTTGTATTTCAGACTCTCCTTTCTGGGACAGCTTGATTTAAAAATCTGTGCCCTGTAGGTAACTGAGCAGAAAATTCCTGAGGAGCATGCTGTGAGAAGCAGGCATTCTCCAGGAGCAGAGGGAGGGCAGTTCACTCTTTTCATACACCTTAGAATTAATCATGTGAAGCTACAATGTGCACACAAAATCTGTGCTGTGTTCTGACCCCTCTGAGGTTGTGGTGCTAAGCACAGATGGCCGTGACATTTTTTATGGGCAAACTGCATCTCAGTGCCCCAGAGCAGCACAGCTGTGTCCACACACTGCACTTTTCAGCAAGGTTGGAGACCTCCAGGAGATGCTTTAATTTTTTTTTTTCAGTGCAGCCCAGGATTAGTTTCTTCTCAGCTGCTGCAGGCTGGCATAACTCCCATTAAATCAGTGGAACGGTGCCGATCTGCTTATCTGCTGACCTGATCTGCTCTCTCAGGGGAGTACAGAGCAGTGCAGAATCTTTAAAACACCATCATAAGATAAAAACTGTCACAGAAACTTCTGGTTTTGTGGATAACAGCTGTGCCTTCCTAACTCTCAGAACAGCATGAGTTTTTCAGTGTTTAATTCTAGCTTTCCTTTAATGCATAATGGAGAAATTGAAGTAATTCTTTGCATGATCTGTTGTTAAATTCTGTTGTTGGCAACAGAACCCACATGTCTCTCTCTGACAAAGATAATGTTTGATAGCTTTGGTGGTTTAGCTAGATGCCAAATTAATTTTCTCCTCAATTTCTTCTGAGTTTTGAGAAGCCTGACTGTTTGTTTCCTCATAGGAACAGACAGCAGGGACATGTGCAATATCTGAAACGCTCAGAGATGTCTTGAAGAACCTCTTCAGCTCAGCTTCTCCATCTGTAGTGTTGAGTGTGAGGCCTGCAGATACAAAGGAGGTTCAGGTAAGGCTCATTTTTTGAGAAGTGTTCTGCTTCATGCTTTTATTATATATTCATGGCTCACAGATGAGTAAGTTGAACAGTGTCCAGTGGCAGGAACCAACTGGGACACAGGTTTAGAGCAGCACAGCCCATGGCAGTGGAGGTTTTGTGGTCACACCTCCTGTGTGGCTCCTTGCCGGTGTCCCAGCCCAGCTCAGCTCTGCTTCCCTTGTGTGGCACAGGGGTTTGGTGTTGGCATGTGCACAGTGCCCCTTGTCCTGGTTGCCTCTTGCAGAATGTACAGAACACAAGCCTTCTCCCTCAGGGCACGAGTCCTCCCAAACCTCCGAGGGCTCATGAGCTCAGGCTGCTGGTGAGGAACATCGAGGTGAAGCTGAGCGATCTCCGTGCTGCAGGTAACGCAGCCCAGGTGCTGCTACTCCCTTTTGGGTTGGGGTTTTTATCCTTTCCTTCCAGGTGAGATCATGTGGAAGTTCAGGGTTACAGCTTGCCCTCAAAAGAAGGTTTAAGAAAGTGCTGTATTCTGAGAAACAGACTCCATAAAATCACAGAGTGGTTTGGGTTGGAAGGGAGCTTAAAGCTCATTCCATTCCACCCCCTGCCATGGGCAGGGACACTTTCCAATATCCCAGGCTGCTCCAAGCTCCATCCAGCCTGGCCTTGAGCATTCCCAGGGATTGGCCAGCCACAGCTTCTCTGGACAACCTGTACCAGTGCTGACAATGTATATTTTAGTTTATTTGACTATTTTAACATCTTGTTCTTCTTGTACAGAAATCCATCATTGCTGAAAACAGATTGAAATGACCACACATATAAAGCTGGCTGATCATTCTCTGGCTTTTACTTTTAATTTCTGAAAGTTCTCATTTTGGCTGTACCCAAGATGAGGGGCTCAAATCCAGCTCTCCATTAGCTGCTGGCAATGACTTTGGCTTCATTCAATGTTACCTTATTTTTCTTTACTTTAGAGTGATTTGCAGATGTATCTCAAACTCTCCTCCTGTATTATGAACTCCTGAAAGTTTTTTTTTTGTTGTTGTCAGGGACATTTTCCCCTGATAGCTCTGCAGGTAAAGGAAGAAGGTGCCTCTTGCAAGTGGAGAATGAAGCCAAGAAAGAGGTCACTGCCTGGTGAAGTTAGTGTTGGGTTTGGAAGGCAGCACCAGGCCTGTCATGCAAGCACTCAGACTTCTCCAAGTGCAGGCAGATCCCTGATTGAGGCATGAGCAGGCACAGCTCAGATTCTGTCAGCAGAAATACCAGTTTGGAGGCTCTGTTATTTATGGCCACTAAACAATTCCCTAATAATATTTTTAATGGAAGCTGCTAAACTGGGAAAGGCAGTAGTTTTAGATAAATATATCCTACTTGCTGTTCTTTTTTTCAGTTAGTGGTAATAGGGTTTCTGCCCTGGAGTCTTGCATAATGCTGCTTTGCTCATCCTGGTTGGAAGTGATCCCCCTAGAAATCTCTGCAGAGGTTTTTTTTTTAAAAAAAACAAATTATTTTTAAAGCAGTTCTGGAACTCTTGGCTGTGAAATGTCCTATATCAACAAAACTATGCTGGCAACTGCAACCCACTCTAGGGGAAAGTGTCCCAGCCCACGGCAAGGGGTTTGGAATGAAATGATCTTTAAGGTCCCTTCCAGCCCAAACCATTCTGTGGTTTATTACTCTGCAATTTTGTAGTGCAAGCTAAACTTTCCAAAAGATTGGGTCATTTTGCCTCACTTTAAAAGTCATGAGATGAGATGAGATAGCTTTGTGTGCATGTGGTGCACAGAAGATTCCCCTTCTGAGAATTGCTGCACCTACCCTGAAAATGAGAGGAAAAGGAGACAATTCATGTGCACTGCTCAGGGAAAACAGATGCTGGGAGGCAAAATCCCTATTTGCTATTCTAACAGGAGATGGAGGGAATTTTGCTGGTTCCCCAGCAGTTCCTGGAGTGTAAATATTTGGAACTGAGTATGAGAAATAAAGCTTTATGATGGGGTTTAACTGGTGCACTTGAAATCCAGTGGGAATCCTGCACAGCTGGAAAGGTGCTGGCTTCTGGACATAACTTACTGACTTTTAATTAACATTCCCTTCCCTTTTCCTGGCCTTCCTTTGCAATAATGAATTATCCTGTTGGAACTCTGGCTCCATGGGACTGTGCAGTATTTTAGGCTGAGCTGCACAGGTACACAGGGGGCTGGGGAGGGGCAGCCTGTCTGTGCTGATGAAACCATGATTGATGGATGCTGGCAGGGTTTGTAGGAGCAGTCTTGATATCTTAGTTTGCAGAACTGGTCTCTGCTTATGGGCTGTGCCTGTTTTTATCCCCTTAGTTTGTAAACAAAGATCACCCTGGATTTTGTACTACTCCACAGGGAATAATTTAGGGCAAAAGCGATTTCTGCTGGTAAGGAAAAAGCAGTTAACTGTTTACAGCAGGGTGTCCAGGGCAGAAAAGCTGCAATCCCTGTTGGCACAGTTGGTTTGTGGCTCAGGTGTAGTTGCAGGGCTGTGCAGGGTCCCTGCCCTGGGCTGGGGATGTGGCAGCAGCACCAGGCTCAGGGACACATGGCTGGGGGAGCAGAAACCAGCCCAGGTCCTTGAGCTCAGGCTCAGCCCCTGTGAAAGCAGCTCAGCTGCTTACTCTGGGCTCAGCTTGGATGGCAAATAAGCTGTGTGTACACAGTGCTTTGTCTCCTCTAATCACCTTGCCAGACCCAGGCTGCCTCTGTGCCTGAGACTGGGCTGATCCACAGCCCCAAAGCATCCCCAGAGAACAACTGAGAGCTGCTCAGAGCAAATACAAACCCAGATTCTTCTGGAGAGCTGGGGGCAGCATCTTTTGTTGGCTCTGCACACAGTCAGTACTGAGCTTTTTGTTGGCAGTCTGGGTTTAAATTATTTCTGATGCTGTGAAAGGCATATTAAAGAAACTGTTTTAAGAGGAACACATCTGGCAAACTATTTTCCCTTGGAGCAGCAGTATAACTACTCTTAGTATGCCAATTTGCAACACTATCGAATTCTGAGATCAAGGCAGAGATAAGTCTGCAGCAGTGCTTTAAAACTTGTTAAAAACCACAGTGCACAAACCATTGTGAATTAGCACTGCTGTCATCAGTCACTTGCCAGCAGAAAAAGCTTATTTTCACGTCCAAATAAATCACTGTGACTGTGGCCAGGAGGAACTTGGAAAATTTCTGGTTTTTTTTTTTTTTTTAAAGCAGCTGAAAGCAGCTTTACTCCCTCCCCGCCTCACACCCACAACATCACCTGCTCACTCTTTGCCTCCCCATCTTTTTGGATGCACTTTATTGCTTCATGTGAGGATTTAAATTGGGCTGTCATATTTCACAGTAGCTCATAAGACAGCAGTGATGCAATAGTGACCTTTGCCATGAATGTCCTCGGTGTACAAACCAAGGGAAGGCATTTATTCCGTGGGAGGGTGAGAAAGTGTCTGCAAAAGTCTGTTCAGAAGTGCAGTGTGCAAGGAAGAGGATTTCTTTTCAATAAGTGGCCTCTTGGTGACAGAGAATTAATAATTTCCTATTGATTTTTCTTGCCCTTACAGGCAGCACAGACCTTGTGTGTATAGTTCAGTTGAATGACCCTATGCAGAAGTTTTCCAGCTCTGTAGCCAAAAATGCTGCACATCCCTTTTGGACGGAAGAGTTTATCTTGTAAGTAACTTACCTACTGAGAATACTTTTACACTAAAGCACCTTTTTATTTATTTTTTTTCTTGAACTGCGTGAGAGAAGAATGGCATTTTGAAATAGGTCCATTCTTGGCCTTTCACTGTGTGACCTCAGAGAAATCTGGAGCTGGTAGGGAGTTCAGGATATCAATTACCCTGTGCATGGATGTGAGGCACAGGTCTCTAGGTGTTCCATGGCAGATACATGATTCCAGTAGATGACAGCAGCCACAGGCACAGTAAATCACCTCAGGCCTTCCTGCAGTGCCAGAAAAGAAGTGCAAGCAAGGTTTTGAACTCACTTTACTGTGAAAACTGCATTTGGGGTAATCTAATGTCTCCCCATCCCCTCCCCTGAGAAAGAGCAAATGTGCAAAAACAATTGACCATCTAAAAGAATGGTGACCATGACTAAAAAGGGAGTGTAAAACTTAACTAAATGTTCTTTCTCCTGTAGAACAGAACAAGGGACTTTCAGGCAGCCTACACAGTATTCTGTGATTCACACAGCTGCTGTAAATAAGGTCAGAAGTGAGCAGTTGTAAAACTATTTTTATTTTCACTTTCTGACAGCAGAGCACAAATGGCTTCTGAGGTGCATGAGTTTAGGAAAGGGAGGAGCCACTGATGAATTTTGTTTTCTGAAGTATCACAAAGTGCTTCAGCCTCTGGGTCTGTGATCCACTTCAGCCATCTGTTGGTGGAACAGCACCCGTGCTCATTGTTGCAGAGCAGACAAGTTCCCAGCAGTTTGGGACAGGAAGTTTGTAAGAATAATACCCTTTTCCAGCTGAAAGGGCTGAGAGAGGGCAGGCAGGATGTGATTAACTTGGCTGGAATTTGGCCTTGACACTAAGGGTTTCCACACTGCTTTTCAGAAGTGCATGAGGTAAACTTGGGGGCTTTTACAGATAAATGATTGGGATTTTGGCAGGGGTTTTGAACTTCTTTCAAGTTCCCACACACAAACCTCTGCCCTTTC
This sequence comes from Catharus ustulatus, assembly GCF_009819885.2. Lineage (NCBI taxonomy): Eukaryota > Metazoa > Chordata > Aves > Passeriformes > Turdidae > Catharus > Catharus ustulatus. The sequence continues at coordinate 120,100,678 of NC_046222.1, forward strand.
CTTTCTTCAGAGCCAAAAATGTCCTTCACTCTGAACAGCACTGTACTGACCACCATGTCAGGCTCTGCTTTAGCTTCATGACAAAGCAGCAGCAGTGCCATCAAAGTGCTCCTTTCCAAGTTTTGGGGTGCAGGAAGGGTGGGAGTGGCAGGGAAAAACTTAAAATCTGCTGCATAGAGGATGTGCCACAGCGTCTAGTGGAGGTGGGGTGTCTGCAGCCAGCATCACACCATTCTGAAACTGAAACATAGCAAAATGAAATATATGTTTGCATGCCCTTAGGGTTTTTGGCAGAATGCCTTCTGAGGTTATAAAATGAAAGTTTTACTGGAGGGTTCCTCAGTAGGTACCCAGTTTGCTTCACTGTGTCAGAGGAAAGGTTTTGTATCTGTTATCTAGTCCATCCTAGGAAGTACCACATGTAATTCTGAGAGTAGTTCACCTGGGTTTTGTCACTCAGAAGCTTGTTCTTGCTGGCTTGAGTGTTGTTTTGGAGAAGGGATACTGACTCTTCTCATTTAAAGCTGTAAATACTTTTGTTTTCATGCATCTGTCCTGTATCTGCAGGACACTTTCCTGCCTTGACAGAGATGTTGTTTGAGCCTGTTCCAGCATCTTGACTTACAAATTTGATCCTGCCAGGAGAAACAAAGCTTTTTGGTGTTGTGGTGTAGCAGTCAGAGTAGGAACTATATTCAGTTGGAGGGCAGCATTTGTCAGCTCCTGGGGAGAGGAAAAGCCTCTGAAATTCAACAAATTGAACCTGTGCAGAAGTGGGGAGGGACCCAGGTCGTGTTTTTCTGACTGTGATCCCTTTAATCACTCTTACCCCACCTGCAAGGTGCAGAGTTTGGCTTGGAGAGGGCTGAGAAAAGCTGGGGAAAACCTTTGTGGGAAGGAAAATCTGCCTGGCCTCTAAGACCTAACGTGGTTCTGTTTCCTTCACAGTGAACTAAGTGCCAAATCAAAAGCATTGCAACTGCAAGTAGTAGAAGATGGGAAGTTGGATAGTAAGTATTAAGACTGAGTTATTTTGCATGGTCAGTGTGTGAGCTTTGCTGAGTGTTGACAGAAGTCTCCTTTTATTTCTGGATGGCCTCAGAACTGTGAGATCCATCAGTAATCATGGGTGGAAGGAGAATGCACTGATCAGGTGCCTCTCTCATGGCCTGGGTTAAAGCTATAGAGAATCTTTGGGTTTCTTTCTAGATTGTCAAGATACTGAGTTTTCCAGGTGCTGATATCTTCTATTTTTCCATCTTCTAAACATCTGACAGATCCACTGTGAACCTTTTTGGTTTTAAGTTAAGCTTTTGAGTTCTTTCTGTGGCTGAAGAGGAATCATGGGGGTTAATTGTAAATCTTTGCTTTTTAAGTCCCAGAGACTGCCTGAAAATTCAGGTATGAAAATCACAATCAGGTGTAAAACACTCCAGTTCTGATTATGTTGGATTAAATATAAGACATGGGGGCTCAAACATGTTTACAACTCAATTCTGTTGTTTCAGAATGGTTTTTAATAATCTAGATATACAGAGTTGTGCTTATGATCCATGATTATTGGAGGGATCGGAAAGCTTTAAAAAATTTCTCTGATATGGATGCTATTTTTTGTTTTTAAAAAAACATGTATATGGAGTCTGCAAACTTAGTTTTCCTTGGACAAAATGTAATCTTGACTGTACCTAAGCATCCTTAATCTTTCAAACAACACCAGGAATGTTCTACATCCTAACTTTCAGCCTGGTTTCCTGAAGGAAAAATGTCCCAGTGGATTGCACTGACAGTTCTCTTCCTCCCCCTCTGCCCCTCCATCCCTGCTGAGCTGTTCTTCTCCAAAAGACTTTAATAGAAGACTCAAAAATAGAATCATATTAATGAGCAGAGAGCTGAGTTATGTGACTGTAATGTAGATCCCTACTTGTATAATACAGGCATAAACAAGAATTTATTTTACCTGTTACATCTGTTCAAATTTTAAGTGTTAGAGAAAATATTTTAATACAAATTCTCAGAACGTTCTGCAGTAACCTGACCCCAAAAGGCCTCTGAGGTGTAGGAATTTATTGTTTTTAAACATTCTGCTTTGCACAGAAAACTAAGATTACATCTCTGAAATCATGCAGTACCTTTGCTAATAATTTGTTCTGGTCTAGTGGAGCTGATAAAGTCAGGAGAGGAGCAAGAGAATTGCTGAAGTTTTACTGAAGTTCAGATTAAGAAACATCATTGTTGTGATGCACCAGTTAACCAGGAATCCACACTGTTCTCTGAAATGAAAGATGCAGAAACTGGTTGTGGAGATTGGCCAAGAACCTAATAGTTGTTTCCTTTTTTCCCTAGACATTCTGCATATAAAGAGAAAAATAATGGCCAGAAACAGCAGTAAACAAGTGATATTTCATGGTTCCTTTCTTTCCTGTTGCACAGTATTAGGCCAGGCTGAGGAATAGTCATCGAATAGGAAAAAAAGCAGTAAAAAGCCACTTCTCTGCCCCGTGGTGTAGAACCAGTTACTGCAATTTTTTGCCTGAACATTTCTCCTCCTTTCCTCTATTCTGTCCCTTACACATCCTGGCAGCTTAGATCTGGGCTGACCTTGCTGATTTTATTCTTGCAGGTCCTCTATCTGGGAAGGTGACTGTACCTCTAGACCTCTTCAGGAAACAACCCTCTGGCCAGCACAGCTTTGCACTGAGCAGGGCCAGGGAGAGCAGCTCAGAGCCAGAGCTGGGATCCATCAGTGCAGAGGTACTGCTGGCCCTGGGGGGTTTGGGGTGCATCTTTTACTCCAGGAAGTGTTTGGGAATGCTCATCTCATGCTTGGACTTGTGGCTGAGCCAGAGCAGCCTGTTCTGATCACAGGGTATTTGTGTCCTATGGAAAGAATTACAGTAATTTCACGATTATAAACCGCACCATTTTGACTAAAATTTTGATCCGAACCCGAAGTGCAGCTTATAATCAGGTGTGGCTTATATATGGACAAAGAATGAAAAGTTGCTGTTTTAGTTTGAAGGACAGGTGTCTGCTGAGAAAGGCAGGAGCTTCTCTTTGAAATGGAGAATGTAAACCCCCTCCCTCCAAATTATTGTAATTTTGAAATCAAGGGGCTCTCAGGCAAAGATATGGGAATTAGGAATAACAGTTCTTTACTAGGGAAATTAAAATAGAAATACAGCACTACAAAGAACAAACCCCAAACCCTGACACAGTCAGAGTACAACCTGACACCTGTCAGGCAGGGTGTTGGCAGCAGTCCCATTCCATGGTGGCTGCATCCTCCTGCAGTGACAGATGTGGCTCAGCTGGAGCAGTGCTCCTGTACAAGGTGCAGTTTCCCTCCGGAGCTCCAGTGGGGATGTGGAGAAATCCGGTTTTCCTCTGGAGTCCAGTGGAGAAAGGGCTCCCTTAGTGTCCCAAAACCTCTGTTTTTATCTTGGTAAGAAATGTTGGGCTCTTCCCCCTGGCTGGAGCAACTCCCAATGGGATGCAGTAATTTTATCAGTCCCACAGTGGGACTCAATGGCCATGAGCAGAAAATGACTGGCTGGAGGAAGGGTGGGTTGTGAAAAGATAAAGAACAATGCCCTGCCTGGTTTCAATGGATGGCCCATTAGCAGAATATCTCCCAGGGAGATCAGGATCACTGCCCCCACCCTCAACAGATGGTGATAGAACAGATACCTTTTATCCCACTCTGTATTGTAACCTGTGGCTTATAGTCAGGTGCGGCTTATAATCGTGAAATTACTCTTTTGGCTCAGCAAAAACCTGAAGGAATACCCTAAAAGTAATGTCCTTCTTGCTGACTGTGCTTCTGAGGTGCTGTTTTTCTGTCTCCTTAGTTCTCTTTTATAGAGCCCAGCGAGCTGAAGGCAAGGCAGGTCTCCTCTCCAGTGCTGGCCACCAAGATCGAAAAGGATCGCACTGTGATGCCCTGTGGGACTGTGGTCACCACTGTCACTGCTGTGAGAACCAAACCTCGTCTGGAAGGGAGAGCATCCCCCCTGAGCACAGGTCAGATCTTCCAGGAGAGGCACTGGGAACTGGGATGACAGGAAACCATTTTCCAGGCTTCTCTGATGTGCTGGAGTGGAGTTGTTCGTATTCTCCAGAATGAGATTTTTAATTTTCATGAAAACTTTTTTCTTACAAGAGGAACACTTAATGTCTCTTTTAATGCACCTTCATCATGGTGTGACAGTGTAGAAGGGCTGGATTTTGGTGGATGGTTTTTCACATGACAAATACATCACTCTAAGAGGTTTGCTGATAACAAACCATCCTGTGTCCTCTCACCCTGATCTCTGATAAAGGCTGGTGTTACCTGATGACAAAATACTTTTCAGCATGTCCTCCAGGAGCAGATTTTCCAATTTTTCTTGGGAAAATTATAAAAGTAAAACCTATGAACAGTCTTGGTGTGAAACATCACAAAGATCTGTGTTCTTTTAAGTTGCTAAAGCAAATTTTTTATTTAAGTGGGCATTGTCTAATGTATTACAGTAGAATGTTTTAATTCATCAATGTTTTAAACATTTAAAAATGTTTTAAAAAATTCTCACACTTCACTGGCCTTTTGGGGTCAGGTTTACCACAGAACATGTGTTGAGAATTTCTGTTAAACAATTTTCTCAAAAATTTATGATTTGAATGTGACCGGTATAATAAACTCTTATTAATGTAATAAAAAATGTCTTGACCAGTTCAAATAAACAAAAAATTTCGTCCTCAGATTCTCCTGTGAAAACTCCAGTTAAAGTAAAGGTGACTGAAAAGGATTTCACTGTTGAAGCCCTCCATTCTCATGGTGCTCCAGTCAGCAAAACTTTGTCATCTTCAGATACAGGTAATAAAAATGTTTGAAGCTGCTAAGGCGAGCATTTCTCTGTCCTGCATGTGGGATTAATGTGATCCTGATGAAATGGCAGCCAGCCCATGTGATCCTGGTGAAATGACAGCCAGCCCATGTGGCTGCTGCCTGTCAGCAGCACTGGGGTGTTTATGTTACAAAGCACTGTGGTTTGGAGCAAGCCTTGCTGTAAAAGTCTGGTTTTAATTGGCAATTTAAATTACTGGTTTTGAATAAATAACAATGAGTTGTGGTTTGGAGAGGGGAGGAGACTGCAGAAAAGCCAAAAGTAAGCATTTTCTCTTACTTTGGAATGAAAGATGCTTCCTTTCATAAAGGCACAGAGGATGCTGCACTAAATGAAAGCCCTGTGACATGTACCTCTAAGTCCTCTGTGTCTGAAGAGAAGGCAGAGGTTGGACTGATGCAAGGAAGACTCAATTCCCTTCCTAGCCCTTCCACTGGGCTCTTCTGGGCTTGCTGTGCTCATTTGTCCACCTTTCTAAGTCACATGGATACAGCTGAAGTTCCTTCAATAATTATAAATTCACCTTGAATTGAGTGTAAACCTGATTTTATCTCTGGGGAATTTACCTTTTCGAGTTGCAGCTCTAAATCCTCAGCACATTTTTCAGCCCTGTGTGTGGTTCAGTCCTTTCAGTGGCTCTGTGGGCAGGAGTGGTGACAGATGTGACCCAGTGTGGCTGCCAGTGGCACCTGGTGTGGAGTTCAGCTGGCTTTGTACTGGTCTGAGCGGGGAATGGACAATGTGGAGATGATCTGGGCTGCTCCTGGCACAGTCAGGAGGTTTCTGAGACACAGAAATGAATAGCTGTAACAGCACTTGGATCTTTTCCTATCTCCAGAATAAGAAATACTTTGATACCATGAAGCAGTGTGGTATTACTACATCAATTTGGGAAATGTTAAGACAGTGCAAGACTTCTGAGTTGACTCTCTGAAGTGTTTTATGGTATTAAAGACACAAAAACACTTACTGGAAAACTCACCTAGAGACTGCTTATTCCATATTGTTATGGACAATGTGTTTATTGGGAGTGCAGGGGGATTTCTGTGAAGTGTTTATACAGTGCTGCAGGAAGAATTACTCATTAGAACAAAAGCCAAAGGAAAGAAGTACAAAAGAGCTTTTGGTATGGCAGTAACTTAGGTAAAAGTTATTACAAGCATCATGGCAAAATAGCAGGAAGCACTCTGGAAAAGATGCTGTGTCTGTGCCATAGTTCTGAGTGATGACAACAGTAAGAATTAATGCAGGGGCTGGGGAGATGGAAAAAGTCAAGGTTTGAGATGACTGTGCAGACATGCACACATATTCTTCATTCCAGGCCTCATCTTTTATGACTTTACTGTCCCAGTAACAAAAGGCACTGCTCAGTTTAGTTAACACTGGTGCTGTTCCTGCCTCTCTTCTTTTTGTTGTTGTTCAAAGTCTTGCCAGAAAAGTCCACCTCAGGCAATCAAACATGGGGATTTTTGTCTTGTTGACTTCCTTAGCCTTGTTTATTCCTGAGCTTGATGAATTTAATTAATGTCTGTTTGTGTCCTAGATGCCAGAAAGGGCCATGCTTAAAAATAAATTTGTGTTTGTCACCAAAGAACATTTTATACAGAAGATGTTATATTCCTGTGCAGTGGTTGGAGGGGAAAAGGAGACTTTACAGATTTGGAGGCAGCTGCTTTTCCTTCCCCACCCTATCACAGTGCCATAGCAAAACTGGAAATGCTGGGCAGGGAGGGCTGGAAAAGGAGCAAAATAACAAAAAAAGCTCCTGAGGAAGTCTCATCATGTGTAGCCAGCCTTGGAGCATGTTAGAACTGTGGTTCTGCATGACTGAGATAGCTCAGGATGTCCTCACTGTCACCACAGGGTAACAATGCACTGAAATAATGGGATGTTTTGTCCAGGCTTCCAGAACCTCCTTTGTTCTCATGGAAAGGATTGGGAAATGCAAGTTTGGTACCTTTTCTCCAAAAATGGGTGACAGGAGGAGAGGCAGGACCTGATGGCTGGGTGGTAAATTGGCAAATTTATGGTGTTGATGCCATTTCTGTGAATTTTAAGTCAAGGACAAACTCTGCCTGTCTCTGCTCTGTTTTTTATATTTTTTTTTCCTCCCTGTTTTTCCTTCTCCCCTCTGAAATGATCCTTTCTTTGCAGAGCTGCTGGTACTGAATGGCACTGACCCTGTGGCAGAAGCAGCCATCAGGCAGTTGAGCGAGTCTGCAAAGCAGAAGCTGAAATCTCCTCGGAAGAAAAGCACCATTATCATATCAGGGGTGTCCAAGGTAGAGCAGAAAACAGCACCCAGAGTTAATGCTGAGTTCTGTAAAGCCTTTTCTGCACTGACTTTTCTGTTTCTGCTGTCCCTGCAGAATCCAGCTTTGCGTGCCAGGTTTTTTCTGTGACTGTTTCAAGTTAAGCCAAATCAGGGTGTTGGGTTCTGATTGTTAGATTTGACAGCCTGACTAAAAATGCATGGTGTCCTTGGTGTTAGGGATTTGGGAAAATCAATTTAGGTGAGAAGAGAGGATAATCCTTCTCTGTGTTTCACCCATGTAGGGAAGATGCCCTGAAAAAGTATGAAAGATTGTTCTACTTTTTTTCAAAGCTGTTAAAACCCTCTGGTTCTCTGGTCTCTGTTGCAAAGGGGGGCAAACAATGAGATGAGATGAAATGTTAATTTTCTTTAAAGGGCCAAAAGATTCTCTGGGTATGCTGGCACTTCATTACAGCAGCTCATACAGAGAAGTCTTGTTATTTGTACGGGGCCAGAGATAGGTGGAAGGCATTTACTTAATTGATTTTTTTCACTGATTTGGCCTTTACAACATGATTAAAACTTTGCTAAAGGCTCTTCTCCTTTAGTAGAGCTAAGGAAGCTTCAGGTAAAGAGTTAAAATAACTCTTGCAGGGAGGTTTGTTTTTTCTCCAGCAGGATGACTTGTGTCAGTGTGTTGTCTTATTTCTCCTGGGCAGACCTCTTTATCTCAGGACAGTGAAGCTTCACTGATGATGGACTATGCTGCAGCCATGGACAGCTCCTGCAGGGAAGCAGATCCACCCACTGTGGAGGAAGCTGGTGCAAAAATCACCTCTGATAAAAAGCAGCCCCTGAGTGCTTCAGAAAGAGTTCCTGATACTGACCCACAGCAAAGCACCCACAAGGCCTGGGGTTTGGAGAATGGCAGCCAGCAGTGGGACACCAGCACACTCTTAGACCAGACCTCTGAAGAAATATCTGGGAGCTCATTAAGTGTTTCAGAAACTGGGAGCATGAAAAAATCTAAAGGTACATGATCCTCACTTCACTTCAGTGACTGCTTTCTCTACATAATTGGCTGCAGTAGTTCACCTTTTCTATTGATTTTTTTTTGTCCTTCAAACTCTTTGTGATTTTCAACCATGGGTTGAAGCTGTTTTACTTGCAGCTCTCTCAGCCAGCTCAGGCTTTCTTGCCCTCCCCTCCATGAGGAAGAAACAGCTCACCCTTAGAAGCTGGCAGCTCCTTACACCCAGCTCAGTTATTTGGGAGAGAGATCACTAGTCACTATCAATTCCTTAAGGAAAACTGTGTCCTTGTAACCCAGGACTTGCCCCATTACCAAGGAGAAGATGGCAGGGATCCACAGTTGCTTCCCAAAGCATTCCTCTTCCTCCTTCACATCTCTGAGCACAAGGCTCCCCTGCCCTCACTCAAGTGTGTGTTCAGGGAAGCACCACAGCTGGAGCAGAAACTGCCTGGTGAACAGATTCCCCCTTTTCACTCATTTCATTAATGCATCATTTGCTAAAGAAAATGGAATAAAAGTTAATTTAAAATATAAAAATAAGGCATCAGATCATTTTGCTTAGGTAGTTACACACCTGAATAGCTGTAGTTTGAAAATGTCTTAGGGTTCTTTGTGTTTCCTTGGTAAATCCAGTAACCTCTAAGTACTGCTTTGTGGTAAACAAACTATTAGGAAGTCTGACAAAAGGGCCAGTGCAGTGCCCCAAACAGGCACACACTTTGCACCTTAAAGTTGCAAAAAAATGCTGTGCTTGTCACTCACATCCATCCCTCTCTGCTTTATTATTTCCTGTCCTCTCCTTGCCCAGAGAGCCTGGGAAATGGCTCACTACAAAACCTCCCTATTTTACTGGATTATCACCCCCCTCACCCACAGGGCAGACACTGGAGCTCTTTGTCAGGACCCTCCCTTAGAGCTTGGAGTTCTCTGGCCTTCCCACAGCTGGGCTGCTCCACACCAGAGATCAGGAGGGAGCAGCAACAATCCCTGTCACACACATGCTCAGGCACTGGAAAGTCCTGGGTGTGTTTAGGATGAGGGGGTGAGTTAGCTGTCAAGGGATTTGGCTCATTTTGGAGCCTGGAAAAGTTTAGGAAGCTATGTGAGAAACTGCAAAACCTCTGGACTCTTCTTCAGTATGTTATTCTAAAACAAGCAAGTGGAAGTTTATATGTGAGTTGTTTAGTTTTGGGTTTCCCTGTGCTAAGAGATCCTTTTGACACAATTCAGTATAAGCCTGCTAAAAACTTATCTCTGAGACTGAAAAATATCTCTAAGAGAGTTGCATCATCTTGAAAAAAATGCTTGGAAAAAACTGGCTCAAATCCCTTTCATTATACACAGATGTCTTTGTGGAAGTCTTGAATCTCTGCTTTGTCACAGCTGAGTAGCTTTTATGGAGTAAGATAGGAAAACATTTCAACCCCTCTGCCTTTAGTGAGCTGTGAATAGTTCAAGGCTTCTGTTTGTCAAATGCTTTGCATTAAAAAAATAACAAACAACAAAAATCCCACCACAAATAAAACTGCAAATGCAATAACAAAAACACCCAAACACAGCACAAACCCAAACAAAACCCCTTCTGCTTTGAAAAGCCTTTTGTGTGTGTTAATGTCTTCAAGTTAGCACTTTTTTTTTACTCTTGCATATTTTTGTTTGGTTTTTTACCTTTCTGACTTCCTCTTTCTTACCCATTCCCTTTTATAAACTTAAGATGACCACTATGCCAGCCAGAATTAATTACCTACACAGTAAGTTATTCTTGTCTCTTTTTGTTTTTAATCCCTAAGAAAATGTAGCTTTACAATGAGACACTCATTGTAAAAACTGAAGCAAAAATTAGTTTGACACCCATTTTCTTCTTCCCTCATCCATTCCTTTTCTCCTTCCAAAATTACCTTTAGTGTGCTCAGGTGTCTTAGCAGAGCAGTCTGCTGTGACAAATCATCCTTCTGGTGGTTGTGCTGTCCAGGAGGGCAGCAAGGAAGGATTGGAGGGATGCTCTGCATTCCTAAATATTCCTAATCTCTCTCCATCATGCCCATTGCTGTAGTATCTGGTACTCAACCAAAATCTGCTCATGTGTGACCCCTTAACTGGATTTACAAACAAAACTTATTTTAAAACCTGCTGCTTATAGATTTTTAGATAAAGCTTTTTCTAGCTACCACAACCTCAGCAGGTATTTACAAAATCAGCATCTTTTTACAAAACCACCTGTATGAAAACTGTTTTGGAAGCTGGGAAGGAATGGAAAGCGATCTCTGTTCATGTCCTCATAGATGTAGAAGGAAATCTTCCTCCTTTAGCACAAATTAGATTCAGAAGTGATCCCCATAAACATTTTCAGACCACCCTACATTAGTGCAGTGAGTTTGCATTTGTACAGTGCTCTCTGCTCCTCTCCTGGTGCTCGGGGCAGGGCTGGCACATGGATCCTGTTGAACTGGAGGCATAAGCATGCAAACAGCACATAAACCATGAACCAGCACATAAAGCAGCAGGAGCACTGCCCTGCCCTGCCCTGCCCTGCCCTGCCCTGCCTCCTCCCAGGGCTGCATGCCCCTGCAGCAGCCAGAGCCACTGCCAGGCAGCACGCTCCAAACTGTGTGCCAAGCTTCCAGGCAGCAGAGACTGGACACAGGGAGCTCTTGTGTCGGGGGGCTGCTGCTTGTGCTGCTCTCAGAAAAGTGCTGCCCGTGGTTTTGCAGCTGTAGGGAGTTGTCCCAAACCAATGGCAGAATTTTTGGAGCATTCTTAGTCGGGTGCTGTTTCCTGGCGTGGAAAATCAGTCTGAACGACAGAACGGATGGGAGTAAAAATCTGCTTAGGGATAAACCCTTGTGTCCCAGTGCTGCTGGCACAGCTTCAGCTGCAGCTGCCAGGGCTGCTGGGCAGAACAGCTGCCTGCTCCAACAGGAGCCTCTGCATCCCCCCAGCCTCTGCACATCAACTGTCAGCATGGAACACTGCTGCTTTTGTGCTGCTTGAAGTGGTGCTGCCTTGCCAGAAAGATCAGTCAGAGGCTGGTGGGAGAGCAGTCAAGATTCAAATCCACGAGTTCTGGTTGCTTTCAGCTGATTTCTGCTTCCCATCCCCTTGTGCCCTGTGAGGAGAGTCTCAGCAGCTGCCAGAAAAAGCATGCTTGAGCATCCTCCCAGGTGCTGAGTGCTTAGCCCTTAAAGTACACAGTAATAAACCCAAGTACATGTTTGTGACTGCTTTGGTGTGTACAAAGCAGCATCTGGCTGCCATGAAATACCTGCTCTGCAGCTGTCACTGTGTGCAAAGTGACACAGAGGCCTTGCCAGCTCCTCGGGGGACAAACATTTAATTCTAGCTGTGGCAGTGTCCCATGAAGGAGCTGCACTGTGTGTTGCTTTTTGTGCCCATTTGCAGTGGGAGGAAAAGCAGAATCAAGACCATGCCATAACAGGAATTAATAGCTGAACTGAGAAAGGAGGAGGAAACCTGATAGTGGTGCAGGGAGGAGGTGTGGAAGCTTTGCCAGGGAGGTGACTGTCCCCATCCAAGTCTGACTGCCAGAAGCTCCAGTGCTGGCTTGTCACCTGGGTCCTTCTCCATTCAAACTGGCTTCTGCCACCTGGGACAGCAGCCCTAGCAATTCCATACAAAACTGCTGCTATTTTAACACAGAGCTGATGTCCCAACCAGGCTGAGTGTTGCTGGTAGCCTGGAGCAGTGTCCCTGCCAGCTGCACACCAGGCACACATGGAGAGGGAGGGTGGAATTTAGCAGAATGGCTGCAAAAACAACTCAAGCTTGCAAAGAGAGGAGTAGTGATAGCTGCTGTTGGCAGCATGAGTCCCTGGTGAGATGACAGCTGCAATTGCCTTGGCTGCATGCTGGGTTTAACATGGGGTCAAGGGAAGGAACTGGCAAAATAAAGCAACTTAATTTACCGCAGGAGGGATTTGGGCAGACTTCTGAACCTGTTGGAAGCAGATGTAACATTATTTTTAATCTGCTTGAAGTGCATTGCTATTCCTAACAGGGTTTTAGAATAGCAAATGCTTTGTGAGTGTTACTCTGGGTGGTGCTGCTGAATTTGTACAGAACACCTGCTGCCTGGCCTGTACAGAGCCATTGCACACACGTTTACTGCCAGGTACTGTTGTCCTGCACCTCAAATTAAAATTTGCTTCACATGGTGCCTCACAGGCTGATCTTCACCTCCTTTGATATCTGAAATAACAAAGAGTAACATTATTTCCTCTCTTTATAAAATCCTTTCTGCTGTACTGGTTGCAAAGATTGGAAGTGCCTCTTTGACATGTGAGAGCCCAGGGTACAACCCACACCAGCTGCTGTGCATGTGTGTTTGACCACAGAAGAGCATTTGGAGCTAAGTGTAAGGAAGGAGACTTAAGTCAGAGGATCAGCTTTTCTCACTCATGCTGCAGTTAAAGCTGAGTTTCAAGAGGACAGCAGGCTGTTCTGTCTAAAGCCTCCTGCACCTTTTTCCTTCCACAGGTGGGATTCTGAAGAAAAGCGCGAAGCTGTTTTTCCGCCGGCAGCATCACCAGAAAGATCCGGGAATGAGCCAGTCCCACAACGACCTGGTGTTCCTGCAGCAGCCTCTGTCCGAGGAGAGCCGCAAGAAGGGGGGGACACTCTCCAGAATTCTGAGCAAGAAGCTCCTTTCCAGGAACAAGAGCAAGAACAAACTGAACGGTGCTTCGGGAGAGCCGTACCTATAAACCCAAACCCTCCGATGGGATACCTGCTCACCATTGAGCACTTGTTTACAGAGCAGACTAGAGAATACAAATATGGCTGGTGACTTGCATAAAAGGATGTTCACTATTAACAGTGGTCTTTTTGGTTTATTTTTCCAAAATTATTTTTTCTCTCTGATGATGAAGTCGCTCCTCCAAATACGAGCAGTGCTGAATGTGTCCTGACAGCTTTTGGAGGAGCGTGTGGTTTCTTGTGGAAGAGGAGGGAGGATGGGGACAGCTGCAGGCACCTGATGTCCTGGGGTGCACTGGGAAGAGCATTTCCAGCAGGTAATGCCCCTGTGCCCAGCTCTGGAGGCACCTCTGGGTGCTGTGCCCAGCTCTGGCTCCTCAGCACAGCAGGGCCAGGAGCTCCTGGAGCTGAGCCAGGGCCTGGAGCATCTCCGTGCCCAGGAAAGGCTGAGGGAGCTGGGGCTGCTCAGCCTGGAGAGGAGCCCCAGGGAGAGGGGCTGGGCCTGGGGGCCCTGGGTCTGTCTGTCTGTCTGTCTGTCCCTGTCTGTCCCTGTCTGTCCCTGGGTGTCTCTGTCCTAGTCTGTCCCTGTCTGTCTGTCCCTGTCTGTCCCTGTCTGTCTGTCCCTGTGCCCAGGCAGGCTCAGAGCAGTCCCAGGCTCTGCTCCAGGCCCAGCAATTCCCCCTGCACAGAAGGCACAGCTTTATTGTGCCCAGACCACGCACTGGGACAGACTGGCTGCCCAGAGAGGCTGTGGATTCTCCTTCCCTGGAGATATTCCAGAACTGTTTGGACACAGCCCTGTGCTCTGGGCTCTGCTGGAGCAGGGAGGTGGCACCAGTGACCCCACTGTGACTTGCAGCCTGACTGATGCTGCAGGGAGGACCCAAACGTGATCACCTGGATTTACATCAACGAGGAGCTCAGAACCAAAACATCACATCCAGTTCATCTGACAGAACCTCTACAGACAGAGAAGACACCACTGTGCTCCCTCACTGCAGCCTGCAACAGGAGCAACTGATTTTTCTAGTCAGACTGAAAGGGGGGGGAAAAAAGCCCAGATCCAGTTTGTGTTGTAATTTGGAAGTGGGTGAGTGTTCAGAAGCAGGAGGAAAATGCTGACTCAGATATCCTACTGTAATAACTGTAGCCTGCTATAATCACTGCTCAGCCCATGTAGGTGGAGAGATGCCTTTAACATTAGCCATAAATCAATAAATTATGCAAATACCAATACTAGCATATTGTTTAACGCTCTGCTTTTAAAAAGTCACGCTTAAAAAAACAGATTTTTTTAAAATCTACTTGAAACTACTCACAAAGTATTTGCAAAATCTTACATGTAGCTTTTCTTCCCTGTGTGAGAAGCTGTGTTGCTGATGCAAAAACTCATCTTAGGGGCTCTAATTCCTTCTCCCAAGTGTTTGTTAGATAAGTACATAAATCATCACATCAAATGCAAAGCTAGGAGCAGTAAATGGTGACTAGAGCATAGTTAACCCTACAGTGCTTTTCATTGGAAGGCTTGTCTTGCCAAACTCTTCCTGAGATCTTAAAATACACAGTTGTGAAGAAAGCTTTTGAAAAAATATTAATTCCCTTAGTACAGTTTCTAGATCTACCAGTGTTGTCATGTGCTGAGTGGTTGGTCAGATGAGCTTTTTAACCTTTATTTCCTTGCTAAATATTGCAGCTGGCTCATTTAGTCTGAAATGAAAAACTGATGGGAGTAAAGGCATAGTTCTCATTTTGGCTATGAAGAAGAGTAAAATGTCAGTATTTCATAGGTACCACCTTTCATGCTTTACCTGTACTTTTCCACCATCTACATTCCTGCTGAGCACAAAGGACCAAGCCTGTTCTGTTCAGCCAAGAAAAACATCCATTCATTCCAGCTAAATTACTGATGTGAATGGATGATAGACCTTGTGCCTACTTTGCCAACAGTGATTTTTTTTCCCCTGGCCCCTTTTCCCCCCTTTAAGCTATCCAACACTTTGGCAGATATTTGGGCTTTCAACTTAAAGCACTCATCAAAAATAGAAAGTTAAAGAAGAATAGAAACACACTGCAAATTTCTGACAGACTCAAGGTTCCCTGGTAAATCAATATCAAAGTAGAGGGGGTTTGATTTCTTTTTTGCCAAGAAAATACTAGAACTGATCTTTTAACTGTTTAAAAATACTGTTTATGTGTAACCTCCTAAGATCACTGTGGTAGTACAACAGACCAGACTATCAAATATTTGTACACTTAAGCACGCTGCTTGTTATGAGAACACTTGAAGGCGTTTAAATGTTCTGTATTTTGAAAATTGGGTACAAATGAATTTTCTAGAGCTGTATTGTGCTTGGAAATCCCAGTTCAGTAACACAGGTTTGTGTAGCCTGAATGTGCCTGAACAGTTTTGTTTATTTCTAATTTAATACAAAGCAGAACTTTTGTTTCTTCACTTGTTCTAGAGTGGTTCATGATGTGAGCATTAAAACCCTGATGTCATGTTCCCTTAGACACTTTTTCTCTTGATTTTACCAGGAACTCTGTGTTATGGGGCAGGGTGGGAGTCAAGTCTCTGCCATTTTAAAATGCTTTTTGTTGCTAAAGGATAAAACCACAACTGGTCCCTAAATTCAAGAAATCCAGATGAAACTGAGCTCCATGGTTAGCACATCCATGCACTTGAAGTGATGTGGAATTGGAAATGTAGAGGCAGCACATAACATTACTTGAAGTCTTATTAAATTACTGAGCTGGGATTTTAATTTACAAAAGCTTTAACACATACTGTAGAACAGGGTGAAATAACACTGAGTAACTTGCAGGATACAGAACTAGGATTTGCTTGTAATTTACCCCAGAGAATGGATACACATGAAAAAAGTGTTTCATCTTAAGGTCTTGATGATGACTTGAATGCTTGTCTTGATGGTGGGAATGAAGAACATTCTTTACTGCAAACTGAAAGTTTGGGCTCACATGTGTTAAGAGAGAATGAATTCTTCCTTCAGATGAGGAGAGCAAGGCATTTGGTGTAAAAAGGGAATCTGTATTTTTATTTGCCTTCACTCCTCAGGAAAATAAACATCATTTGGTTTGATGTTGGATCTCTGTATCTGGCAAGTGTGTTCCTCACTCTTCTTCTCCTCTGCAAATCATTTATGTCCTGCTGTAAAAACAAGCTAAGACACTAAACACGAAGGGATAATTGAGTTGCTCAGTTGTGACAACCCCAAAAACACACCAAAATTAATCCCATCCCCTCCTTAGGTTGTCATTTAAGATCAGGAGATCTGAGCATTTACATTTTTTGTGTATTTGGGTCAGTGTGAGCTGGATCCTCACAACCTGCAGGACTCACACTGCAGTTTTGGGTCAGAAATACTGGATTTGTCAGCTGGCACAAATAACACAGTGAATGTGTCCTGTGCAGTTTTTGTGAAGGATGCCAGAGGGAATCACTTTATGATTAATTGTTCAAATGCCTAGTTATTAAAATTACAAAGAATTTTAATAACTACCCACTTGAACAGTAGATAAAATCTTTACATGATATTATTACACTGAAAACATATGGTTTACTGCCTTACAATTTAATGATGTCAGAACTGTAGATTGGAAACAACCTTTGAAATATTCATTCCTTTTGTCCCTTTTTTCACACTTTTGTATTTCTGGGTGTTCTGTACAGCAAAGAAAATATGGTATTTATTTCATGAGGACTAAGAGATGAAGCCTTGCTCTTCCTTTCTAAAGAATTTTTCTGCCTACACCTGCAGCTTCTTCTTTTTAATTTATGTCTGCAATTTGTTTTGCTTTATGTTGTTTAAACTTTACATTTGCCTCGATGGAGACAAGCCCTATCCTCACCAAGATTTGTCTTAGCTTTAGTGTGAATTTTGACTGAGTAAATAGTACAAGAATTAAATTGCCCTTTGTAGATGAAAGCAATAAAACTACCTAATATCTCCGATGGGAATACAAGCTCTTAACTTTCTTAAAGTGATTGAGATCCCTCTCAAAGTCACTTCATGAGGAGGGGGAAACTTTATCCCTAAGTCATTGGTATTTCATATCCTGCTTGCCTCAGGAAGAAATTAGAGTAATTTCACTCCTAACAATATATGAAACTTGGGAATCTGAGGGAGAAGGAGTGCCAGGGTGGAAAAAAGTTCATTTTGAAAGCAAAATACCTTTGCCAAACTTCAACTTAATGGACAGGTCTTACACTGTACAGGCATAAATACTGAGCTTTATTCTTATGCTTTCTGACAGATTTTCTTTTTCCCTGCTCTTTCTTTGAGAGACAGTTTGGGGCTCCAGGCTATACAGACCTTGTACTGTCTTGCTTTTGAGAGGACTGGATTTATAGTGCTGCTTTTTTGATGAAACTGGCTGGCAATTGCCCCACTTTTGGGGATCAGTGGGATTTTAGAGCATTTCCTGGTACTGCATCTCTTTGCTGGTTCTAGGTGTTTTTCAAGTGAAAACTTTCTGCTGTGTATTTCTTGCAGAGTTCTGATGTTCTTGATGTGCAAAACATCATAGGAAAAAACAAAGTTGAAAGCATAAAATGCTACCAAATGTGGATGGGGAAGCAAAATAAGAATCCTGCTCCTGTTTGAACACGTTTTTTAGGTCTGGGAGCTCTGGTGTTACACAGAACAAGGTGAGAGCTGCCTGGATTTTTCAGTTGAGTTTATTGCAGGCTTTGATTTGGAGAGCTAAGGTTTGAGAGAAGTGCTTATAGAATTAACTGTGCCATAGCTCCAGGCTAAGACATTCCTGTTGTGAGTGGGAACAGCTGACCTCATGCTCTGACCTCCACAGGACCTAAGTGGATTTATTCATGTGTTTAAAGTCAGCATATGCTTCTGCACATTGCTAAGCCTCAGCCTTGCAGACAAACAACTCCAGATTAATTATATAACAGGGGTGATTACTTTATGTTAAGGGTGAATAACAGCACTTCGCTCAGGATATCCAAACTGCCACTATGCAAGGTGCTGGCATGGTGTGGAAATCGCTGGGAAGGATGATCTGAGCTCTTTCCAGTACTATAACTCTGTATTCCCAATGATGTATTATGCTCTGTATTATTCCACATGGGGTACAATATTTTTTTTCTAGCATCACCTGTCATAGTCACTTCTTCTGTGGTGTGTTTTTCTTTCTGTGCATACATAAACTCAAGTTGGTGCAATTATGAAATCTATGATGTACAGATTTATTATATCACTACAAAAACCTAAGAGGATTTTTTTAAAGAAGTAACTCCTGCTGTACATACAATAAAAGCCAATTGTCTCTGTGTGGTGTGCTGTCCTACTTACCCAGGTGTAACAGATGGTTTTCTACTCTCCTCCACTCATTTGACCTGTTGCTTAACACAGACCATTTACCTGTTTGTTCAGGAGCAGAGTTCTTTGCTGATAACCCCAGCCTATCAGGCAGCCCCTTGTTGCTTGAGAAATCACCTGGAACACAGATTGGGTAGGGAGTCAATGGCAGAAGGAATTGTGGAGCTCACTGTGGTTACTCAGTATTTTTTTTCTCTTGGTTATGTGGTAATATCCTGAATTAGGGGGCAAAGGGGGAGGAGTGTTAGAGCCTGGATCCTGTGGGGAAGACACCAGTGCTAGAATGAGCACAGCCTGGGAATTAGGTTATCTTAAAAGGTTATGTTATAAATCAGTGCTGCCACAAAGCCCTACCAGACTGAGGGAAAAAAACACCAACACAAACATTAAAACCACCACAACAAAAAACCCAAGAAAACAAATAAAAGGCATTCATGTGAGAATAGCCACAATAATGTTTATTTCCCTTCCAAAGCTGAGGGCTGTACCTTCTTTTACAAGGAAATGATAAATTACATTCCCTTACTGGGAGTTACTGCCCACATTTACATGCCTGTTTATTCCTTATTATTTAAGTGCTTAGCTCAAAGTTCCTGATAGTCTCCTATTAACAAACCTTCACCTTTTCCTCCCTGCTCTAATCTGTGGTGAGTTGTTATTACCAGTGTGGTGCCATTCTTACACATTAATAAAAGTGACAAGACCTGTGGGAGGAGAGCAGGAATGGAGCTCCAAGTATGGCACCATACTCTTCCCTCCCATTCATCCTTCTTAAAAAAGAAATATAAAAGATCTAGAGCAATTTTTCACCCCTCTACCCAGGTGAGCCTGGTATAAGATACAATTTCACAGTCTGAGGTTAATGCTGAAAAAAATAATTTTGGAGCTGCAGGATCCAGACTTACATGTATTGTAAACATACTGATAACTATACTGAATTAATTTATACTTACTTTGCCAAAGTGAATGGACTGCAAGTAGGATAAACCACTCTGGTGTGCTGGATGCTGGAGAAAACCAGACAGAAGTCCATGTGAGTATGCACTAAGATATACAGGGAAAATAAGTAAAAGCAGACTATACAAAAACTACCAGTCAGCTTCAGTCCTTGATAAAGAAAATTATTTGCACAGGCAGTTAGATCCTTTAAAAAACTCCCCTTACTGCTCCTGTAGTCATTTAAAACTGCTGGTGAGTCATTTTGAAAGAAGAAATGGTCCCCCATCCTGAAATCAACGCTGTTTTGCCAAGTACAATATTTTGAAAATTCAAAAGCTGCGTTGTTTCAGGTTCCCTAAGCACTTGACAAGACAGCACAGTATGGCCATGGAGTACATCAGGAAGAGCATTTCCACCAGGTCAGGGGTGATCCTGACTCTGCTCAGCCCTGGGCTGCTCTGCCCAGCT
Organism: Catharus ustulatus; assembly: GCF_009819885.2. NCBI lineage: Eukaryota > Metazoa > Chordata > Aves > Passeriformes > Turdidae > Catharus > Catharus ustulatus. The sequence goes on from NC_046222.1 coordinate 120,120,325, forward strand.
CTGGATCCTCAGCACAGCAGGGACAGGAGCTCCTGGAGCAGGACCAGTGGAAGGTGACAAAATAAGGGTTGGGAGCACCTCTGCTATGAGGAAAGGCTGAGGGAGCTGAAGAGACACCTGAGAAGGGACATCATTAATATATAAACAGCTAAAGTGAGGATGCTCAGAGATGGATCCAGGCTCTGCCACAGGATGAGAGGAATGGGCAGAAACTGATGCACAGAAGTTCCACCTGAACATGAGGCAGAACTTCCCTGTCCCAAACAGATTGTCCAGAGAGGATGCAGAGTGTCCCTCACTGGAGTAATTCCAGAACCATCTGGACACAACTCTGTCCCATGTGCTCTGGGATGGCTCTGCTGGAGCAGGGAGATGTGACCTGGTGACCCACTGTGGTCCCTTCCAGCCTGACCCATTTCCATACTCTCTACACATCTCTGGAAACTGGTACTTGGGTTTGTGGGATGGCTGACAATCGAGAAAGGACCTGGCTGTTTCCAGCTGTTTAAGATGTAGCCAGAGGTGAGAAGAGCACATTCCCTGGAGAAAACAGAACTGGTGCCAGCTTCCCACCACCTTCTGAGCTCCAGTGGTGGTCTGACAGTGAAGGCTGACCAGTCACAACATGGTGACAAGGAGCACTGCATAAGGCTTTAGGGGGACTCCACTTAGCAGGCAGCACTTCTCAGCAGAGCAAAAAATAGGGGCATCTTGCTTGAATACAAAAAGTCTGCGTGCTTCTTGCCCTGGCCACTGCTTGGAGTGGTGGAAACACCTGAAGGTTTAAAGCCCCTTAAACGATTTGAGCTGGCAGGCACAGCAGGGCTGGGTGCTGATAGATCCTGTTAATGGCAGAACGTGAGACTCAGAAATCATAGAATCATTTAGCTTGGAAAAGACCTCTAAGATCACTGAGTCCAGCCTGTGACCCATCCCCACCTTGTTCCCAGCCCAGAGCACTGAGTGCCACATCCAGGCATTCCTTGGACACCTCCAGGGATGGGGACTCCAAACCTCCCTGAGCAGCCCCTGCCAATGTCTAGTCATGCTTTATGTGAAGAAATTCCTCCTAATGTCCAACCTGAGCCTTCCCTGGTAAAACTCCAGATGATGTCCTCCCATCCTGGAGTACTGAACCTCAGTGAGGGTTGGATAAGGAGGCACAGGCCAGGGCTTGGGCCAACAGCCCATTGAGTGCCTAATGTGGCTTTTGTGCAGAGAAAGGCAGCAAAACTGGAGCACAAGCCCTCTGAGGAGTGGCTGAGTGTCACAGCTTATCCTCTTTTTGCCAGGGTTGGGATTAAATGCACGAGATGGTATTTCTTGTTCAGACTCAGATGTTTATTAGTTCTTATCTATATTACAGCCTCTACAGCACTTCAAGCTAACAAATTAAAAATGGAGGTCTATCTTTCTCTCTACAAGGCCTTCTAAGGATAAACTGTCCAATTAGGAAATGGCACCTAAATTATTTTTACTTTCAACCCAATAACCAACCACCCATGGCCTGCAATGTGGACTTTGCTACCCAATTACACAAAATCACCCAAACCCATGAAGAAGAAGGTGAAGAAGGACTTCACCCTAAAACCTCCGTCTTGCTTTCTATATATTACTGTATTCTAAAACCTTAAACTCTAAGTTTTCCACCATGTGATATTACACACTTCTATTCATACTATACACCCATAATCCCAGTTCTACCATTCAGTTTTGGAGGCTCCACAGCCCCAGGTCAAACGCAGTGTTCTCCTGGGGGTCAGTGCCTGTCAGCACAGAAAGTATAAAATTCTCAGGGACCACAGAAAGTCTAAAATTCTCAGTGACCAGGGTTCCAGCAGCTGAGAGAGCTGGGGGTGTTGAGCTGCAAAAAAGGAGGCTCGGGGGTGATGTTATTGCTCCCCACAACTCTTTGAGGGTGCAGCCAGGTGGGAATCGAGCTGTTCCCATGGAACAGGGACAGAGCCAGGGGAAATGACCTAAGCAGCGCCAGGGGAGGGTCAGGTCAGACACCAGGACGAATTTCTCCAGTGATGTGATTAAACTTTGGAACGGGCTGCTCAGGGACGTGGAGGAGTGCCCATGCCTCGATGTATTTAAGGAACGGGCCCTAAGTGCCGCGGTCTGATGGACAAGGTGGTGTCGGATCATAGCTCGGCCTGGATAATCCTGGAGGTCTTTTCCAACCTGCCCGACCCTGTGATTCTGTTGGTGCCCACTCCAGGCCGCCTCTCCTGCGGCCGGCACTGCCCGGCAGGAGACGGGAAAGCGGCGAGAGCCACCCGGGCGCTCCGTCCGCCACCTTCAGCGGGGGCAGGGGAGCCGCCGCCAAGGGCTCCGGTGGAACCCAGACACTGGTGGCGGCAGCGCGGGCGGTGAGGCAGGGACACGGCCCTGGTGAGGGCCGGGGACACGGCAGGGACACGGCCGGGCTGAGGGCCGGGGACACGGCCGGGGTAGGGCCGGGGCCGGCCCCTCCGCACTACACTTCCCGCCCTGCTCCGCGCCCGCCCGCGCCGGCTTCCGCTGGCGCGTGGTTTCCGGAGCGGATCGGAACCCGGAGCGCGGATCCGATCCGGGTCTGGCCATTCCCGGGGCAGGTAACGCCGGCTCCCCGCGCTCCTCCCGCCGCACCCCGCGCTCTCCCCGCCACCCCCGCCCGGGACCCCCCGCTCCCGCCCCGCCGCGGCTCCTCCCGCCGCTCCCCGGGACGCGCGGCGGGGCCGGGGCGGGCGCGGCGGCCGCTCCGAGCTCTCCCGGGGCGGCGGCGGCGGCTGCGGCCCCGCCGCCTCCTCCTCCGCCGCCGCCGCCTCCTCCAGGCCGCCTGTTCTTTGTTACAGCGGCCGGGAGGGCGGTAGCGAAGGGGGCGAGGCGGGTCCGAGGCAAAACCCGGCGGAGCCGCTCCCGGATCCCGGGCCCCGACGGGCTGCGGGCGGCGGCGCGGTCCCTGAGGGGCGGGCGCGGGGCGATCCCCGCGGGCAGGGCAGGGCAGGGCACGGAGCCGCGGCGGCCACGGGGATGCGGGGCCGGCAGCGGGGAGAGCCTCGGCTTGGCCGCAGGGGGATGGGGATGGAGGGGGGGTGGGAGCTCCCAGGTGCGAGGGCGTGCTCCGGAGGAGGAGGAGGAGGAGGAGGAGGAGGGAGGTGTGGGGATGCTGCCCTGCCCCGGGGTGTGCCCTGGGAGAGGGTGCGGTGGGCGCCCGAGGAGACAAAAGGAGGGGAGCGGCGGTGTGCGGGGCTTGGCACACGTGAGGTTTTCTGCAGTCCGCTCGTTTTGTGCTCAGGGCCATTAAACTTTGCGTGTAGTTTATTCACGCGGGAAGGGCAGGTGGCACACACCCCGCCAGCTGCTGCCTTGCTCCGTGCCCCCCTGGCTGGCCTAGAAATCGTCTCCCTCCTCGACAATAATTGATAGAATGGCCTGATTTTTTTTTTAAGAAATACAAGGCCTCACTGTAGTTTACCAGATGTTCTGCAATTCTTTTGAGCGGTGGCATGAACAAGTTCTACTACATTATGACAAAAACTGCGTTTTTAAGTACATCCTTCCACATACCTAAAAGCAACACCCATCTGCTTGTGTTCTCAAGTTATTCACACTTGTAGAAACCCATTCTCAGACTGAGGAAAGAGTAACTTTAATTCCACCTTGTTGATCATTAAGTTCAAGCACAGATTTTACTGCATTTTCCTGACCTACTTTTTTTTGGAAAAAAAAAAAACCCATTAACATGATCAAAATGGCTCAACTTAGCGCTTGATCCTGATTTCTTTCTTCAGCAGTTTATAAGGGGAAAGTGTGATTTTACATTAGTTCTTAAATTTTTACAGCTCAAGTGGTTCCCTGACAGTATCTTGAATGTCATGGGCTGCAGACAGGTACCTGTGATGCTGCAGCCCCTCAGTGTCTTCATTTGGATTCCCTCAAGTTGCAGATGTTTTCAGAGGCCTGTATTGCAGCTGGAATTTTTGTGCATACCTGTGTGGCTCTACTTTTGGGCGTAAAATCACACATCTAATTGTACAAGCCAAAAAAAGTGGTTTTCTGCTCTTTCACTGCCATCAGAATTAAGCTTTGTACCTGGTCTAATTTCCTGTGTGTGGCTTTTTCTCCTTGTTATTGACTGCTAATGATTGCTCTCTATGTAAAAAATACCTGAAACTCCCAGAAGCTTTGATTATCTCTTCAAGACAAGAACAGAATTAGGAGCAGTGGGATGAGTGACTTCATGGAATATTTTTCTGTTACAAATGTTTGAAAAGAAAAAAAAAGAAATCAGACCCATAGCAACAGCAGATGAGGGCAAAAACAATTGTGAAGCCTGTCTTCAGTGCCATCATGTGAATGGCACATCGTGACTCTGTTTACCAGCTGGAGCGCGTGGCATCGTGTGGTTTATCTCAAAAACTCCTGGGAATTGCAGAGATCAGGGAGGAGGAGGAGTTCTGGAGCTCATGGGTGAGGAGTGTGTAAATCAGAATTGTGAAGCAGGTGCCGGTGTTTGTTTGGGAGCGAGGAGTGGCGATGGAGAAGGAGCGTTGTGACGTGCAGAACATGAGAAGTCCTTGCTGCAGAGAGGGAGCTGCGCTAATGCAGATGGCTGAGGCTGCCTGAGGCACCTGTGAGGGCCCTTCACGCTCCCTCCCCATCACCTTGAACAGTGCTGATCATTTCTCCGCCCCTTCCTTGCTATTCTCATCTCACGGCCCCTGGAACAAGACAGAGCTGCTGCTCCTGTAATGTCACCTGTCCCCAGTCTGCTCTTTGCCAAGGATGGGGGACAGTCCTGCAGAGACACTGCACCCCTGAACCATTGACCCAGGCCATTATTTGTTAATTCAGCCATATTTAGGATTAAAGTCTTGTCAGGACACAAACTATCTAAAAACAGCTGGCCATACCCCTCTCGAAGTAGTGTAAAGCAAACCAAACCATTTTTGACATCACCTTACACCACTTGTTTTGCAGTGCTTGGACTCCACTAAATACTTGTTGCATCGTTCTCCTTGCTTTCAGGAGAAGAGCTTTTGGGGAAATTTCCTGAATTGCTGTTTGTACTCAGCTTTTATATAAATGCTTGTTCTGTTATTTGAGCTTAATCCCCAAAAGCTGCAGCCAGGAAAGACCCAGCTTGTGCCAGGGGTGGGGAAGTGTTTGCCCCTTACAGCAGTGAGTGTTAGGGAGGGATCCTGCTGCTGGCAGGGGGAGTTTGGGAGGGCAGTACTTGAGGAGTCCTGATCCTGAGTGGTGGCTGTGCTCCCACATTTCTGGCTTGGCTTTTGTTGCTGTAGTAGCAAATGATTTATCTATTTTCAAACAGGGCTCTGTGAATTTGGTGTGTCATGTTTCCTCTCACAGATTCAGGCTCTTATTCCTTCCCATCTTCTTCTTGGCCACCACACTTGCTGCTTTTCAGCCTCATCTCTCTCAGATTTGTGTCATGATCTTTGTGTTGCTTTGCTTCTCTTTTGAGGCATTGGGAAAATTCCTTATTTGGGGAGGAAAGCAATTTTTTTGGGGTGGAAAAGGGAAAAACTCTCTTCTAGGTCCTGCTTGTGTTGTGGTCTTAGCAATACATAATTATGTTTGCCAACCACAATTTAATTGTTGAGGGGCAATAGTGTTCATGCAAGTTTTTAATACACACTTCATTAAAGAAGTGAGTATAGATTAACCTTATTTATCTGTGAAATCAAAATTGGTCAGTTACCATTTCGTGGAAGGCAGTGACAGAGGCAGGATTTTATTTCCCCAGGTTTTCTGGTGCTCAGTACCACGATATACCTTTGCTTCTGGAAGAGATCTGTGTTTGTATCTGCAGTTTTTAGGTTTTTAAATTATTGTGATTATTAAATAAGTAATCTGCCTTTTGGAGATAATTTTTTAAAGCTACAGTTCAATAAAATGTTGCACTGGGCCTTGTTCCTGCAGCGTTTGCTGCTGACCTGGATTATCTTCTGCCCTTGCATGTTCTGAGGCTCCACAGGAGCTTTTTAGCAGGGGATGCAGGAGTGGCTGGAAGTTTGTCAGAGATGGGGAGCAGCAGGAGACAGAATTTCCTCACAGAGAAATGCCTGAGAACCCACAGACATTAAAACTTCCTTGGTAGTGATGTCTGCAGCACATGTCATGATACAGCAGTCTGTGGACCTTTTTCTCAACTTTAATTTTTTTAAATTTTCAATTGGTACTCCTGCATGGACATTAATGTGTTTGGGTAGGCTCTGGGTCAGTCAGCATCATTACTTCACAAAGGGATGTTTATATGATACAGAAAGTAAAAGTTAATTCAGAACTAACTTCATCTTTTATATTTTGGCAGGTTTAAAAAATGGCTGAAGATGGCAGTGAGGAGATTATATTTATTTGTAAGTATTAGAAAAAGGATCTAACTCTCACAGTGTGTGACTTGTCTACTCAGAATGCTTGAAATTAAAGACTAAACCAGACTTAAAATTTTATTTAGAAACATTGCTTTGTGTAAAGGAGGCTGAAACAGCTAATGGGTGACTAGAGAGGAGGTTGTGTAATTTAAGCATACACATTGTGACGCTGTTGGCAAACACACAATGAAACCTCTGACTGTGAGTTAGCAGCACAGCTTTTTCATGGCTGAAGTGAGTGAGATTGAAGGTCTCACACTCGTGTAAGCCCTTTGTTTATACAACCAGCTCTGGCAGCCACGGGTGTCTGGGGATAACTCTGACCTCTGGCCTGATTTGGGGATCTGCACCTCCCCAGCAGGGGCAGGCAGACTCGTAATTCTTTCAGGACAAGCTCAGTTTGAGATGCACCAACTGCCCTGGCCAGTGTCACTTGTGGCATTCACTGCCTGTGCTTCTTGCTGTGCCCTCTGTGTAACCCTGAGTGCCAGGCTGGGCTCTGTGACTGGCATTTGGGCTCCTGGGGTGGTGGTGGGTGAGGAAAGGCTGCAGCAGTGCTGTGCCCAGGCTAGGCAGCGTCCCATGCTTGCTGGAACTTGGCTGGCAGGCTTGGGTCCCACATTGATCCTCTCCTTTGTCACCAGCCTGGACATGCAGGGCCTGGTGTCAGGTGGAAAAGAGTTAAGGGGTGTAGAGTCCTTATGTGAGCAGAGAGGGCCCAGATATTGTGGATCCAGTCAGGATGGAGCACATCCTTGGTTTTTGGATCCACAGCATTTTACCTCTGATGGTTCCACAGCTGCGACTGTCAGAAAGTTCTATTTCTCCCTCCACCAGATTCACTCAAAAATAGTGTTGACTGTTTGCATTTTTACTGAGATGCAGATACCAATAGGTGTTACTTTATCTTCCCCTTCATAAAAAGAGCCTGGTGGACAGCAGAAAGAATGGGGGATATGTGATGCCACTCCTAATTAGATAGAAGGTGTCACACAACAGGATTTTCTCCCTTCCAGTGGGGGGACTGTGGTCACTGAATATCTTGAGCTTTTTCTTGTGCTCTCTACAATTAGTTTTTCCCATGGGACATGGAGACTGCTTATGTTCTGAAAAAATGAGCTGCTATAAATGACACTGTGCACTCCCATTAATAAACATCCTTAAATGTGTATTTCATAGACAAGAGAATTTTGGATTTTTAAAAAATTTTATTAAATGTGTGAATATAGTCTCCTTGGGGTCTTTTATGATTATTCCTATACTTGTTTTTTGTTTCTCATAGTGCTGTAATCTCTTGAGTGTCTCATATGGCAAGTGTAACAGCCTTGGGGAATGGCTGCTGTAGGGCATGCCTTGGATACTGAGCTGTGCCACACAATGTCATTGTCATATTCTCCTGGCTTTGGTCATTCCTCTGCAAAGGAGTGAAAAGAGTGTGTTGCTTATTCCTGCCTGTATTTGTGGGCAGTGCTGTCTGCACCTTACAGAGGCTTATTTTTGCAGAAGTGAAGAGTGCCCTGATGCAGTCAGGAGATAAGGAAAATGACAAAGTGCTTTTTTCTTTGGACAGCAAAGCCTGTTGGAGAAGCTGTTACTCAGGCTATTCCTTCCTGTCCCCTTGGTTATGACAGCCCTTTGTGGATGACAGTCCATTTCTTTTCAGCAGTTTGGTTTACACATTCCTCTGTGGCTCCTCTGCCTTCTCTGGATTGGGAAATCTGCTTTTAGCCCAGATTATTTCAGTAAGGGCAGCCTGGGCTGCAGGCATACCTGGAGCAGGGGAATGGTGGAACAGTAAACAGGACAGCTGTAGGCTGAGCTTTGGTAGCTGTAGGCTGAGCTTTGATAGCTGTAGGCTGAGCTTTGATAGCTGTAGGCTGAGCTTTGGTGCTGGTGCTCTGTGAATAGCACTTGTCCATGGATCCTTTCCTCTGCTACAGTAACTCTGTGGTGCTGCACAGCAAACCAGGCTGGGAAATTCCTTCTCCTGAAAAACAGTGAAGAACTGGTTGTTTCATTCCTTGGCTCACCAAAAGGCAGCACAAACAGCTGGACAGGAGGCAGTGACCAGGCTTGGGGATTGCAGCAGCCAGAAATGCTGTTTGTCAAATGTGTGTATTTTTTCACTGCTGAGCTGGTATTGTTGCCAGAAGAAATGTGAAGCAGTTTGGAATCCCTTGTTTTAGAAGGCATTTTGTTCACTGGGACACAGAGTAGCTTTGCCAGAGGGGATATACCTTGGAATGAGTTGGCTTTTGTCATGTCTCCCCAAAAAAAAGTGTAATGACCATCTACTTTACACCTTTTCTGGGGTTTCCTGACTTTCCCTTGTAAGCCTGGAGCTCAGATGCAAAAGGCACCACAGCAATATAACTCCTGTGTGATGATCTCTCCTGAAGCTGTGTCAGCAGCTGACCAGGCAGGGCAGTTTGACAGCTATTTTTTTCACAGTGAAGCAGTGTATAAGCATTTGGACTCCTGTTAAGTTAGCTTATTTTAGAAAGCCTCAAATTATCCTGGTCTGAAAATTGTTTCTTAGGAACCACTCAGTTCTGGGTAATTTACAGCCACTTAAACTAAAACTTAATTTAGCTAAGCTGACAGTGAGTTTGGTGGCCAGAGTGTGTTGTGCAGCCTGCTGACTTGTCTGGAAAGGCACCAGGAGGCACCTTGGAGGTTTCTGTCCTGCCCTGTGGGTGGGAAATGTGTGTGGCCAGGCAGAGCTGGGCTCCCAGGACGTGCTGGTGCCCTGCTGAGCCCTGTGCCAGTGCTGGTTCTGGGTTTGTGCCTTCTGTCACTGGAAGCACTGTGCTACCCAAGCTGTTCATAACAGCCTAGCTCCTGGGCAAGGCAGTGATGTGGTTTTCTTTAGCTGCTACTTGTTGCAGCACTTTATCTGAAGAATAATGCCATCTTTAAGCAGAATATTTACTGTGGGTGTAAGGCATTTATTTTCCTTTGAGAGAGAATTTAAACAATTGTCTTCTGATAGTACTGATCACAGTGTGTGTTCTCACCTACACAGGTGCCAGCTCTCAACTTGGTGTTCAATTATTTATGTTCTTTTAACAACATAAATAAACATCTGGCTCTCTACATGTGTATTTTGCTTGGTGCTAGGTTTCTCTTGAAAGAAGGAGGAAACTGTCCTACAAAAGTGTTTTCCACCAACCTTTTCTGTTTGGTTCCTTGCAGGGTGTGAGGACTGTGGGCAATACCATGATTCAGAGTGTCCTGAGCTGGGCCCAGTGGTGACTGTCAAAGACTCCTTTGTATTGAGCAGGGCAAGGTAAGAAATATTTGTGTTGTTCCTGAATAACCCAACGCCCCTGTTAGTCCTTTAAAGCATATTTGCTGTTCAGTGGATGTGACAGCTGGAAACTGAAGTCCCAGAGGATGATAGAAATCTATGGAAAGCACATGGCCTTGATTAAATAGAAAAATTAATGCACACACTTAAGTGCTGCACTGAATTGAAGCCAAAAAAAATAACTTGCTGCTCATCAGGACTCTGTTTCTTTGCTGAGGTTTCTGGCAAAAAGTCAGGTAGTGCCAGATGGGGTGATGACTTCTGTCGTGGTTGAATACCTGCACTTTTATCCCCCTTAGATACACTGGATTCATTTCAGAGAAGTGTTTGAGGATTTCTCATTCATGTTTATGAACTCTGTCATTCCTCCACTTAGAAACAAAACAAGTTGTTCTCATTATTGTGGGTCTTTGCAAACGATTAGGGCTAATAGTTCTGTCAGCAAATCTGCGATAGCGCAGCAGAAACACTCATGTTTGCCAAAAGAAACAAATAGACTCAATCTAGTTGGGAGAAAACAACACTGAGTAGTGATTTTTACAGGGAAAGACAATCAGCCACTGTCAGCAAAATTCATATTGAGGTGTAGAATGTAAAGCCATTGTGAAGGTGTAGTACAGATCCAAAAAGGGAAATGTTCAGATGGCTTCATGTGTTTATATAATGTGTGCAGGGCTTCCATATTTCTTCTTGGGAAGTCACAGGCAAAAAACAGGCCTGTAGGCAGCAAGTCTGGCACATCCTGGCTGTGTAGGCTGTGCTGTGTATTCCCAGCATCATTTTGTAACAAATACTGACGTACTGGATCTGCCACGTGGGTGCTACCACCCCTTGGCCAGGGCAGGATGCTCTTGGTGTCCCACCAAGTACAGTGGCTGCACCTGTACAGGAGCTGTCCCTGCTTTTCTGGGCCTTTCCAGAGGAGCAATTTCCCTGCACTTCCTGCCAGGCACTGCCTTCCTGTGCCTGGAAACCTGCCCTGGATGATCCCCTCCAGCAGCTATTAATGGTTAACAGCCCTGACACTACAGGTGCTTGAGGGTAGTGTAAAAATGCCCTTTGGAATAACAGAAGCTGGTGAGGGAGGTGCTTTTATTATATACAAAAAATGGGAAGTGCAGTAAGTCTCTAGTCTGTACTGCACACATTCAATGACAAATTATTTCCTACCTTTTTTCTAACTTGCACTTTAATGTCCAGATGTTACAACTGGGAATGTTTGCAAATATGATGCATGCACTGGTTTTCAATCTCCTTTTGCTGTGCAAATGCTAAGTTTTCCCTAGTGGAAGTGTGGGCCGCTGGACCATAGATTTGAAAGTAGCATTTAAAATTGACTTTTTTACAGATGAATGTATTTATTTTCCTTAAGAGTTTTCACCTGAAATCAGTGTAGATAAGAAAAGGAAAGAAGAAATTTAATTGCAGCCTCTATGTCTGGGGACCAGTAGGGGAAAGTGAGTTATCTGAGGTTAAGGGCAAGTTTAACCACAAACTGGATATGAATCTTTTAAAAACAGTCTGCTTGCTTAACCACGTTTGTTGTTCCCTCTGTCTTACTGAAAAGATAAAATGGATGCTTCATGGTTAGAAAAGAAGTGTTGAGAAACATCTGAACTTCTCTGTCTCTAATGCTGCTTATTGTATGTTTCAAATGAAAAGTTTTTTGGTTGGTTTTTATTTTTTTTTCAATTAATTTGCTTATCACTATGATTGCAATCTTTCTATATTTCTCTTTATCTAGGCAGTAAAGCAGTTCTGCCAGTGTCAACCTCTGCAGGCAGTCAGTAGCCTGCCTGATTATTTTTAGCTTTTCATCTGTTAGCACAGACCTGCAAAAACAGAATTGCATTTGCTCTGTAAAACCAATACAGTGGAGCCAGTCATGTGAATTTTTTGGGAAGAAATTCTTGGTGTATTATATGTAGTAACAGTATTTACTACGTGTAGTTCTTCTCAGAAGTTTGATTGGGAAAAAAGAGAGGCTGGGAGCACAGAAACACAGAAGTCAATGCTGACTTCTTCCTTCCATGGGTTCCTGCAGTGCATAACTGTTACTGGATGAAGTGGTGTTCAGCCTAAGGTTGAACTTGATGATCTCAGAAGTCTTTTCCAACCTAATCAGTTCAGTGATTTATTTTTTTTTCCTCAATTCGCTTAATTTTTTAGATCATCTTTGCCTTCCAATTTGGAGATAAGACAGCTGGAGGATGGGACTGAGGGAGTGTTTGCTCTGACTCAGCTGGTGAAACGTACCCAGTTTGGCCCCTTTGAATCCAAGAGAGTTCTCAAGCTGGAGGAAGAATCAGTTTTTCCCCTGAAGGTAAGACACAATTTATAAAGCAACAAATAGCAAGCAGTCAGTTTTACCTGTGATGAATGAATGCTAATACGGTGGAAACAAAGATATGTGAGGGGGGATTATTTGGAACATCTTTTAGGTGTGCCCTGTGAGAGATGAGCTAAACAAATATTCTCTGGGCAAGGAACAGAAGAACCAAACTGGGAGCTCAGTTCTTTTAACGAGTCTCTTCAGTTTGGTTGAATTTGCCTAATGAGCTACATATGCATTAGGTTTATGGAACATGCAGAATAAGTGGGGTTATTTTCTGTCTTACATTTGTTTTATTCCTCTCTTGACAAGTTTTGGTAGGAAAAATGCTACATTAAGAATGGAATTCAGTCTTAGTTTCCACTAATACTTAAGTCAGAAGTAAAGGTTTAGAAATGTGCCTTGGGCTGATGGCTGTTTGGATACCCTTCCACTCATGCATGCAGTAATTTTTTGGGAACCTGGTGGCTGTAGCAAGAATTCTTGGGATGATTTTGGTCAGTTTGTTCCCATCTTGCTCCTGGTTGTCTGTCTCATCTGAAGGTGTGACTAAGTGAAAGATGCCTGATGTGAGACTTGAGGCTTGCTTCATCCCTGATGTCCATTGAAAAGAAACCGCTGCAAAAGCAGAAAATAATTTTTCCTTTCCTTAGCTTTGTATCACTTCTCAGGGTTTTTATTTTGTGCACATTTTGCTTGGCAGGTGTTCCAGAAGGAAGGGCCTCTGGTGTATTTTGACACCACAAACGAAGATGATTGCAACTGGATGATGATGGTGCGCCCAGCCACCGAGTATGAGCATCAAAACTTAACTGCCTTCCAGCATGACAATGACATTTACTTCACCACCTGCCAGGACATCCCCCCAGGAACTGAGCTGCGAGTGTGGTATGCAGCTTTTTACGCCAAAAAAATGGAAAAGCCAGTGCTGAAGCAGGTCACTAGTGTTGCCAATGGTATGTGTGGGGGCCTTTCTTCCTTCCTAAGGGCCCAGTGCTGGCAGGGACTGATAGTCCCTGGCTGTTGGAGTTGACAGTGCTGTTTATCCACTAGGCTCTTATCCTGCAGAGTGAGGCCAGCCTGCACATGTGGGTGCCCTGCAAGAGGAAAGTGTAGCTTCTTCGCTGTGATACAGCCAGGTTTTTTAAAACAGGTGGCCTAGTTAATGGTACAGCCTCTTCAGAGTGAACAAACTGGATGAATAGTCCTTAACTAAAGATTTGGTGGTTGTATCAAAAGCATTCCTGGGTAGAACAGCAAAGGAGCTCCATTATAAGAGAAATCTGTGTGCAGATTTGCTAAAGAAGCCATTCTTCAGTTGCAGTGAAAATGGTTTGGTTTTGCACAGAACCATTACACAGTTCTCAAAAACTAGATTTTTCTTAAGCAGCCTCACATGGGACCCACTGGACTAAGATCTACGTGGCTGTGCTTTGGAAAGAAAGGCAGCAGATAGTTTAGAATCTGAATTAGAATTACCACAAGTTCCAGTGATTTCCCCTTTGTTTTCTCCTACTTTTCCATTTCTACAGCTGAAAGGCAAAAACCTTCAGGTTTGCAAGGGTGTTTTCTTCCTGCTCTTGAGCTGGGAGTACTCCCTGGATGTTATTACTGCTCTGCTGGGTATAATTTGGGGTGACAAATTTGGGGAGAGGCCATTGCCACCAGTGTCAGCTTTATGGCTGCCCTTGATCCTAAGCAGAGTCTCAAGTGCTGGTGCTGAATCAATGCAGTTGACATGTTTTGGTATTAACTGAGAGGTTTCATCTTTTCCCTCTTTATTTTAACCTGGCCATGTATTTTTGTGGGGTTATGGGTATTTAAAAATACTGTTGAAGTATTTTTACTGCTCTCTCTGTTCAGCACTTCACAATACACTTGAGAATATTTAAGGCACAGTGGGTGAGATTCAGGTTTAAGAATGCCCTGGTTAAAATTTTACATGAGAATGTTGTTTGCCGGCCTGTTTCAGAATAAATTTTTCTGACTGTGGTTACTGCCCTCAGCACAGAGCAAGAGTCAAAGGGTCTGGGCAATAAAGAAGATGAACTCTTTTTCCTCTTCACAGATACATCCTTGGCAGCAATGGAATCTGATAAAGAGGGGAATAATAAGGTCTCTTCAAAACCTTCATCTACTGTCTTACCCCATAAAAAATCTAAGAAATCCAGCATACTAGCAGCTGATCCAGCAGGTATGCAAAATTACAGTGCTCTTAAGGGAGATAGAGGACAGATACAGGTCTGCAGAGCTGTTGGTGTAACACTCCTACACATGTACTATGGATATATAACTTCTGGCAAATACTAATTTAGAGAGGATTTGAAAGCCTGATTTTTTTCTTTTCATTGTCATGGCACAGTGCTTAAAGTACATACACAGGTTAAAAAGTGACAGAGGGGCCAATAAACTTTTAGGCAGAGTATTTTCATGAAAACCACAACTGCTCCTGACTGGAGCAGTGGTTAGTATTGGGGTGGGGGCAATCCCCAAGAAAATCTTCATTCTTCCTGTGCAAAGTGTAGTAATTCAAATGATCAGGCCAAGTTCTAGAAGAAAGCATTAAAGTGTTGGGAAATGACAAGAACACTGGCCATCCCCACATTACAATAATACCATAGGCTATGCCACTATTAGAGTTGAGACTGTTCTAAATTGCAGAAACTCAAATTTACAGAAACTCAAATAAACTTACAAGCAATACATATCCTCTTGGCAAAGAACATATGGCTGAGGAAATACCTGGTAGTGTCACAGGAACTCTGTCCCAAGGATTCATTATGAAGCAGTGTTCCCCCCACCCAGTCTCTGCTAAGGGGAGCAGGGAAATCAAGAATCCACTTAACAAAAATTTCAGAAAGTACAGTGAGAGTACACAAGATCAAAAGAAAACCATTCTAGGTCTGCTCTTTGAGAGGTTATTTTCCTAAGCTTTGCTTATTAATAGTAAAAGTAGCCAGGGGGAAAGGAGGGGAGTTGTTGCAGACATGTACAGAGCGGTTGATCAGAGGATCCATTTGTCAGCTTGGCTTCTGTCACAGCTAAACTGAAGTTGACTGGTGAGTTGTCTTTCAGTTTGGCATTATTGATTTTTCCAGAGAAAATGAAGAATTGGAACAGCCCCTTCTACATCTTCACCCTACTGCCTGAAAATCCAACTTCAGCAGAAACAAAATGCTGCCTATTAGATTTTGGGAGCTCTGAAGTGTTACCATGGATGTAGTGTGTTGGTGCTTCCAAAACAAAATTTTCTTCTTTTGATTGTGTTTGTCTCAAGCCATACCAAGCTGTTACCAGCTGCCAGGTCTGTGGTTCCAAGTCAGCCAGGTTGCCCTGCAGCTGCCCTGGAAGCCTGAGGAAGTGGGAACTTAAAAAGGACCTGACTCTTCCTGCCAAACCAGTGCAAAGAGCAACTAGGGAGCAAGGGAAGTGCAGAGTCAGGCACAATTAACTTACACAGAATCTTGGTTTGCTGCTTTTGTCCTCCTGGACAGAGCCCTCAAGAAGTTCTTTATGTAGCCTGTGAAAAAGGAATTTTGTTGCTGCATTGCCATGTCATTCCTTATTCCTTTATTGCAGCATGGATGAGATCACACCTCTGTAGTGCAGAGTGTTGAATGTGCAGGGAACTACCAGTACCTCAGAGAATCCTTTATTTTGGTTTAAGAGCCAATGCTGAAAAGAGGGAAGCACTTCACTGTCCCTTTACAGATGGGGTCCTCAGGCAGAGAGAGATGAGCTGACATGTAGTGTCCATCCAGGAAATCTGTGGCAGGAACTGAGGCACGATTCAAATTCCCTGTGCTGCCATTCACTTACCCTGACTTCAGTGTCATCCTCCTCCTCTGCAGCAGGAGTCTTGTACACTGTGGGATATTCACCTTTTTGTGTGCCAAGAAAATCTCTGAATTGGTCCAGATTTATCAGATCCTCTTGACAAATTCAAAGGAATGTGAACAGAGTAACTTTTCCTATTTTAGTTTTTAATTCCAGTTTCATTTTTGCCCTAATTTCTTCATTTTCTTTACCTTTCTTCAGTTGATGTTTTAATTAAAGTATTAGTATGGTGATTTCATAGCACATCTTAATTAATGAAATGCTGAAACCCAGGTTTTCATTATCCTCACCCTTACTTCCATTAATCCAAATGTTCTTACTCTGCAATGCCCTTCACAGAGAGCAAGGAGGTTTCTCCTGCCTCTGTCCTCAGCTGACCTAGAAGAAGACTGGTAACTCTGGTTTTAAAGGTGCTAAAAATTGCTTTGTCATGTCTTTTATGAGTACAGTTCTTTAGAAAGTGATAAAGGAGCCCTCAGGATTTTACAAGGGCACTGCTACTCTCTCTCCTGACATCATTTATATCTTCTGATAGTTTAACTCTTCGTGTTTGGAGAATCCTGAAATGGTCCTGGCTGCTCCCAGGGGCCTCTTGCTGCCTGAATTGTACCTTATCATACTCAGGGAGTTACTGCAAGATAAACAAAGCCACAGGGGGTTACCACCTTTCTATTTTCAAAGCCTTTCAGTATTTCTTGTTGTGATTTAGTGAACACTCCAGAAGGCAGTGGAACAGCAGAAGCAAAACCCAACCTGTGGACGTGTAAAGTGTGTTCATCTGCTTTCCAAGAGCCCCAGCTGCTGACAGGTAGGAAGTGCTAGAAATTCATGGGAGAGCACTGAGAATCATCAGCAGACTTTTTACTCTTCCACAGCTGTGAAGCCATGCACCATCCATGGTGAAGCAAGATAAAAGTTTTAAATTTTGTGTTTCTTTAAGGAAAGCAGTAATAGGGAAGGTAGAACGAGGATATTTTGGATGCTTTGACCATGGCAGTGTTCAGTCCCTGGACAAAAAACTGCAATGTTGACTCTAGAGAAAATAAAACTGTGATCTAGAAGATGATGTGACTGTCAGGAAAATCAAGGATAGGGAGCTGCATGAGCAGTGTAAAGGTCAGTGATGCCAGGTTATACTTTGTGATATTGTCCATCTGGTATTTATGGGACAGATTTAGCAAGGGCAACAAAGTCCATTTTTTTTTCTGCATTTCTTTTGCAGCTATTTTATGCAATTTTCAGAAGAACTTAAAATTATTTAGAAGCTTTGGTCATTTGTTGAATCATTTTTGAGAGGGGGACTTAGATCAGTAAATAACTTGTGCATTTGGGAGAACATACCCATTATTAGAAACACAAACTTTTACTGTGATATCAACAAGTCTCCTCAAAAATTCAGTTCTTGTGACTGTTGAATAAACTGTAGGCTTTGATTTATGAAGGTATCATGACTGCTTTTGGAATAATTTGAAATAAGTCTCTGCAAAGTGAAATGGACTTGATAGATGGGCTTCAGCTAGTTCCATTTGAGTATTTTAATGATAATTTCTTCCTCACTCTCCTATTCTTCCCTATCCACCCAGAGCACTTGCTGAGTCACCTGGAACAAACCAAAGGTGCCCCCCCAGGCAGCCAAAATGATGCTGAGAAAGCAGAAAAAGCAGAAGAGGCTGTGCCAGCAGATCAACCAGTGGCAAGTGATGCAGCCAGTGCCAGCACAGACTCGAGGAGAAAGGCCAGGAGGGGAAGAAAAACCAAAACAGCAAAAGTAGAAACACCTCTTGTCATTGATGAAGAGAAAGATTCTGCAGGTAAAACAGAAATGGGGAAAATGCTAAGGAATGTATCTGCTTATACATCTGTGAGGATGCCTTTGCAGAAAGGCCTAAAAAGCAGAGGGACAAGATGGAGGTTTTTAGTTGGATCACTAAAGGTGCCAGTTTACAAGTTTTGTTAGTTATTATTTTGTTTGTTAGTTATTTCTGGGGGCCTTGAAGGCAGCACCTACACTCAGTCACCTGCATTCTTCTGTGATGGTTTGTAGAGAGCCCCAGAGAAACTCAGGGTAGTGGTTATGAGAACTGCAAGAAGGAGCAGGAGAGGAAGCATCCAGAGGACAAATCTCCCTCAAGTTTAGTTTAGAGAGGGCTTTACCTTCCTTGAAGGGATCTTCTAATAGGAAATTTCATGGTGCTTGGTCAACTGACCCTTCAGTAATAGCTTGGAAAGGTAAGAAGTTAGAAAAAGTTGGGATGTCCTGTGACAGGGATTTGGATTAGATTTTTAAGAGCCCTTCCAACCCACACTGTTCTATGGTTTTTTAGTGTGTTTGTGGACAATTGATTTGTCCAGTGCCACATCTTATTACAAATTCTGCATTTGAGGTTTTACTTCCAGCTGTCCCCATTACTGCTGTGTTTATTTCTTTGTTGTGTATGCAGTGGAACGTGTGGCTGACACTGTCACTGAGGTCCCTCCAGAGGAGGTGGCCCTGCCTCCAGCTCCAGAAGAGAGGATTATGGATCTGGTTTTAGGAAAGGTGCCCAGCACCACAAACAGCATCAGCTCAGTGACAAAGTAAGTGTTCTGGGATGCAGAATTTCCTCTTAGCTGTAGCTAAGATGACATAGCATGCAACAGTTCTCAACTTCTGGGCCCACAGATGCTCTTTTTTATCAGCATGAAATTGTGTGATGCTGCTGCTGCTTCAGAGGTGATTTTGAGTGCTACTTGTACACTGGTAGGATTTTGGAACATAACATAAATGAAAGTATTTTTTTCATCATGTTACTGCTTTTATTCAGTATGTTTCCAAAAGCCTCCTGCAGCTGCAAGGTGAAATTTACTCCCATTGAGTGCTAGTGATAAGACAGGCAAAGGGATTTTTTCTTTCAGAATATGTTAATCGTTATTATTATTCAGTCTTGCTTGTCATCTTAGCTCATGAATGACTTCATGTTGATTTTGCATGTGATACTCCAGATTTGGAGCAGTAGGAGGGGAAAACTTCAGTATAACAGAACCTCAGGAAGACTCTTAAGTATCATGTGATTAATTCAGATTATTTTGTGTCTTTTTGTCCTGGTAAAATTGGCCTTTTGAATTTTATTTTTTGTATAATAGAGCACTCAATTTTTATGAAGTAGTAGTAATGGAATATGCTGAAGTCCTTAGCAGACAGAGGGCCATCAGAAAGGCATTTCAGCAGGTGGTTGTGCTGGGAAATGGCACAGTGCTGCTTGGCACCATGCTGCCCTGCCCAAATACACTTTTTACATGGAGGCTGCCAAGCTTCCTAAGCTGAGATAGTGCTGATTTTTTCAGAGCAGAGCAGATTCTTTCTGTTCCTCTGAGGGGCCTGCAAAGAGAATCTCTGCTGCTGCTTTTTGCCTCCTTGGCTCTGGGTGAAGAAAATTCGGAGTGAGTGAAATCTGCAGCTTCCAGGGGGTGGCCAAGGGGGCACCTTGGAGCTGGACAAGCTCCATCCAGGTGCCCTCCCTCCCTCCTGCCAGGAGCTGACTTTAACACTCCTCTAGCTTTTGCCAGCTGGTGGAACTCTGTTGCAACCTGTGGGATAACTTTCAGTCCCTGCCTTTCTCTCTAATCCAGTAGGTTTGCTCATCACCAAAACACCATGTCCCTCAAAAGAAGTTTAATTCTCTCCAGTAGACACGGGATTCGGCGGAAGCTGATAAAGCAGCTGGGGGAGCACAAGAGGGTCTATCAGTGCAGCATCTGCAGTAAGATCTTCCAGAACAGCAGCAACCTCAGCAGGCACATCCGTTCTCACGGTGGGTTGGCTTTTCCCTTGCCTGAGCATTGATTTTGTGTCTTGCTTCCACCTTTGAGTTAAACAGCAGGGCTTGTTTTAGCTATTGGGATGTGTATTTATTTATAGACCTGGTTTTGCTTTTTTCTTTCTTTTAACTCTCTCTAGGAAACTGTTTTAATTTTTCAGAGCAAAGCATGAGAAGATAATAGCACAAAATTGAAGTTAAAAGTACAGTAATTTCACGATTATAAGCCGCATCATTTTGACTAAAATTTTGGTCTGAACCGGAAGTGCAACTTATAATCAGGTGTGGCTTATATATGGACAAAGAACGAAAAGTTGCTGTTTAGTTTGGAGGACAGGTGTCTGCTGAGAAAGGCAGGAGCTTCTCTTTGCAATGGAGAAAGTAAACTCCCTCCAAATTATTATAATTTTGAAACCAAGGGACTCTCAGGCAAAGATACGGGAATTAGGAATAACAGTTCTTTACTAGGGAAATTAAAATAGAAATACAGCACTACAAAGAAACAAACCCCAGACCCTGACACAGTCAGAGTACAGCCTGACACCCGTCAGGCAGGGTGTTGGCAGCAGTCCCATTCCATGGTGGCTGCATCCTCCTGCAGTGACAGATGTGGCTCAGTTGGAGCAGTGCTCCTGTACAAGGTGCAGTTTCCCTCCGGAGCTCCAGTGGGGATGTGGAGAAATCCGGTTTTCCTCTGGAGTCCAGTGGAGAAAGGGGCTCCCTTAGTGTCCCAAAACCTCTGTTTTTATCTTGGTAAGAAATGTTGGGCTCTTCCCCCTGGCTGGAGCAGCTCCCAATGGGATGCAGTAATTTTATCAGTCCCACAGTGGGACTCAATGGCCATGAGCAGAAAATGACTGGCTGGAGGAAGGATGGGTTGTGAAAAGATAAAGAACAATGCCCTGCCTGGTTTCAATGGATGGCCCATTAGCAGAATATCTCCCACAGAGATCAGGATCACTGCCCCCACCCTCAACAGATGGTGATAGAACAGATACCTTTTATCACACTCTGTATTGTAATGTGTGGCTTATAATCAGGTGTGGCTTATAATCGTATTTAAAATTTGAATTAGGTACGTCTTTTAAATGAAGGCAAGGATGTATTTTTTTCCCAAAGCTCTTATTGCCTTTAAATATACACATAAATATCACCCTCACCTTCACAGCACACGGGTAACATAGCTGTGTAAATGTCAGGTGAGTGCTTTTCCACCCCAATTCCAGGGGTCTGTGTCCTATTCTAAGGGTTCCATGAAAAAATCATCACTGAAAAAGGGTGGGGGAACTAAACCAAAATTGTTGGAAATAGTTAAAATCCACTGGTTAGATCTCCTGAATTACTGAATTTTCCATCACTAGCCTGTTTGTTGGCAGTTGCATGTGCTTTGGTTTCCCCTGTCTTGCCTGGAGTTGGTTATTATCAATCACTGACTACTTCCCTTTCATCTGGATTGATCCCCTCAGGTGACAAACTCTTTAAATGTGAGGAATGTGCAAAGCTGTTCAGCAGGAAGGAGAGCTTGAAGCAGCACGTGTCATACAAGCACAGCAGGAATGAAGTGAGTGGAAGGGGCTCTCAGGCTTTTGCAGGGTTTATGTGGGAAGGCACAGTGAGATTCCAGGTGTGAGCTGGGCAGCTCCATGTGAGCAGGTATCCCATGTGAATGAGAAAGCACAGAGGGGGTGCTGACATCTTATCTTGGAATAACTAATCAATCTGAGAAGTGCTTTTGAGCATGTGCCAGCCCTTTTCCTACAGAAAATTGCCCTCAGACATCACTTCCAGCAGACAAGCTGGAATTAGCTGGACCTGCATGAGACAGAAGTGAGATCTGACTTGAGTTATGCTGCTAAATAGGGTTGTTCCATTCTTGTTTGCTTGTTCTGTTTAATTTCTCCCCACTTATCACTCCTTTAATGTGTGAACTCTGCCTTTTGATGCTGCTGCCATAGAAATATTAAACACACCTGTAGTGGCACCTCATTAGTGAAAATTTCCATTGTTGCTTGACACCAGGGTCCTTAACTCTCAGATTGCTGCCACCTCTTTTGGAAGATGAGTCAAATCACATCTTGCTTCTCAAACATTCTGTGTGTGTGTTGGACCAGGGGAATATCAGGGAGACTGCTACATCCACACAGGAGCATAGTCTTTGGGATTTTTTTTATAACTCAGGTGGCAGGATGATACAGCATCAGAATTTTACACCACTGTGTAGTTAAATGCCCTCTTGAAGGAATAAAAAATGGAAAGGACAGAAAACAGATGAGGTATTTGGGGTTTAGGATTTGTCTGTCAAATGTGACTTTGCTTTTCCTGTTTGTGATCCTCAGGTGGACAGTGAGTACAGATACAAGTGCACCACGTGTGAAAAGGCCTTTCGGATAGAGAGTGCATTGGAATTCCACAACTGCAGGACAGGTGAGAATGGACAACTGTTCCTCTGCCATCTCTGCTCCATTCTGGGAAGATGTCCCCAAATCCATCTCAGCAGAGAAACTACAGAAGAGGAGTAGGGATTTAGGTTTTTGTCATAAGAAAACTGTAACCAATAATCTGTAGATCAACACATCCACTTAGGAATTAGGTATTTTTAGTATCTCCTGCTCACCTGTGTAATACCCTCAATGGTGTTTCCTTTGTTCACAGATTATCTGTCATCATCTCTGTTTAACTTTTCCCTGAGACTAAATTCTGTCTCACTCCTCTGAAACAGAGGAGCTGGAAACAGGACCAGTATTAGTGGTAATTTGCAGTTTTCTGGGATTAGTTTTCTTCAGATTTATACTTGCAGTAGTCTCTAAATTATTTTTTTCTTGGTATCACTCCAACTTGTCCTTTTCTCCCATAGCCATCTGTGGTCACTCATATTATTTATGCTATGATCTTATGCTCAGAAAATGCCATTTACCTTTATGAGCCCACAATAATGTTCAGTCCAGAATCACCCAGGTAATTGCCCTTGGAGCACAGTGATGGTTTACATGTTTAAAACCCAGATCCAACAGAAGAACCACCTGTCTCACAAATATACAAAACCTGTTTCCAGCTGTAAAGAGCTGCATGGTTTCTCTTGCTTACAGATGACAAGACATTCCAGTGTGAGATGTGTTTCAGATTCTTTTCTACAAACAGCAACCTTTCAAAACACAAGAAAAAACATGGGGATAAGAAGTTTGCATGTGAGATCTGCAATAAGATGTTCTACAGGAAGGATGTCATGCTGGACCATCAAAGGAGGCATTTGGAAGGTAAATTTACTGCAGGTCAACCTAATTATTTCTCTTGGAACAGCAGTGGAGATGGGCAGGTTAAGGAAATGATAGTGTGCATTAGATTCTTCTGGCTGGTGGCTGTCTTTTTTTTTAATTATCAGTTACCTGATCCAGTGTTTCAAGTTAAAGCAAAATTTGACATTCATGAAAAATAACAGCAGTGGGTCCAGAGCTATTAACAGTCATGTTACATGGCTTATTATGCAGCAGTTTGGACAGGCTGATTTTAATTATATGTTTTTCTTTCTTTGCATCCTGTTCTTCTTTTTTTGAAAATTCATGTGGTAACTTGAAAATCTGAAGGCAGAGAGTTAACTTACCATGTACAACTGAGAGTGTCTACGATATAAATACAGTGTCAGTGGCATTTTATCTCTGAAACACTTCAATATGTGAAAATTAGATTATGAGAGTTTACTGTTCAAAATCTCAAGCATCTAATGATATTAGAGGTACTCAAAGACTGGAAGAAGTTGGGACATTGCTCAGCATGTATTAGAACGTGGTTAGTGACTTAGATGATAAAACCAAAAGTGATTTTTTAAAAAAAAACATCCAGATTGTCTGTTTTGTGTCATGAACCAGAGGACAAGGGGCTATTTGACACTGGCAGTGTCTCATTTTTAGCTGTCACAGAAGAGCAGGAGCCCTCTGCCCTGCTGAAAGTAGCAGAGAAAGAGGTCTGAAATCCTCTCTGAGCATTACAACTGATGCTGGATGGTTGCATTTCTCCTTAGAGATTTCCTCTCCTCTCTTTCTTTGTGAGGGTAATTCTGGGCCAGATACCAGATTGGAGTGCCAAAGCATACTAGATCTGCCTGTTTCTTGGTGTTGACAAAAATGTTATGGACAAACAGACACTTTACAGTTGGTTTACTAACCAATAAACCACTTTGGCAGACTGCTTCTATATTCTTAAAACACCCTTTTAATTTAGAAATCACCCTTTTGTTAGCAATTAAACCCTGCATTGAGGCCCTTCCCAGTGTTTCACTCTTCTTCCCAGTCTCCTCCTGGAAAGGCCTGCAGGCTGGAGTGGAAAGCCATGGTTTATTTCTTGTTTTGTTTTTTTGATGGGGACTGTTGTGTTAAGGGGTGAGGCGTGTGAAGAGAGAAGACTTTGAGCACAGCACGGAGAACATGGTGCGCTACAAGAAGGAGCCCTCGGGGTGCCCCGTGTGTGGGAAGGTAGGAACTGTGCCAGCTGTGCCATGAGAGGCTCTGCATTGTGGCTCCAGGGCTGCTGCAGCTCAGTCTAGAGAGGAGCAAGCTGGGGGGATCCATCCATCCATTTAAATATCTCCAAGGATGGTGCCACACTCTTTTTGGTGGTGCTCAGCAATGGCACGGGGAGCAGTGGCCATAATATAAAACACCTCAAGTTCCACCTCAACGGGGGGAGGAAATTCCTCACACTGAGGGTGGCAGAGCTTTGGAACAGCTGCCCAGAGAGGGTGTGGGGTCCAGTCAGGACATTCATCTTCAAACACCTGCAGCTCTATTATTTATCCAAGCCTAGCATGGATGGTGGGAGCTGTTAAGTGCATTTCAGACCAGAACTTTCCTCAGGATGTGCAGCACAATGTAGAGTGTCACATGGCCACTGTGTGTGTCAGTGGAATCTCATGGCTTATGTCATTTAAAATTGAGTTTTTCTGCCTGGTTGTAAATACCTGGAGTTTACTGGGAATTGGGAATCCTCTTCATGGGGAACAAAATTGAATTCATGGCATAGTCATGGCATGGTTGCATTTGAATATTCAACACTCATGATCTTAAATCACTGTTATCACAAGGAGTGTGGGTTTAATTTGTAATTTTATAAATGTTTAACGATTCATGGTGCAAAAGGTACTCAAGAGCTCTTTAAGTTGCTGTGGTTTTGATGCTTTGGATATGTTTCATATCAGTCAAGGTAGATTTTGTGGCTATGTCTTTTTAGACATAGATGGAACATCAGTGGTTCACAAGACACTGTCTAAATATTTCAAATTCTGTTCCATGTAATTCTGCTGCAGCTTTTTTTGGAAGTCCAGCCCTGACAAATAGCTAGTTTCAGTCAGTTCCTTGGAACTGTGCCCCTGGATTTTGCCATGCCAGCAGTTTTGAGGCAGGCTGCTGGCTGGCTAACAGGAGCTCCTGCATGTTTCTGGCCAGAATGAATTAAAAATAAAACAGTAAATGTGTTCTGTTCTCTCCATGGGTATGTTGCAAAGAACTGTAGCCCTGCTGGATGTGATCCAAACATCCTTCCTTCCTTCTCTTTTCCCTGTAGGTGTTTTCATGTAGGAGCAATATGAACAAACACCTTCTAACACATGGGGACAAGAAATACACTTGTGAGATCTGTGGACGGAAATTTTTCAGGGTGGATGTGTTGAGAGATCATATTCATGTCCATTTTAAGGTATTGTGTTAATAATCAATTTAAAAAGGCAGATTGTTTTGCCAACACTGGATTGTAAGGAATTAAATGAAATTAAAATTGTATCACTCAGTGGTGCTCCTAAAGATGCTTTTATTGATGTGATATTGTACCAGCTGAGTCTCTTTACATTAAAATTCTTTTTATATTTAGAAAAATTAATATTAGTTGTTTGAGTAAGTTATTTCTTATTTGGTCCTGGACAGAGCAGCTCTGGATTGAATGAGGCAGGAGGATATTTAAAATAAATAATATTAGAGCAGTTAATGCAAAGCAGTCTGCATGCCAGCAAAAGGTGAGCAGGCCTTATTTTTTGAAAAAGTGTTAATCTTAAAAGAAAATATTCTTTCCCACTCTACACAGGACATAGCCCTAATGGATGATCACCAGAGGGAGGAGTTCATTGGTAAAATTGGAATCTCATCAGAGGAAAATGATGACAACTCTGATGAAAGTGCAGATTCAGAGCCTCACAAGTATAGCTGCAAAAGGTGCCAGGTAGCTTTAAATACTTTCAAATTAACTTGTTTTTGGGATGGGGGAGGGAGTGGAAGTGTTTATAAATCATTCACGATTTTAAATAACATTAAGGGCTCTCAAAGAGAGGGCCAGTTCTCAGGTCTGCTGTCTTCTGCAGTGCTGTTACCTCTAATCTGTGAACTGAGGCTGTTCCATCAGAATTGAGGTGGTGTCCAGTAAGGGGGATGATGAACACTTAAAAAAGGAGAGACAGATACATTCCCTTTTTCCTGTGAGGAAGAAAACAAGCAAAACTGGAGGAAGGGTCAATAAAGGGACACTCACCTCTCAAACTACCTTTTAATTATGTGCAACTTAAAATGGTTTCAGCATTTCTGATTAATAGAATCCACAAATTGATGATTTTTCATGAGGTCAGAAGGTTCTTTAGTGGATATCCAGTTTGGAGGAGTAAGACTGATGCTTGTGTTCAGTGTGACTGTGTCCTTGCTGGGTGAGCACACTGCTGGGGCAGGTGGGGTGCAAAACCAGTCAGTGAGAACAGCAAAACTGACACAGGAACAGGGGATTTTTGGTTGTTTAGCCACTGAAGTGACCCCTGGAAATCAGAGCTTATTTCATAGCCCACACTTAATGCAATAAAAATTCTTACTTTATCTTCATTTTAAGTCCTGGAGATAATATATTTCAATTTTCTTATCTGGGAGCTGGTTTTAAGTTTGTGTGAGTAAACATGTGGAGGTGTGGTGTCACAGCACTTCATCATGTGCTTGCTTTCACTGTGCTGATTTTCCTGCCTGACCCTTCATGAGTACATAAACTATATAAAATTGTGTGCTTCCAAGCGAGAGCATTCCAGTCAGAAAGATCTTTTTGGAAGTTGAGGATTTTTTAGTGCTCTTGCAGGTGTTTGTGAAGTAAACAGTTGTGTAAGGGCAGAGCTGTGGGAAATGGGATTTGATGTGAGATGGGGACACTGAACAGCCAAAGGGAGAACAAATACAGACAGCTCTTGGAGAAATCTTCTGAGCTCTCAAAAAAATCTGTTTTTTCTGGTCTCAGAGTAAATCTTCACCAAGCTGTGTAGTGCTGTTAGAAATGCCTTGGCTAATTCCAGAATTGGAGCAAAAGACCATGTCATTCTGGCACTTCACCCTGGCATGCTGGAGCATGTATGGATATATTGGAGCACATCTGGATGTGCACATCTGGAGCTCAGTAGTGCAGCACCCATCTGTTGTAGCTGCAGCATCTCCAGGAGCTGAGCCAGAGTGACTGCCCTGCAGTGCCTGGAAATTCCAACCCTTCAGGAGCTGCTGCCAAAGCTGATGGTGCAGGCGGGAGCTCACCATGCCCCCCAGAGCCCAGCAGACATTTTCTCCATCTGTGATGTCCTCACTCTTGCAGAATCACAGAATAAGCTGAGTTGGAAGGGACCCTCAGGGCTCACTGAGTGCAACTCCTGGCTCTGTGCAGCCCCAAGAACCCCCCCACGTGCCTGAGAGCATTGGCCAAGCACTCCTTGAGCTCTGTCTTGCTGCCAGTGACCAGAACCTGGGGAGCCTGTTCAGTGCTGTGCCACCCTCTGGGGAAAGAACCTTTTTCTAATATCCAACCCTGACACAGCTTCAGGCCATTCCCTCAGTGCTGTCACTGTCACACAGAGCAAAGATCAGTGCCTGTCCCTCCTCTGCCCCTCATGGGGAAGTTGTGACTGCACTGAGCTCTCCTCTCAGTCTTCTCCAGATTGAACAGACCAAGTGCCCTCACTGGCTCCTCACAAGGAGGAGCCCTCCAGACTCTTCACCATCTTTGTTGCCCTCCTTTGGACATTCTCCAGCAGTTTAATATCATCCCTATTCTGTGGTGACCAAAACTGCTCACAGTGCTCAAGGTGAGCTGGCAGAGGTTAAATGTGGCTGTTCCTCAATGCACAAACAACTTGAAGTGGAAACAGCATCTCCAGCTAGAAAAAGGAGTGAATAGATGTCTGTAGCAGCGTGCTTGTAATGCCCAAAGAGTTCAGACCTAAACCCAGCTGTCACAGGTTTTTCATCCAGTGGCACACAGGAATTTTAGTGGTACACAGGATATTTATGTCTGCTCAATGTTACACAGTCACTGCCATGCCCAAGGATGTTTTTCCCCCTTGCATTCACTATTGGTTCATTCCCCAGCTGACCTTTGGCAGAGGGAAGGAGTACCTGAAGCACATCATGGACGTGCACAAGGAGAAGGGTTACGGCTGCAGCATCTGCAACCGGCGCTTCGCCTTGAAGGCCACGTACCACGCGCACATGGTCATCCACAGGGAGAACCTGCCCGACCCCAACGTGCAGAAGTAAGGCTTGTTCCACTGAGGAGAGCTGTCTGCTTGGAGTTCTGATGGTTCTGCCACCTGGGGTGCTCCTAGAGAATTTGGGTGTGCTAAAATAACTGTGTAATGGGAGTTTAAATGTTTATTACGAGCTTGAAGTGCGTGTCGCTAGTCTGGGCTTTGCAAAGTATAAATCAATTATTTTAATAAATGTTTTTGAAAAAAACTGAGTGTATAGCTATGCCAGACTGCTCCAAGCTTGCAGTCAACTTGGGGATTTCTTAAGGCTCATTTAGAAAAACTTGTGCTTCAAGGAACTTTTATAGTAATGAGTATTAGCAAATGAAATACATTTGGTGACACGGATGCCTGAGAATTACCTCTCAAGAGAAGAATCAGAGTTTTTGGTCTCTTTGATTTCAGATACATCCATCCATGTGAAATCTGTGGGAGGATTTTTAACAGTATAGGAAATCTGGAAAGACATAAGCTTATACATACAGGTAAAAATGTTGTGTTTATAACTATCAATACTAAAGAGACATTTCTGTTGCCAGTGCCTTTTTCTCTTTTTTTTTTTTCACTCTATTTTACAATAAGACAAATACAGTATTTATTCTTTTAGAGTAAACCAGTTTTCTAAAGCAGGTAATATTAATGAAGAGATTTATCTGGACACACAGTGCAAATTTGTTGTTAATATGTTTGCAGGATTCACCTAATTCTGTATTCTGTTCTTCCCCAAATTCTTATCCATGCCACCTTCTTGCCATTACACAGGCTGAAACCTGCTATTGCAAAATCATTTTTAACAGCTCATTACTATTTCATGCTATTCAGTCTTCTCTTACCTCAGGCTTTATCTTTTTTCCTCACACAAAAAGCCAGCTTTTCTCTCTCTTCAAAGTCTTCTAATTTAATTTGAGCTACAATATCCATGAAAGGTGTCCTTGTCAGCATAGTTGGGCTGTTGCCCTCTAATTCACCACTTTAATCAATTTTTAGGAGATGCACATTACTCATTAACATCTTTTTTTGTTTACGTTGTCTTTTAAATTTATTTTCAAGGTGTAAAAAGTCATGCTTGTGAGCAATGTGGCAAATCATTTGCTAGAAAAGACATGTTAAAAGAACATATGCGAGTCCATGATAATATCCGAGAATACTTGTGTGCAGAGTGTGGCAAAGGTATGTCTGATGCCTTGTTTTCCATTCATTGTGACACTGAGTAGCAGGTGGATATCTGAATTAAAACAGCTTCCATGCTGAGAGTAGTGGCAGTGCTGTAAATCCTGCATTTTTGAGAGGTAGAAAATGTATTAATCAGGAGTGTTACGGTTACGTGAGCTGCCCTAATTTTGTACAGTTTGGTTTCTTGGCCTCTAAGGACAATACTGATTTTAGTAGCATTTGTTTCTGTCAGCTTGGGGAATGCCTGATTTGCATCACATAAGTTAATACAAGTTGATTTTTTCATTCTGGGCTGTTTACAGGCTTAAAAAATACAGTAATTTCTCTGTGTAAGAGCCTTAAGAGTCAAAGTCACTTTGACTTTTTTAATTTCTTGTGTTATAACTTCAACAAATCTGAGCTGGTATTTTAGTGAAAGGCAATAACACATCCAAGGATGTGTTATCTCTGCTTGTCCCTGCTGTTTTGTTTCTCTATCAGTGATTACTCAGATGTTTTCCAGAGCTTTTTTTCTGGAAATAAAATAATAATGATGAAGTGCTACATAAACAGTTAAAAATATGGAACTGTGGACTCACAGCAAATATCAAATAGAGCTGTTGGTTGGCAACATGAGCCTGAGTTCTGCCCTGAAGGTGGGAGTGATGGACTAAGAGTGCTGTGCCTTCTGTCTCACAGGAATGAAGACCAAACATGCCCTTCGTCACCACATGAAGCTTCACAAAGGGATTAAGGAATACGAGTGCAAGGAGTGTCACCGAAAATTTGCACAGAAAGTCAACATGCTGAAGCACTACAAGAGACACACAGGTGAGGACTCCAGAGATGGACACAAGTTGCACTGAATCAGTTAAATGTTTCCCAAGAGAACTCTTACCCAAAACAGTCAGTGTGACAAGAACTAGTAAAATACGCATGCTCTGCTCTTTGCAAAGTGAAATTTTGTCTTGTCCTCAGTCAGGACTGCTTGTTCTGCAAATAAATGCAGTTTAGTTGGTTTTGCTTTTTCCTTAGGTTCTTGGTCAAGGGTAGCTCTACAGTGTTGGGTTTGTTTTAAGTTAGTGATTTCCCAAACCAAAATTTTGCTTCCCACATCAGTTTCTCTGGGATTTCTTTTCTGGTGGATATAGTGGAATGGTTTTAGATAAAAATAGCTGGTGAAGCTGAGCATCTGCCTTTTTTTGTCTGTGACTTTTTTCTTACTACAAAACTCAGAATTGTCCAGAAACCTTCAGGCTGCTTTTACAGGTGCCAAATATGCTTTTCATGCAGGAATTAAAGATTTCATGTGTGAGCTGTGTGGCAAGACGTTCAGCGAGAGAAATACGATGGAGACTCACAAGCTGATTCATACAGGTAAACCCCCTGAAAAACAGCATACAGCAAAAATACCTTCATTTTGCTCCTTAATTTTGATTTAGACTGGCCAGTCTTGGGACTAATGTTGCACATGCTGTTACCCAACATAAATTGTTGCTCTCATTGAGGCATTGGCGATCTGATGCTCATCCACTGTGTTTCCTTCCTCCCCTCTGCCACCAGTAGGAAAACAGTGGACGTGTTCAGTGTGTGATAAGAAGTATGTCACTGATTACATGCTGCAGAAGCACATCCAGCTCACCCATGACAAGGTGGAAGCCCAGAGCTGTCAGCTGTGTGGGACAAAGGTTTCTACCAGGGCATCCATGAGTCGACACATGAGGCGTAAACACCCAGAGGTGAGTGAGTTTGAGTAGTGGATTGTGGATTTTTTTAAAACTTTAAAGAATGTTTATGGCCTTCAGTGACTTGAAAGGAATTACTTTCTTTCCCTCTCTCTATTTTTTCTTTTCTTTTGGGCCCAATTTTAAGTAGTATCTGTGAAACATGGACTTAACTGAGTCAGCCACTTCACTATCTGTTTCTCAGTCCCTAAAAATAAAATTCTTCTGAGTATTTAAATCTCTTTTCTTTTTCTGTCCCAGCTTAAATATATATTTTTTCTTATTTTGTCTCCATCCATTAGTGAGTATAATGGATTTCTTTTTCCCCATTGTGTTCTCTGTATTCAGAAGTGATCTGGAAGAAGTGGTGAATAGAGAGGTGATGGCAGCATCTGCTGATGATACAAAATTATTCCCAGTATTAAAGATGAATGCTGACTGGAGAGAATCTGGATTAGAGGGATGTTTTGTCTGACCCCAACGGAGTTTTATCTGTGTTCCAAATACTGTGTTTCTCCTCAGCATTTCTTTTTTAGGTTTCACTAAGGCTTTACTGCTCCCTTTGAGGCTTTTTAAAATTTTTTAACTATCAATTTTTCATTAGCATTGCTTTGCTGTTTTATCATGATGACTGTGAAGGAAGACAACAAAACGCTTTGTTTATTGATTTGGGGATTTAAAATGCAGCTACACATCTGACATCCAGAGGGCAGTTTGTCTCTATTCTTTGATGAGCTGAGATGTGTAGATTCATCTGAAAATAATGAAGTAGGACACAGTTGATAGGTTTATAAATTGAAATGCTTGCATAATTTTTCTTCCCAAACCCATTGTTTTCTGTAGAATTCATCACTTCCCAGAGGATTATGTTCTGTCTAGAGTATGAAAATGGATATGTTACTGTGTTTAGTTCTTGCTGGATTTCAGCAAGAGGGAGAAGATGATATGCCCAAAGGTTGTTTTAAAAAGCCACTGTTAACTCCCTGTATTAAATACTATGTGTAGTGTTAGATTACATTACTTTGGCTTGGTGATGGGGTTTATTAGGGAAATGCTGTGCTGTTTGACTGTGGTTTGCATTGCTGCAGTTCTACAGCTGACACCTCTTTGTATTCAGATTCTTTCAGTGAGGATTGATGATTTAGAGCCACTGCCAGAGACCACGACCATTGATGCCTCTTCAATTGGGATTGTTCAGGTGAGTTCCAGGCCCTGCAGGGTGAGGTGAGACATCACATTTTGGGTACACAGCATAGCTGGGCGTGGGCTGATGGGTGAGGAATGTGCTTTTTTAGAGTCAGCCCCAGTGGAACATGTCCAAGCAGCCACAAGCTGCTGATCTGCTTGGTTGTATAACAGGCAGAATGTAATTACAGGGTGAGGTCTCAATCCCTGGAGTCAGGATTTTGCTAAAGTTTGTTTCTTTGCTGGAGAACTGACAGTAAACCAGCTTCAGGTGATTGTCTCTTACTTGGAACCTCACTAAGCAAAAGGACTTGATGTTTTGTTTGGAAATGTGTTGCTCCAGCCGGAATTAGCCTTGGAACAGGGTGAGCTACCAGAAGGGAAGCAGCACATAAAAGCTCCTAAACGTGGCCAGAAACAAAAACAGAAGTCAGGTGAGGAGGAGGAAGCTCAAGTGCCTGAGGACCCTGCCTTCAGTGAATACACAGAGAAGGAAGGTGAATTCACAGGGAATGTTGGAGATGAGACTAATTCAGCTGTACAGAGCATCCAACAGGTGAGCTGCAGGAGGAGGGTGATGGGTGGCATTGCTTAGAGGGATAACTCTTGTTTTGATTAAAATGCATCATAAAAGAGTGGTTGGAACATTTGGAACTGATTGGATTAATTGTGGTAATACAAAATGGGTTTAAAAACTCAAGAAGTTGGACCAATAAGATCCTCATGTTTGTTTTTGTTTCCTCTGGTATTAGCATCAACTTGTTTGCTAGATATCACTGACTGGTTGGAGCTGTGATTAAAAGAGTGAAAGTTAATTTGGGCTGTTTGTTCTGAACATTGCATATCTCTCCCATCACCATCTTACTTCTACACATGGAAATTGGTACATTCCAAGTTTCCTACATTCCCATCTGTGTTTGACTTCTCTCATGGTGGACATGTGAGCCCACCAGCACTTTCCTGGTGTTTGGTGTTCAGTTGGAAGCTACAAATCTGTCGTGGTTTGAAAGACAGGTGTCTGCTAAGAAAGGCAGAAGCCTTTCTTCAAATGGACAATGTAAACCCCGTCCCTCCAAATTATTATAATTTTGATAATTATGGGGCTTTCAGGCAAAGATATGGGAATAGGAATAACAGTTCTTTACTAGGAAAAATTAAAATAGAAATAAAGTATTACAAAAAACCAAACCCCCCAAAAAAACCCCAAATCCAAAACACTGACAGAGTCAGAATACAACCTGACACCTTGTTAGTCAGGGTGTGGGTAGCAGTCCCATTAAATTGTGACTGCATCTTCCTGCAGTGACAGATGTGGTTCTGTTGGAGCAGTGTCCTGTAGAAGGTGCAGTTTTCCTCTAAAGATTCAGTGATGATGCAGAAGGGTCTGGTTTTCCTCTGGAATCCAGTGGAAAAGGCTGCTTTGGTGTTCAGAATCTTAGTTTTTATCTAGGTAGGAAATGCTTGGCTCCTCCCCCTGGGTGGAGCATCTCCCAATGGGATGATGGAATTTTATCAGTCATGCACTGGGACTCAATAACCCATTAACAGAAGATATCTCCTGGAGGAAGGATGGGTGTAGAAAAGATAAAGATATTGCCCCACTGGGTTTTTAACAGATGGCCCATTAGCAGAGGATATCTCTAAGGATCACTGCCCCACCTGGGTTCAGCAGATGGTGACAGAATACACACTTTTGATCACATCCTATATTGCAACCTGAGACAAAGTCTGAGGTCACCTTTGTGTTTCTCCTCAGGTGGTGGTGACCCTCAGCGACCCAAACGTCACAGCCCCCTCCAGCTCCGTGGGGCTCACCAACATCACCGTGACCCCCATCACCACGGCAGCTGGCACCCAGTTCACCAACCTGCAGCCCGTGGCCGTGGGCCACCTGGGCGCCCCGGAGCGGCAGCTGCAGCTGGACAACTCCATCCTGACGGTCACCTTCGACACGGTCAGCGGCTCGGCCATGCTGCACAACCGCCAGAGTGACATTCAGCTCCCGCCGCAGCCCGAGGCGCCCAACCCCCAGTCCGTGGCTCATTTCATTAACCTGACCACCCTGGTGAACTCCATTGCTCCTCTGGGAAATCAGATCCCAGAGCAGCACCCCCTGAGCTGGAGGTCAGTGCCTCAGACTGACGTGCTGCAGCCCCCGGCGCCGGCCGCGCCGCAGCAGCCGGGCCAGCAGCCGGTGCAGACAGAGCAGCAGCAGCAGCAGATGTACAGCTACTAATTTATACTGGGGCAAGTGCTGGCCTGGACACTACTCAGAGACACACAAAAAAAAAAACAAACCACACAGAACTTTGGAAAATTTCTAATAGGATTGTTTGCTGGATACCAAACAGAGATGTTTATACAGTGAAATTTAAGCTGAAATTGGCAGATCGCCCTGCAACACCCCAGTCTGAGATTCTCACGCTGTCTCTAGACCTTGCACTGTCTTAAAAAAATAACAGAAAGGAAAAAAAAAAATCTCACCACAAATTTAGCAGCCCCTTGCAGTTGTGCAGTAAGATTGAGATTTGACAGGTGTGTCATCACACACCTTAACCAAAGCAGGGAAATCCTAAATTTTGTACTTGTGATGTACAAAAACCCTTTCACTTCACTTTTCATACCATGTCACTTCTTTCCAAGTCTGGAAATGACATCTGAAGACCTTGTTCAGTGGGTGGAATGTCCTTGTGGTCAGCTGGTAGAGACTGAAATGTGAAGACACAAAGGGGCAAAACAAGGATTGTCTTTGTTTCTTATCTTCTTTAGGTCTTGTATCTAACAACATCAGTAAAGTAGGTGGAATTTGGGATTTTGGGGTGGGCATGAGTGTGGTGTGGAAGAAAATATTACCAATTATTTCCCTTTTAGTCATGGGAAAAACCCTGTACTCATCAGACAGTGTTAGTTCTACTCGAGCCAGAGAGCTGATCTAATGCTGAAGCAAACTTTTATGGTCTCCTAGTCAAGTTTCAATCAGACCAATTACAAACTGAAAGAAGAATGTGATACAGATTTATGTAATTTTTTTAAACCTACTCTTTCAATCTTGCTTTTAGCTAATAGGCCTGAAGAGCAATCAGTCCCCTTTGATGAAATTCAGGATGTGAATTTTTTTCAATTAGACTTATTTCATCGTGTAATAAACACTTGAGAAAGCATTCTTTTTATATATATATACATATACATATATATATATATAGCCTTTGTATTTTACTGTGTGTTCCTGGTGAGTATTTGTGTGAAAAAGTTACCCACACAATTCAGTAATTTTTTCATCCCCACGTTGCCCCTTCTCACAGAAAAAAACGTATGGATTCTGTTCCTTCTGTTTCCAAAATTTATTTCCAAAGTTCACAGCCACACACAAGGTTGTGTGAAGTGCAAGAAAAAGAAAAAAGGAATGTCTGAAGCGTATTCTGTGTCCTGCCACATGGAGTCAGTGTGCCCCAGTGTATAATGGGTGAGGTTTGCATGACTGCTGGGTTGGGTCAAACAGCTTTGCTGACAGTACCCCTTCATTTCATTCTCCATCCATGGATGTGCAGTCTGGACTTTTGCATGTCAAGAAGATAATATTACTCCCACAGGGAAAATGAGCTGATAGCAAAAAGGAATAAACTATATATATATATATAGTATGCATATATATATATGTATAAGACGTTGCTTGAAATCCTGAAGGGCAAACCCCATTGTGGCAGAAGAACAAGGTCCTTTGGGGCAGCAGACAGCCACAGAACTGTGCTGAAGGGTTTTTCTTTTTCCCTGAAGGTAAAGCAGCTGCTGTGTCTGACAGTGAGGATAGATTGGTGGTTGTAAAAATCCTGTCTGTGCTTATCATATTTATGAAAAAGTTGTATGTTTTAGCAGAAATATGAGTAGGAATGACTTCAGCTTTGAAAGTCTCTACTAACATGGACTACTTGACCCCTAAAGGTTGCCTTATAATCTCTACAACAAATTGTCCCAAAGTCTAAATGTCTGGATATTAAAATTAATCTCCAGTGGTTTTTTTGGTGCCATGGCTGTGTGCAGAGGCTTGGTGTACCAGGCTTTGTGTAAA
The DNA here is from genome assembly GCF_009819885.2 of Catharus ustulatus. Lineage (NCBI taxonomy): Eukaryota > Metazoa > Chordata > Aves > Passeriformes > Turdidae > Catharus > Catharus ustulatus. Next base: position 120,156,629 of record NC_046222.1, read on the forward strand.
GCTGCAGGGCAGGGATAGCAAAGGGCTTTCTGGTGACAGATTTTGTGTGTCAGAGGAGCAGAACTACTTTTATTTAAGTGTTAACTGGTTTGTAAAATACCTGCATGGGAGGGATCAGTATTTGATGGGGCAAGGATGCATATCAGAAAGGAAGGTACCTCTTACTGGTGTGGGAAGGAGAGTTTTTCATTCCCTGCTCACTTCTATCTTCCTTAGGTACTTTTCACATAAATACTGTGAGATCCTGTAATTTTTTAGCCTCCCAATACCCTGAGTACACTTCCTGGATTATTTCACCACTGCCTTGAGGTAGTTCAGTTTCTCCTCAGCTGTCCTGTCCACAAATGCTTCTGTTTCACACCAAACCACTGGGCAAGAGGAAGCCAGGTTTTATTTATGAAGTATATTGTTTAGGCACTTGAAACTTTTTTCTCCCCCATGTTTAGTGGCTGATTGGTAAAGACACATTATCTTTTGGCAGGGTACTATGAATAAAGGGGGAAAAAGGGGAAAAGCAACTTCTAGTCGAGTTGTTAATGGTAAATATAGAAATTTGACACAATCAAAGTTTTATTGAGACACATGTAAATGGTAATTAGGCTTTTAATTGGGGAGGAAGAGGTTTTTTGCCTTAGCAGAATCCGTCTGCTCTATGTTGATACTACTGACAGTGGCATTTGTGCTGCATTGAATCAACCTGCATCATTTTAACACATAATTTCCTGTTTGATAAGAGTTGCACTCCGAGGAAATCAACCTTTAGAGACCTCTCTGGCTTTACAAAATCTCTATCCTAATGTTTTTCTGTTTTTCTGTGCTCTTGTGGGGCTTGGCATCCCTCCTGTGCTGCCTGGCCTCAATAACCCCATGCAGGCAATAGGATCTTGCCTTTCTGGCAGTGGTTGATTCCAGGTGATTTTAGAAGGAATGATCCCACAGAAGTGCTTGCATGCTGGTTTACACATGGAAATGTCCCTCTTCAGTCTCTCATCTTCCCCAAAATCATAGAACAGCCCAGGCTGGAAGGCACCTCAAAAGATGATTGATCTGCTCCAGCCTTTTTTCTGGGGAAAGGGAGCATAGGTGAGGTGATGGAATCACAAAATCATCATTAGCCAGCATCCTGTGTAATTGCATCTTTCAAACCACCAGTGACACGACTCTGGGAAGGTTGTTCCAGTGGGTGATTGTTCTTACTGTAAAAATTACCTTAAATAATGTTCAGGAGAGGAAAATGTAACCACTGGAAAGGCTCTGGTTAGGCCAGGCAATAGAAAGCTCTCTAAAAGCTGACCTTCCCAGAGCACTCCTTGGAGACAGGATTGTGATTTTCTCCACAGCCCTTGCTGTGGTGCCTCATCATCTCCCAACATGATTTTGTTATTACTCCTGTTATTAACATCCCCATGAGAAAACAACTGTATCTTGGGTGTGCTGCACCATGAAAAAAAAAAAAAAACCAACAAAAAACTTCCAGAACAAATTACTCTGTTTGCTTTTTGTTTCAAATTGTTTTGTTTGGAGATTGTTGGAAATTGCTGCCTTTTCAGACAGAGCTTCCCTTGGACAAGCAGTGACTGCTCTCCCAACTAAGCCTTTTCCAGGTGAATACCAAAGTTGTACTGATGCTGTTTTCAAACTGCACAAGAAATAAAAACCACTCCAAAAGGGATGTGCAATCTAAACTTCCTCTGCCAATTTGTTCCCTACCTTTTCAGCTGTAGGATGTGAAGGCTTCATTGTTTTCAGCCACGTGTTGGAGATTTTTGCGTAACAACTGTTCAGTCACAAACTGGAATTACTTGGAGCCAAAGGAGTGATGTTGTGTGGTGTTCTGTGTATTGTCATTGTTTATTGCTAAGACTATTATTTAATTGAATGCTGTCTGTGGCACACTGGGCTCTGAAGTAAAGGAGCATCGAGGTACAGAACCCTTTCTCTGCCAGTGTTATTCTTTACTGTTCCTTAATTAAGATATCAAACGTTTTTTTCCTTCAAATCTCAGATTTGCCTCAAAAGCAGTAAGATTAACCCTCATCCTGTGGAACTTTGTGTATCCCAAATTATAGAAACACAGGGTAGCATTCTAAAATATTTATTTTGTAGCCTGTTACTGGTAATAACAGAAAACAGAAGAGATTGAATCTTTCATGGTTTCTGTGCTGAGTGCTCTCAGGAGAATTGACTCTATCAAGTGTTACTACACTTTCTAAAACCTTTTTTTTTTTAAACTGTGTCATTGTGAAAAGTGAGTCTTTTTGCAGAAACCCACCAGCCAGTCTAACCAGCCACATTTCTGCACTCTTACTATTCCAGAGATTGCCTGAAGTTAACATCCAGGTAACAGCTGGATTTATTTCAAGAACTGAATTCCCTGCCAGTTTCTCAGTGATTTGTTCTGCATACACAAAGATGTCTCAATTTCTCATCTGCAAAACCAGGAATGGAATAAATACATCCAAACAACAGTCACATCCAAATTATAGGTACCCTGTGCAAATGCATGGAGTAAACACCTTTGTGAATTCTTGGCCAGAGATGAGATTTCCTTGGTGCTGTTTGCAGTAATAATAATGTCACTCCTGATTCCTTTTGGCCTGACATTTGTTATTGATTTGGGTGTAGCTGCTGGAAACTCTTTAACCCTTGTGTTTTGGCTCTCTCATGGTTGGCCTCATCTGTGAAAGGAGATGAACATGGGAGGAGGATCTGCTCATCCACACCACAATGCACAGCAAAGCTCTGCTTGAAAAGCAGTTTTGGAGACACAAATGCAGCCAAGTGACTTGAATCTCTGAGATTAGTTACCAAGGTTTGCTGGCACGTGGGGGTTTTGCTCTACAGCAAACCCAAAGTCTCATGGTGGCAGCAGGATAAAAGAAAAAAAAAAACATTTCTATCATGTTTCTCATCAGCTTGTCTTGAGTATTGATTTTGCCCTGTTCATGGCAGGAAGCTGTTAAAAAATCAGTGCAGCCACTGTTGGAAAGGATGTTTCTCACCCTGAGATGCTTTGAGAAAGCTCTTGTGGATTTATTTTCCCTCCTGTGTGCTGCAGGGTTGTTCTGCATTTGTACTGCTGCCATCTCAGTTCAGACAGGACTCTGCAGTAGAATTTTAAATCACAGAATGGCTCTATTTGGAAAGGACCTTAAAAACCATCCAGTCCCACCCCCTGCTATGGACTGGGACACCTCCCACTGTCTCAGGTTGCTCCAAGCCCCAGTGTCCAACCTGGCCTTGGACATTTCCAGGGATTCAGGGGCAGTCAAAAGTTCACTGGACAGCCTGTGCCAGGGCCTCCTCACCCTCACAGGGAAGAATTTCTTCTTAATACCAAGCCTAACCCTACTTTCTTTCGGTTTGGAGCTGTCACTACAGTTTCAGTTTGTCCTGTCACTACAAACCCTTATAAAAAGTCCCTTTCCAGCTCTCTACCACTGATGATGGCTGAAATGTTGGATCACTCATCCAAAGAATCCAAGCTCAGTGTTGCTAAATTCCCAATATGTGAGCAGAAAGTGTTCTGGAGATTTCAGTGTCACCCCCAAAGTAAGGATCAACATTTGGGGTGTAATTCCCTTGTATTCCTGCTTTATCCAGGAGCTGTGTTGGCCAGTTACAGTGCCTGCTTAGTTGTTGACACTTTGGAAAAGCTGATTATTGGGTGCAATGTCTGCAGAGCAGCTGATATGAAAAGCAAGAAAAACTACTGGGTTTGGAGGTTTATTTCATTTAAAACCAAGTTTTTCAGTCCTAATATCTTTGCTGTCATTTGAGTGCTTTGCTGTGTTTTTCTGGTTTTGATTCTAGGTTTTTAAGATGCACTGAAAGTGTAGGGGAAAAAAAAAGGATGGCAGAATGAGGAGTTAAATTAGGAGAAAGAAGAGATGCTCATTTTCTGCAGAGTCCCACCCTTCTCCTGCCCACCTGAGCCTCGGGTTGCTGCTGTGATGGGTGGTGGAAGCTCAGGGAAGGAGGCAGCACAAGCTGTGGCTCGTTGGCCGGAGCTGTGGCGTTGGGAATGACGTGCAGGGTGTTGTTAATGAGAGCAGACAGCGGGCAGCTCTGCCAGCCTTCCTTTCCCTCGAGCCACGTGCTCATTTATTTCAGCCTCTCCCAGCACAGCTTTTCACAGAGCTCAGGGGAGCCTCAGAGTCGCCAGGACTTGTATCTTCCATGTTTAGTCAATGTAAAATCACAGAATCCTTTTAGGTTGGAAAAGACCTCCAAGATCATTGAGTCCAACCTGTGACCAATCCCCACCTTGTCCCCAGCCCAGAGCTCTGAGTGCCACATCCAGGCTTTGCTTGGACTCCAAACCTCCATGGACAGCTCTTCCCATGCCTGACCACCCTTTCTTGTGAAGGAATTCTTCCTCATGTCCAACCTGAGCCTCCCCTGGCACAGCCATGGCAGGGACACTTTCCACTGTCCCAGGCTGCTCCAAACCCCAATTCCAACCTGGCCTTGGGATCCAGGGGCAGCCACAGCTTCTCTGGGCAATCCCAGGGCCATGCCCACCCTCACATGGAAAAATTCCTTCCTAATATCTAAATTAAATTTCCACTTTTCCAGTTTGCATCCATTCCCCCTTGTCCTGTCACTCCAGTTCCTGATGAATTGTCCCCCTCTGGCTCCTGGAAGCTGCTCTGAGGTCTCCACACAACCTTCTCCTTCCCAGGCTGAACTGCCCCAATGTTCTCAGCATCAGGAAAGGGATTCAGAACTGGGGGAAAGAGGGGCCTGAGGGGCAAAGAGGCACATTGGAAGTACAGCAATAAACAACTTGAGAGAATACAAGCTCAGCCTGCTGTGCTGAACTGATGGCAGGCTGTGGCTGGCTGCAGGGCTGTGCACTAATCAGTGATTATTGCACAGGATCTGTGCTCTGTTGCCTGTTCTGTCACAGGGAGAAGTGTTGATGTGTGCTCAGAGTGCGAATTTGCCATCAATTAAACTCAAATTTTGGATTCACACGCTCTGTGTGCTGCTGTGTGCAGCAACATGCAGAAACCAAGCAGTGAGATGCTCAGTGATAAGAGGATGAAGAAGGCCCACATTTCAGGGCTTTTGGGAATTGTGGAAGTGAGCTTGTGAGCAGGATTTTCTCAAGGGTGATTCTCCTTTCTCACGCACGGAATAAACCTCTGTGGTGCCTGCGTGCAAGTCAGGAACAGGAGAGTTGTTAAAGAGTAAAGGGGTGGGCTCTACAATAAAAAAAAAACTCTAAAAAATCAAATGAGCTCATTACAGGAAAGGGTGGGGAAGTACTAACCCTTGCTGTGCCAAGGGAGATACAAAAGAATGGCTCTCAACCTGTTACACCAGCTGGTAGATAAAAAATAATAAATAAACTGCATGCTCACTCCTTTTCCCTTCTCTCCACACCAATGCCCTGACCCTAATCAGAGCTTTCAAAGGAATAAATACCTTTGTCTGACTGACTTACAGATGGCACTTGTGCCCCTGTTAGGGAGTGAAATTCAGGATTGCTGAACTGCAAATATGGGTGCATAGGCTGGGGATGTTTGGGCAGGAGTGGGTTCTTTTTGGGGCTGTGTGTGTCCTTAAAAGTAAAGAATAGCTGCTTTATTGCTGTCCTGTGAAGTCCATGCTGATGCTAACAGATATTTCCTGAAGAGACTGGAATCAGTGACAAAGCACCATTTTTAAAGACACAAAAAAATTAAAAAAAATTAAAAATCTTATATTGCATAACCAAAGAGAAAAATTGGAAACTTTGTCCTGAAGGCAAATGCACCCATTTCTCATTCACTCTCCTCCCTTTTTCACTACTTTTTTTCCCATGAAATACATGCAAATCCCAACATGCACTAAGTTTTCCTCCAGGCATGATATACTTGTGTGGTTATTTAAGTAAGAAGTGGGTTGAATAGAGATAGGAGGTGTTCCCAGCAGAAAGAGCAGAAAGGAGTGCTCTGATTACTGCTATTTTACAGTCAAGCACTCACCCCTGAGAGCATTTGTGGGTAGTAAAGGGGATAGCTGTCATCCCAATTATACAAAACACATTTCCTTCTTAATTTACTTTGTCTTCTCACAGCACAGCCGCTGTTTCTGAGTCTGCCTACTTGGAAAGGTGTCTAGAAATTAAATTTGTAAACATTTTATCAAAATGAAGAGTGGTTTAAGGAGTAATTCAAGTAGAGCAAGAACTTGCTGTTATCAATTAGTGCCTGAAAGAAATCACAGATTCTGGTTGTACAGGACACTTATCAGTCTGGAAGCAGCAAATCAATGTGTGTGGTCTGTGCTTGGCTGCAAATCCTTCCAGAGTCCTTCCAGCTCTCCATGGCCTTTAAAGGTGCCTGTGTTTGGGGTGAAGGATGTTGAAAATAGTGGGGTTGAGCCTGAACTAACAGGAGTACAAACAGAAGGATTAGAGGGTGGGTGGGGGGGAAAAGGAAGGGGGGAGAGTTGTAGGAGGTTCAGGTGGGATGGGAGACAAGGGCAGGGCAGTGTGGGAGGTTCAAATAAAATATAAAATATAAATATAAAATATAAAAACCAGGAAGGGGATGTGAGAGGTTCAGGTGGGATGCAGAGAGAAGGAAGCAGGATGTGGGGGTTCAGGTGGGATGGACAGACAGGGGGAGGCTGTGCCACCATGGACAGGAGGATTTCAAACCTCTCCCACAGTTTTCCCTCTGGTCACTGGGATATTGTGGATACTGGCGTTGGTCAATTAGAATAATTATAACTTGAGATATTTTGTTCCAGTGGTATTAATACTGTGGCTGGAATAACTTTAATAAAGTTACTTGACCACGGATTATTTAATGTCCAGCATAAACACTGCTCTTCCTGCCTTTCCCTCTGTCTTTAGGGATGCCAGGAGTTCCTGCTTTGGGGAAAAGGTTGCTTGTAGAAGTTTGGATTGAGCTGTTACAACCTGAGATGAGTCCCACTTGGAATACCAGACCATCATTTCTCTGGGAATCCTTCCAGTATTTCCCTTTCTGGTAGGGGAGCACTTCCAGAGGGGTATTTTTAGTAGCTGGAAGTACAAAGAGCACAAAGCCAGTCGTGTGGATGGTGCCTGTTTAACACATGGAGTTGGCACAGCCATTCCTGCACGCTTCCCCACTTTCCCACTGGGATTTTTCAGCCCGGAATTATGTCAGCACCCACATTTTTTAATCAGTGGGATCAGCACCAGCATCAGGGAAGGCACAGTCAGGCTTTTACACTGATGCTCGAGGCTACTGGGCAGAGTTTGTCTTCCAGATCTGGATGAGAAAGTGAGGAGCCTCCTCCCAGCTGCCTGTTGCCATCCTGCTGCCGAAGTCTGCCACTGAGATCCGCCAGCTGAACCCTAAAAATCACCAGAGTGCTGGGAATAAAGCACTCAGGGAGTGGCTCTAGAGCAGCTGATCTGGCAGATCTTTTCAGCTAGTAACACAGGGAAGAGGAGGGAGGTGGAAAACCACAGAGAATGGGCCAGAAAGAATTCTTTAATGAAGTTTTGCTGTTGTTGTATCTGCTCAGAGTAACAAAAAACCAGTGGAACTATTTCTCATTGGTTTACATTCCTGTGGCTCCCTTTATACAAACATGCATCCAAGTTGAGCAGAAAACTGATTTCCCTCTGCAACATCCCCCTCCCCAAGAACCAGCTTTTCCCTTCATTTTTAATTTTTTTTTTTTTATTATTATTCTTTCTTTCCACCAATTTTCTAACCAATTTAGCAGCTGTGTCAATTCCTGAGAAGAACAACAAAATGGAGCCAGCCCTGTTCAGTGGGATCCCACTCTGGGATCAGTGACTGGAATTGCACTCCTGGCAATGGTTAGTTGGGTTTTGTGTGTACAAAGAGGTTTTACAGCCCTGCCATGGAGTTAAATTGTAAAAAAGGCACCCTCAGCAGATGTTTGGGATGGTGATCACTGGACTCTCACCATGTGGTTGTAATGAAAATGTCACAACTCGTGGCTTCTGGCAAGGTGTAAATGTTTGCAAGATATGGCCTTAGATACTTAAAATAAGGTATCCATTAATTAATTAATAAAATAAATAAATAAATAAATAAATAAATAAATAAATAACAAAACCAACAAAAAAATCATTCATGGCATTGAGGAGACTGCAATCTCAACTACTGTTTTTACAAGAGAAACTCACAGAAATGTAACAGAACTAAAACTTTTAGGCAGTGGCCCCAGGAAGCAAATTGAAGAACGCTGGGTTGATGCTGCCAGACGTGTGAATGGAAAGAATGCTGCTTTGAGGAGAAATGCACGGAGGAATTTTGCAATCACACTGGAAGGAGCACCCACAGCTGGGAAGAACAGGTCATTCCCACCTCACCTTTCACACACATCCTGTGGGACAATATTCCAAGACCACAAGGAAATTCTGACTTCAGTTTACCTGGGAAATAACACTGATTTCATTTTATCTGAGCTTTGATAAGCCCCACCTGCATGAAGCCCTTCAACAAAGCTTTATTCCCTTTTTTCCTTCATTCCTGGTTATCCTGGATTTTTGTTTGTATTGACAACTATTACTAATATGGAGAGAGAGTGAAGAGGTGATGTCATGAGAACTTCTGCTGAGTTTTTTTTTTCTGAGATCAGGGCCTCAGCAGGTGCAGATTTTAACAAAGTGTTTTTAATGGCAGAGTTTTCTTCCCTTTCAGGGATAAGAAGTTTAAGTTTAAATTAGGATTTGTATGAATCTTTAGAAAAAGGAAAACTTTTATTGTTTCTATGGTGTTTTCCTTAATACACTGGTGTTATCATGATGGCTATTGTATTTTACAGTTTTTTAAAATGTACTCAAAAAGAAAACAAAAAACTCAAATTCTGCAGAAAATTACAGGCAGACTCTGTGGATGTAATAGCAATAATCCACCAGACTTTTTAATATAGCTGGTTTGGCTCTTGTGTATCCTGCTCTTTATTCTTAACACTGTAATCAAGTGTAATTACAGGTGTAGACATTTTAATTAAAGGTGAATGAGTTTTAATTAAAGGTGAAAAAAGGAGAATTGGACCAACATTAACAATGTCTCTGTGACCTAAACTGAAGAGTGTCATAGTATATATCTAAAGAAATCCTGATTTTTACAAAATTTTCCTATTGAATCTATCACTTTCTTTGTGCAGAAAGTTGTGCTTTAAGGTGTAAAGCACTCAGGTGTTGCTGCATTTGTGGGACAGTGGGAAATCTGCTTACCACTGAGATTTGCAAGTTTTATTTGGTGCTTTATCAGTAGATAGCAATTAACAGCTTCTCTGCTGGGGCTACCCACAGAAAATGAATTTACTGCACTTAGGATGAGTTTGTTGGCAGAACTGTGATGTGAAATACCTGATATTGGCATTTTCTTTTCCATTTTCTTTTTGGATTTGGCTCAGTCTTACCCCTGAACATGTCCCAGTGTTTTTGTAACACGAGATTATCACGGCAGCAAAGACAAAAATGAAAACCACTGGAACTGATCACCCAGAGAGGGCGTGGAGCTCCCTCCTGGGGATATTCCAGACCTGTCTGGACAAAATCCTGTGCTCTGGGATAGTCCCCCTGGAGCAGGGACAAGGATGAGCCACTGTGGTCCCTCCCAACCTGACCCACTCCTGATATTTGCATAACATTTGTGACCTTTAATTCAATTTTTCTTTCTCTTTCTTGGGACTAAAATGATCTTTTTGACAAAGATGTAACTTCTGTGTTTTAAGAGCATATGTGAAAAACCTTAATACACCCACCAATGACAGACTTCTAGTTTGTAGCCAGATCTAGAGTGTTTATTGATGGTCTGAAAAAAAAACAAAGACAACAAAATCTGATGTTTCCTTGGTTAGTTGGAAATGTTTGGGATCTTTTCTTTTCAAAGAGAAATCAGAAATTTGCACCAAGCTGTTCGTGCAAGTTTGATGTTCAAACATTGCCAAGATTAGTTTCAACTAAAAATGGTTTGTAGCTTGACCACTTTTTAATGTCCTGTGTTAAATAAAATAATTTATCCATTCTGTGCTATTTCTGTACCAAGTAAGCCAAGACAAGAGCAGTTACATACTTTTATTAACAGTGTTAATAAAAAATAAAAATAATAAAATTTCTTAACAAAACCAATTTATGTTAATAAAAATTTGTTAATAAAAAATTGTTAATAAAAGAATTGTTAACACAAATACTGGTGCCTATATAATTTTTTTTCCTGTATCTTGAGGGTGTTCACTCCTGATCAGAAGTGGTTTCATACTGACATGACTTTATGGGAAGCACCTTCTGTCCCTTCTGCCCTCAGAACCTCAGCTCTTATTTATTTCCTTACCATCTCCCTCAGTGTAACTTTGAGCAAGACAGTTCTTAGAGAAAAAAATAGTGCATGAAAATTTTGTCTGGTCTACAATAAGTTTTTTATGTTTTATGTTTTTTGTTCTTTCATTAAAGTGATATAACTGAAAAAATAATGGCAAAGAAGAAACGACTGAGTTGAGTTACTGAAAAAACTGAAACTAAACGATTTTGCAAAGCTCACATGGACAAATCTGATGTTGGTTTTGAAATAATGAACAATTAATCAATACAAAAAATACATTTTTCAGAAGCCTTTGATCATTTTTTCCTTATGTTTCTGTGTGTCTTTCAAAGATTCATAGTTTATCATCCTTAAATCCATTTCTCTGTGATCTCTGATTTTTTCATCTCAGAGTTTGTGATAATATTAATGACATGCACAATCTTTTTGAGGTTCAGAACAAGCACTAATGAGGATGAAAATATTTCCATGCAAGGCAATGAGAGACCAAAGGGTGGTGCTTTACAAAGATATTTTATTTCTCATGTGTGTCACATTAAAATTAGAATCAGTGTGACACTGGAGTATTTATTATCAATATTTATTGGGGTAAATATACTGCAGTGATGGAGCAGAGTAATTTCTGTTTTCTGATGGTGCCTTGCTTTGCTTTTCCAAACTTTGCTTCACTGGGTCTATATAATTTCCAGTTTCCTCTTAACACTCCAGGTAGGATGTCTAAAAATATCCTTTTGACCCTAAATTTAGAATATCTATATTCACATAATGTTCTGATACCTCTCTTTTCATTAATTTTTCCTTAAATGAAATAAAGAATGACACACAAATCCTGTTTATAGGGAGAGGTAGTTCTGCTGTTAAATCAACCTATGAGAACCTCTAAATAAAAATTTTTATTTACAAGTGGATTACACATGTAGTCACCCTTTTAAAGCTGTAAGCCTAAGCATAAAATACAGATCATTATTTATGATAACTTTTATAGTTTGATTGTTAACTATTGGCACAAACAAACCTTATTTCAGAAATCATATTTCTTGCAGTAGTTATTTTTGATACTGATGCCCTTGAATGCACACCAGTCTTTGCTCACATACTGCCATGATTGGTCTATTTATTTTTAAAAATGAAGAAGGTTCAGAAAAAGTTCAAAGCCCTCAGAATTTTGATTTGCTGCCTCTGTCACTGAGCACAGTCTCTGCTTGAAAAACATGCTCAAACCTCAGCTAACTGATTTAATATTCCACTTTTTGGTATTTGTCAGTGGGCAGTTTGGGCTGACGGAATCCTTGAGCCCACAGCATTCTGCAAAACCTCTTTTATACATGTTTTTTCAAGTTCCAGCTATGTAGTGAATTTTATTAATTAGAAGAATGTTTCCCAACTTAGTAGGCAGGCTCCACCAGCCCCAGGAGGTGGGGTAGGGCACAGTGTGAAAGAACAGAACTTTGAGGGCAGGGAAAAAACTGCTTACCTTTCCCACCCGCCTGCAAATATGTTCCCACAGTAATGAAGGTAATTCTCTTTGAAAAATCAGCCTCCCCCAACACTCTCACAGCAGGTACCCCAGGAAAATCCTCCGAGTCAGGCAGCAGCCCCAAAAACTTCTCTCCTGTTTGCACATAAAGAATATTTCAGAAAATTCCCTTGAAACGCTCAAAGTTTTGGTGCCAACGAATTAAAATGAGTTTAAGCCCCGTGTGGCTGCTCTGATTAAGAGGTGAAGTGGTTTTCCATCTGTCTAGCTCAATATTTCAGTTGACTCACCTTTATGTGCCTCTGTGTTTCCATACACACAGGACCTTGGATTTCTCAGATCCTGTTTCAAGCCCTTCCGAGGAAATAAGGGCTTGTCTGCCTCGGGGAGCTCTTGTGAAATACCTGGAGTGTGAATTTAAAATGCAGCATTAACTCCTTGTGGGAATGCTCTGTTCTGCACACAGAACACTCAGCAGCTTGCTTTAATCCACTCTGCTAAGGTTAGAATGACTCAAACCAATAATCCTAAATAAAATAGGGTTTTTAATTTATGTCTTTTTCTCTGCACCACCTAAATGATATTTACATTTTAATCAGCTGTTATCAGCCTAAGGAGCTTCACCCATTTCCTGTCTCTGGTGTTAGATTTGGAAAGCAGCTCCTTGCCCCAAATTCAGTGTGTGGCCTTACAAAATTGTGTCAGCATAGCAGAGATGCTGAGGTCAAATTGTTGGGAACTGAGGGGGGCACTTAGAATTTGGAGTGCTGGCAGTGTGCTGCTAATGGCACCTGTTTGACACTGAGAAAATGCAAAATACAGCCCACCTTCACTCTCAGGGGTGGGGATTTGTGGGCTGAGGCAGAGGATAATTAAGGTTTTATCCCCCCTTGTAAGACCTGACTCGTGGGGTGCTGCATCCTGACAAATAATTCAGTTTAATCACTGTGTTTAATCAACCTTCCCATTTCTGATGGAATTACCTGCACTGCCCTCCCAAACCTTGAGTAGGAGCAGGGAGAAATGAAAGAAGGGACAAAGTAAAAATATACAGAGAAATAAACCTACAGGACAGCATGAACAGACACATCCCTGCTCAAAAGAATGAGGAGCATCCACTCAATTAGTCTGGACAGACTTCTGAACTAGGAGATGGTAGGTGAGAATTCAGGACCTGGTTTGTGTTGTGGATACTGCAGAATTTTCTGCATTTTTGTAGTCGATGTAATTGTCTCTGTGTTGGAGTAAGTTAATTAAATGTTACTGCAATATTTACTGGTGTCTGTTTGGTTTTTAAAAACACTTAATTCTATGTTCCTGTCAGTTGATTTTCTGCCAAAACCATCTCGTCTTCTCCATGCTTCTATTTTGGTTTATGTTACCTTCAGTTACCCAGTGTGGTTTTATGAACATGTTGCTCTTCATGCCTCTGATAATGAGGAAGAAACTGTTACAAATGAAAAAGAAAAGGTTGTTTATTGTCACTGGGAAAGTAAAAAAATTAAAATATGCTATCTGAAAAAGTATTTCACATTTAAATGTTTCTTATAAAATTTATTTAGTGCTCTATGTGCATAGAAACTTGTGAGAGATCTTCTGATATTTCTGCACCTATCTAAAATAGTTGCAAAAACATTTTTATTTTATGGACACTATGATTTAAGTAGGATGGGCAGCTCCCAACTCAGAGTAACTGGGAGCTGAACAGGGTTGGGTTTCCTCATGATTCAGCCTGTGGGTGACAGTGCATAAACCATTCCAGCAGATTTTTGATTTATTTCTGCCCACCAGGATCAGGGCTATCTCCCTCACCACAATATTTCCTGGTGACTTTGCTTTTCCCTCTGTCCACCTGATCCTTTCAAACCAAGGCAAGCACACCTACTGCTGCCCCAGTTTTTCTCAGCTCTGTGGTAAGAAAGAGCATTTTTAATGCATCCTCTGTATTGCAAGCTACCTCTCGTGTTAAAATTGTTGTCGTGGCTTCAAAGGTGATGTCCTGCCCGTGGCTGTGCTGGAGCCACATTCCATGACAGCCTTTCATAGCAGGTGCCTTGGCTGTTTGAGTAAGGGCTAAACTATGGGCTGTGCTGGCTGTGCATGCCATTGAGCTCAGAGCTGGGCAGGGTGGGAGCTGAGCCTCCCCAGATGAAAAGCTGAAGGATAATAATGGAATTTGTGGGACTCTGCTCCTGGAACACATCGTTCTGGGCTTGCTGTAAACTGAGCAGTTTGGCTTTGTTCTGTAAAATCTGTCAACACAGTCCAAATTTTATTGGAATTGGTGAAGCCCCAGGATCTGTGTCTCTTCAGTTTATGGGCTGAAGTTGCTTTTTTGGGTTAGCTGTTTATGACAAAATCACAACAGTGGATGCAAGACAACATAAATGTGTTCACCTTCCCTCTGGAGATCAGCTGATGACAGATGCATTATTTTTGGTCTGGAGAACTCAACTCACTCCAACGACCTGAGAGTGTAAAATTTCTGGTCCTAGAGGAACAAAATTCACACGTCATTGTGATCATAACTTTAGAAAATAAACTCCACTAGGACAGATGAAGGGACTCCTCTGTATAACCTAAATAAGGGAAAGGTCAGATGTGGAAGAAAAGGAATATGGTGTGTGTTCAAAGACATTTAGGAACAGTGAAACCCTTTGTTCTCCATGTCTGTGCTAGAAAAGATGAGAAGTAATGAGAATCACTTACAGGAGAGGTGCAAGATCTATTGTAGGCAAGGTGAGGTTTCAGGATTTCCTGTCTTTTAATGAAGATTTTAGGGTTCTGACCCTTTACTAAGTACATGGATCTGTAGCTCAGAGCTCTGTGCCAGGAAATTTCCTTTATTCCATGCACTGGAGTGGATGTGGGTTGTGATCCAGGTTTTGTATTCTTGTTTTTCTTGAGAGAACATCCTGATGAAGAGCAGAAATGGACTCACTATGCACTGTGTTACATGAGCTAGGCAAGTCCTGTTTGGTAAATGAATTTTATGTATTCATTTCTGAGACCTAGACATATCCAAAGTGTCATTTAGTTTGATTCAGCTGATTATTCTTATCATCGAGAATATTTTCTCTCCTTGCCTCTTGTTCTTGGTCCTCTTGATTCTTCAGTCTGTGATTGGGTGCAGGCTGTGATTTCACCTTTCTAAAAAGGGAGATTTCTGCATAACTGTCACCTTTGTTAGGTAGATGAGAGACACTTGTGGCTGCTCCTTGCATGAGATAATAGGATATTCCTTTACATATGTCTGGAGTTTTCTCCTGAAAGTAGTTTTTTACCTCTATTTACACCTAACATAAAACCACTTGGGATTTTCCCCTTGTCACATGTCAACAGTCAGAGCTTTCTACTCCTGCTGTTAAAACTTGCCTTGTGTCCACAGCATCAGAGAGTTCCTGAGCTCAAGAGATCTGAGGACAGAGCTTTTTAAATGCAAAGATTGTTTGGTGGCTTGTGGTTAACCATCATGTGAATTTAAATATAAAGACAGAAAATGCAAGGATTTTTAAAAAACAGTAAGTGGAGTTCTGGAGATGTACAGTTGACATTTATTCACTGCCCCATCCTCCTGGTGCTCCAGAGATTGAAGACTGGAGATATTCCAGAACTGTCTGTACCACAGACATCTGCAGGGTTAAATTTGCAACTCTGCTAACATGATTTTTATTTTTTAAAGAAGTAGTTTGTGTATTCTAAAAATACAACAATCAGACATAAGTATGTGGTTGTTTCTTCTGCTTCTGCATAAGAAAACACCACAGTCCTCTTGGGCAGCTTTTCTTTTCTTTTTTTTTTCTTTTTTTTTTTTTTCGGTTGGTTGGTTTAGGTTGTTTAGGTGTATTTAAAGGAAGGTGTAGGGTTAGCTGTAGCTGTAGGTGGAAGCACTTAAGAACCCCCACAAAACAAAAGGTTGTAGCACATCCTGCTAGTGGAGAGATGGTCAACAACACTGAGTATTTTTATCACACACAGAATCAAGTTTTAGAAAATAGCAAGGGGTTATGCTCTCATTTCTATCTATATTTTTCAGATTTTCATTTAATGTGCATGTGTAATTTAATAAACATTTCTAGAAGTCAATTGCAGGAGAGCAGAGTTTGCTCCAGGAAGGTTGTGTTCATGAAGCACAGAAATTCTCTTGGCTTTGTGTGTTTGCTGAGCATTTTCCTCACCAGAACTGTCCCTACCTCAACCAGCTGTGTATTACAGCTGTGGTGTGCTCTCCTGCAAGCTGAAAAGGGAGGGACAGGTGGTGTTTTTATCCTGGTTTTAAGTGCTTGGAATATATTTAGGATTTGGGGATGTTTTGTTGATGGAAAGTAGGTGAATTTACAGAAGATGTCAAATTTGAAACTGTTGTTTTTTTAATTATTCTGTTTATGACATTTACTTACTGATAAATAATCCTCTTCATTTATCCTAAACTAAAGAATATTGAAACTGTCTCGATGCTGTACAACTGTACTAACAAAACTGGCAGCTTAATTAATAATAAGTTATTAACTAATACATCTTTCAAAAGTTATTTGTATTACCACTAAATAGTTCCAGTTTAAAAAAAAAAATTTGCTTGACAGAATGGTTGGAAACATTCTGCCAATGAAAGGCTGCTACGAGATCTCACGAGGAAACACGGTAAGTCAGAGTTTCTTAAAATAAATACATTCTTTTCTCAAGGTTAGATAAACTACAGGTCAGGTAAAAAACAGAGTTACAAGCATTGTTATATCAGCTAAGAAAATTGATAATGAACCTGGGTCAACTGTGTTACAAATGCTAGAAAAGTAAGCCTGTGCCTTTGAGGCTTGGAAATTGCATTTCTGTGCCTTGAAACCAAGCAGTTCAAGGGGCTTTTCTCTTCTGCAGTGGCTCCCATGCAGATGTTTATTCACTCTCACACCTGTGCCTGTTGGAGCAGCCAGGGCTGGGTGAAAGCCCCAGGTGAGCTCCAGCTGCAGCCCTGCTCACCTGGCAGCACAGCCCAGTCCTCCCCTGACCTAACCACAGCCTGCCACAGTCCCAGAGATTCCCACAAGGCAGCGATGACTTGCTGGGAAAGAATCCCGGAGCATCAGGGCAGGAGGAAAGGAAAGCTGTGCTGCTGCTGTGGGACTCAGGAAATGCAGAGAGGAGGGTGGGTCTGTGCCCTGGGAACGGGAATATTCCAGCCATGCAGCCGGACCTGGGAATGCTCAGGTTGGATAAACACAAAATTGATCTGTGCAGACTTGCTCAGCCAGGGTACATTCTGCTCTCCACTTGCATTTTTAAGAAAACACGATTTTTCACTGCTGCAACATCGATGCTTAGGCACTCTGCATTTCATTGGATTAGACTCAAGCTGCTTTTGGGAAGAGACTGGAAATAAATCTAAATGGAGATTTTTATTTTTGTTTTATTAACTAACGAAGCTCCTCAAATATGCTGTTTGGTTTGGGTGTTGTTGTTTGTTTTTTTTTTTTTAATTAAGGCATAACACATTAGATAGATCTGATACATTAAATAAAGCACATGGCTAACTGAGCTATTTGTTTCTGGGTACTCTGGCTGTGATTAAAACTTTGTGAATTGTACAATGTGCCTGGCTGTCCTTGTCCCCTGATCATTCTGCCTTGAGCTCTGCTTGCACAGGCAGGGAAAATCTCAAGGTGGCTGGAGTAGGAACAAGGCTGATGTGAACCTGAGAGTGAACTTGGCTGAGGGAGGCATCCCAGGGTCCCAGCTGCTCAGGCACAACCTAAATCCATCCAGATATTGAAGCCAGCTACATCCCTGGGTCATGATTCAGCTTTCTTTAGCAATTCTGGCAGCACACACATCTGCATGTTGGAGCAGGGTGCCAGTGCAGACACGACATTCCCATATTCCTACCCCAGCCTATTGCATAACAGCTTGCTGATAAATATTGTAATTTCCTTTTAAAGAGCTTGCTTACCTATAAGAAATTATTCTGAAATAAGCTGTGATGTGAATGCAAATGTTGAGGATATTCTGAAATGGTTTCCTACCTGGACATATTTACATGGCAGACACTAAATAAACTTGGATACTCCCATTCCAAGAGCCTGTTAAATTCACTGACACAGTTTTGCAGATGAAGTTATTCCAGAGGGGTTTTTCACATGAAGCTATTTATGTTAGGCAGAAAAGCAAAACAAAATTCCTGGTCTGAGACAAACTATGAGGAAAAATTCCTGTGCAGGGAGTGATTCCAGAATGCATTATATTTACTTTTTTTTTTTTTTTTTTTGAGACAACATGACTATTTTTCTCTGGACATTTGTAAAGCAGTGGGTGGATTATAAAACAATGCATGGTTTCAAATTCCTATAAAACCCAGCTTCTGTCCAAATCCAAGCATTCTTTACAGAGACTCTCCCTACAAACCCCACGTTGCAGATTGAGACGCACAATGCAGCGTTTGTTCAGGGTAACTCATTCCAGCCCTGCCTGCCCATCTGGCACAGGGTGTTCCAAATCCAGAATCAGAGCAATCCCACATCTCACCTGCAGCTGAGTGAGCCCTGAGCACGGCTGTGCCTCGAGGAAATAAATCCCACTGTGGGAGGGGGAGGCAGAGGATGGATGCTCATCCTGCTGCCTTGTGAGAGTGGTAATACCTCAAATTCTTAAAACAGATCTGACAGTGCTCATCCCTCAGAAAGCCTCCAGACAACATCCAAAACCCTTTTAAAAACCCTCCAAAAGTGCCAAGGGCAAAACAATAATTATCCTTTTTGTGAGGGCCCAGAGGGTGAAACGTGATCTCACCATCTATTTTTTGGAAGTAACCTGAAACACTTTAAATCAACCATCATTTCACTGCCCTCTTTATTGGATCTGCATTTTGTTTTGATCTCATTCTTTCTCTGTATATTTTATTCCCAAGTGTATTATAATATGCTAATTTTAATTTTTTTTTTCTGGTCATGTAAAAGACAAAATGCTGGTGAAGCTGTGATAAAGAACAGACAGTACGTTTTTCTCTCTATTATCTTTCCTAGTTAACTGTGTTACCTGCAGCCTCTGTGGGATGGGGAGCACAGGTGCCTCTTCACTGACAGCACACATCCAATTTTGGCATCATAATTCCATTGTCACCTCTGTGACAGCAGGTGAGAAAATTTGAGGCTCGTGGCAAACTAAATTGCACATACAAGCACTGGCAAATTTTTAATTTTTAAAAATTTTTAACATTTTAAAATTTTTAACTTTTTAAATGCTACTCTTTTATTTTAACTTTTCCTGAGAAGATGGGAGGCCTAGGCTTTGGATGCTGGATATGGGGTAAAATGCATCAAAAAATGCATCAATATTTAAGTACTTTATATTTAATATATAATATTTAAGTATCCACATTGTGTGTGGATAGAAGGCAATAACTGGAATTTCTAAACCAAAGAGGATGATTGGTAATGGACAAGAATTTTCTCTGTGTGAACATAAAGAAAGGATGATAGCTATGGAAAAATAACCTGGATTTGGGCATGGTGTGGACGTGTGGGAAGAAAGAAGGAATGGAAAAAGAAATTAAGAGCACATCAAAGAGATGTCTGTACTATCCCCTTTCCACAGGTGGAAAAACTGAGGCAGAGAAGCAATTTACACAAATTCCGCTTTCACTTGTCATTGTCAGAGCCAAAAATTTCTACCTCCCAGTCCTAAACATTAACCACAAGGCTATTCCTCTGTACTATTATATCTGTTATTTGTTTTACCTTGTTTTCAGCTTTGAGAGCGCCTCTGATCTACATAAACATGTTGGAACACAGTGATTCAGGTGCCTACAGCTGTGCTGTTGGAGGATGTGGTTTCATCTCATGGACCTCACCAGCTTTGAGGCAGCACTGCAAGAGAGTGCATGTGGTGAGTGTAATAAACAGCAGGATAAAGTGTATTTCTCTAAATGAGACCAAAGTTTCAAATTTGTGTGCATTTGGTTTCGTGTGAATGAAGGAAATGTTTTATTTTTGCATCAAACCCAGCATTTATTTGCACACATTTCTGGGAGTCTTGCAAGTGTTGTGCAAATACCTGGTTCCTCCTCTGAGTGCCTACTGTAGGTACATGCAGTTGCATTCTCAGAGTCTTGAACTCTGGCCAACCTCCTCCCACCTCCCTTTTTTTTTAAAGGAAAAAAATCCCCCCACGTACCAATTCTAATCTCAACAGCAAAGAATTTCAGGGATTAAAATCCAACATCACCTTTTCCATACTTAGAACTAATATGTTACCTGAAAATAGGGAAACTTTTAATCATGTGAGTGTGGTCACACATTAAAATTCAGTTTGGGCTGCTGTAATTTATGCATGCTTGCTGCCTGTTTCTTCAGCTTCCTGAGCTGTGATCACTCCTGTAAAATGAATATGTTTGAGTGGGATCTGCTGTCACCCTGCTCGTGCAGATCTGCAGTGCCAGTGCAGAGAATTCCCACGTTCATTTGGGTTCCTTACCTGACAAGTTATAACCACCAAAAACTGGAAATATTGTAGGAAACTACTTCAAAACTTCTTCAGCTATTTAGTGTGGTTTTCCCCTTTTCAACAGGGGATTAATTTTTGTCATATAAACCTGCAAGCCTTCCATGACTCTAAGTCTTCCTTTCCAAGAGAAATTCTGAAATATAAATTCCGTATTTGTCAAAACATTTCTCCTGGAGTTATTCACTGACTCAAACATTTTCAAAAAGCTCATAAACTCAGCAGCCATTCTCAAATGTTACCAGCTGATTCTTCTCAAACCATAAAGTATTTTTTTCTAAAGCATTCTGATTTAGAGGTCCAGATAATTAATTTAAAGTTTGGTTCCATTTTAGACATGCTGAGTGTGAAACAATTTACTGCTTTGCATTAGGTTTACCATTATGGTAGTAAAACTTAAGATGGTTAAACCAAGGGAATAAAAAGGATTTTTTGCTTTTATAGCTTTTACAACTATGAAAATCTTGTCACTGACATTGTTTGAAGAAATTTTTTAGCCCTGCTAGCTGTACAGAAGAGAGTACAGAAATATATTAATGGCTTCTGTATAATAAACAAGCTGGACCTTCCATTTTGGGACAACAAATCCAACAAATGAATTATTATGATGAATATGAATCCCTTGTTCTCTCTTACATGCTGCATATTTGATAAAAAACTACTTATTGGAACTCTTTTGCAGGTGTTCTAACACAGAGAGTGTCTTGTGCTTGAGTGCCACATAGTAAACAACAACCTAATTCATCTTTTAATTGCTGACATTATCAGTTCTGGCAATCTAATTAGATGTTATTCTTATTTTCTGCTGCAAACTCTATGTTTGTAGTTTGTGTTTGCATTATTTTCAATTTTTTCTCCTTTAGACATAAAGATGGCAATTAAAGTCACTGGAGTTTGGATGCAGCCAAGGTTTGGGCCAGGATTTCTAGGTGGTGACAAATAAGCCTTGACCAAGTTAAAACAGTTTTGGCAGAGATGGAATGGAGCTGGGCTTGAGAATCCAGATAGAATTCTAGGAAAACAGTCTTTTATTGGATTTTTACTATGAAAAAAAGTGAGGTTTTTTGCTCTTTCTTAAGCAAAGCAAGTTTTAAAGTTTTCACTTTTATCCTTGTGACATCTCATCTGTAACACTGTTTTCTCAGCTTTTTTATTAAATTATTCTGATGTGCTTAGAGAATATATGCAAGAAAAACACAATGCTATGCACACACAATAAGTTCATTTATAGCTTTTTTGAGAAGAAACTTTGATGTTCTGTATATTCATGTAGCATATATATGTGTTCATTTATTTATTAAAAACATACAATGGGGAAAAAGTTGAGCCAATGCATGAGGCAAAGAGTTTGAGCTGGTAGGTAAAACATCCCATTTTTTATTAGCCTACTGTGGTATTTATCAGAAATTAGCTAACAGCTTGTGAGATATATTAAAGAATATTAAATTTTTGGCAGGTTTCTTAGCTTTATTTAGTGACTTCAAAAATATTTCAGGAGTTACAGAGAGACTTTCTTGTGACAATGGAAATATTGCAAAGGAATTTAGGAGCCCAAATAAAAGTCACAATAAAAGGGGCAGGTGTAAAAATCTCCACTCCCTGCTTTGCAGGCAGCTGAGATCTCCACGCTCAGGTTTTATTCTCATTAAATATGCTGGGCTGTAAAATGATGTTTCAAGAGCACTTGAGCCATCTGTGCAGAGGGGGAAGGCCAGACACATGTGGGTGTCAGCCTGATTTTAATCAGCATGAATCAGGGAGGCAGCATTTTTTAATCCTCCAGAGCCCAGGCAGAACTGACTCACGTTTCTCTGGTACCACTGTAGCCTCTGGGATTTCCCCTGCTCAATATCAAAGGCCTGCAACAAACTGCAGAGGTGTTAACCCTTCCCAAAGAAAGAACCCTTTATAATGGAAAGTAAAGAGCTTTAGAATGGAAAGTATTAGTCAGCCAGAACACACAGGAGCATTTTCCAGGTTTTTACAACAGTTTACCTGCAGTCTCTACTCCAATATCCACATTTTAGGTTGTTGCCTTCAATGTAGGTACCAAGATTAATTTACACCAAGGCCATTCAGGGCTTCTCATAGCAGATTAAAACACGGAGTTATTTGATTTGTACTTGTGCTGTGGAGCTGAATATGAGCAAGAATAGTCCAAAATTCCCTCCCACCTCTTTGTGTGAGCCTATGAAACACATTTTGAAAGGCAAAGTCAACTGCAGGGTCAGTGCGAATGGAATGATAACTTATTAATGGAGAGTTATTTTTGAAAATAAATTTTAAAAATATTTACTCTTGGTTATGCTGCTTAATGACACTCTAGAGCTTTATTCTATTATTGCTTAGGTGACTGGCTTATTTTATTATTATTTACATAGTGTGCAAACACAAGGGGTTTGCAAAGATAAAAGTTACTTCTTTTATTTTTGTCAATAATCTATCTTAGAATTTACAGTTTTGTATTCGTTTGTATATAGAGATTTGTTTGTAATCTATTTTTGGTCAGTAATCTATTTTTTTTCGGCCAGTAATCTATTTTAGAATTTACAGTTTTGTATTAGTTTGTGTATAGAAGTTTGTTTGTCATCTATTTTTTGGGGTTTTTTTTTTTGTTTTGTTGTTGTTTTTTGTTTTTTGTGGGTTTTTTTGCCAGTAATCTATTTTAGAATTTACAGTTTTGTATTCGTTTGTATATAGAGATTTGTTTGTAATCTATTTTTGGTCAGTAATCTGTTTTTTTTGGCCAGTAATCTATTTTAGAATTTACAATTTTGTATTAGTTTGTGTATAGAAGTTTGTTTGTAATCTATTTTTGGGGGTTTTTTTGTTTGTTTGTTTTTGGTTTTTGTTTTTTTTGTGTTTTTGGTTTTTTTTTTGCCAGTAATCTATTATAGAATTTACAGTAATCTATTATAGAATTTACAGTTTTGTATTAGTTTGCATATAGAGGTTTTGCTAACACCCGTGTTTCTGGTAGACAGCACTAGTTAGCAATGACGAATTTTAGGGTTTTTTCAGCGTTTTTTCAAATCTTATGTTAATATCTTTAATAATATTATATTAAAATTTTAATAATATTTTGCTAAGATTTTAATATTCTTTCGTTAAGATTATTCACACCCCAAAATGCTGGCGTGAATGCACAAAATAAAACACCCATTCAAAAAGAGGAGCCTTTTTTGATAGCAAATTTAAATTTCTTGATACCGAAACGGCTGTGTGTGGGTCTATTTAGGTTTGAAAAGCAGATTTTCGGTAGTGCCCAATTTTCCAAATGATTCTGGAGCTGATTTCTCCGCAGCAAATGCTGTCCCATAGAGGAGGGCGGTGGGTGCCTGGAACGCTCTGAACTCACGAAATTCGTGCCACGCAAATTTCTTGGTCCGTCTCCATCCAGCTCGTTCCCGGAGGAAGGCTCCGCCAGGAACAAGGCATGGTTAGCCGGGATTTGTGGGATCCAGCCTGGAAAACATCTCCCGGTGCGCCGCGGGATGAGGCGGCCGTGAGTCACCGGGACCGGTCCTGGCGGAGCCGGAGCATCAGATAAGGCACGGAAAACAGCGCGGTGTCTGCGGCTCCGGGACGGCATCCCGGGGACTGGGACCGGGATTCAGGCTGGAACAGGATCCTGGAGGGGCTGGGACCGGGATTCAGGCTGGCACAGAATCCTGGAGGGGTTGGGACCGGGATTCAGCCCTGGCACAGAATCCTGGAGGGGCTGGGACCGGGATTCAACCCTGGCACAGGATCCTGGAGGGGTTGGGATCTGGATTCAGCCCTGGCACAGAATTCCGGGGGGTTTGGGACATGGATTCAGCTCTGGCACAGAATTCCGGGGGATTGGACCGGGATTCAGCCCTGGCACAGAATCCTGGAGGGGTTGGGACATGGATTCAGCCTTGGCACAGAATCCTGGAGGGGTTGGGACATGGATTCAGCCCTGGCACAGAGTCCCGGGGGGTTTGGGATCTGAATTCAGCCCTGGCACAGAATTCTGGGGCATTGGACCGGGATTCAGCCCTGGCACAGAATCCCGGGGGGGGGGGGGGTGGGGATGGGATCTGGATTCAGCCCTGGCACAAAATTCCGGGGGATTGGACCGGGATTCAGCCCTGGCACAGAATCCTGGAGGGGCTGGGACCGGGATTCAACCCTGGCACAGGATCCTGGAGGGGTTGGGATCTGGATTCAGCCCTGGCACAGAATTCCGGGGGGTTTGGGACATGGATTCAGCTCTGGCACAGAATTCCGGGGGGTTTGGGACATGGATTCAGCTCTGGCACAGAATTCCGGGGGATTGGACCGGGATTCAGCCCTGGCACAGAATCCTGGAGGGGTTGGGACATGGATTCAGCCCTGGCACAGAATCCTGGAGGGGTTTGGGACCGGGATTCAGTCCTGGCACAGAATCCCGGGGGGGTTGGGATAGGGATTCAGCTCTGGCACAGAAACCCGGAGGAGTATGGGACATGGATTCAGCCCTGGCACAGAATCCGGGGGTTTGGGACCGGGATTCAGCCCTGTCACAAAATTCCGGGGGGGTTGGGACCGGGATTCAGCCCTGTCACAAAATTCCGGGGGGATTGGGATCGGGATTCAGCCCTGGCAGAGAAACCCGGGGGGTTTGGGACATGGATTCAGCCCTGGCACAGAATCCTGGAGGGGTTGGGACCGGGATTCAGCCCTGGCACAGGATCCTGGAGGGGTTGGGACCGGGATTCAGCCCTGGCACAGAATCCTGGAGGGGTTTGGGACCGGGATTCAGCCCTGACACAGAATCCCGGGGAGAGGGGATGGAATCTGTATTCAGCCCTGCCACAGAATCCCGGGGATTTGGGACATGGATTCAGCCCTGCCACAGAATCCCGGGGGTTTGGGACATGGATTCAGCCCTGGCACAGAATCCCGGGGGGTTTGGATCTGGATCTCAGCCCTGCCTTGACATCCCATTTGGTTTGGGATTTGGATTCAGCCCTGCCTCGGCATCCCGGGGGTTTGGCACCTGGATTCAGCCCGGGCTCTTGGAGGCAGAGGAGCTGCCCCAGAGCCCTTGTGACCATGCCCTGGAGGTGATGCCCTGGAGCACAGCCGGCAGCAGGAGAATTCATGGACCCAAAAAATGAGCGCGGCTGCCAAGAAGCGGAGCAAGACCGAGCTGGAGGAAATAATGCAGAACACATTTTCTGTCCTCAGAGGTTTAAGAATTAAAATTTAAAACTAGGTATTCTTCTCCCGAATACCACACAAACAACCCACGTTAGTCATTTGTGCTGCTAATGCAAACGTAATTTATATTTATTTTTTAATTACTATTTTTTCACATTGTACAGGCTCTCTGTTGTTAACAGAACTGATAACAAACTGCATGCAAAATTTGGGTTGTTTAATACTTCTCAATTAGGTTCCTGAATGCTGGGCTTTTCTATTATCCTTGAAGAGGAAGAATGTTAGCAAAGAGAGTTTCAGTAGTTTCTAAGAAAGCAGTAGAGAAAAACCACAGTATTTGTCTCTGGGAAAAAAGAATCTCAAAGCTGGTGCACTAAGCAGTGCCATTATTTTGCACAGGCTTTAAAGTTTGGTGTTTGGGAGAGGAGTGGTTGCCCTGATATGGTTTTTAGCATATAATTCCATGAAATAAGACCTGTTAAAAGCAATCTGCAGAGCCTACCTGAAGCCCTAAACCAGTAATTTTCTCACTAGATCACATCAAATACAGTGTTTGTTCTGTTTTGTCTACAGCAAGGAGTTTATGTGATCTCCAGCAAATGATGATATGCCTCAATTCTCTGCCTCTAAAGTTCTCATCTTTACAAGGAAGCCACAAGGTTTTTATTAACCTGTGTTCTCATTTGTTCACCTATTACAAGCATTAAACCACTCTGCTGAAGGCCCAAGTGTGGTCCTCAACCTGCCTTTTAATTCCTGGCTTTTGTGCATTCAAATCAATTTATAAAGGAACTGACTCTTGGGCTACTGAGCTCCATTGCCCTCAGCTCTGAACTCACAAAA
The DNA here is from genome assembly GCF_009819885.2 of Catharus ustulatus. Classification (NCBI taxonomy): domain Eukaryota; kingdom Metazoa; phylum Chordata; class Aves; order Passeriformes; family Turdidae; genus Catharus; species Catharus ustulatus. The sequence continues at coordinate 120,182,897 of NC_046222.1, forward strand.
ATTCATATATGTGCCCAGAGCAGTCCAGCGTGTCATTGACTTCAGCAGGATTATCTGCTTTTTAAAAATTTTTCCTCAGTCAAAGCTGGTTTGAGAATTCCCCCTGCTTTCCCACTGCTCATTTCCATCTCCACACTTCTCCATGGTTTGTGAGGGTGCTCTGAGTGAGATCAGCAGGGAACTGCAGCATCTCCCCAAGGTGCAGCCTGCTCCTTTCATCACCTCCTTCCGAGGCAGTTTCCTCCCAGCCCACTCTCCTGCCTGGCTGTTGACACTAAGGAGCACCTGGTAAGCCAGCCCAGCTTTCTGATCTGGCTGAAAACTAACCGAGGGAGTTTTTTCAAAGTGAGATCACTGAGCTGATTCAGTTACTGTTCAACCACGTGAGTGCAAATGCAGCGTGTGAACAGGAGCACAAGGAGGGGATGGCAGCCTCAGAGCTCTGGGTTGGCTTAACCCAGCTGCACTATTGCACCATCTAGGGAGAAAAAAACCCAACATGGCTAAATATTTGCAGAGTGGTCAAATAGATGGATTTTTGTTTAATAGTTTTGCAAATTAGTGCCGTTTTATATCAACTTTAAAGCCATTACCTATTTGCCAGCTGCTCACAGAATGTAAAAGGAAAATATTCCAGCTCTAACCTACAGGACAAAGGTGCCCTGTGACCTGCTGAAGCACCAGGTTGGTTGAGTTCACTCATGCCAAGCAACCCTTTAGAAGTACTTCTTTCTAAAAAGACCAAGCTGAAGCACTGGATTGAATCCTGCTCTCTGAAAGGACTGGGAAATACTGCAAGACATTGGAGCAGTGCAAGAAAAGAGCTTCTCTGTGATGCCTCTGCTAGCACACCCACAGGAGAGAAGGAATTACATGAGACTGGTTACCTTGCCACAAAAGGATGAATTAGGTTGGTTGCATGAGATTTGTTCTCAAAACAAAACTGGTACTGACTACTGTTTGTCAGCCTGGCCAACTGTTGGAATATTTTAAATTTTTATTTATTTATTTATTTATTCATTCATTTTTATTCAGTGATTTGGATGCTTTGGAATTCCCTTGCTGGCTTCTTTTTCTGCCTCCTGAAGACAAGCTTCTTCTGGTGTCCTTTTCTATTCTTCCTACACTTCATCAAGAAAAAGCTCAGAGCCTGGGAAGCCAGTCCTCTAAGCACCTTAAATGTGAATTTTATTTAGGCCTGGCCCTTTTGAAAGCATGTAAGCAACTGAAATTCTCTCAGACGAGCTCTTTCCATGTTCTGTCATGAGCTCTGACTCCTCTCTTGTTTGGTGTTTGTTAAATTAATTCTCAAATCATAGTGGAGGCAGAAGGTGCACAATTCACATTTGGTAAAATTTAAGTGCCAGCTAAGTGCCAGCTAGGTTTTGTCTTGCTTAACTTTCACCATCTTCCCAGTGAAACAGGGGTTTGAATGACAATGTATCATTAAAGAATAAAATATCTGCTGTGAACAAAGCTGTGCACTCTTCCAGAAATGTCCAGGGCCCTGGTTCTCCAAATCCCTTCAGTTTAAGCAGAGCACCTGGAGAGCATGGCACACTCTCCAGGCTGATCCACCCAGAGCTGAATCCCAAATTAAACAAGTCAGGATGATATCCAGGACAAGGAGACTGTTGTGGTGTTGGGTCATAGAGGTGACCTCTGGGCTTGTCTCTACACACAGCTATTTCTTATTCCTGATTTATTTATACAAAGATGTTCTCATTCAGACCAAACCATTGTTAAATTTAATCCAGAGTAAATTAAGCAGGAAGAAATCCTTGTGGAATAAAGCCTTGAGAACAGGCTTCATGTCCTGTGTCTTTTGAAAGTAATTAAATGTCTCTGTAGACTCTTTTTAAAATGAAGCTTTGCAAAGAACTGCTATTATCCTGGCTTTAAACCACATTGTCCTCTATCTATTGCCCAACCTGCCAGATTAAATGACACACACTGGCTGCCTGGAACAATCACCTCGAGTCTGATACTCAGTATAACAAACAAAGACAAGCTTTATTAACCTTCAGACGTGTGATAGGTGTGAAGGTCGTGGTGCAGGTGGGAACAGCCTCTTCACCAATCCTGTTACACACCAAAGGGTGCAGGCTCCTTCCTTCCAACCGCAGCATCTCACGAGCAAAGGAGATGGTGAAGGATCTGGAGTGTCAGTCCAGTGAAGGGTGGCTGAGGGAGCTGAGGGTGTTTAGTCTGGAGAAAAGGAGGCTCAGGGGGGACCTTCTCACTCTCTACAACCCCCTGACAGCCAGGGAAGGTCAGGGACGAGAGGCCACAGCCTCAAGCTGCACCAGGGGAGCTTTAGGCTGGAATCACAAAGAATTTCTTCACTGAAAGGGTGGTCAGGCAATAGGACTATACAGAGAAGTCCCCATCCCTGGAGGTGTTCAATAAACTGAATATGGCACTTGGTGCTATAGTTTAGTTGACAAGGTGGAGATTTACCACTTGATGATCTTGGAGATTTTTTTTCCAAACAAAACAATTCTGGGCGTTCTGTAGTCCTTGCAATTAGATCCACAAAATGATCCAGGCACTGAAATCTAGCGCTGGGATCATCAAACCTTCTAATCCCACGGGCAACTAAAACCCAGAGACGTCCAAATTCTTGGCAACAGCTTCCCAGAGCCTAAAACTATTGCTTCAGAGCAGCCCGGGGCAGGCTGGCCGCAGTCCCGCACACCAGGCTGGGATGCAGGACGGAGCGACAGGGACCCGCTGCTGTTCCCTGGGCAGGGGAAGAAGAAAAGGCAGGAGTGAGACGAAGAAGAAAAGGCAGGAATGAGACGAAGAAGAAAAGACAGGAATGAGGTGGCTAGCGCTTCCCTCTCCTTTATTTGTCACAGCTTATTTGTCACAGCTCAGCAGCGAGCGCGGCGCTCCCCTCCCTGCCCATCGCTCCGGACGGGAGCATCGCCCCGGACCAGCTGGAACTCGGAAAGAGCCCCGCTCGTCTGTCCCGGGACAGAAGAGACACCTGTGGCAAAGCCAGGCCCTGGCCCGTCCCAGGAAGTGACGGCAGCCCTGTCCCCCCCGGCACACCTGACTCACCTGGGCGGGCGCTCGGGCTGCGCTGCGCTGCCGGGCGGTGTCCGGGCACGGCGCTGGCCATGGCGAGGGACGGCGGCTCCCCCTGGGCCATGGGGCTGCTCAAGACCTTCGAGGAGAGCGAGTTCAGCAGCTGGGAGAAGATCGGCTCGGGAGGGTTCGGCCAGGTGTATAAGGTGCGGCACCTTCACTGGAAGACCTGGCTCGCCATCAAGTGTTCGCCCAGCCTGCATGTGGATGAGAAGTAAGGGGGGACGAAGGGAATGGGGGGCAGCGGTGGGGACAAGGGACTGTTCGCACAGAGGCGCTCCGAGCCTTCGGTCACCCCGCGGATGCGCAGCCGGGGAGCTGCGGGGCGACCGAGCGCTGCTGTGTGCAGCCCTGTCTGACAGCCAGCAGCAGATCCATGGAATACCCCATGGAATACCCCATGGAATATCTCACGGAATACCCCACACGTCCCTCCTGCTCGCTGGGAGCCGTGCGGGAAGCATTCCTGCCCTGCCCAGGCTGAGCGTGTGCCGGCTTGCACGGACACGGCGAGCGCGCTGCGGCTCCGGCGGGCACCGGCGCGGAGAGGGATGGAGGGATCCAGGGCTTGGGAAGAGCCGGGGCTTTCCTGGCAGAAAGTGCAGAAGCTGTGACTCGTGTGGTGGCAGCAGGCTCGGGTTTGGTGTCTTTAGTGGGTGCTGAAAGGGAAGTGTGGGAAATGTGTCCGGCTCCGGAGCAGGGGCAGCGCTTCCCCGTGAGTCTGTCTGCTCGGGATGATCCTTGCAGGTGGGCTGTGCTGCAGGTAAAGGTGCCCCACGGTGGGACTCCCCTGCCTCTGTCGCTCGTTGTGGTCCTTGGTGAGGACGATGCGCTGTGCTGTTCTCACCCTGTGTGTGTGTGACCGCAGAATCACAGAGCGCTTTGGGTTGGAAAACATCTTAAAGCTCATCTCGTTCCAGCCCCCTGCCATGACCAGGGACAGCTTCCACTATCCCAGGTTGCTCCAAACCCATCCAGCCTGGCCTGGAACACCTCAGGGATGGGAGCTATAGAGTGCAGGTCTCCTTTCCTAGCAGAGGAAGGCTGTCAGATGCATTTTTACAAACATCCCTCTGTTGCAGGGACAGTAGTGGCTTCCAGCAGCTCAGCCTCTGTGCAGAGGGAGGTAAAAAATGCACAAGTCCTGTTCCTGGAGCTTTCCCAGCTCCACTTGCTCTTTGGGATCTCTACCAGCTCACAAGCCGATTCTGCAGTTCAGTTTTTGAGACGTGGATTGGCTCAGTCACAAAAGGTTTCCTGTTGGTGCCTTTCCTGCAGAAGGAGGGAGATAAGATAGCCCAAGATTGAAAACGTCTGTGAACCCTTCTTCTGCAGGATTTCTGGGGTAGTTTGGCATCTTTTCCAGTATCTGAATTGCTGATTTTGCAGTAGGTATGGCTTATAGAATGTAGAAAGGGAAATTAAATGTCCTTTGGAGAGGGAGAATTTACTATTTGCATAGGGTAGCTGTGCTGTCTGCAAATGAAATGGAAAAGACCTTTAAATTGCAGAGTGTATTTTATTGTGCTAATCTGAAAGCTCCCTACTATGAAAACCTCAAAGGAGATTTCAGATTTGATGCTTATTGATCAAAACAGTACCGTGGCTGATTAATTTTGAAGTTAAGATTAAAACATATCTTAAAAATAAGCTAGAACTTTTCATTTGCAGTGTACCTCTAGAAATTTACTCTGAAAATTAATTTTCCCTCTTAGAAAAAGGATGCTGTTACCTATTTTAACATGAACAATTAATTTTGAGATTTGCTGTCAGATCTCAATATATACCATGTGCAGTAGAGAGCCACCTGTCCCTCTGTGGCTATGGGGTGTGCAAATACTGGAAAACCATACAAACATGCAGCTCAATAAGCAAAAAATGCCTTGGGAATTTGGGGCCATAAGGCTCCTGCAGCTTCTGACTGATTTTAGTGAGCCATTCCTTGAAATACTTATTTTACTGCAGAATCTGTGCTTCAGATGCTTGAGGTAAAGCATTGATAAGAAATTGGAGTGTTCCTGGCCTTTGAAAGAGCTGCCTCTGCAAAATAAATATAAACTGATTTTTTTTTTTTTTTTCTGGGGGGGTGCTGCTCTATCAAACCCCTTTCAGGAGATGGTTATGCTGAGACTTTTTACCCAAAACTTTTCTAATAAACTTGTGCTATTCAAATAGTGGGGTGGGGGGCACAGACAGAATCAAACACAGCCTCTTCAGTTCTTCAGTTGGCAGGTTGCAACAAGCCTGTGTAATTAGATTGTTAATCCAGGAGATTAACTTGACTTGCTGTTTCTTGGAACCCTGTGAAGAGTTAGAAGAATTGCCAGTGGTATCAGAAACATTAACTGAAAAGCACAGAGGCTTTTTCTGATGTATTTATTTGGTACCACATTAAAACCCTGTTTGTAATGGCTTGGTGGTGGTAACACTGTGTAGTCTCTTACAGTGTTTCTGCAGACAGTGAGAGATTTGGAGTAATTCCCTCGGCAATTATCACATCATAGAGCCAAGTGGCCTCAAGCAGAAGAAAAACTGAATGTAGAGCCAGAAGTGTTTTTTACCTTTAAACCCAAGCCCTCTCAGACAATCCAGCCAAATTCCATTCCTAACACCTTATTTGCTCCCACTTTCCTGAGATCTCGTTTCTCACTTGGGATGCTCTCAGTGTGAGGAGGTTCAATGTAAATCTGAACAAAAGTCTGACCCAGAAAGGTGGAGGAGCCTCTCCTTCGGGACTTGCAGAGGGTGAAATCTCTTCACCATCTGGGCCAGAATGGAAGTGTGCTCTGCAGAAAAACAGTGGCAAGCTCAGAGACAGAGAATCCTTTGCTGATTTCTTCTGCTGACTGTAAGGTGTAACATTTCCTGGAGAGGGATTCTTATTGGAGATGTTGGCCGTGGGTGTGGAGGTGGAAAAAATTCTTGATTAAGGAAAAAAAAACCATAAAGCAAAACCTTACATGTATCTCCCTCTGCACATCCTGGGTTTGGGAATGGAGCAAGACTTTGACATTGAGGAGGTTTTAGAGATGCTTTGCTGTTAGTGGATGCTGTGTTTATTTGGAGGTGAAGGTGAATGAATGTCTCTTCTGTGTAGGGAGAACCTGAGAGTCACCTTGTGCTCCTTGAGGAGCAGGGGAGAGCCTGGCTGTCCTGTAATCCTCTGGTACCAGAACTGCAGAGATCTGTTAGCAGGGCTGACATCTTTTAACATAAAAAACCAGATTTTCTTCCTTTCCCCCACCACCCCAACATATTCTGCCCTGACCACGCAGTGTTGTTTTCTCATATTCTCTGAGAATCAGCAGTGTGGAAGTTTTTAAATATGCAGAGCAGAGGCCACTGCATGCTCTTAAAATCTCTGCCATGATGCAGAGAAGAGTTCCTGAGGACATTCAGGAGTGCTGTAATTTGGTGGACCCCCATGTGCACCACCAGCAGTTTGTGAAGAGCTAATTTAAACTCCAGGCTGGATCTCCCCTGGGCTGGGAGAAGCCTGGCTGCTCTCTGGCTGGAGAGATGGCCCCAATTACAAGTTTTGAGCTTCTCTGGAGCAACTTTTTGAGTTTCTCTGGAGCAACTTTAACTGCTCTGTCTCAGGCTCCATTAGGGAAATGTGGTGGGGGAATGTAAAACTGCGAGGACTGCCTGGTGAGTCGAAGGTTGTACTTTTACAGCAGTGTTATCTCTAGGGCACAAAGATTGGATCCATGCAAATGCAGGCACAGCTGTAATTCCTGCTGTTCTTGTGGCAGGGTTTGTGGGACAAGGGCTGGGCCCTGGGGACTGGGGCAGTGGGCAAGAGCAAGGCCCTTGTCTCTCCAGGGAATCCAAGGAATGCAGCCCTGTCTGTGGGATGTGGAGTGGGAGCAGACAGCTCTTAGGAGGTCTCCAACCCATGCAATATTTCTAGTTGCTTTGAAAACGACTGATGTGTACTGACTTCTCTGACTGAGATGCTCTTTGGCACTGGAGCCAGTGCAGGAGCTCTTGATGTGTGGGCCCTGTCTCCTGGTGGTGTTTACAGGAGAAAGTGTGTGCAGCCCATCATTTACATGACCTCAAGTGTCCTGTGTGCAAGTTTTCCTTTCCTTTTTCATTCTCTTTTTCTTTCTTGTTCTCTTTTTCTTTCCCCTTTTCTATTTTCCTTTTCTTTTTCATTTTTCTTTTCCTTTTCCCCCTCCCCCCACCTTTTTTTCCTTTTCTCCCTTTTTCTTCCACCCCTTTTTCTTTTTACTTTTCTCCCTTTTTCCTTTGTCTTTTTTTCTTTGCCCATTTTTATTTCCCATTTTTCTTTCCCCCTCTTCTTTCTGTTCTCCCTTTCTTTTCCCCTTTTTCTTCCACCCCTTTTTCTTTTTCTTTTTCTTTTTCTCCCTTTTTCCTTTTTTGTGTTTTTTCTTTGCCCATTTTTTGTCCATTTTTATTTTCCATTTTTCTTTCCCCCTCTTCTTTCTGTTCCCCCTTTCTTTTCCCCTTTTTCTTCCACCCCTTTTTCTTTTTCCTTTTCTCCCTTTTTCCTTTGTCTTTTTTCTTTGCCCATTTTTTGTCCATTATTATTTTCCATTTTTCTTTCCCCCTCTTCTTTCTGTTCCCCCTTTCTTTTCCCCTTTTTCTTTTCCCTTTGTCTTTTTTCTTTGCCCATTTTTGTCCATTTTTATTTCCTGTTTTTCTTTCCCCCTCTTCTTTCTGTTCCCCCTTTCTTTTCCCCTTTTTCTTCCACCTCTTTTTCTTTTTCCTTTTCTCCCTTTTTCCTTTGTCTTTTTTCTTTGCCCATTTTTTGTCCATTTTTATTTTCCATTCTTCTTTCCCCCTCTTCTTCCAGTTCCCCCCTTTTTTTTCCCCTTTTTCGTCCTCCTTTCCACTTCCCCCACTTTTTCTCTGTTTCCCCTTCTTCCCCTTTTCTCTTTTTCCCCCTTCTCCCCTTCTTTTCCCTTTTCTCCCTTTTCCCTCCTTCTCTCCTCTTTTCCCTTTTCTCCCTTTTCCCTTTCCCCTCATTTTTTCTTTTTTCCTTTTTTCTTTGTCATCTCTTTGTCCATTTTTCTATTTTTTCTTTTCCCCTCTTCTTTCTGTCTCCCCTTCTTTTCCCCCTTTTTTTCTCCATTTCCCTCTTTCCCCTCCCTTCTCCCCACTCTTTTCCCATTTTTTCCTTTATTACAATAAAGTTAGGATATACCCTGGAGGCAGAGGGGAGCAGAACCGAGGCGCCTCCAGAAGATAATTCTGACTTTAATCGCGCGGGCATTAAATAAGAAACCATTACAACAGAAGCCAGACCTGTGGCTCTGGGCTGAAATTCCCCACCAGGAGCTTTGCTTTTCCTTCACTTTGGACAGCTCAGAGGAGCTCCGAGTGCCGGAGCAGCTCCACACCCGCCCCCGCCGCATCCTTTGATCTGCGGGATGCGAATTTTGGAGGCTCCATCCCCGCTGCAGCTCCAGGGAGCTCCTCGGTGTGTGCCCGTGGCATCCTGCGAGGGGAAAGGGAAGGGAAGGGGAGGGAGAGACCTTTGATCTCCGCCTGGTGCAGCAGATCTGGCTTTAACGAGCTGTTTGTGTTAATGCCATTAATGCGAGTGCGCTCCGGCACCCGGCTAATGACTGCTTTGGCTCTCCTCACTGCTTTTGTGTTCTTTCCTTTTCTGTTCTCAAAAGGTGACAGGGGCCCTTTGGAAAGCTGTCTGAAAGCCTCCCCGGCTGGCCCAGGTTCAGTTTTGAATGCTGTGGGTATGGGAAAGTGCTAAGGGTGGTAATTGTTACATGGGGGGTTTATTTAAACAGGTAAATTAGATAGAGGGCACTCGCCTGTTCTGTTAATTCTCTCAATTAGCTGGGTCTGGTCCAAGAAGAAAGCAAGATTTTTTTTTTTGTTTGTTCTAAAGATTATTTTAATGAAACAGAAAAATCAGGTTTTTTTAGAAAACTCCCCATTTCCAGCAGCCAATCCGTGTTTTTGGCGATGCTCTCTGCGGCTGTTGCCAGCCTGAGAAACCCATCCCGAGGAGCCTCGTGGTTCCTGTCAGGCTTTGGCTGTTGCCGGGTCCTTGCTGTGCCTGGGAGGGCTCAGACGGGTGTTTTACATCCCCGACTCCAGCGCTCAGCCCGGTGAATTATGCTGGCTATGCGTGTGGCTTGGGGGCAAGGAGTTGGTTCTGTTATTCATAGGCGCTCCCTTCCAGCGTGCCAAAGAGCAAACTGGGTACTTGTCTGCAAAGGCAATTATTTCACAAGAAAATTCCTGTAGGGAGCAGCAGGAGCCAACGTGGTTAAGAGAAAAGATTTCCCTTATCTTTTTTTGTTCCTCTCTCAGTGTACACCCCTCTTTAAACCATTTTTCAGCCTGGTCTTGTTTCAGAGATGGGTTTGCTGCTGCTGGCTGTGCCTGGTGGGAGATGCTGCCTGCAGCAGGGAATTGCAGGCTGCCCCAGCAGCTGGGCAGCAGACCACATTCCCAGACAGCCTAGGGGCCAAGGGACAGCTCCCAAAATCCGAGGGTCCCTCACAGGCTGCGTTTCTGCTTCTCCCGACTCATCCAGGCATTGGGGGACACATGAGAAGAAAAGACTTGGCAGTGTGCAGGCTGGGCTTGGAGTTTTTCTCTTTTTAGAAGTGGACAGTGCTACTGGTTGGCCTTGGATTTGATATTTTAGAAGGAGAACAGTTTGACTGAGCTGAGGTTCTGCCATGAGGCTCCCACAGTGGTGACTGGCATCACTTGTTGGTGGCACAGAGCACAAACTTTGTGCTGTTACCACAGATTCTGTTGTCCATCAGATAGTGTGTGCACATCTCTGGGTGCATTGCAGGAGCTGTTATGTAATAGGAGAGGGTCTGCTCAGGAAACATTACCTGTCTGACCTCCCTGTGCCCTCTTTTGTGAATCTGTGGCAGCAATAGTGATGTGTCATGCCCATGGCCCAAAGCTGCTCTGGGCAGGGGTCATAATCATTAATAACGCAGTTTTTACAGATTGAAGGGTTTTTAAACCATCAAGTGTGGGCACAGCCAGCCTAGGGAGAGGATCCTTGTTCCCTCTTTCCAACCTGAAGCCAGAAGGCTGTGAGGGAGGTGCACAAGAAAGGCACAGCAATTAAGGGTCTTGACCTGTGAGGCTGCAGCTGGGACTGAGTAACACTTAACCCTGCGCAGGGTCAGGCTGAAGCGACCTGTAAACAACCCGGGGTGCTCATTACAGCTGCCAGGACCGGCCTGTTACATCACTGGGAATGGTGTGCTGGGAGTTCTGGGCACCTGCTGGAGCTGGGTGCAGTTTTGGACTTGTCAAATGTGTATTTGCTTTTGTTGTGTCTCCCTGGTTACAGCAAGCAGTTTGCTCCCCTCAGTGGTGGGTCCAAGGATTCCTCTCCCCAGTTTTGGGTCTGTGTGCACTCAGGATGCACCAGCAGGGGCTGACTGGCCTCTCTCTTGATGAACACAGCCTTATGACTCACAAAAAGTTCATGAATTCAGCCCAAAGAGTCACAGCAGTGCTAAACCTGGGCTCTACATCTGTCACCCTCCTTCTGAACAGCACAGCACCACCACCAGAGCAGGGAGAGGGGCTCTGCACTCGGGATATTCGCTCCTGCAGCTGGGAGCTGCCTACCTCTGAAATCATAAACCCCCAAATCAGTAAATATGGGAATATACCTGGAGTGCAGCTGCTGGGATGCAGCGAGGGTCAGACAGGGGATGATCACAAAATGCAGTGTTTGGTTTTCTAGGAAATGTTTTGTGAGTGTTTGGCCTGTGGAGAAAGAGCTGCTCCATCTCTCACCTCCCATTCTCTTCCACCCAGGGAGCGCATGGAGCTACTGGAAGAAGCCAGGAAGATGGAAATGGCAAAGTTTCGCTACATCCTCCCTGTTTATGGCATCTGCAAAGAGCCAGTGGGCTTGGTCATGGAGTACATGGAAACAGGGTCCCTGGAAAAGCTCCTGGCATCCGAGCCCCTGCCCTGGGAATTGCGCTTCCGCATCATCCACGAGACAGCCGTGGGGATGAACTTCCTGCACTGCATGTCCCCCCCTCTGCTCCACCTGGACCTCAAGCCTGCAAACATCCTGCTGGATGCCCACTACCACGTCAAGGTAAGCACTGAACACTGTCAAAAAGCCTGAGAGAGACCAGCAGTGTTCCTTCAGAATTAGAGAAATGCTCACTGATTCCCAAATTAAAATCCACCCTTAAATAAATCCACCTGGTTCATGCACCACTTTAGTACATTAATAGAGGTATGGTTAGGGAACTTGTGAGAACCCTGCTGACATTTTAGAAGGATGCAGTGAACCTAATGGGTCCTGACACAAATTTCCTTGCAGCAGGGTCATGAGAACAGGAGAAGTGGTGTGAACCTCTAAACCATCTTTGCCACTTCCACAGTTGCCATGGTTGCCTTGTTCTAGGTCTTTGTCTGTGCCACTAAATGCAGAGATCTCATTTCCAGCTGGAGTCTGGAGAAGCCTTCCCAGAGGCAGCTCATGTGCTCAGAGCATGTACAGTGAGGAAACATCTCTGTCCTGACTGCTCATGCATACCAGAGGTCACTGAAAGGAATTTTTTTGTGGCTGTTCCAGAGAAAACTGGCAAACTTGTTAGCCTTCTCTGCTGGAGTTCTATGGTCAGCTGGACCAAGGAGGTTGTGCTTGCTTTCTCAACTTTCTTTTTAGAGAACCCAGAGATCGAAACACAGTTTTTTCCCTGATTTTTTTTTTGTGTCCAATTATTATTATTTTAGCAGTGTCATAATGTATCTGCTCCCTGTTTTCCTGGCCCCCCCACTGATCAAGTGACTTTAGTCTTGCCTGTATCATTCTAACAATGAAGTTTTCATTAAATAAGGACAGATTCTCTGATGTCATGAGAGGGTTGGAGCCATAAGAGGTGTGTTCCACTGATGAAATCACACTTGTGATGGTCTCATCTTTTTTACTAGGCTTCTTAGTGAACTATTTCTTAGAAGGATTTCTTTCTGAGGTAGGAGGCATCTACAGGTGGTCATGCTATTATGGCCAGAACATCAGGATTTGAGCTGTTGAAAGCCTGTTCTCACACAATGGTGCTGAGAGGTCTTTGCTAAGTATTTATTTACTTAAAAGTTCGTGCTGGCTTGCATAACTTCTTAAATTCCTGATTCTTGACTCATCCATGAGCCCAGATAGCAAGGCTGTGTTTTTCTCACTGTTGGGGCTGCTGCACAGCCTGGATCTGGGTGGTGATGTAAGGGGGCAAAGTGCAAGATGTGCAAAAATTAAAAACTCTCTGGTGAGCTCATTGCTGACACCCCTGAACTGTTGCTTCTGTATGGAACACCTCTGTATGAAGGTCTTTAGATCCTTTCCATGGAGTTCAGAAAGGAATGGTCTAATCCAAACCTTTTCCAGGCAGCAGTCTTACATCCACAGGCATCTTGGAAAGCCCTCCAAGAAGCAAAGCAGGCACAGGAACCTATATGCAAAATAAGAGATTAACATATTCTGTGAGGCGCCTTCACTTTAAAAATGTGGCCCCAAACCTTCTTTTTGTGTGATGTGAAATTTATAATTATAATTTCAGACCCTGCAGCTCGATTTAATGTGCATTTTCTTGCTGGAAGGCTAATGGAGCTGCTGATTGAAGTGTTTTTAAATGTCAGCATTAATTTAATATGTGACCTGTCCCTAATAGAGTCCTAAGGTGAGTGAAGAGATGTTGCAGACTGCAAAAGAAGAGTTAGGAGGTAGGGAGGACTTTTACAAACTGTTTGCCCTTGAGCCAGGAAACAGTCAGTCTTCCAGTGGAGAGCATTAGAAATGCTGCTGTGCCATCCTGCAGTTAAATGCAAACACACCCTGCTCCTTTACGAGCACAGAGCTCACTGTAAAGCCCTGAGTGAGGCTGTGACTAAGGCAGTGCTGCTGTACAGAACTTATCATCAAGTGGGTGCCTCCATATCATAAAGCCTGGGCATTACATAAGTGTGTGCTGAACTGGGAGGGTCATTAGGAGGATGGGATTATCCCAAGCAGGGATACAGACAGACAGATATTAACTTTACCAAAGGCACGTTGGGGGATTCCCTGGTGATTTTAAAAGTTTGTGTGTTATATGTGCAAGTGGAAGCTTTGCTGTTTTTTGGAAGGTGGATGCATCCATCCTGCCTTGTGAGTTGGTGGTGGGAGCTCCCTGCCCTGCCATGTCCTGCTCCATCTTGTTTGCTTTGAACACTGCTTTCCTTGGCAGGATTATTCCATATCCCAGCAGCAGGGATCAGCCTGCTTTTATTTCTTCCTTTAGATGAACCTTTTACTTCTATTTGTACCAACAAGATCCACCCTTGCCCCTTTCTCCAGTGTTCCTTACATTCAGTCTTTCAATATTTACATGCTATTCTGACATCTACTTCTTTGCTCAACTTGACCACAACTTTTGAGCTCAGTCTTCAGCTCATTCTTCAGCTCTCCTGCCCTCCACACACATTCTGGATGTGTCCCCTGAGTTATTGTGATGTGGCAATTGCTGGCACAGGGGAAGCAAAGCCACATTCCAGCGCTGCCCTCGTGGGCTGTGAGTTTGCTCCTTCCCTGCTGCGATGGGATCTCTCTGCAGGGCCCTTGGAAGGAGAATAAACACCTCACCACGTGCAGAAATCTCGTGCCCAACTCACTGCCAGCTACCATGCCCTCGTGATCTCTGTGGCTGCTTCACAGGTTTCCTGTCTTCCAAAATCTCATGGTCCAGGGTGTTACTGTTTGTTCAGGTGTTTAAAATTAAACCGACCTGCAACTTAATACTTTTGGGCAGAGACATTATTTTAAGTTCTTGTTTGGGTTTTTTGCAGCTCCTTATCTTGTCACATATATATATTTGTGCACATATACACACAGACATATACGTATATATGTGTGAGTTCATGTACACACAGAGACAAACCTGACCAGCTGTTTTTCATCTCTAAATTTTGGATTTAAAGGACTTGAAGCAGAACGAGCTGTGCACTGCTCCCTGTGATTGCTTTTCTCCCCTCCCCAGTTCTCCAGTTTAAACCAGTGGGAAGTTGCTGCTGTGTTGTAGAGTGCTGATGGCCTGGATGGGAAGGTTGTCTCCGTGGTCTTCACTTTTATTTACTTGAGCTGCAAAATTTCTGAGCGTGGAGTTAGAAGCAGTCTGGCCAGATGGCAAATTTCATGATCAGAAACCTGTTAGCTGTAGGTCCAGGCAATGCCCAGAGGCCAGGCTGGTAAAGAGCAGTTGTCTCTTTTTTATTAGACTGCCTTATGTAGTAGCACAGCCACTTTTTTATCAGCTGCAATTGCTCTCCTGTTATTACAGATGAGGAGAGCCTTTGTTTTGTGTGTCCCTTCTGCTTGTTTCCCACCCTTTCTGATCAAGGTTTCCATGCAGGGCTGTTGTTGCATGGCTCTCTAATCCCAACCAACAAAGCTGGTTTGCACCTTGATCAGTTCTCTGATTGATCTGATTGTGGTGGCACGGGGGAGGGAACAAAAGCATCCCTGTTACAGTAATGCAGGTTCACCATGGATTAAAATGGGTGTTTGGCTTTGGTTTGTGCTGCTTCTGAACAGAGCATTAAAAATGCCTCACCTGAAAAGGATTTGGGGGAGCTAAAACTTTCAGGGCAGGTTGGAAAAGGATGGAAATAGAGTCTGTTTCAGAAAGGTGTATTTTAGAAGCTAACTGAAGGGCATTCTTAAAAAAACTATTCATAAAGACAGGATTGAAGTGCACATTGTGTTGGTATTTGAAATTAATTTTTAGTTATAATTTTTAGTAGTCCAAATCTGTGACCTGTGCAAATTTCTTTAAAATTTCAGGCATTTCTTAAGAACAAAAATGGAACAGCCTTTTTCCCCTAACCTCAGAAAAAGCAAACAAAGGAAATGTCCCCCACCACCAAACACCTGAATACCCCACAGACAAATGTGGGGACATTCTCAATATCCAAGTGGAGAGACTTTGAACAGAGACAAATACTGGATGTTCCAGCAGAGATTAAAAATTAATCCAGTGTATTTGATGCAGAAAACCTTTTGGTGAACTCTGTCCCTCAGTCCATTGCAGTGGGTTCTTGAATATTGCTTGCAGAAAAATGACATAAAGCATCAGGAGCTAAGGGCACAGTTCAGGACATCAGGAGGTGAAAGCAGAGTTCAGGGCAGTCTGTCAGGAGTCATCAGGAAAAAAAATGCACTTTCCAAGGACTCATGGTGTTTCTGGGAACTCATTTTATTTCTGGGAACTAGATCCCTGCAGTGCTTGGGAATAGCTGACTCTAGTAGCTGTGTAGTTATGCAAGTGTGTCTTCCTCTTTAAAAAAATATATAAATTACAGAATACAAAAAAATTACAAAAATAATTTCTTAAAGCATCTAAAACTTTGCAAGCTTGTGTTTTTGTATGAACTAGAATGGAAAGATCCACGAATGGCAAAAGCAGAGAAAGCCTTGCGTGCACACGTTAAAAACGGACCAAACTAAAACTAAAAATAAATAAATAACTAGAAATCTTCAGAGATCTTGGAGTCAGGTTGTGGTTGTTTTCTTTAGAAGGGCCAAGCAGCTCTGAAGTTGTTTATTGTAAAGGCACATCAGTCTCAAAAGGCAAAGAATCACAAGCATTAAAGTCCATGCTAAAAGTTTTAGACGTAGAGTCCCAAATAGAAGTGAAGTCCCAATTAGAGGTAGAAGCTGCTCCTGTTGAGGCCCTGGGAAGGCTGATATTGCTCTTGCAGCTCCTGTCTTCTTTAGGAGATGATGATGGCGGTGAGGAGAGAAGAAAAGCGAGAGAGTAAGAGTGAATCTCTCTCCAATACATAAATTCTTACATACAAAATACCCAACGAGCTAAAAACACAAACCCAAACCATTTCTTCTTAACCTACTAGAATTTTAGTTTCTTAGTACGCCAGCTTACGCATAAACTACGCATATCTACTTGTTCTATCTAACAAATATAAGCAATATTCTTACTATCGTTTTATTATGTGTAAAACCGGAGCCTACACAGAAATTTGTTTTCAACACCAATATCTAGGACTGTGTTTTTCCACCTTGACTAGAACTTGCTGATCTCTTTCTGAGGGGCTCAGGGAGGCCTGTGTTTCCAGACTCCAGCGCTGGCGCGGTGCGCGTTGCTGGAAGCGGGCAGGAAACCGCGTGCCCGCTCGGCGCTCACGTGTCTGTTCTCATGCAGCCCTTGAAGGAGCAGAGCTGCCTGAACATGAACCATCCCAGGCTGTGCGTGGGCTCTGGCCAAGGCTCCCTTCTCCTCTCCCCACCGCGGGTTTTGCATGCAGCAGTCTGTCGCCTCCCTGTCTCCCCTGCTGATACCACGCAGCGCTTTTGAAGGGACCCACCTGAAATTGCTGGTTGTGGATTCCCTGGGGATTTTGGGGAAGGGCAGAGCCCGGGGTGGGCTGCAGGGAAGGAGTGGGGAAGGGTGCTCCACTTCCACTGCCTTCCCCAGCAAAGGGTGTTGCAGAATGAGGTGCCTGGCAAGCAATTTAAAGGCAAACCAGGCAAGTTAAATGGCTGTACCTTCCACCCACTGCGCAGTTCCCACTGGTGTTTAAACAACCTGCATGACTAAATATGCCATGCAGCGTGGAAAATTCACCCTAGAGGAACTAATAAAAGCCACGAAAAGCTGCCTGCAGAATCCCACTATTTTGTTGCAGCCTGTAAGATAACAATTCCCCACTTTCCAGTGCTTTCTCCTGCAGAATTTGATATGATCAAAGCCCTGCTCTACAGGTGATTTTTTAATTAATTGACTTATCACCCAGTCCTTCACACTAGGTAGGGGCAGTTCCACAAGGTGAAGTTCTTGCTAGCCTGGGGAGGGTGTATACCATGTACCTTAGCTGTTTCTTAGTTTGTAGGGTGACTTTTTCAGTCTGGAGTGCTCAGCTCTGCCTTAGCCCCCAGCCTTAGATTCACACACCGTAGCTGGTGGCTCCAAAGGAGTGTCACCCTGCTGTCTGCATTTCATCTTCATTTCTTCACTCACACAGTAGGAAACACGGCATTGTTTAGACAAAGAGGGAGGTGTGTGGCTGTAATTATGCCTGGATTTCTTGAGGTGTACACAAGGCTCTGTTAATCAAAGGAGAGCAGCGCTTCGCCACGTCGGATCCGTTCAGACTTGCAGCCTTCGGTTCTTTCATTAACCTGACACCACAGACATCTCAGTGTGATGCTGGGGTTGTGCTTTTGTTCTCCTCTGGAGCACCAAGGGCCCCAGACTCATGCAGAATTTCCTGTGGTGGTCAATTTGACTCTTCCCAAGGTGACCTGGTGTGTGGACGAGGGTTTCTTGACTACTTGCTGCTTTTCTGGGCTCCAGTGCTTGGCTTGCTGAGGAGTCCAGCAATCCCTCTCTTGAGAGGGTAGCTCTACAAGGATGAGAAGTTATTCCTCCAGATAACTTTGCTTTTTCCCTTTTTTACCCCCTGTGTGTATGCTTTTTTGTTCCCAAGTCGTTCCCACATTACCCTACAGATTAAAGAGGGACAACAGGTTGGGCATCCCTGTGTTCTGGGGTGCAGGACTTCTCCAGCTCCTCAGAATGCCTCTGTTGAGCTCTTTGTCCATGGGAGAAGTTCTTGCTGAAGCTGTGTGGGTTGCTTTGTTTGTTTTATAGCAAAGGGAGATTCCTTGCATGGCTGTGTAACCTGCCTGTTCTCCAGGAGGCTGAAGCTGGCAGCAATTTTCTCCCTTTCCAGTAATGGACACATGTTAGAACTGGTTCTGTGGTATCTTTGGAGAGAAACTTCTCAAAGTGTGGAGTTGGAACCTATTTAAAAAAAAAAAAGCAGAGTTTTTTTTAATTATGCTTGTTGTTTTGAGGGAAAACTTTCTCAAAGGAGAAGCTGTGAAGATCAAAAGGGGAATGAGTCATTGAAAAACCGGAGTATTTATTAGATAAAAAGAATGTATAAGGTAGGGGGAGGGGGAAATCTTATCTGACATGGAGACAAAAATCAGTGATCCAAAAAGACTTGACTTTCCTTGAAATTTCCACTTGGCTTAATAGACATTTTTGTCCAGTGGGAAATAAATAAGACAAAGGAAATTCCTGGCCTATCTGTTTGCTCGATGACTGGTATGCCTTTGAGAGCAAATGAATGCATATTTGCTTGACACTTCAAATTAAAGTGGAGGTGTGTCCTTTTTATAAACTTGCTGTCACTTGTTGTGCTCATTTCAGCTGTGCTCCCTGCGTCACTGCACCAACTTGCTGTATCTCCTGGCTGCCAAAAAGAGTTCCCTGTGTGGGTTTTTGGTGTGTGTGTGTTTCCATTTGGGTTTTTGGAGCACTTGGTCCTCGTTGGCATGGCCAGTGTGACAGTGGTATCTCAAAGAGTGATTCTCCAGCACATTTAAACACATCCTACAACGTGAGGTTATGTAGGGAAAGGGGGTGGCAGGGCCAATAATTACATTAAAGTAGTTTGCAGTAGCTAAATATGACTGGTTTAAATTACAATAAATTGTCTTGACTGTTTGTTGTGTTTGCTATGTAATGGGCTGGCATGCTGCTGCTTGCAAAAACTGCTTGCCTTTTTTTTTTTTTCTTTCCCTTCTTTTTCTTTTAGCTTCATCATAAAGAAAAACCTACCATAGCATTATGCTTCCAGAGATTTTTATTGGCTAAATATTTCTGAACAGCATTTCACCATATTTGTTGGGTCATCCTGTTGCATCTTTTGTTCTTTGCAGAAAATATTTTGTGAACACCTTGGAAGTCTGATAGTACCATGCACTTTTCTCACCTTCTTCCTCCTCTTTTTTTTTTTTTTTCTTTTTGCAGATTTCTGACTTTGGGCTTGCAAAGTGCAATGGCTTGTCCCATTCCCATGACATCAGCATGGATGGCTTGTGTGGCACCATTGCCTATCTTCCCCCAGAGCGCATCAAGGAGAAAAACAGGTGTTTTGACACCAAGCATGATGTGTACAGGTCAGTGAACTATGAAAACACCTAAATGCTATTTTGGTAACCCTGTAAAATGAGCCCTAGATCCAGCTTGAGTCTCATCTTGAAATGTGTCACGTTTGCTTTGGGTTTTGCAGTGTATTTGTGGGGTAGAGACCTTTTAAAAACTGCAGGTGATCCTGGGTCTTGAAATTATTTGTTAGCAGCTGGCAATGGGAGCCACTCTGCCCACCTTTAATTTCCCTTCTAAAGGTACATCCTGACCTACTTTTCAAATCTGTGATAAAATTCTGAGTTATCTTCAGTGGATTTCATCACTAGGTCTTTGGCTCTTCTTTCCTGGCAAGATTATTAGGGAAAGGAAATCACAGCTTTAGATTAAAAAGATATCTCTTATTCTAAATTAAATGGATTTCTTTAAAGTCATATTGCAGGGTAGAGGCATTAAATTAAATCTTTCTCTGATTTTGTCAGGGTGGATGTGGAGTGGTTGGTCCCTGTGTTTGCTGCCTCAGGTTCCTCCCTGCCAAAGCTAGACTTTGAAATCATGGTTCTTAGCAGCATCTGTGTGTGTGTGTGTTCATCAGCTGAATTAGATGCAAAAGTGGAGGGACAAGGAAAATAAATTATATTTCTGTGAGTTCTTTGGTTTTGTTTTAAAAAAATTGTAGAAATATTTTTTTACCTTTTAATATTTTTTTTGGTAGCTTTTCCATCGTGGTTTGGGGAGTTCTTACACAGAAGAAGCCTTTTGCAGGTAAGCTGTGTGCTATCTTGAATTTTTCTTTCCTTTTCCCCATTGATAAGCAAACTTCTTGTCCCACCAGCACCAGATTTTTGTGTGTGACTTCCAAATTCTGACAGTCTTGTGTGGCAGATACTTTTAAGCTCTCAGATTCTGATCACAAGCTTAAGTCCTCCTTTGTCCTATGTCGTAAAAACAGGACCTGTATTGCTGCAGGTGCCCTGGTCTGCACATTTTTGCTTCTGCTGGAGTTTGCTGCACAGCATCACATCAGTGTGTGGCAAAGCCAACTTGGCAGGCAGCTCTGCTGTTGTTCAGAAGTAGCTCCTCTGTAGAGAAGCTCTGTAGTTTATTTGTAGATTGTGGGTACAGATTTGTTCCTTATAAAAATAAATAAAAAAGGAGAACAGCTGTCTGTGAGAATAAGCCCTGTTCCACCCTGCAGTGAATGCACAGGCAGCTATTTATTCTTTATGACTTTCCTGTGTCTGTGACTGGCCTATGTATAGCAAACATGTCCCAACAAGTTCCAGTCTGCTGTTAGTTTTTCTCCCAGTGAGGGATTCCCTTTAGCCCAGTGGTTGATTTACAGTCAGGAGCTGCATTACTGCAACACTTGATTTGTCTTCTTCCTTCACCTTTATGAATAGTTCAGGTTCCTGGTCTACATAAAACCCAAGGTTCTGTTTTCTTACAGGCAGATATGGAAATCTGAATAGAGGTAGCACAGAACTGTTTGAGGTTTTTTTCTCTTTTGTTCTTTATCTTTAATGGTTGGAAAAAGAGCACAGTCACTCGCTGAAAATTGGTTTTAAGTACTACGTAAGAAGAAGGTGCTACTGCATTAAAAATACCTTGTTGGAGAAGACAACCAACAATATTTTCCCTCATTGATGAGAAATCTAGAAAAAAAAATGTGACAAAGAAAAAATTCAACCTAATGCACCCTTAATGCTTTTGGAAAAAAAAAAGTGATTCCTTTTGCCAGGACATCTAAATTTGTGTGCTTTTGCTTTGCAGAGGAAAACAACATTTTACATATTATGGTAAAAGTAGTTAAAGGCCACCGCCCAGAACTACCTGCTGTTTCCAAATCCAGACCTCAGTCATGTAATAACTTGATCAAACTAATGCAAAAATGTTGGCAAGATGATCCTGGTGAACGGCCAACATTTCAAGGTAAGGTTTCCTCGTAACTTGGCTGCCCATTTATTCTTCTGTGAGTCATGTTATTGCTCAGGACTCTGCTAATCCTTGGGGTAAACGCTGAGAAGCTCTGTGACAGAATAAATAGAGAACATTGTTTGGTGGAGACAATGATACAGGGCACTTACTCATTTGTGGAGGAAGGGATTATCTGAGGACATGCCTGACCATGATGGTGTTATGTAAACACGCCAGGAATAAGCCTTGTACTGAAGCAGCTGGTCCATTCAGCCAGAAATTGTTTATTTCTGATAGTGTGTGTCAGGACATGGGCCAAGCTGGAGCTGCTGTGGTTTGCAGTGTACCAAAGCGTTGAAGGAACTGGCTCTTGGAATTTGTACAGTTGTATGTTGAGAAAGGGAATTGTTTTCTTGTAATGAGACAGTTTGTACAGTCACTTCTCTGCCAATAAAAGGTTTGAACTTGTCCAAAGCACCTGTTATGAATTCAAGTGTGCAGAGGGATGTAGCAAGTGCTGTCACCACGTAGCCTCATTCAGCATCAATGGGAGAGATTTGCCTCTTTCCTCTCCTCCTGCTCCAACAAGGAATGAGGACTGAAGGGATGAGGGATTCCATCTTTAAAAAAAAAAAATCTAAATCTGCCAGCAGTACAGTGGCTCCCATTTCACAGTCCTGCAGTGTGGCCCCTGTGTAACCCCAGTCTGGTGTAGCTGGAAATGAATTGTTTGGGCAGCCCTGGGTCCCTTTGTGCCACTGAGGAGGTGCTGGATGGAATGGTCAGGACTAAAGATTTTCTCCCTCAGTATCTCAGAGATTTTAAGTTTGATTGACAGAGAAAGGCAGCAGGGTATCCCAGAAACTCTCCTGAAAAAAAAAAAAAAAAAAAAAGCACTAAAACCTTCTCTTGTTTCCTTTAAAGAAATCACTTCACAAACAGAGGCCCTTTGTGAAAAACCAGAAGATGAAACAAAAGAGATGATTACTCAGGACCTGGACAGCAAGAATGCCCCAGAGCAACAGCCTGAGGTATTTTCTCTTTCACTTCTTGTTCAAACTTTTGGATTTTGGGAGGAACAGACTCCTTTATGACCTGGAAGGTTCCAAGCAACCTTCTCTTTGCTGCTTTTGAGCATCACCTTTCCTGATAGAAATGTTTCTTGGTGAAGGACTGTAATGCACAAATGACAGCAGGGGCATGGAAAACCTCAGGGCAGAACCAAATGCAAGTGGATCTTATTCTGTGGAGGAAGAGTAGGACAGTTAGAAAATCAAGGCTGGAGCTGTGTGGGTGTGACTGATTTTGAAAACCATTGTAGATAGAAGAGCCACGTGGCTTCAGTGGCTCTGTGAGTACTGATGGAAGCTGCCCTCCTGCTTCTGAAAAAATTCAGTGACCTTATTCACAGGTTTCATTTAATACAATTTATGTTTAAAAGCTACCTGCAAACTAACAAATTTATGTTTTGTCTGTAGGGCCCATGCTCATTTTTGTTTGCTGACCTTTCTAAAATGCTTGTGTGCTTCTCTTGAAGGGGATTTGTGCACTGTCCCAGAAGAAACAGGAGCCTGCTCTACCATCAGTGAAGGATTACAGTCTCTCAGAGTTGCTGTCCCAGTTGGATTCAGGGATTTCACAGACTATGGAAGGCCCTGAGGACCTCAGCCGCAGCTCTTCTGAGTCCAAACTCGCCTCCAGTGACAAGCGGCTTTCAGGAGTTTCATCTGTGGATTCAGCTTTTTCATCCAGAGGATCCCTTTCCCTCTCCTTTGAAAGGGAGAGTTCAGGTAGTGGTCAAGTTTTCCTTTGTAGTTGTTTGGACTGGGGCATGGGAGGCAATGGGTTGGAGAGCAGAACAACATTCTGGAAATTACTGTTAGCCTTGCTTTCTTTTGCTGTCAGCACTACAAATTTGTTTACTGGAGGTAGTTATTTAAAAGGAAAAAATGAAAATAAAAATAAAAACTATGTGGTTCCCAAACATGATCTAATGAGAAAGAATAAATCTCGTTTACTTTTGTAAAGGAGTAAACTCCCATTAAAGCAATTACAGAATCAGTCATGTAGAGGTTGGTTGGAAGGGAGGTCACTACTAGTCCAGCATCCTGCTTGACATGGGATTAAAGCCACTGCCCAGTCAGGCCAGCTGAGTTTGTGGCTTTTTCAGTTATACTAAGCCTAAAGCTGAGCACCTTTGAGAGGACTCAAGCCACCTTCTCAGCAGCCCTGGGACCACTGTGGTAAAGACCCCCTCACCTTTCATTCCAGTGCTGCAAACAACCCCAAATAACCCCAGACATCAGTTAGGTAAACAATGGTTAGCAGGGAGATCAACCACAACATTCTTTGGTCTTCACAAGAAACAGAGTTAGTGGGGGCCCAAATCTGACCTGAAAATGTTCTGGGACTCATTTGGGGTTGGATTGCTCTGCAGGCAGCTCATTGCTGTAACCATGGGCAGGTAAGGTTCACAATTGTCATGCTGCCTTTTCCATAGAATCTTAGAACAGCTTGGCTTGGAATGGGCCTTCAATGAGCAGGGACATCTTCAGCTAGATCAAGATGAATGTTTTCAGGGATGGGGCATCCACCCACCACCTCTCTGGGCAACCTGTTCCAGTGTTTCACCACCCTCATGGTAAAAATCTTCTTCCTTCTATCCATTTAGATATTGGTACTACAGACATACAGAAGAGGAAGCTAACGGAGGCAATTTTATCTGGAGATACCAGCAAGCTGATGAAGATCCTCCAGCCTCAGGATGTTGATATTGTTTTAGATGGGAACTCCAGTCTTCTGCACTTGGCTGTTGAAGCAGGGCAAGAGGAATGTGTGAAATGGCTCCTGCTGTACAATGCTAACCCCAACCTCACCAACAAGAAAGGGTCCACCCCTCTTCACATAGCCATCGAGAAGAAATTCAAAAGCATCGTGGAGCTGATCATGGCCAGGAAAATCAACGTCAACGCCAAAGACGAGGACCAGTGGACCGCTCTTCACTTTGCTGCCCAGAACGGGGATGACTTCAGCACCAAAATGCTGCTCGACAAGAACGCGTCCTTGAACGAGGTGGATTTTGAGGGCAGAGCCCCCATCCACATAGCCTGCCAGTACGGCCAGGAGAACATCGTGCGCATCCTGCTGCGCAGAGGCGTCAACGTCAACATCAAGGGCAAGGACGACTGGGTGCCCCTCCACTACGCCGCCTGGCAGGGCCACCTCCCCATCGTCAAGCTGCTGGCCAAGCAGCGCGGCGCCGACGTCAACGTGCAGACCCTGGACGGGAGGACCTCGCTGCACCTGGCCGCCCAGCGCGGCCACTACCGCGTGGCCCGCCTCCTCATCGACCTGGAGTCGGACGTCAACGTCAGGAACGGGCTGCTGCAGACCGCCCTGCACATCGCCGCCGAGACCGGCCACACCAGCACCTCCAGGCTGCTCCTCAAGCACGGCGCGGACATCGAGGCGGCCACGGCAGAGGGATACACGGCGCTGCACTTGGCATCGCGCAGCGGCCACCTGGCCACCACAAAGCTGCTGGTGGATGAGAGGGCCAGCGTTCTAGCCAGGGGCCCTTCAAACAGGACAGCGTTGCACCTCGCTGCGGAAAACGGGCACTCGGAGGTGGTGGAAGAACTTGTCAGTGCGGAGAACATCAACGTTTCTGACAGCGAGGGGTTCACGGCACTTCACCTGGCTGCGCGAGGGGGGCACGCCAAGGCCGTGGAGGTTCTCCTGAAGCACGGGGCTCTCACTGACATGCCCAGAGCCAAGTGCCAGACCCTGCTCCCGCCTGCTCAGCACAGCAGGAATAGCTCACCCACGGTGTTGTTAAGTGACACTTAAGCACAAGGTGCTGAGTGGTGTTTTTTTACCTGGAGTGAGGAGGCTGCTGGAGTTTGGGGACTTCTCCAGCTGTGCAGGGATGTGCCCACCAGGGGTGGCAGCTGGTGGACTGAGGTGTGTGAGTGTGACTGAGGCCAGAGCTGGAATCTGCCCTGGTCTGTGTCATTCATTCTGTGCCTGCCCACCTGCCTGGATCCGGACATTCCCCTCCCAAGGATGTTGTAAGAGAAGGATCTGACTTGTGCGTTCCCCCTGCTTATTTTTTTTTTCCCTGATGTGCCAAACTAATTTAAGAACTAACATTATGCTTTTTTTATTTTCCTCAAAATAAAAAGAAAAAAAAAAGATGGCATCACGGTTCATTGCAGCAATTGATATTTTGGGCTGAAAGCCTCCAGTGTAGAATAAGCACAACAGCAGTCTGCTTGAAATTAATGCAGGAGTTGAGGAAATGGCTGTTTAAGGCACAGTTAATCACGTTTCTGCTGTGTTTTTAATGGAGACATTGATTACAGATTTCCATGTACTCAAAAGTTTATGAGGCAGACTTAATAACAAGACAGGATTCCAAAAAACATAAGCAGAAGTAAAAGTTTAACACTGCTGTCTTCATGTACAGTGCTGCCTTGTATGTATCCTGAGATCAGTAAACTGGACTAGGTGCTCAGTGGTTTGTCTTAAATGAGCAAGTCAAGACCTGAAATGTGTGCTGGACTGGAACTGGATGGTTTGTTCTAACACCATTTACCAATTTGCAAAACACTGTTTGAAGGGGCTGATGACTGGAACTGATATACTGTGTATATAGGATTTCTACCCGTTGTATGCTTTTTTTTTCTACTGAAGAAAATAGATTGCTTAGAGTGGGTATGTTTTAATACACCTTTTAATTTCACTCTTTTCGAAGTACAAATGTGGCTTGTTATTAATAAAAAATTGTGTTCCACAAATTGTCTGTATTTTGGTAAAGCAACTGAAAACCCATTGACCAACAACAGCAGGACACAATTATTGTGTGTTTAGTGATCACAGAATGACTTGGGTCAGAAGGGACCTGAAAGACCCCCTGACCTGGGCAGGGACACCTTCCACTAGATCAGGTTGCTCAGAGTTCCATCCAACCTTGTCTTGAATGATATTGAAGCCCAAACTGCTCTCAGTTTTCCATTTTCTACAGCTTTACAGAAAGTCAGGAGCTTGAAGGAATGGGAGGTGTTTGTTATTTACAGAAAAAAATTGTAGAATAAGGCCTCACATAACCATGTAACACTGGGATGGTTTCCTCCTATGCTGTAGCTGTTTGTGGAGAATGGAATGGTATTAAAAAGTAGATGGTGAGGCCACTGCTCATGCTACTACATGGAGCAAATTGCCACTACATTACAAAGCAATGCCGCTCTTAGCAGAGCAAGGCAGTCCCAGCAAACTCTTAAAGGTGCTGACAGTGCAACTTCTCATTCAACAAACAAAACTGTCATTTTCAGTCACTTTCCTACTTCTTTGGAGACCAGTAAGTTGGCCATGTTTCATTAATCACTTAATCACTGTCTCAATGTAGCAAATTCAACCACAGACCACTTGGTCTCTCAAGCTTAAACGCTTAGCTTAGCCTAGACACACCATTCGCTTCTATTTCACAGTCTCTTCAACAGTGAGATTAAAGATACTTAAATTCCAGTACTTGCCTGAAGTGCAAAAGAGCTGTAAGACCAGGTAACAGCAGTCTTGCACCTCCTAATAAAGGTGGTTCACACCAGCAAGGCAAGGGGAAAGTACACTTGTAAAATGCTTTTAAAACAGCTCAAACACTGCTTCGCCAGTACATTCCTTCAGTGCCTAATAATAATATTAGTACATTAGCTTCTAATTAAACATGAGGCCACACTCATGAGTCCTTATTTCCATGCTGTCTTTCACAATGCACCAGCTGTGCCTTACAGAGAAGGCAACACAGCTGGCACCAGACAAAAAAAATCCAACAAAGGATTGCAATGACATGCTGCCAGTGCTGGAGTGGGTATTTCCCCTGTGAACCAGCCTTCCTTGGGGGCAGGAGGGGGTGAATGGGGGTGCTAAATTGGCTCTAATGCAGCAATTAGGAAATACTGTTCTGCAAAGGTCTCCTACAGGTGACTTTTCTAGTTGTCTGTGCACTCCTCTGACTTAGCTGAAGTTTCTGGCTCTTGACCTAAAGCTTACAGGCACTTCTTTGTCTCTTTCCAGTCTCACGTGTATTCTTTAAAAACAAACCTGTAGGTTTGGGAGGTGGGTTTGAGGTGGTGTGTGACACGAAGGGCTGCATGGAGCTGAGCCTGCTCCAGGTCCCCAGCTGCTTCCTGGCAGCTGAGAGGGCTGAAAGATGAACATCAGCTCTTCCTGCTCACCTCCAGGATCAGACAGAGGTTGCTTGCAGGATTCCTGCAGATGCTCTGCTCATCTGCTTCCCTTGGGCTTCTGACCATAGCCCCAGGTGGCTATTTCAGGCTATAAGGAAAAAAAAGACACAGTGAAATGATGCTCATGACCATAACCTCCCCCTTTCCTTCTCTAGCTGTGGTTTTTGTGCCTGCACAGCTCTGGTGGCACAGTCTGGGCTCCTGCCAGCTGTCTGCAGGAGCCCCAAGGTGCCTCACACCATCCCCACTCCTGACTCCCCCATCCCAGCCTCCACCCCTGGGGCACAGCACAGCCCCTGCTGCATTACCTGTCTTTGCAGCAGTTTGTTCCCAGCACCAGCAGCTTTATTTATTTACCTGCAGCTCGGTGCTGTGTTTGTACAGGCCTCGAGAGGACTCAACAAGCCTGCGGTTCAAACACGGAGAAGGGAAAGAATTGCTGGGTGATTGCAGAGAGGCCCCCGAGGCAAACCTCAGCCCTTTCATTCCTGCCTCCTCTCCTCTCTTGCACCACCTTGGCTCCACTCAACATCAGAAAAACAAGGCATGTGGGAGCTGCTCTGCAAAGCTCCCTTAGAGAGATATGGAGGAGGGGATATCTCCTCTCCTCCACGCTCCTTTAACCCCAGCTGGGTGGCATGAGGCACAGACCAGCTCATGAGCATCTCCAAAAATCCCAGGCAAAGCCTTCAGGTGCTAAAACGCTCTTGGGGTGCAAACCAACACAACCTCTCTGGCTGTCTCCGGGCTCAGCTGTTTTCAGATCCCGTTGTCCCTGTGCCTTGGTGGGGAGCATCCAGCCGTTCCCCTTCCTTGGCTTTTGATGTGTTTCTTTGGAGAAGATCCCCACAAGCAAGGAAGACAGAGCAGTGGGTTCTTTAGACTCCAGTCCTGGGGCCAGGGCATTGAGGGAAGATGCCCAGCTGCACTTTGCCTGTGCTGTTTGACCAAAACCACCTGAAAGTGCAGCCAGGTCTCTGCATGAAGCCTGTAAGAACTTTGGCCACACCAGTTTGGTACTGGAGAGGGATGGATCATTCACAGCACTGCTCCACCACCTCCTCTCTCTGTTCTCTTTCATCCAGGGCTGTGGTAAAACGCCAAATCCAGCACTCCAATGGAATCACACAATCATTTAGGTTGGAAAAGACCTCAAGATTATTTATTCCAACCATTTAGCCAGCGCTGCCATGTCCACTACTGCTGCCAGCCCAAGGCAGGGAGACACTCACACCCCAAAGCCAGCGCTGATTAAGCAGGGCAGGGTCAGAGCACAGGAAGCCTTTTGCAGGGGAGGTGGCACAGGCAGATCCCAACACGTCGGGCTGAGCGTCAGGGGCTGTCGGAGGGCAGTGAGCTGTGATGGAGAGAGGGTGGGGAGGTTGTGCCCTGGGGACACTGACACTGCCACCCTGGAGAGGCTGGCATGACACCCAGCTGGGCTGGGAAACCCTCACTGCTGCACCAGAGAAATCCTGGGCTTATAGAGAAATACTCACGGTTTGAGGAGGAATTAAAGGATTGAAGTATTTAAAATTTTATTTTAAAATCAGCGCTCCCATTGCCTTTTTTACCTGTTGTTTTTGTGGGAGAGGCTTTCAGGCTTTGCTCTGCAGTGATGTAGCACTAAGACCATTTAAAAGCCAATAAAGAGCAACTTGTGATCTACACAGAAACACCTTGTCTGAGAGACTCGAGTAGAAACATGCAGAAGTGCAAGACAAACACTGCAGCTGTGGCAATGAGAAGGGGAAAGATGTTCTGCACTCTCCCCTGGGAGAGCAGGCAGGAGCCCGTTTGCTCTGCCCCAGAGGCACAGAGTAACCCCTGAAAGGGCCATGGGCCAACTCTGAACATGCACAAGGAGAGAAATTTGCCTGACGAGTCTCCCCCACCCCAGTCTCCATTCCCTGATCGGATCAGAGGAAATAAATCCTGGCAGAGCCAGTTTTCACAGGAGTTCATGCCCTGACCCTGCCTCAGCAGGGACTGGGTCCAATACATTTCCCTTTTATCTATTTAAATAGGATTGCTTTTCTTAGTCCACTAACAGGCAAAACATGCCAAGTCCTGTGCTGAATTACTGATGTCTGCCGTGTTTTAAACCCCCCAGTGAGGCTGGCTGTGCCCCAGCACTGCCTGGCTTTTGCAAAGATGCTTAGCTAGGGGCGTTGTAGGAGGTTTAGCAGGCCACAATTATAACTGACATTGGAAACTTCTATCACAGTAGCTACATCCAAAAGTGCACGTGCAGCGGGGTTTAGGCATTTGCAAAATCAAAGTCTAGACATTTGTGGTGAATATAAAGGCTGACTTCAGCCTAACCTCTGCCAGTCTCCACAGCTCACAAAAGACTGCATCTTCCTCTAAAAAAAGGTAAGATTTAAAATCTATTTAGCAGACCAGGCCATCCCAGCTTGAAGAAGAACTTAGCCCAACCACTGACTTCCCAAAGCAGAAAAGCCTTTATTCCCCAGGTCTCAACATAAATCCAGATTCTGATGGTGATTTATTAAAGAAAGGTGGTACTGCTCCATTGCTCACCGAGCCAAACTGCTCTCAGGATCATCTCTCTTCTCCCCTTATCCTCTGGGCTCCTGACACATTTCTCACTGCACCAGTTCCCAGGAAGAAGTTTGCTTTAGTGCAGCAGTACAACCTCCCTCCCTTCCACCAGGGCAGTGTTTTCTCTGCCAAAAAACCTCCAGCTCTAGGTCATTTCCAAAGCAAATATCTTTGCAGAGCTGGAAACTGAGGGGCTCACCTCCCATCCTTTTCTCTGCCAGATTTGGGGAAAGGGACACCTGCACAACTGCTCCCGGCATCCCCGCTGCGGTGCCAAGGACACAGCCCCAGCCATGCTTTCAGCACTGCACCCTGTGTTTCCTTCCCAAAGGCCTGTCAGGGTGAGTCAGCCATGCAGCAGCCATGCAGCAGTTCTGCAGCAGTTGTGCAGCCCTTTGCCCTGGGTGCCAGCCAGCTCGGCGTGTGCCGGCAAGCGCCGCGCTACAGGTGGCTCCGGCTCACAGGGCTTTGCCAGCCGGTTTTTGGCAGGGAGGCAGCGTTGCAGATGCCACTGGACTTTATCCATTCATTTCTCCTCATTAGTAACCAAAACAGGCACTCGAGCCAGGGTGAAGCCTGATGGTGAAGGCTGTTGTTAACGAGCTGTGCTGGCAAGCACACCCAGCCAAGAGAAAGGGCTGGGGAGTCATCGTGGCTCAGAACCAGCCTGTGCCACTGGGGAAGCTGAGGCATACCTGATCCTCCTCCCTCTGAGCTTCCCTTACCTCTCAATTAGTTGAGAGGCAATCCAGCTCCTCCTTCCTGGAGGAGTTAAAAGAAAAAATAAACTAAAAGGCCAACAAATGTGGAGGAATAGAGCGGCCTCGCCCTGCTGGCAGAGGCGTGTGCCTAGAGGGGTTCTCTTTTCCCCCCACTGGGATGAGTGCTGGCAGCTGAAGGGCAGGGGGAAGCAGGGCTGGCTTGGGGTGAGGCAGAGGGTGCAGTCCCCAGTGGCACAGCTAGCCAAGCTCACCCTTGGAAAGGAACTGTTCTGCCCCATGGTACTTTCAGGACTGTGCTGATAACTCTCTAGCCTGAAGCAAGCCAAGAAAAGGTGCTCCAGGGGAGGCTGCCATTCCTTTAACAACAGCAGCCTGTGTCCAAGGGATTTTATGCATCTGACTCTCATTAAAACCAGAGGGACGCTGACTTATGGGACTTGGCCAGCATTATGCTTGATGCCTGCAGACATCTGGAGCTGCTCCTTCAAATGCCACCTCCTCTGCTCCCTCCTGCCCACACTGCACCACCCTGCTCCAGCCAGTGCTCTACAGCATCCAGAAAAACATTTAAAGTCAGGCTGTTTCCATGTCAAATTCCCAGAACTGCTCTGATGTGTGCCCCAGTGTGTGCCACTGCTTTGTCCCCTCTGTGAGCTTGGGAGGGCTCTTCCAGTGTCACAAGGTGGCACAAGGGTCACAACAAGTCAGGGGGGCTTCCCAGGGAAGGACCCAGCCCACTGATCAACCCCATCTGAGCTCTTGGCCAGGAATCAGCAGGGACACGGGACAGGGTGAGGCTGGGCGAGGTGGGAGGCAGTAGGGATGGATTGGGATCTCACAGGGACAGGGTGCCCGTGCCCCTCCCTGCACAGGCACACGTGTGCCTGCTCCTCCTGCACACCTGCACTCGCTCACACAACACTCATTTCTTATTTTTACCCTGAAAATCAGCCACTTCTCCAGGCAGGGAGCTCTCACATCACTATATCCACCAAACTCCCCCCAGCACAGGCTGCTCACAGGCAGGGCCATCACTCTGCTTTCAGCAAAAAGTAAACCACGAGGATGGAGATGGCAGTAACTCATCTCTGCTCAGGCAATGCTTTGCTGGCCTGATCCCACTGACTGCTTGGTCCCACAGCAATTTGCAGCTCTCCCATTTAGCTACTCCATCCCATTTCCCTGAGGTCTGTCAGAGCATCCTCGTGGCTAAAAGCTGCCCCAGAGTGTGTCCCTCCAGGCTGACAAAGGAGTTAAACACATCACACCCTGTAATCCACTCCCATGGGACACTGCTGCTGTCAAAAATCAAATCCCATCTGCAAAGAATGAGGAAAAAAAAAAAAATCTGCTTCCTCAGCCAGGAGCACTAGTATGGTTGTCCCCAACTCAGAAAATACAACCTGAGTCAGAGCATTCCTCAAATTTGGTTTTGCCTCAGAGTTTCCTGTGTTAAAAGCCCAAGGGAAAAAATCAAATCATAATTCCTCTGTAAGCAGTTTGGAAACACAGTGCTCATAGGGAAAATGCCTTCTGCATCCCAATCACTTACCACAGTGTCCACTTTATCTATAGTAAACATTTACATATTTCCAGAATCCTACACTGCTTTGTTACCATTTTAAAATATTAATAGATACATATGCATTGTTCTACATATTCAGACACACAAATATATATATGTGCATGCATATATATATTCACACACATTAAAAAAAACCTTATTTGATCAGTCTAAAGGCATTCTGCCTTTGGATTCTGCTTCTACCTCCTCTTGTGGCAGAATAAGTCATCTTTACCTTCTTTTCAGCAGTCACATGAGACAGGATACAAACCCCACTGATTCCCCAACTATTTGACAACAGCTCCAACCCCATCCCATCCCAACAACCCAAATCCAAACCCAGGACTCGGGTCCAAAATGGTACATGAGGCTGCTACTCCTGCATCTCCAGAAGCTAAAGGAGCTCAAGTAACTTAATTTTGGCCTCATCTCTTTGCAGTTTTATTGTGGTTTATTTGTGCCAGGCTGGATGGGGCTCTGAGCAAGCTGCTCCAGTGCAAGGTGTCCCTGCCTGTGGCAGTGGGGTTGGAACTGGATGATCTTCAAGATTTCTTCCAACCCAAACCATGCTGTAGCTCTCCCCTTGTCCCCCAGCTGCCTTCTTCACCATATTTTAGTAACTCTTGCCCCTCTAAGTCATTCTTTGTCCCAGAAGGGATTTACCAAGTGTTTCTCACATCCATTGCAGACATACACGTGCACACACAGAGTGGGCACTTGCAGAGCTGCTTTGCTTTTTATCAAGCCTCTGCCTGCCCTTCTGCTGTTTTCCCAAGCTCTGTTTGTTTCCCCAGGTTTGCTCTAAGGGCCTGAATGTATCCCAGATTAACAAAATTCACCAGAGACCAAGATGCAAGGGGCAAGAACTTGCAGTCAAGTGGGTGAAGGCTCCCAGCAAAGCTGGGTTTATATATCTCAGCTGAAAGTGTCCCCTTGCCCCCTTCCTGTGCCTGGTGAGTGCCAGGGGCTCTGTGCCAAGCCCTGGCCACTCCTCTCCAGCTACATTGTCGTGCCAGAGGATTCTGGCTTCCTTGAAGGCCTCCTGAGAGGCTTCAAATATCTTCCTTGATCAGATATCAAAGCTCCTGTGCCAGCAGTGAGCCACAGGAGCAGACCCAGCCACAGAGAAATTCTCTCCTGAGCAAGGCACTGGGTGTCCTGCAGGAGAAAGAGCCCAGCACCTCAGCTCCACAGAAAGCTTATTTTCTTGAGAATCTGTTTTGGGAGAGGCACAGCCCAGCTCTTGGATGCTGGAGCTTTGGGGGCAGCTCTGCTGCTCAGACCATGAGAGTTGAGTGGAACAGAAGAGGAAAGTCATGGATGCTGCTGGAGAAACCTGCCAGGTCACAGCCAGCCTCACTTTTTGGGTTTGGCTCCTCCTCCAAGTGCTTTTAACTGCTTGAAGTTCTTCCTGAACAACCAATCTAATCCTCCAGTTTTGCCCAAAAGGCATTTGGCCAACAGCAGGGAAGTTAAGATGTCAGTACAAACACATCTGATGCCAGCAGAGTTTGGCTGCAGGTCCGACTTGTGACATGATTAATACCTAATGAGGATATAAATATTATATTGTGACACACATAAAATCACCAGGTTTCCACGGAATATGTTGTTGAGGAGCCAAGAAATAATCCTTTAACCATGGATTAAATTGAGTGCTATTTGACATCCCATCCTTCCATCAAGCCATTAAGAGAACCCGGGACAGGAAGATTTCCTCACCAGAAATGCTCACATCTGGGTGAGATATTTTCTAGCACACATGCAAATAAGTTATGAGGCTCTCCAAGGAATGGCTGCTCCAATCCAATGCCTGCTTTGTGCCTAGACTACATTAAATGCTGATCTCATGTCTGGAAAACATCATTAAGCTGCAAACTTCACCCACCAGACTTTAAGCCAGCTCCTAGATGCCCACATCTGGTGTCCCTTGAAGCAGCACTTGCAGGGCTGCTGTCACTGCAGGGTGACCCAGCTGTGCCTTTAGCTGTGCCTGCAGTCACCACCCATGCCAAGGGTCCTGCCCTTCCTTTCCCCAGGTGCCAGCTGCCCTGGAAGGGTGCTGAAGCCTCTCTTCATCCCCTGCTCCTCTTCTGGGCCCTGCCCTTTGAGTCCTGCTGAATTCATTCACCCAGAGCTGCAAGGTGAATCCTCACAGGGCAGGGGGGAATGAACACCAAGGACAGCCCATGTATTTCATTCCTCTCCAGTGGAGATTTTCTCTCCCCTCTGTATCCTGCAGGGCTGATCTCCAGAAGCTGGAGGTGTCTGCTTCCCTGGAGAAGCTGTTTCAGTGTTTTGTGGGAATACAGCTCCAGCATCTCTGTGACTCTTTCTTTTTTTTTTTTTTTTCTTAAAGCTATTTCCAGTTAAAACAGCTCAGTGACAGGGAACAGACTCAGTCTGTTACCCTGCACAATCACTACAAGCTTTTTCTCTCTCCCTGACTCCTACAACAGAGATCCCCAGGGACCCACCTTTCATTTCCTCCTATCTTAGCTGAGCCAAATTATTAAGGACCTCTCTCTCTAGCAGCGGGAAAATGCAGACAGACATGGCCAACTTAGAAGAAAGCAACTCCTGCAACAGAAAAGTGGAGGAAGAACATAAAAAAAGAGCTGGAAATCAAAAGCACGTTGTGGAATTATGCAGCATCCCTGTAACAAAATCAGTTATACAACTACTTGTGAGGGCACCTATTTGCATTATTCATGGGGTATTAATTACACAACTCTTAATTTTTCCTTTTAAGACTTTGCCATTACAGCTCAACACCTGCAGCAGGTAACCCAGCAGCGCTTTTTCTGCTTCCAACACAGCCTATTCAGTTTTCTCCTCCTGCCTAATTATGACAATTACTTTCTTATCCTCCTCTTTTATTTCCCTTGACTCCCATTGTTTGAACCAGCCATTACATCTTTAGTGTTCCTGTACCAAAGTTGTTCTCTGCAGACCCCACCCCAGACAGCACCATGATATCACCTGGTGCCAGGTAACAGCTGAAATCAGCTCTCCACCAGGTGTTTTTCTAACAAAAAGGAGGCTGTGGGTTTGTTTTGTTTTCCTCTGGCTGGTGCATCTCCCCCTGACTTCCTGTTACCATCCATTCCAGCTCAGAATGTGCTGGATGAGCACGGTGTGTGGTCTCAGAGGCTGTTCCAGAAGTGACAGGGGTCCCAAGGAAGCACAGCACAGCATCACAGCAGCTTCTCAGAGCTGAAATCCATGGCCACGAGGGTCTGAGCACCAAGGATTCAGAGTCCTCCCACAGCAGCACCAGGCAGCAGTGCAGGGTCTCCTCCCACACATCTCAGATCAGGGGCTGAACTCAGACCACATCAAGTAATATTTTTACCAATTAATTATTGAGAGAACCGAAAAACCACATTTGCAAGGGCTAGAAAGAGCTGACCAAGTCAGAGACCATTAAAACAGGGCGAATAGGGCTGCTCAGCAACACTCAGTCACAGTTTTGTTCACTAAATATAAATTTTCACAGCCAGATGGAATTTAGCACACCCAGCTTCAGGTGTCCCTGCAAGTGTGCCAAAGCTCCCCCAGCAACCAGTGGAGAGAAAATGAGGAAAACACAGTGTATTTATTCATCCCACCGTTCTTAGTCATGGGGTTGTACCTCTGGGGGGAAGGAAGGGGAAGGAAAGGAAGGAAGGCAAGCCAAATCCCACCCAGGCTGCCTCCTCTTTGTTTTAAACAGCCACAGGAAAGCCCAGCAGTGAGAAGCTCCTGGGACACACCTCAGGGTATCACTGGAGCTGCAAGAGGGTTTTGGTGGAGGAGATGGAGCAGTGGACTCACACCTGAGTTTTGAGGGAGGCAGAGGAGTGCAGGAGTAGCAGAGCCAGGTATCTCCTCTGATGAATGCTGCTTGTGAGAGACTGTCCAGCAGTGTGGGTTGAGCTGCCCAGGCTCCTGGGCTGACTCTGGGGTTGGGTTGTGCCTGTGGACACAAGTCCAGAAGGAACCAAAGAACTGAGTCTGATGTTCTGCTTTGAGCAGAGGCTGAAAAATTCCTGGGTGCAGGAAGGCTCAGAGCTGGAGGCACATTTCAGGTGATCTTTTGGGTGTATTGGGTTTGCATGGCCACATTTGGGGGTTGGGGGTTGGGCTGGAGGGGTGGCTTCTATGAGAAGCTGCTAGAAGCTTCCTTTGTGATCAACACAAACAACCTGAGCAACATTGCCTAGAAGATGATTGCAAACCAATGGTCATCGTAGGAACAAGAAACTTATTGCAGCCTTTCCAGTAACACTCAACATCCATTTATCCTAAACAAAGATATTTGATTCAGCACTCCTGGCACCAGTGATCAGCCAAGTTTGCAACTCACTTCTCTTCACAATGAGGAAAACTGCTTTTCTGAGACCTAACACCCATCTTGTCCCTTGCCTTAAGCCTAGACCACAACCCTGTCTGCTTTTACGCTGTAGTTTGCTATTCATTGGTGCAAACCAAAATACCTATTCAATACATATCAGAATAATCAATTACACCAGGAGGCACTGGCTTGTTTTAGCCTTACAGTAAAATCTCATCTGCCTTCTGAGCCAATCAAAGACTATGTGCCTTCACACAAATCAGTCCTTATCTTA
The DNA here is from genome assembly GCF_009819885.2 of Catharus ustulatus. Lineage (NCBI taxonomy): Eukaryota > Metazoa > Chordata > Aves > Passeriformes > Turdidae > Catharus > Catharus ustulatus. Next base: position 120,219,536 of record NC_046222.1, read on the forward strand.
GCCAGACAGGCCCTGCAGATGCTCATGTTATAGCAAACTCAACACTAATCCAGTGATGTTGAGCTGAACCTAAGTGAATTATGACCCTTTTGCCCCAGGTGATGCTGACTCTTCAGCATCTTCTTTTATGGGACTACAAGAACAGAACAGAAATTACAGCTTGGTGTGCAACCTGGGCCCTAATGATGGGGTGATATCCTCGCTTACAGGCCCTGAGTTGGCACAAAATGAATGAGGACTCTTCACCCACAGGGTAGCCATCCTGTTTTGAAATGTCCATCAGGACACAGCAGAACAGGACACAAAGCTCAGGACATCTGCAGCCCGTATAAACCAACCCCTGACCATCCTGCTTTCTGCCATGATTTTGATAAAAATACCTGGACAAATCACAGATGGCTGTTTTCCCTCGGGATAACACCCTCACTTCTGCTTGTTTGGCCATGCAGGCACACAGACACATCGATCCATGCAACTCTTTGCTCCCTCAGTTTTCCACATGGTCTCTCAGACACAGGAGTCCCAACCCCTCACCCACATGGCACCAGTGCTAATCTAAGCCCAAAGGCAGTGGAAACGCCCCAGAAAGCTCAGGGCAGGGCCAGGGCTTCATTCAGCAGGAGCTGAGGAGTTTCCTGTTCTACCATGAGGTAAATCCAGGAGCCTGGGATGGGAGCCTGCGCAGCGTCCCGCAGGGATTAGTGTTTTTCATAAGGATGAGTTCCCAGAGGTCCTGTGCTCAGATGGGGACCAAGATTAGAAACAGCAGGGTTGGTGCAGCCCAGGTGATCCACAGAGCTCACAAGCAGGAGAAGGGCTGGTGTTAGAACAAGCCAAAGACTTTTGGGCTGTTTTGGGATGAGGCAGGGACTCCCACATTTATCTACAGGCTCACACTGGGGTTGGCAGAGCCTGTTCTCCTGCTGTAGCTGGCCCAGTGGGCAGGCAGGGTGGGAGCTGGTGTCAGGGTTATTTAGCCCTCTTCACCATCACTGTCTGGCCAAACTCACCATCAGCTCCACCCATGAGCTCCTTTTTCAGGCCACACTGACTCCACTTTGCCCAGTGCTACCAAACCTCCAGCATCTGGTGTCTCCTAATCACCCTTGGCAAGCAGCAGCCCTCTGTTACATATCAAAGGAGGAGGACCAGGCAGGATTAGGGATCAAAACAATGCATGGGAGATCTCAGCCTGCTTCTGAATCACTCAGGGCTGGGAAGCTGGGATTAGAGATGGTGCCACTAGAAGCTAATAGCTCCTGCTATTTTTTTTTTCTTTTTTTTTTTTTTTTTTTTCCTGGGTGCTACTGCATGGCATGGTAGTTTTTAAATACAGGGTTGGCACTTTATCCCAAAAGTCTATGCCATATGATCAATCCTGGAGATTTGCGTAAACACTGGTGTCAGTCTGGATGGCTTCTGTGTAACTGTGGGGCATGTGTGGATCTCCTGGATATACAATAGCAGGAGCAAATAGCTTAATAGGTCTGTTGTGAGTAAAGCCTGCATCAAAGGCTGGAGCTGAAGTCCTGATTAAGAAAACCGAGGGATGAAAAGCTAAGCTGATTTACACATTTTGCAACACCTCCCAAGGGAGAATGAGGGCTGTTGGTAATAGCAGCAAGCGTCTCCTGGTTTGTCTTGGGGCACAAAATGTTCTCCAGACAAACAAAGGCAAGCCTAGAACCGGGCTTAATATTAGGGAAGGAGACAACTGAAGACCTCTTTATTGTTGTTTTCACTTTAGCTTAGAGCATTACAGTGGCTGCTGTCCTGGCAGGAGATTATCAACATGCTCAGCACTGCCTGGCTGTGCCTGGGGTGGGTCAGGGTGCTGCACCCAGTGCTCAGACAGTGGCACCTTTTTGCTCAGGCCCAGGAGATCCATGGGGATCAGTTCAGGTTAACTCCAGAGCCACTTTTGCTCCTCGGTCCTGGTATGAAAAACCATCTCAGGAGCAGCCCTGCTGCTCTCATGGCACCACCCAGCCAGGCTCTGTGTCCCTTGCTCCTGCTCCCTTCGTTATGCTGTGCCATTCTGAGCACAGTTGTGTCCTGACACCCACTAAATCCAGGGAATCTATCCAAACCACCAGGAGAATTGCTTGGAAGCTACAAATTCCAGAGAACACATCCTGCTATCCCCCCACACCCCCAATAGGAGATGTTGGCTTAGATGACCTGTCTGAATTTTTCCATTACAAATTACAGTAATTTCATGATTATAAGCCGCACATTACAATACAGAGTGTGATAAAAGGTATCTGTTCTATCACCATCTGTTGAGGGTGGGGCAGTGATCCTGATCTCCCTGGGAGATATTCTGCTAATGGGCCATCCATTGAAACCAGGCAGGGCAGTGTTCTTTATCTTTTCACAACCCATCCTTCCTCCAGCCAGTCATTTTCTGCTCATGGCCATTGAGTCCCACTGTGGCACTGATAAAATTACTGCATCCCATTGGGAGTTGCTCCAGCCAGGGGGAAGAGCCCAACATTTCTTACCAAGATAAAAACAGAGGTTTTGGGACACTAAGGGAGCCCCTTTCTTCACTGGACTCCAGAGGAAAACCGGATTTCTCCACATCCCCACTGGAGCTCCGGAGGGAAACTGCACCTTGTACAGGAGCACTGCTCCAGCTGAGCCACATCTGTCACTGCAGGAGGATGCAGCCACCATGGAATGGGACTGCTGCCAACACCCTGCCTGACGGGTGTCAGGTTGTACTCTGACTGTGTCAGGGTTTGGGGTTTGTTCTTTGTAGTGCTGTATTTCTATTTTAATTTCCCTAGTAAAGAACTGTTATTCCTAATTCCCATATCTTTGCCTGAAAGCCCCTTGATTTCAAAATTATAATAATTTGGAGGGAGGGAGTTTACATTCTCCATTTCAAAGAGAAGCTCCTGCCTTTCTCAGCAGACACCTGTCCTCCAAACTAAAACAGCAACTTTTCATTCTTTGTCCATATATAAGCCACACCTGATTATAAGCCGCACTTTGGGTTCGGACCAAAATTTTAGTCAAAATGGTGCGGCTTATAATCGTGAAATTACTGTAATTCACTTTACAAATGTGTGATTCTTTTTAAAATTTCTAATCAAAGTTTTGTCTTCTTTTTAAGGTCATTGTTATCTATTAGAGAACCTCTGTTCACTCTGAATAATTGCCTTTCTTCTTCCAGCTGGCATTACTGAAAGGGCTATTGAGCACGAAGCAATATGAACTTCAGTTTCTAAAATTTAAATTTTATTACAATAATCTTTCACATGAGAGGTACCTCTGCCTCTTTTATGTACCCCTGTCCACCTTCATGTGCAAATGTATTGCTCATGAATTTTAATAGATATTGGAAATGCTCACTGGAGGGAGAATAGTCTTTTTTTCACTGGCCACAAACACAATATGACAGCACCAACATTTTTTTCCACCCTGCTCATTTTTTTTTTGATCCTGGTTTCTTATTTAATAATAAACCAAGCTGTGAACACACTGACTCATCTCTTGTTTTCTCAAAATAGTGAGAAGTTTTATTTATTTTTTTTTAATCAGTAACTACCTAAGAGAAAGGAATGCCTCATAAGATAAAGGCATTTAATTAGTTTGTTTGCTGTTAAGAAAAATATGTAGGTGGATGTGGGCAAAATGCCAAGCCAAAGTGGTCTGGCTTTGCTGACAGTTCAGCAAAAGAAAAAGATTAGACGTCATGGAAAAAATGACTCCCTGAACAGGAAAAGCTGGACATGGCACATATTTCTCTTCATGCTCCAGCTTTGTAACAGTAAAAGGAACCTCTAGCAGTAGCTAACAGGACACATTTAGTGTGCAAGAGGGTGGCAAGACAACAAAGCTGGCTGATTCACAGGGCTTCAGTAATTACATGAGATTTCGTTCAAATCTCTTGTTTTTCATCAGTGTTATTATTAATATTATTATACAAGAGCTATATCCCTTGTCTCCCAGACTGCAGCAGCACATCAGCATTGCTCAGGGCACTGGGAACCTTTGGCTTCACCGTGCACGTTTTGGAGCAGACTCAGGTGTCAGGATGTTTCACTTATAACTCAGAGCACACTGCAAAGCAGAATAACCTTTTGGAACCAGGTTAGCAAACAAACAGCGCCCTATCAATCACCCTAATCTTGATTTTAATGCTGTTCACATTGCTGTGGACACCAAACACTCGAGGTACAACGTGCTGGAATCCCAAAACAAAACAAAGGCAGAGAGCCCATAACATAGCACAAGTCTGTTTAGAGTTTGGCCATTCTTGCTGAAGGCCAAATTTGCCTCTGGACACGCTCTGTGCCCTGCTCACAGCTGGGTCCTTCTGCTCTCTGCTGCCAAGGAACTGTTCCCCACTCTTGAGTCAGTGCCACATCTGTGTCTGTGTGTACCAAACTTGTCCCCAGGGACTGCAGGGCATTTCAGACAAAGCTTTCCACCTGGCTGCTGCATCAGGACAGTCTAGCAGTGTGTATCTTAATGCCAGTCATCTTTACCCTTTAGACTTTTGTCCCAGATAACAGCCAAACAGCTCTGTACCTTTTCTGAAATCCATAATTATTATCGTGGTGACCCAGCTTTTTTTATGATCACTCAGTTCACTCCCACCTTTGGATTGTTCAATGCACTGCTGTTAACCAGGAAGGATACTGAAATAGCCACTCCATTATTAGCTGCCTCCCATTTCGGAGATGAGTTGTCTCTCCCATGTTGGAGAAACCTGGCCACACAATTCCTTCTCCTGTTGACCTTTTTACCACATAGTCCCACCCTAGACAGTCATGATAGGGATTTATTTATTTTTTTTAAATCATGCATCCCTTTCCATAGATCCTCACATCATGTTACCTTGGTTTTCCCTTTTATTACTGAAGGGTTTGTGTGCTTGGCTTGTAGGGAACTTTGTGAGAGTTTCTTCAGCCACCCAATCCATGTGTGCATGAAGGGCACATTTATACAAATCTCCAGGAGAAATTGAACCCACTGGGAGGAATTTAGTTTTGAAGAGCAAGTCTGTTAGTGATGGCACAGGGAGCCGCTGGGCACAAGAGCATGGATGTATGAACAGATAACAGGAATTTACAGCAGGCCAAACACATGAATGACCAGCAGATTGAGAATGAAAAACAGAGAGAAACCTGGCTGTCAGCCTCTCTTCTCCCACAGGATCTTGCCCTGCACACACTTATCCCATTACAACTTGCCTTTCCCCCGTGCCCCAGCAAGACTTCCAGTCTGCAGCCTTACACAACTCTGATTTCTCTGGGAGACAGAGTTCTCTGGGAACCCTACCTGGACAGCTCCTGGCTCAGCACTTCTGCCTGCTGAGGCAGTAACACCGAGGGCAGTGCCCACACCAGAGGCTAAAAGGGTGGGACTGTGCCTGGGAAGCCACGGGCACCAGGGACAGCTTTGTCCCTTCAGCACAGCACCAGCAAATCTTCCACGCTCCCAGGCAGGGTTTGCAACTGGTTATTTCACCCTGCAGTGCCATTGCATCAGGACTCTGTCAGACACCTGGAACCTCAGCTGGTTGCTTTTCCTTTCGGGCATGGCAAGAGTAGAGGGGGGAGAAAAGAACAAGATGAGTTCTGAATTTTCTCCTCCAGGAGAAATTACAAATTAAATCCTGGGTTAATAAATTTGCTTCACCCAATCTGGCTCCCTAGAATGAGGCTAAAGGCAACAAGTTCTGCCTCACTACATCCACGTGGCTTGGCCAGCTGCTGACACAACTGTAATTTTGCAACACCTTGCCTGTACACACACCAGTGTGCCTCCCTCCTCTCCTCTCCTGCCATTACCCTCCCCAAAATCATGAGCTTCTCCCTCTACTGCAACCACAAGTGCAGTTTTCCACCAAGGAATATCCAGCACACAGCTCTCACTGCACAGGGCTGAGCTGTTTCCTTGCTTGGTTGAATTTGAGAGCTGACTCTTGAGCACAGAGGTGTGAAACCTCCACCCTGGTGGCAAATTCCTCAGAGTGGTGCCCTGGAAAGTCCCACCCTTATTCCTCATCCTCTTTACTGATCTTTGTCCAGTCTCTATTTCCACTCTTTTGTCCCAAAGGATGCTCCTGGACTCCTGTTTCCCCACTCACAGAATGCCTTGAGTTGGAAGGGACCTAAAAGCTCATCCTCTTCCATTCATCCCACCATCCCAGGCTGCTCCCATCCAACCTGGCCTTGGACACCTCCAGGGATGGGGAGTCCACAACCTCTATGGGCAACCTATTCCAGTGCCTCACCATCCTCACAGGGAAGAATTTCTTCTTAATATCCCATCTCAATCCATCTTACTTCACCTTAAGGCCAGTCCCCTTTGTCCTACCACTGCATGCCCTTGTGAAAAGTTCTTTTATAACCCCTTTAGGTACTGGGAGGTGCTCTAAAGTGTCTCTGGAGCCTTCTCTTCTGCAGGCTAAACAACCCCAACTCTCTCAGCATGCCTTCACAGGAAGGGTGCTCCAGCCCTGTGATATCTTTGCTCCCTCAGTTCAGTATCTGGTGCTGGGGGTGCAGAACTCCACAGAGGTGCCAGGTGGGGGCTGTGCCATCCCATCTCCTGCCTGGGGGCTCCAGGCTCAGCAGGCTGAAGGGTCCTGGTGCTGTGGGGCAGGAAGGGGTACAAACCCCACTGGCTGCAGCTGTGTTCTCATCCCAGCTCTGGGTGATAAGGAAATGCAGACTGGTGTGTGCCACTGGAGCCTGGGAACCCCGTGTGGCCCCAGGTGAGGAAAAGCTTTCTCACCCCACTTGAGTTGAACAAAAAGCTTTTCCCCTCCACTTTACTTTCTGCACTTTCCATACTCAGACCAGCTTAATCTTCACTGCTCCCACAGAGAACATTTAGCTTTGTTATTAAACCTTTGTAGGCTGCAGCAGACACACACACCACGTTATGTGAAAAACACAGGAATTAATGTAATTGTTTTTGAACAGGGCACAGTCTCCAGCATCAATTAAATACTTAAAGGAAAAGGCATGCATGGGAGATAATGGTAGGAGTACAAAAATGGCACCAGGCAAAAGAACATGTATTTCTGGTTAAGGGGAAAAAAGGCATCAAGAGAAGAAGCCTGAAAGAGTCCTCGTCATATTAATATAAAATTAACATAATATAGAGAGATTTGAGGACTTCAGAAACCTTAGCATTCCTTATTTTTATCCATTTAGCATGTTTTGGTGCACATGGCAAATAATATATTTGAGAAACTTTAGGCAGACAAATTGGCTGATCAGATGTTGGAAATGAATAGAGTGAAAGGAAAAGAATCAAAAAGTGGGAAGAAGCATGAAGAGAACTTGTTTCTTCTTGCTAGCACACAGCAGGATGTATTAAAAGTGCCAATTAAAAATGGAACATGAAGAAGAACTTAGTTTTTATTAAATAAATTTAAATTCTGAGCAAATTACAGGTTTTGCCCTTAAAATAACCATCCCAAACCCAGTGTAGAAATGCAACCCCAGCTCCTCACATCATCCCAAATATTTCTGCTCTTTCTCCCTAGAGATGATTTGAAGGTGAATGGGGAATTCTCTAGCCACAAGAGATGTGGGAAGTGTTTTAAAGGGATGAGGAAGCTCCACAGGAATTGCAATAATGAGGGGAAGAGAAAAGAGAGAGGTGAGAAGACGGGAAAATACATCCCTCAAGAGAGAAACCTGACAAAGTAACAACAAAAGGGTGCTGGGAATGGGAAGCCAGCTTCAGCTGTGAGCAATGATGACATTTCCATTTACAGCCATGAATCCAGGCTCAGCTTTCACTCCAGTGTCTGTCTCCAGCTGAAAACTGAGTGAGTAACAACCAGCACATTTCCTGTACAATTCACTCAGGAGCAGCATTGGTTCCTTATCAGCACAGCTTTTATTTAGACACCGAGTAACAAGCTCGTCATGTGAGTGGGTCAAAGGCACTACTTAAAACACAAGTATTGATCCCAGGATATCCCTTCCCTAAAATTGCACAGTTAAATACTGACATGTAGAAAAAAAAATGAAGGAATGAAAAATGTCCCATATTCTTAAGTTGCGCACAATTCTTTTGAAATATATAAATTCATTGAAATATACTTTTTTTTTTCAGTTCATCTTTTGCCTTAAAGGCCAGTTGGACTTTGCTGCCCGTTCACATGATGATAAAAACCTTCTTCTCACTGACAGGGCAGACCAACCAGGCTCCTCTGCACATCCACAGCCTGAGTTTAGAGGAGGAAAAAGGAAAGAATGTAAGAAATATTATGAGGACACTCAGCATAATGGCACTTGGAGAAAGGTTATTTATTTCCAAGTTGTGCAGAATGAAGCCAGTTTGGGCTCTCTGAAGAAGGGTCAGTTTGAGCAAATTATGGAGGAGACAGAAGGGTAAAAGGGGAAAGAGCATCCTGAGCTATGACTGAAACACATCAGAGTCCCCACTACCAACAGCAGGACAAGAAAAGCTTCAATTCTGACAAATCAGGAGTTTCCCCTCCCTTTGGAGCTGGAATATTGCAGTGGGGAGCCCTGGTGTCTCTGTGTGCACTCACAGCCACACAAACGTGCAGCCCTCACCAAGGGCAGCTTATCAGCAAGGCAGCCATGAGAAAATGATAAAGACAAATATAATTACACCTGCCTGTCTCATGCCTGGGTAAATATTGTGGGACTCATGCTCAGCTGTGCTGAGTCCCATGAAATCCATCTGAAGCCACCCTGCAGCTCCCAGGTGAAACACTGCCCATTCCTGTGCTGAATAAAGGCGATCAAAACAACAGAGGGAAGAGTTTTTCTACTAAAGCAACAAAAAAAGGCAATTTTAAACATAATTAAATGGTTTTTCAGAATTGGTTTGATCAAAGTGTTGTCAAGAAAGCAAGAAACCAATCAGTTTTTCATATTAACAAAATTAATGACAAAATTATTTTGATAGGCTGTTTTTAAACTATTATCTCTATTAAAATCTGTATGAAAGTAGAGTATAAGACACCGGTACTATAAAAATTAAAAGTTTCTGGAAAATTTCCATTGGGAATAATTGGGTTTTGTTTTGCAAGAAATGCAGGCTTTTTTTATTCCCACACAGCATTTAAATGTCAACACTGGGCTTCAGAACAGAAGTGCTAATTTCTTAGCAGCCCTACCACTAAAAACATGCTTCCCCTAATTAGAGTTTTGTGGTAACTCTGTAATAAAGGCAGGAACAAGATAAAGATACTTTTCCTCAAAGAGAGGGGGAAAATTCTGTAATCCATACATGCTTGGAAAAGAATTAAAGTGACTACATCTTTCCTCAGACTGGAAAAAAATTCAAAAAAATTCACAGAAGAGTCATGCAGCACATACCAAACCCAAGCAACTTCTCACTTTCCCACAGAGAAAATTGGCCATTGGGCATTTTCATCTCTGCATCACCAAGTTATTACATCCCAACCACTCACAGGATAAACTTCAGCTAATTAGATCACAGTCTCCCAGGTTTTAATCCTTGGATATAATTTAACTTTACACCAAAAGATCCTTGACACTGACAGCTTAATTTGGTGTCACTGATCACTCCACTGCCACTTTAATCAGATAGGCTGCAGTGCCAGAGACCCACTGAATTACACCTGTGGGGTAATCAGGGGTGTGTAATAGTGAGTTTTGTATTAATAAAGGCTGATATCACCATGATGCACTCCTGGGGCAGATAGGAGATGCTGAAATGAGTGCAGCAATAAGGAACCCCACCCTTTCCATATATACCTGTTAATAGCTGGTTTCCCTTCATAAGACTCTCCCAAAGGACAGCCCTTTTCCTTCCCAGCAGCCACACTTAATACCCACACAGCAGAAAGGGAGACATTTCCTCCCAGAGCATTGCTCTTACACAATCTCAAAGGCTGCATCTCCCTCTTCTCCAGTGGGAGGTTCCCTGCCCATGCCAAGGGGCTGGAAGGAGTTGATCTTTAAAATTCCTTCCCAAACAAACCATTCTGTGATTTCATATAAAGAGAAATACAAAGAGGAAACCACTACTGAGCACAAGAAAATGAATCAAAGTGGGAACTGTCCTGTCTGTGGATAAATCCTGCTAACTGGTCCAGAAATCCACCTTGCAGCCTCCTTTTTTCTGTAAATCAAATCCTTTTTCTTCTTCCTTTGCTGTTGCCACAGAGCAGGACATTTTCTCTCCAGCCCTCCCTGTAACTTCCTTTCCTTCTTGCTGTGCTAGCTTGCATTTGGGCTAATTGGGGACAGATCATCAGCCAGGTGAACACAGCTCTGTGTCATATCTCTGTCTGTCTCCCAGATAAGGCTGGGTGGGGCCCAGGGAGGAAAGGGAAGCAGAGGGGAGCTGGCCTGGGGCAGGTGTGAGAGATCCAGGAGGGAAACCCACAGCTCAGGAGAGGGGCAGGTGCAGCTCCATGCCCAGGACAGTGGGAGTGTGATGAGAGCCCCTGGTATCTGAGTTAGGAATGCAATCCATTCCTGCAGAGATGGCAGAAGAGGGGGGGAAGGATGCAGGGAACTGAAAATTCCTGAAATGGAAGGATGGGCACACGGTGTGACACAGTTTAATGTCTAGCAGTGCTTGTTACACTGATGTTAAGGACTACCCAGCTACTAAAAGGACCAGAGTACCACCCCTCAAAAAAAGCACACCCACCATCTCCTGCCCTGTGGAGATCAAAAAATTTGGTCCAGATGCTGAAAGCTGATGCAGAATAAGGCAACCAGACCACCAGGGGTGCCTGGAGGTGGGCTGTGAGGAGTGATTCATTCAGGGAGAGGTGGGAATGGTCTGACACATCCAGGATTTTGACCAAAAAACACCACAGTTCTACTGTTACAGAACTCTGGAGAGCACAGGAAGAATCCCCAGTGCATACAAACCCCAAAAATGCACAAATGGAACAAACACACACCTGCCTCAGGGGGCACAGGGATACAGAGGCACCAGCAATCCTCCCTCACACCCTGCAGTGGGGAAAAGACCAGCACAGCTTTTGGGGGAGAGTGGGTGAAGGGCATGGCACAGAGAGTAGGGGAAGGTGATCAATTGACTACAGGCAGCACTGCCTGATCCCTGTGGCAGTTCTGGAGGGGCTGGCAGGGGGACACAATGCTGTGTTTCCTCTCCCAGAGCATGGGTGATGTCCAGGTGTGGTGCCAAGCCTTGCCTTGAGTCAGCAGAGCCCTGAGCAGAAAGCGCCTGCAGCTCCTCACACGGGAAGCATGGTGGCAACTGGGGGCAAGCACAGGAGGGACAGATCCTGAGGTGATTACTCTGACCTTACTCAGTGGGAATTTTTGCCTGAACAACAACTGAGTAATCACTTTGCCTGTTGGCACACACCTGACACACCATTGCGTTTTATATGGGAGTTGTCTCGATTTCTAATTAGTTTGCACTTGTCCTGGCTGTATTTTGACAAAACAGCACTAGACAAGTCTATTTTCTTCTTCCTCCTCCTGTGTTTAATAGCACCTATGATGCACCTGGGAAACATCTGGGGGTCCAGCTCCCTGCTGCAGCCAGAGCACAGCTTTGGGGTGCTCAAGTGCAAATCCCTGCAGGCTTTGGGTGTGCTCCAGGGATGGAGGCAGGGAAAATCCAGCTCTGCTGCTGGACTAGAGCATGGACAGGGACTTTTCCACCAGGCACAGGCTGGGTTTCATCCACCATCTCCTGTCCCTCAGGGTGCTGTGACTGACAGCAGAGTTCAAAGATGTGACCTTGTGCTGTCTTTGCTGAAGGCTGTGGGGCAGCTGGGGTTCGTGGGGCAGGGAAAGCCCTTGAACACCCTCTGAGCCCTGATTTCAGCTCTGCCCACAGGCAGACATTCACCACCTAGGGCACAGGTCACAAAGAACCTCTCTGTCCAGCTCTCCAGCACTGCCCATGGACTGACAGACACCCTGTCCCTTTTGTGGTTTAATGCTTCTCCACAATCAGAGTCTTTGGGAAGAAATCCCAAAGCTGCAGTGTCTCTAATCTGGCTCTGTTCCTGACCTCCTCCCCACCACACACCCTGGCACAGGCCTGACCCACGATGACTCTTCTCCCCAGCCCAATTTCCTGGCCAAAGCGCTCCAGCACACACTTAACTGCTTATATAACACCTCTAAGTGCTGTAGAGTGTTTCAGCATCATCACAACATCATTTCTGAAGATGGGAAAATAAAACCCTGGCACCTTCACAGACCCTCTGCCACCAAAGGTCACTGCAGAATTCATTCCTGCTGAGGCTGAAAGGAGAAGCAAGGCAAGCTTTACAAGAGGGTTCTTATTTGTTTGAATTGATAGAGATGCCCCTTGCAGATGCCTGCAATTTTATTTCTAAACCCAAAGCAAGACATGTGTGTGTAATTACACAGCAACGTGCTCTTAGTTGGGATTTAATAGCAAGGCACAGGAAAGAAAAACACCGTGCGTGTCAAAGCAAATGTTGTCCTTATGAAACACGGTGATAACAACCCAAACCAGAGCCCAGACTGCCTTGCACACTGCAAAGAGCCCCAAAAGTCACATCTCTGTGCATGGAGGGGTTCACATCCCTCCCACAGCCTCCCTGAAGCTGAAGGGAGCACAAAGAGCAGCCAAGCCCAACGTTCTGTTCAGTCTTAAACCTTCACCTGTTGCAACAAATGTGCTGTTACAGGAGATATCCTGCCAGCTTTGGCACCTTTAAAATCTATTTTGATCTGCAGATAAGATCAGTTTACTAAAACAAGCACAGAGATTGCAAAGGTCTCGGTGTTGCTGGCTTGAAGGGGAGCAGTTCCAGCAAAGCTTTGCAGGGCATGGGTCGAGCAGGCAATGCCAAGTTTAATAGCTGCAATTTAGGATGCTGCCACCTGCTAAGGTGTTTGCACTGCCATTGCACTGCAGGGCTGTAAAAATTCAGGGCTGAGCTCAGGTTCAGACCCTGTTATGGGCAATCTCTTGGCACCAAAGCACAGGTGAACAATCTCTGCCACCCAAGGCAAACTGCTGCTGCCAAAAGTCACGCTCACCTTAAACCACCGTGGATATTTCTGGTCCAAATGAGTTTTTAAACCTCGTTTTACTGTTTAAATGGCACAATTAGAAGTGTGCTCAAATAAGGAAATTGGGTAAGAACCCCAAAGCAGACAGGCATACAGCACCTGACAGGTTCCTTTCCAAAACATGAAGAAATTCAGATTTCAAAACTGACCAAATGAGTTGACATAAGGCTCCTGCTCATTTTGAGCAGTGGCCACATTTGCTATCCAGTGCATGATGACTACAGACTCACCAGATATTTTTATTTTCTTTTTTGTCCATTACCATTGGTCTTCTAAAACTCACTCTGTGATCTGGCATTTTACTGAATAACTATGCTGACATCTATAACTTTCCTTAACTGGCAAGGAAGTTCACGCTAAATCTATTTCTGAAGTTACCACACAGGATAACTCATTGCAACAGGATATATAAATCCCTGCACACACAAACCCTTAAGAAAAAACCCCATTACTCACTTGAACTTTGTCATTGTGTGACTGCTTTGCAGCCTGCATGCAAGGAGGCAACAAGTGTACGTGCAGAGTTACACAAAAAACGTCTCTGCCATTCCATTTTCATACATTTTCATATACAAGCTGGAGTTTCCTGACAAAAAATATTTTTGAATGAAAAATTATTCCCACCTCAGAATTTAAATATTTTGTTTTGGTGCAGTTTCAGGTTTTTGTGGGCAGCTTCACACCACCTTTCTAAAATCACTCACACAGAAGTTTCCTTATTGTTCCCTAATGAGCTGGATTTCTTAGGACTTTTAGATTTTTATGGTATCTTTTCTATTTATCCAAGCCATATAACATTTATTTCCTCAGTGGAGATGGTTTTCAACAGAGAAACTTGATCCTAAAGAAGAGAGGACATGACATGCCCTAATTCCAGTCCTAGCTGGACACCTGAAAATCCAGTGGCAGCAACTGACAGGCTCTAATCTGTACAATTTATGGACCAATTTTTTCTTCTTAAAGACAGTTTCATAGCTGGCATAAAAACATATGAACTTTTCAACTGGCAGGGATTCCAGGTTTCATTTGCCTGTAAATATCTCCTTATCTACTCATATCTGTACAGATACAGAATATCACCTGTCCTAAGCACTGACCTCTGCACATTTTTCAAGATATTTCTGTGCTGATAGTAAATTTGTGCTTATATGAAAGGGTCCCTTTGTTCCACACCTTTATACAACCCAGTACTGTTGATAATCAAACACTATGATTAAAAAAAACCCCAAACAAACACAAAAAATCCCCAAGAGTCTCTCCTCCCCTCAAAAAATCCCAAATATTTTAAGTGTGTATGATACCTCGGGAAGGAAGACAATGTGTCAACAGTCAAATTACCATCCCAAAACATTCACATTTAGGGCAGAAAAGGTAATAATAGTTCTTTTAAGGGCAATTAATTATTGAAATTCAGATTATACACCTCTCAGTCAATGGATCTGCTTAGTGCAAGTCATCTCCCTCTCCTGAAAAAAATGCAGCACGAAGAAGAAATAGAATGTAATGAAAAAAATTGCCCATGAAACCACTCCCCAAAAAGCATTTCCTTCTCTTACTAGTTGAAAAGCGTTCTCCTAGAGATTTTTGGGCTTTCTTTGTATATATATCTATTTTCTCATTGTGGCTCAGCACTGAAATAAATAATTTCTATGGCGAGAGGTTTAGGAAACAATGGGGAGGAGGAGTGGCTTGTTTGGAAACATAATGACACAGCCGGACACGCTCAGTGTCAACAGAGATTTCAGTGCACTTGCACAAGACGATATTGTGGGAGAGGTCTGCGGGGTAACTGGGTGAAATACTTCTTGTATCAATAATGTCTCATCATTGCAAGGTCAATCTGTCTGTGCCAGGCTCTGCCTGGTGGCATTGGGACAGACACTCATGGCCAAGTCACCCCTGGTCACAAGAAACAAGAGATCATTCCTTTCAGCATCCCATGAGTGACCTGTCTGCAAATACCTGAATTCTCATAGCTGGCACAACAGCCTTAGAGAGGATTGCTTCATTTATGATGAAAATTTTGTTCCTATTAATTAGATTCCTGTGATGAAAGACGCATGGATTTTAGAATCATATTTTGTAAAAGTTACCAATGGTTCTCCCTGACAGATTTTGAGTGTGTGTACCTTCCCCCCCAAAAAATTTTTGAAATAATTGTGCTGCTCTCCCAAGAAATCTGGTATTTGGAAAATAATTTCTTTAGTGAAGGTATTTCAAATAATGCCATGAAAATAAAGACACCCAAGGAAGAAACCACAGATCCCTTTTTGGAGCATCCCCTCCCAGGTGTCCCTGTGCAGCTCAGGGTCACAGCCAGCTCCATCCTCACAGCCCTGGCAGGGTGACTGCTGCCCCTGCTCTGCCCCTGTGCCCCATGCCCTGCTCCCAGGCAGGAGCTCCTGGCAAGGCTCAGCCCCACAGCTGGAAGCTCCTGCTCTCCTTCCTTCCTTCCTCCTCCTCCCACGCCAGGGCAGGGAGCCAGGCTGAGGATCTTGGGGTGTGCAGGGAGAGGGCAACCAGGGTTTGGCCTCTGAGCAGCCATCTCTTCTCTGCTTGCTGAATGCACAGCTGCCCTTCCTTTGCATGGGAAGCCTGATGGTCACATCTAACTTCTCCTATTTAAGCATCATTTTCATTTCTGTGGACCTGACTCAGGTGGGAGTCAACTCAAGTGTGCCACTCACTTAAGCTAGTTTAATTCTATATTAAAATATCCTCAAATATCCTTCTTCAGCTTCTTGTTCATGCTGTCCACTTGGTATAACTGTAACTGGACTTTTTTTTTTTTTCCTGGAATCCACCTGGCATGCAAGCAATCCCAAATTTATGAAAACATGGCTGGATATTTTTCTATATCAATTTCCATGGATATTAAGGCTTAGGGAGACAACTAAATATCAGTCTCAGAGGTACTCCTAGAGCAAAAGTTAAGCTCTCAGCACATGTTTCTCCCAGGACATGCCTGTGCAGACAGATAGAGCACGTGGTGTGTAAGCCTGGCTTGCTCCGGGTGGAAACCCGGACATTAAACGCGAGTTGAGGGTTGTTTTGTTTTTCAAGGTTTTTAGTGGACAAGACTCCAGCCCTTATTTGTCATGGGGGAGCCCTGCCAAAAGAAAAGGACCAAGCAGAGACAGTCCCACACGCCCAAGCTTGCAGAGGTCTCCAAACAATGACTGGGCAGGCAGAGCTTGGGGCACCTGGCAGAGCAGGGTGACAGCAGTGACAGCTCAGTGCCAACACTGATCCTTTCTGGATCAAACTCTGCAGGGAGGGAAATGCAACAAAAGGGGAAGGAAAGACCCCAAAGTGGAATTGAGAGGGAGAGAAAGGAGGAGGTAGCACAGTCAGACAAGTCAGAAATAGCAGCAACCTTAAGGGCTAGCCTGTGAAGGAACCATTAAAAAAATCCCACTAATTAAAGACCAGAGGAAAATTATATCCTTGCTCCCTTATGCTTCTTGATAACAAGGTTTCTTCTACCTGACCTTAGAGATAGCTATTCCTATAAAGGAGCTACAAATAAAAATTAAAACAACAAAATCTGCTGCCCATGTGGCCAGAGAGGAATCCCTGGGCTGAGATCCCTCCCACCCTGAAGTGCCAGCACTGTAAGTGATGGGGAACACCACAGCACACCTAAAAGCTGCCTTGGATCTGCTGGAGACAGGTGATGTGCCAACCTCCCGTGCCAGGGGAATCATCCCCGAGCCAATTCTCCCCAGCAGGAATGGTGGCTGAGCTTCCTGCTCCAACCTGATGGTTGCTGGGGCTTTCAAAACACCCAGATATGCGATAGATGATTTATCTTTCCCCAGCACAGGTCGGCTCCCCTCCCACCTCACAATACCCCAAGGGCACAATTAAAGCCCTTCTGGATAACAGGAACACTCCCTGGAGTGCTAATCATGTCACAGAGATTGCTGGAGCATTTGGAAACCTAAAGCTTATCTTCTGCCCCATACAAAAGAGGATCTGCTTCTGCAGACACCCTAATCTGCAGGATTCTATTTAAATTTCAGGTGATTCCCAGTCCCACAGCGGAGAATAAGAAAAGGCTGATTAGAAGTTGGGTGAATCAATATGTGCTGAGTAGCCTGGAGAAGTAGGAGCATTCATCTTGGCAGTAATAAAACTGGGAAAGCTGTGGGTGGATGACTAAAAGGAACAAAGGGCTGCTTAGCAGCGTTGAGCTAGGGTAAAAAGGCCAGGAAGAAAAGCACTCATAAAACTTTATGACTAAGATCAGAATGAGATGAGAAATATGCTGGGAGAAGTGTTGGATCAGGAAACATGTCACTCAAACCCAGGGTGAGTCACGCCAGCTCCGGCCCTGACTCTGCCTTTTAGGACACAAAAGCAAAGCCTGCCTTGCTGAAAAGTTCAAGTTCCCCTCTTGGATGTGCCCATGGAGGGGTTTCCTGCAGGGAATTCATCTCACTGCTCAAGGCAGGTCCAACCTCCCACTGCACAGCAAGATAAGCACCAAGGCGCCAGAGCTATTCCAGAGTTCTATCAGCAACATCAGCATGAGGACAAGGGGGAAAAAATTACCCAGAGGAGCTCACAGGGCCAAGAAGTGCCCTGAAGGACTCGAAATGAGGAGAAAGAGCAGCAGCCCTCGGGAAGGGAGGCTGAGCATTCAGTCAAGCTGGAAATGGGGAGACCTGGGGCCAGTGTTGCAGCACTTTGTCAGGGCTGTGTTTGTTCTGCCCTTGCTTTATTTGCCCCGGGGCTACATGGGGAGCTTTCTTCTCTCCAGTTATCAATTTGCAAGTCTCATGAGGGCTTAATAATCTGGTTTTCACTAATGTGTATTTTGAGCTTGCAGTCTCTGTTCATTAACAACAATTTTCTTGTGGAAATAGAGGATAGTTTCAATATTTTGAAACAGCAATGTTTGAGGTCCCATGGAGAGCTGCTGTTCAGACTTATTAAAAAGATTACTGAAACACTCAAATTGAAAAGATTACTGAAACATTCAAATAAGATTGTTTTCTATTATGTTTCAGGAGCAGAATTCAATATTAAAAACAAATACAGCATTGGGATAGATACCTCAGGGTACCTGGGTTTGTACCTTCCAATGGTTTTGCCTTCCCTCTCAGCCCCCTTTTAAAATCCAAAATCCAACCACCTTTGGCACTGATGTGTAGTAGACCATAAACACCACTGAGCATGGATTTGTAATTACAAGTTTAGTCATGAGGTCACTGTGCCCCTCACAGAGCTTCAGTCCAGATTTTGATTACTTTTAAAGATTATTTGCAAAGCTCATTAGAAATACCAGCACAAAAACGCCAGAACTACACAGGAAATAACCAGTGGGATTTTTAGTTTGGTTTTTATTTAGTAAGGCTAAATTTGGGTTGCAGACACTCTGAACCACAGTCCTTGTCTGCATGCTAATTTTCTGACTGAAAGGCTTCAAACACCTCCGCTTCCTACAGAGATTTTGAGCTTCTGCTGCTCAAAAAGGCAACCCAAAAGGCAGTCAGTGAAATTAAAAGGGTTCACTGAGCTTGCTCCCCAGTGACTCCAGTAATTCCAACTCTCCTCGAGTAACTCTAACAGACGGGGGACACCTAGTGGGGTTTTGCTTAAGTGCCAACATCACAAAACCTCTTCATTAAAAAAAAAATATCACACATATTTTTTAAAATTCAATTGCTGAAGCTACAGAAAAATATAAAAAATCCCAGTCTATTTTTATTTTCTTGTTGGAACCCAAAAGCTTGGAAGTTTTGAAATTTTTGAATTTTTGTGCTTTTTAACACTAACTTTTTAGGGAACACTGCTTTTGATTTGAGGCTTTAAAAAAGGCTTTGACATTTGAGTGATGGAGTTAAAATCATAGTGTGTAGTTAAATAGAAGGGTTTTGAATTTGGGGTTTTAAAGTATAGTAATAGATGTGGAACAAAATGGAAGTTTTTGGACATGGTTTATTTTTGGGATTTTTTCCCCTTTTTTTTCATGATTTAAATAGCAATTTTTGGTTAAATAGAAAATCCTGCAGTGTGGGTCACAAAAGTTTAGTTATTGGGTCAAAAGTATAAATAATATAAGTGTTAATTAGGTTGTTTAGCTTTAAAAGATGTTGTAACTAGCTAAATTCATCTTCATTTTTATGCTTTTAGCTTGATAGCCAGAAGTGCTGAAGAACTCTTTGTACTTTAAATAAAATTCAATAAGCTAAGTCCAAACAAAAAATTTTTCTTTCTCGAGTTTTAATCCTAACTCTAAGTAAAAGCAGAAGGAAATGAAAACAAGTTACTAATTAGGTAGTGTAGGTAACTTTTCCACAAAAGTTTTCTAAGCTTGGTCACACCACCACACTGCTTCAGTTTCTTTCCCTTTCCACATTCTTGGCCTGGTGTTTCTCAGGGTTTGAAGTCAGGAGATCACTGCCACATTTTGAAAGTGTTTAATGCCCCAAACCCATGGGCATCAACAAGCTCATCAGCATTGCTGGCTAGAACAGCACACCCCCAAACTACAGGACTGCAAACAATAATTTAAACTGGAGACAGGCAGAACTTTTCATTTTTATCCCTTGGAATGACTAGAATATTATCTGTCTACATAAAAAACAAATACTTGCCTAAAATCTTATTGTTATCAATGCAGTTAGCAGAGTTTTTACAGTGGGCACTGTAAAATTCAGTACCCAATTTCTATTTTAATAAACAGGAGTAACAACATGAAGACACTGTAGGAGGTAGTTGTATCCTTGAAAGATTTTTTTTTTTTTTTAGTGGGTTAAAACAGTTCTATTCTCTGGATTTCCCTAAGCTGAGCACTTATGTTTTGGATTACTGCATCTGCATAAGAAGGTTTTTTTTAAGAAGAGGCAAAGCTAAGTGCTTTGTGTCACTTTGGGATTCTCAATCCATCTTCTGCTTTAGTCTTAAACTTTTGTTAGACCAGAACACTGGAAAAGTTATTTCCTGATTTTATCTCTTCCAGAGTATTGATTTGGAGCACTCTCTGAAACCACAAGACATTGAGCAGGCAAAGTAACAACTTTATCCATGTCACTGCAGATCCAGCTAAAAGAGAAATACAAAGAAATCCTCAAAGAGCCCCTCTTCTGTACCTGCAGTACTGAATGTGCTGAGAACCTACCCAGTTCTTTCATGTCTCCAGGCAGATCTTGCAATGATTGATAACTCAGCCTGTGCTCCAGCCTGCTCCTTAATTGCCTTAAATACCTGTTCCATCATATTCCCTCTGCTGGCTCCCAAATTTGAGAGGCAGACAAAGCCAGGGAATGATGTTTGATGGTTTCAAAGTAAAACAGAGTCAAACAGAGATAGGGGAACCTCTTCCCACCCCTCCCAATCAAAGCTAAACACACTTTAAGAGGGGGTTGACTTGGAAGAGTCGTTTCTCCTGCTCCCTCTGATGGCAACACAAAGCCAAGCTTCCCAAAAAAAGCAGCACAAGCCTGAAGCAGGTCAAAGAATGTGGGGAGGGGAAGATCAATGGAGAAGCAGCACCAACACAGCCTAAATTCAGAGAAAATTTCAGTTTTTCATACTAGGAAGATACCAATGTGAAACCAAACCACTGTTTAGTCTCTCTGTGGGTGGATTCACCAAAATGGGCAGGACAATTCAGTGCTACAGCAGCACTGTTGATTTTTTTAGGGTGTGAAATCAATCTGCCTCCATTTAAAATTTAATCCCTGAGTGAAGAGAGGGTACAAGAGCACACAGACCCCAGCAGCAGCAGGGACAGCCCAAGGTGCCAGGCTGAGCCAAGCCTGGGTCGTGTCCCTGGCTAGCAGGCCAGCTGGAGATAAGGATGCTGCTCCTTCTGGGAGCTCAGGATGACGCACTTCCCATCCCCTGGCTGCCAGCTCAGCCTTTCTGCAGGAGATTTCCCTCCTGCCCACTCTGCTCGGTGCTGAATGAGCTCCCATTATCAGACAGGAGCTGCACAGAGGCCCCATTGTTCCCCCAATTTTTCAGTTCTTACCAAGGGGTTTGTGTTACACCGAGTGTGCAGTTCATGCCAGGACACTCTGGCCATCCCTCCAGAATGCCAGGCTAGGAAATTCAGTGCTTTGAGAGAAAAGCAGAGCTAGGATGATCTGTCAGAGCATGACTTAATACCTCTCCACACTGCTGAATGCAGGGAAACCTGGTGTTAAGTTTTATTTTTTTAATATGTATTACTATATTCTAAAACTTCAAACTTTTTTTCCACTATGTGATATTACACACTTTCATTTGAATTACACATTCATAATCTTAGTCTTATCATTCAGTTTTGGAAGCCTTTTTTACAGCCTCAGATCAAATGCAGTGTTTTCCTGGGGGTTAGTGCCTGTCACACAGAAAGTCTGAAATTCCCAGTGACCAGGGCTCCAACACCCTGGTGCTGTTTCTGTGACCAGACATGCCTGCTCATGCACCAGAGTTTTTCCCATCACCCAGGGACATCCTCAGCTGTGTGACAGGAAAGCTCTCCTGTAATTACACCACAATAGAAACCAGAGATCTGATGGGTTATCTCCTCCTCAGTGCTCTCTGAGCCTTGTCCAGTGCTAAAACACCACTGACAAACTGTGCCATCCTCCTCTTTGAAGGCCAGGTTTTCCTGACTCTTGGTGTTGGGGATAAGGGTTATTTGG
Source organism: Catharus ustulatus (assembly GCF_009819885.2). NCBI lineage: Eukaryota > Metazoa > Chordata > Aves > Passeriformes > Turdidae > Catharus > Catharus ustulatus. Next base: position 120,241,200 of record NC_046222.1, read on the forward strand.
GGAAAGTGAGCAAGCCTTGCCCAGTTCCTTGTTCTGAATCATCATTTCAACCCTACTGACAGATAAACAGACAGTCACAATCTCTGCTTTTGCTCTGAGCCTTGGGGATCCTCCCCAAGCATCCCCCTGGCACAGGGCACAGACTGTGCCCAAAAATTCCTGCATTTCAAACATTTATCAGGATAAAGAAAGATTAGCAGCAGATAAGGAGCTGGGGAGGGGAGGATTACCCTAGCAAAGGCCATGAACACAAGGCAGACTCAATGGTGGGAGTTTTCCTGTGCTTGCAGTGGGTAAAGTGACCTAAAATCTCCCTTCTGCATCCTCTAGCCACTCATTATTCCATATAATTCCATATGGGGTTTCATTATCAGGAAAATCCTGCCAGGCTGTTTTCTTCTCTTTTACAATGCTTCCCTACCTGGCTTCAAAACTTAAAATCAGTTCTTATGATTTCATCACAGTAGTCCCATGTTGTTGTTTTAAGTTAAATATAAACTCTCAGAGGTAAGCTGTTATGCAGGAATCTCAGGTTTCATTTAACAGCAATAATAATATTTCCAGATGTCAGAAATGCTAAAAAATATTCAGAAGACTAACAATGTATCATAAGACTTTTAAAAAAGATAATAAGATCGTTCATATCTCAAACTTCTTTCCCCCCCCAAATAAAGTTATTTTCCCCCACCTGGAGGGAATAAAAGGGGATGAAGCTTGATTCAGTGTTGTCTGTCTGGGATTACCAATACTGAATTTTACAGTTAATTTTACAAATAAAATCTGATTAGTTTAACAAGGTCAAACCTCCTCATATAGAAGGAGGAAGGATGATTCTAAAACTTGTTTATTTTTCCAATCCCTGTTACAAATGCCTCAGATTAATTGCAAATTAATTCTGCCTTGTTCTGTTGTTTGCACAACACTAGGAGAACATCAGCCACTTTACAAATGCTTGGAGGCTGACTTAAACAACTGAAATATGAACACATGACCTTTATATGAGGGGTGGAAGCTGAGAATTCTTTAATTATGGTCTCTGACTGGTCCCAGGCTGAGCTGAATAGCATTAGAGGTACAAAAACTTGCTTTGTGCAGCACTGGCACCAGAGGAAGGCAGGCAGGTCCAGGCCCACAATGGCTTTCCTGTTCCTGCAGGACAGCTGGTGTCTTCAGCAAAATGTGAAATGCCATCAATTCCTCGCGTGTGTCTCTCTCACAAATGCATCACTCAGAGCACCTCACCCCAGGGACTCTTTCAAAGAGTTTATTTACTGCACAAAGGCACTGAGAGCCTTCAGGTGAGGGCACACCATTGTACCAGGCACCACCCAAAGCAGCAGCACAAAAACATGATGGTCCAGAGAGCAACCAACACTCACAGCCTCAAATTCAGGCTGTGAGATCCCACCTAGTTCTGTTTGTCACTCCTCACTTTGGGGAGAGCAAGTTCCCACTCTGGTGGTCACTAAGGAGTTTGGAATTTTATTTATTTATGGATTTAGCTAATGAGGTCCACTGAAGAAGTGCAATTGCAAAATACCTCAAGTCCTGAACACCATTCACTATTTCAGTGCATTACATCCAGAGGAGAAAGCACCAAAATCAGCCTCTCAAAGTGAGACTCAGTCAAAGGAATTCTCATCCAAGAGATGCCTGAATAAAGCACAATTACAACCTCAGTGTGGTATTTGCTGAGGATGAAGCGTTCACAATATTCCATTGGCGTATTAAGCATTTTAATACATGAATGACAGATTTTAATGACAAAGAAACATTGGAAGCATGTGAAACCCACCAGGATATCTGTTGCAATTTTGTCTTTAATCTCCTCCAATCTATGTAGAGTGAAAAAATGAAAGACAAATACTCGAATTCATGTCTGGGGTGAGCTGAGGGCACCTGTGGCTCTCAAATCCTGTTAACCAATGCTCCACATCAGGGTCTGGAGGCAGAATCCCCCATACCCACCTGCTTTTTTTCTGGCTGTATCCTCCCTTCCTGCAGCTCCCAGCAGCCAGGCAAAACCCCCAGCCACGCTTTGATCCCTCAAATCCAGCAATTTCCTTTTACCAAAGCAAAAGTCAACCTTTTCATCCCCCCACCTTGTTTTGAAAGGTGCCCACAGGCAGGTTCATGGTGAAAAGACAGAGAGCAAAACCAAGCAAACAAAAAGGAGAAGAACACTGAGCTGCTTTCATTCTCACCTGCTGTCTCATGGAATAATCTTCCCAGGTGAGGCCTCTCCTGGCACAGGGAAATTTCAATAATTGCATCTCTTAACCCAAAATATGCATCACCTTTTAAGAAAACAGCAAAAGAGAAACTCCCACCAACCTCCTCACTTTATATAGATTCTGAGAGAACAGAAAGGCAAACACAAAGCACCTGGGAAGTCTTTAAAACTCACAGCTGCAGGAAACCTCCCCGCATGATTGAGCTATAAAGGTCTGACTCTGCAGAAAAACAAAATTATTTCAGCTGTATCTTAGGGCAAATCACAGGCTTGAACAGGGGTGTTGCTGCACGGAAATTTTGTTTTTGTTTTTTTTCTGTGGTGAACAGAATGGGTTTTTGCAGTAGAGGAACAAGTCCAAACATCTTTCAGGATTTGTCCAAGTTAGCACCTGGCAATACAATGTGTGTCCCCTCCACACCCACTGCTCCAGAGCTCTATCTCTTGATACAATTAATGAGACAATTAATTAGGTTGCAATTAATAAAGACAAAGGAGCAGCTGGGAATTTTCTGTGGCGAATGACTGATATGAGGTGGCACTGCAGCCTCCCTGCTGCTTCCAGGAAAATTGAGGAGGGGATGCCCCATCCCTGGAAGTGTCCAAGGGCAGGCTGGACAGGGCTCTGAGCAATTAGGGGACAGTGGGAGGTGTCCCTGCTCATGGCAGGGGTGGCACTGGATGATCTTTAAGGTCCCTTCCATCCCAAACCATTCCACATTTCCCTGTTTCTAACACAATGGTCCCTCAAACGTCCCTTACAGAAGTTTGGGGTATTTTGCCTTGCTGAAGACCAGAGCTGGTTGTGCTTGATCAAGCCTTTGGTTCTGTAACCTTTCAGTACTGGTAGGGCAAATCTGCAGTTCCTGTTCCAGGTCTGCTCCAGAGGGAGCTGTTTCACTCTTTGTTCTGTTCTTCCTTCTCTGCTTTGCTTCACAGCCACTCTTTATGCTCCCTTTCCCAAATTCTGTCTCCTTCAGAGCATCTTCCTTTCAATTCCCCTGCTGCTCCTCCACACCTTACACACAACGTTGCTCCCTTGCAAAAGCAAAATTTTGTTACTTGCTCCTCCATTTGCCTCTGTCATCCCTGTTGCTTCAAGCCCCTCAGTGTCCAACTCTCATCCTCTCCCACTCGCTCTGCAGTGCCTCTGGAACTCAAATATTTGATTCTGAGGGGAAGGGAACTCCACAGCATCAAATGAAGGCAGTGTTACAAAACAGCTCAGCTCCCAGAGTGGCACTTCCCTGGGCAACTACTGGCTGGTGTTCTGAAATTATCCAGGCTGGAAGTAAATAAGCTAAAAAAAAAAAAAAAAATAAAAAGGAAGAGGAGGTTTATGCCAACTCCTCACAGAGTTTACATCAAGGCCACCCTGACGCATCAGCAGATACTGTGGCCAGGGAGTGACCAGCCAAGGACAAGGAGGATTTCTGAGGCAGAACTTCTCTGCCAAAAGCAACATGTTCCTGCAGCCCAAGATTTGTTTTTAGGCCTGAAGTTTGAAATTGGGTTGATCTGGCACTTCCCAGAATTTTTTTTGTGTGTACTTTTATTTGAGTCTCTAGCCAATTCTCTAAGTCCTTCCAAATTGGTTGGCACAAGTCCTTGGGGCAGTGATTTCTTTCTTTGAATGGTCAAGTGGCAAAGATGACAATTCCTGCCTCAGTGTAGTGGTGGAAACCAATCTCTAGATGTGATAAATGTAACATATTTAGGGAACTTCCTTGGAGAAGAGAGGGAGTTGGTCAAACCTAACAGAGCAATCTTTGCCAACAGAGAAGTGAAGCCGTCATAGTCAGGATATTTAACTTTTGGAAAACTCATTTATGGCTAAGAGTTCATTTTCAGTGCAGTACTCTGAGAAGCAGCCATGGAATTGCCATTGGTGATAATACAAAAATTGCAGCAAATTTCACAGTGAACATTCTTATTCACCAGGTTAATTCAGGCTGAGGATATATAATTCTGCCAATCTAGTTCTCAAGTGGCTTATTCTACAGGGAAGGAACTGAAAAATACTTATTAAGTGCCCTCAGAAGCACTGGGTAACTGGAATACAAACTAAGGAGGGTGGTAAAACTCATCTAGCAATTCTGCAATGGACTACAAATTGGATTAGCAGGGTCCATCCATGAGGATGAGATGGGTGATCTGGTGTTTAGGCTGAGGTTATAAGCTGGGCTTTACCAGAAACCCCTGACCACAGTGTCCACAGACATGAATTTAATTCAGTAATTAAGCAAAATCACTTTATTCCTCTTCCTCCCTCTTTATACCCAGACCCATGCTTCCAAATTTGATTTTAAACCAGGGAAGCAAACAGTGCTTGAGTTTTTAGCAGCTGCTTGATCAGTTTATTTTGATTCAAACTTCATCTCAGCATGACTTTTTTCCCACAACAGCAGCTACCAAATGCTGGAATTCAAATACTCAACTGATAAAACGAATAGGATTTATACTAACACAAATAAGAAATGAAATAACAACGTGGTTGTTAATCAGAGGAATTTTTACCTAACAGTTTACTCACAGGTAGAAAGTTGTATGTGTAAATTACACACAGGCAATCTAATAGCAATATCTCCTCTGTGAAATACTGATTTGAGATTATTTCTCCATCATTTGCCAGGTGGTGGCCTGTCTCCAAAGGGGAGACTCCACAGCTCAGGGAGGGCAGCCCTGACCACTGTTCACATGCACAGGGACATGATTTGGGGTTTTTAAACATGTGTGCAGTTTGTGTGCTTCCAAAAGCAGAATTATTGATTGAGTTCTGTTTGGTCTGCAGATTGTGTCCAGGGTAGGCACATGAAAGGAGTAAAAATGAACTTGGTTTGGACACAAAATCATAAAATGGTGCAGAAAATACTACACCTTCCAGTTTCTGAGCATGTGAAGAATTACCAGAATTTACACTCCTCTGGTTCAACTGCTTTAAGCTAAACAAGGCTGCAGTATTTCCCTGGAAGTCCTGGGAGGGAGGTTTTGCTCCTGATCTTCCCCTCCACTCTCCCTGGGACTTTCTTGAGTTGTGCTCAGCAGTTCCTGAACACAAAACTCCAGTGATGGAGCAGAGAGGAAAGATTCCTTCCCCAATTCAGGCACTGCTTTCATTCACACTTCCAGCCTCCGTTTATTTGATTTTCATAAATCCATAGCATTGCTGACTGATGCTCCACTTTTGACCTCCTGTAGACTGGAAGTATTTTCTACAGAATTGCAAACATTGCAAACTGCTCTTGGGGCACAGTTGTCCAAGCAAGTTTTTACTCCCACTCTGCAGCAGTAGATTTAGCAAGATTAAAATATTTTACTGGACTCCCTATGGAAATCAAATAATCAAATAAATGGTTAGCAATAATGCAAATATGAAATTGTCACAACAAAGCAGTGCTGTATCTCTGTACCCTAATGTAGGATATTAATCTTAAAAAGGAAAGAAAATAAAAAAAGTGTGGCATCCAGAAATTATTTCAGGTTAGGATAGAATACTAAAAGGGGGAATTAGTCCCAAATGCTGGTGTCCTGAACTAATTTAATTGGCTAAGACTCCACTATAAAATGTGCAGTATTGGGAGGGCAATTCACCTTACCCTGGTGTAGAAGCTTAGCTCACATGAGGTCACCTACATGTCAGGAAACTAAATTTAGGCATCTGCATCTGGAATCATGTCCAACCCCTGTCTGTCTGTCGATGTTCTCTCCAAAAAAACTGTTCTCCAGTTGCCATGCAGACCTCACTGTTGTTGGGTTGGAAGGTGGAATTCTCTTCCCTGAAACCCAATCCCATTCCCTGAAAATGCCAAGCTAAACCAGTGCTGAGCCAGAATGAAAACACAAAACCAGCAACAGAAACCCCAGGAGCTGATGTGTTTTTATTTAGACACATGCCACCCCATTCTTCTGGCTGAAGACCCTTCCCTTTGTTCAGATCTGGAGCAATCCCCAATGGGGATGCAAAGGGCAACAGTGTGGAGGGGAGGAGGTGGAGAAATGTAAATCCCCCTTTAACCCTCTTTTGGGAGGGGGAGGGAAGGGGCTGTGTAGGTTGAAGCAGGAAGCAGGATTTATCACCTCAGCTAAAGTTCCATTAACCATTAACTCAGGGGAGAATCCAGGCTTTAGGGGCTCTTCAGAGTCACAAAAAGAGGGAAAACATGGGCCCCAACACAGTTATCCTCCAAAGGGCATGGATATGGCTCCACACAGAGCTGGGCAGAACTGAGAAAATTAATGGCATTTTGAAAAGTTTTTAGTTTTTTTTCCTTCCCCTAATATTTCTACGTTACTCTATATTTATAGTTAGTATTTGCAGCAATTTTTATAGCTAGCCTGCAGTTTAACATAACATGTTTTACTCATGCTTGGGAGATTATAAACTATGCTATTTGTTCTCCCAGTTGTGACCAGAAGATTGAGCAACACAGGATGAAAGGAAGAAAAATGGAGCAGCTCCAAAAAGCCAACAGTCCAAACACACGTGACAAAACACAGCGAGATATCTCCAAGCTTTTTTCTTACCCATTCTCCCACGCATCAATTTAGATTAAAATATGGGGAAAGGCAACACTTGATGGATTTCCCATCTTCTGCAGAGAGACTGCAGCATTTCTGGATGAGAGGTGCTGACATGACTGATCAATACCTGCTGGGTGGTGCACTGGCCACATTGGAGAGGTGCAAACAGCTCAGCACAACACATGTGGTGTCAGGCCAATTGTAGACAATTTTCTTCACCCCTTATCTTTCCCTTTTTTAATTTTTTTTTTTTTTTGCTAGAAGGCCTAGCAGTTCCTTGTTTGTATAAAAGATAATCTACCTTTCACACCGTCTGGATCCTGTTTATTCCACTTATCCTTACAAAGCCAGGCAGGTAACTACTGTCTGCTCCCCATTTAACAGCTGAGAGAAGGAAACCAAAGAAGGATGAGGTCAAGCCTTGTGGAACTAAACTCAAACCTAAATTTTTAGCATCACTGAAGGCCCCATCAGCTGCCATCTGTGCCTCTGTGACCTGGAGCCCTCGCTCATGAGGAAGTGCAGAGGTCCCCTGCCAGTTCCATGCATCCCAGCACCCTCTTACTGAGTTTTTTTTTTCCAGATAATCTGATCCAGAAGGTCAGTGAGGTGGGAAATGCTAGCTGGGACTGGACAGGGATAAAGATTTCCTGCTGTGTAATTTGTGGCTGTAACTTGGATTTTCCAGGATGATGGTTACTCTGCAGCTATAAAGAGTGCTCATCCTCTTATTAGTGACCTTCCTTAGGACATCTTTATCCTCATATCCCATGCTTCTTTCCTGCAGAATCGAGAAGATTCCAGCTGTAGCCACCTTCCATCCTGCTTTCCTGTGAAAATGAACACAAGCAGTGAGGAGAAGAAGGAGCTTAGTACATGGGAGCACCTTGGCACTCACACCCACTCCTAGAGGTGTCTCCAAACACCCAATCCCGTGTTTTCCACTGATTTTTGAGCACACATGACCTGCTAGTAACGACTTCACTTTGTTTGATTAAATTTAAATTTAATAATAAACTTAGATATGCTGCCTGTAACTTGAGGTGCTGAGAGCCCCCAAACCCAGCACGGTTGACTGGCAGCATGCCTGAGAGGAACAGAGTTGTTGTGCAAGTTCTAATTATGAGATTATAAAAATGAAAGCCCTTTAGCAGCCAAACAGCCCAACGGAAATGTCACTGTTCAAACTTTTCATTTATTCATATGACGAGGCACAAAAGGGCACCTTCAGCTCAGTTTTATGTTTAACTGTTAATATTCTTTATCATGTTATGGTAATTCCTCAGGCAACCAAACAGATATGAAAAACATGTTTCCTTCCTTGTGGCTGATGGTGAAATTTTCTTCTCTAACAACAGCCCACAAACAAAACTACTGTACTGAGTGTGTAAGATAATATGCAAATTTATTTTATTATAATGAGGTTTTTGCTTAACTTTGTGCCTAAACTGGGCTGCTAGGTGCTTTGCCTTCTTAATTAAATTATTTTGGACAGAAAATTGACCAAAAAGAAAAGCTCTGGAGAGACTATATGCTAAAACAAGAAAGATCTGCTTAGGTCCTAAAAATATAATAGATAAAGAAAACATGGGGAAAGGGATTTGCTATTCTCCCTGAATCTCAGATTATGTTTCCCTCCTATTGCCTTCCACAGATACATCCTTGTACCAAGCTCTGCAAAGAGCTCCTGTCCATGCCTTTGGTACTCTCTTTTGTCTTCAAATTCATGCTCACTTGAATCCATCAGTTCTTGGGCTGTTCTGTGCAGGGCCAGGAGTTGGATGAACCCTGCAGGTCCCTTCCCACTCAGAATCTTCAGTGATTCTGTGGAAGGCAGGTCACTGAGAATTGCCCATGGGAGGGTCAGCCAGCCCTGGCTGCTCAGGGCTTGTGCCACTGAGCCTTCAGAATCTCCACCCCAAAATCTCCCTGGGTCCCAGTCTGAACAGAGTCATGCTGGTATTTCCTTTTTCTCAGAGATTCCCACATTTCAACCTCTTGCCCTGTCACCCTGCCCTTCTGAGAAGAGCCTGGCTCTGTCCTCTGCAAGTTCCCATGACTCAGGCAGCAATAAATTCCCTTGTGCTGGGAATTTAAATCCTCTTCTGCAGTCCCAGCTCATCCTGACTCTTCTTGTACATCCTGTGCTCCAGCCCACTGACCTTTTGGTGGCCCTGTGCTGGACTTTCTCCTGCAAGTCCATATCTTGTTCTGGGAGCCCCAGACTGGACACATGGCCTCACTAGTGCTGAGCCATTTCCATGGTCCTTCTGAACAGCAGCCCAGTGCATTGGCTGCTTCCACAGTGGGGATTTTACTGCTCTCTGTCCTGCTGTCTTGGTCATTAATGAAGGTTTAAACCACTCCTGGTCTGGGTATTGATCCCCCAGGCACGCTGCTGTAACTGGTCATTGCTGGACTTTGGATCACTGACGGATTACAAACAATGCTCTGAGCCCAGCAGTGCAGCCAGTTTTCCACCCACCTTATCATCTCTTTATCCAGTCCATATCTCACTAGTTTGGCAATAAAGATATCAAAGGAAACACCATGAAAGGCCTGGCTGGAGTTGAGGAATAGGATGTCCACTTCTCTTCCTTTGTACACAGAGCTTGTCACGCTCACTGGGAGTGTTTGGGCTGGAAGGGCACAATTATCCCTGCTTAACAAACATCCATCTTAGCTCTTCCAAATCAACCTCTTGTCCTTCCTGTGTCTGGAAATGGCTTCTGCAGAGGATTTGTTGTGTGACATCCCCAGGGACTGGGGCTGGCCATCCTCTAGCTCCCCAGGTGCCCCTTGTCCTTCCTGAGGCTGGGTGTTTTATTTGGCTTTTTGCAGCCATTGGGAACCTCACTGTGATGAGTGCAGAGACAGAGACAACTTCCCACCTCCACAGATCCTCCCATGGGTTGTCTGTGGCTAATTAACCCAAGCAGTCACTGGCTCCATTCTCTGGGTGTGATTTTGCTCCCACAGGCTCTGCTAAGAGGCTCAGACCCCTGAAGGGCCAGAGAACCAACCTGAGCAGTGATAAATGGCAAAAATAGAACCTCAGCCTATTTCTGTCTAGGCACAGGTTCCCCAGCCCCAGGCCAACATCCTCCTTAGCCTTCACTGCACTGCAAAATGAACTGGAAGGAAGAGATCTTGTCCCTCACATCCTTTGCTAGATTCAGTTTCAGCTGAGCTTTGGTTTTGCCAACCCTGTATGCTCTGCAGTGCCTTGGGGCACCAACCAGGCAGAGCCTGTCCCTGCTTTCTCCTGCTGTGTACTCCCTTGTTTTTCTGGTATCTCTTTGAATTAACAACACCATTCTAAGAATTAGAGCTTTAAACTATTTTACACAAGCACCCTACTGCAAAATCACCCAGTCAATGGACCCTTTTCATCCCAAGTTCCAGTAGGAGTAAGTTTCTTGATTTTTTTCCCCTATTCCATGTCTGATTACCTCCCATCTTAATTTAATTCTATTATTTTTAGTTCATGTCTTCATTTTCTCTAAGCCTCCTAATATCACCTGTCCCCTCAATATTTTGCTCCAAATAAATCCTTGTAGAATTGCATTGCCTTTAATTGGTTACCCCTGGGGTTCATTTCATCTGGCTTCCAACAATATGAGTTTTCTACATTTAACTGCATACATCAGTATTAATAAACATGACTTTTTAAAAGCTTGTAGTGCTATCCAGTCTGCTATCCAGCTATTTTACTTACTATATAATTATTATTCTTGCATTTTGGCCTTATAATTTTAGAGTTTCTGAACATGTCACTGAATGCAGGTTTTGGGGGAAGCAGGAAGATAAAATCTGATCTCATCTTCCCAAAATCTCACTTCAGTGTTCTCTCACACACACACCCATAACTGTCCTACAGTTATTATTCTGATGCTTGTGATTCATGCCATTTACTCATGCAACAGCATGCACATGCATTTGAGATGTAAATGTATTAATCTTATAAAAAGTAATGCTTGATAATTTAAGGATTTATGGCCAAACAAAGGATTTAAAATAATAGAAGTGGTAATAGGCACTGTATGTTATGCATACAGCTTCATTTTCAAAGAACCATGAACAGTGTATGTAACAACAAAAGAAAACTGAATAATGAATGAGAAAGTTCACACCTCTTGCTGTCATTTTGATCATTAATTTTTATCTGCTATCAGGAGTTAGGTGGAGGCAAACCTACATACTTTCATTCTTTATATTTTCTTCCTGGTATTAAATATATTACATATATTTATGCAGAAAGGCTCTTTTTACTAAATAGTATTGAGCAATTAGAATAGCAAAACCTTTTATACTAAAACCATACACTTTTTTCCCTTCTGAAATCTGTATCTCTGTGTCTACTTCAGTATCTGTCTAGGATTCAAATATACAATTATTTTGTCCTCTCCACAGCCCTTTTTGATGTTCAGTAAAATAACTGA